>NC_058523.1:85499438-86110688 GCF_904849725.1 Hordeum vulgare subsp. vulgare | reverse complement strand
TCACCAGCTTGGTAGGCAGTCCAGTACTGTATGGCTGAGGCAGTCACCAGCTTGGTAGGCAGTACTAGATTAGAAGATTCATGATGCTGGCTGGGAGCAAAAAAAATATATGCATAGATATTGTAGCAGTTCTGTTGTTGTATGTTGATACATGCATAGATATGTACAGGACAGGTTTCAGGTGATTGATTGATAGTTTGCTTAGTAGCCTTGTTCTATGGGGGTACGTACACGAATGTGTATATGTGGATTTTACAGCATGGTTTCTGTATGTATGATAAGCACACACCTCTGTAATTGCTCCTCTTTGTCTGGTATTCTAAGGCCATTAGACTGGGTGATTGAAAAGATGAGTATCTTCAGTAAATGTGCTGCTATGCTAAGTCTCCTGTGGTTTGACAAACACATGCATTTGTCTCTCATGCTCTGTTATTCCTCAGGATAAAGCTACTCTATATTGGGTAAAGTAAAACTCTCCCATAGTTTCACAAACATATTGCATAATCTGCCTGCATGTATCATCTGTATTCTCCTTTTGGTCCTGAGGATAAGGAACTTTCTTTTTTCCGCGTGGGTTAAAAGAATAGGAGTTTGCGAGGGAGGTTCTCTTCTATCAGTGTATATGAACAGCAGTCCGAGATTACTTGGCGAATTTTTTTTTCTTATGGCATGAGGTTCTCTTGAGCTACTGATTTTTAACTTATGAAACTCATTGTTACTGGGGGATGAGCAGTTATGCCATGATAATAAGCCTATCTTATTTTGCTTGATTTGGCAATTTTATTTTATTTTGGCTTGCCTCGAGGACCTGCTACCATCTTGAAGTAACTCATTGTTTGCTAGTGCCATGTTCCAAGTACTTATGTTGTTCACTTGATTTTTCTGCCCATTGTTTGCTAGTCCTATCTACTCCCTCCGATCCATATTAATTGATGATGTTCTAGTACAACTTTATACTAAGGTTGTACTAGAGCAGCGTTAGTTAATTTGGATCAGAGGGAGTATGTTTTTAGTGTTGACTGTATTTGCGAAATCTGATGATATTTCCGACCAGTGACCATGCCTACTTGTTTTACCATTACTCTTAAACTCAAAAGGTTAAACCATAATCCATAAGTGACCCTGCTTTCTTGTAATCTGGTCTTACATCACAGTTATGCCAGCAATGGTAGCACTGAATGTCTTGCTCTATGCCTATGGCAAGAATATGGGTCCTCTGCGACTACTTTTTATTATGTCCATTTGTTTGAAGGTTCTGATTCATCCAGCTGTTCTCCACGTCTTTTCCTGATAATTTATATGTAACATTTGTCTTAAGTTAGTACTCTGGTATTACTTGCTGTGGATGTTAGTGTTTAGTTTGGTTCGTTAAATTTGGTTCTTATATGATGCTTTAGTTCTCCTCAAGAGTCTGACTAATTCACTTTCAGTTTAACCAAATGAGTAATGAGAGCTTCTTTTTAAGCTTGCAAGTATCATTCCAGTAGTATTCAAATCCTAGTATTTAAATCACTTGAGTTGCTGCTGTGAAGCTATGTGCCATGGGAGTTGTGTTACTGTTGTGAAGTTCCTTCTCCTCTTCTACTGTGAAGCTCAAGTTCCTTTTCCCAAAAAAACATTTGCCTCTGGTTATGTTTTGCTCTTGCCTTGCCCTGTCATGCTGCTGCTACTGGAATTTTATATGCGCTTGCCTCTAGTTATGTTTTTGCAAGTCTGACGTTAGTTTGGGATATGACGAAGGATAATTGCTCCATGTTTTTGATAATCATGTGATGATCTCCATTGAAACACCTTGTACTTCTGATTCTATAAAAGCATAGGATTGAGTTACTCTCCATTCTGTTTATTTTATCAGGCCTTGCTGTTTTGTTCTCCATGTGCACACAACATTTCTGTGTACTGATGAGTCGATTGCTCACTTAATTCAGTACTGCTTTAGATTCCTAGCATGGGATGTGCCTTAGATATGTAAACTATTGTGATAGTGTATATCAGGCCACTTCTCTTATTTTGAGAAGACGGAATGGATATAGCTCATCGTGTCAGTCAAGTCTAATTTAGTTTTCATTCTGTGTTAGATCCACTATAGTTTGTATTCATGCATCTTTAAAATATGTCATCTTAAGCTACACATGACATCTTAAAATATGTCATCTTAAGCAACAAGTTTTCATTCTGCGTACTATATATAGCTGCTAATTTGGGAACCTTTGATCTTTTTATTGTTGCTTAAGAATTAAATCTGCAAATGATTGCTTGCATTATCAGTTGAATGTAGCTTGAGTTTTTGGTGTCAACTACTAGCCATTTTATTCCCTGAATGCTTAATAATAATGCTTAAACAAATTGTTTGTGGACATTTTGCAGCTGGGTACTTAGTAATATATCTTATTCCATTGCAGGTGCCAAGTTTTGGAGTCAAGGTGCTGTGACCGTGTGATATTGTGGTTATCTTGCTTCCCTAATTTCTGTTACTTGTGATTCTGTAAAATTTATGGTGTGGAACACTTATGTAAAGTTGTGAACTTGTATGGTAGTCTATGTTGTATACGGTAGTGCTCATTGCCAGTGCTCATCACCTTGTAAATAATAAAATCCTGGGAGTAATTTGTTTGTTGTAGGTTTTGATTTGTGCATCTACTAATTCTTGTCGATCTGAACACAATCGTGGATCTGAAGCAAGTGATCATGTGGCTGGTAGGCTGGTAGTTTTAGTTAACCTAAAGAAAGTGTGTATGGTCGTTTGTTTGTTATTAACTATTAATGTAGATAGTCTATTGTTAGTAACTCATCTTTTACTTTAATCCATATTTTTTACGGCATCACTAGCCTGTTATTGCATCAAGCTTGATTGGCCCTGTTGTATAAGCTTGTTATATAAGTGCTTCTTCCTAGATATTAATTTAATATGTTGAGTTCTTGGTCCTGTTTATGGTGGTTTTGTTCCTGAAATTGATTGATAAAATATTAGTTAATTGTAGGATCATTCTACTTTATCCCCATTGTATCTCATTCGTGTTCATTCTGTTTTGCAAGCTATTAGGGCAACTTGGTACCATCAGCACATATATAGCCCCTCGAGATCAGCCTACAACCCCTCAAGATCAGCCATGACAAGGACGAAGCATCAGTCGTCTGGTATACAACTTGCTACTTATTTTACCGCTTGTATTATCAGCCATGTTAAGCTACCAGGATGCATGGGACATTGGGTGCAATACTGTTTGTTTGTAAGTTTCACACAAAATATAGTATTATGTGCCTGGGTGTGTCTATGTACTAGCTATAGAAATGTGCCTAGCTCATGCTTGTAATGTGGTAATTGAAATGTATTGTTTTAGTCCAAACAATTGGTTTATATTTTGCTTGTGCCATTAATTCACTAGGATTAAATAAAACTAAGATCTTATAGGATACCTTAGTTGTTTGAGTTGTCTTGCTTCCCTATGCAGTTCAACCATTCATCTAATGGTTATGTTTTCTTATTCATGTACAGAAGAACCCCTGACTGAGATCGAGAAGATTAGGGCTAGAACTATGATGAGGAACAACCGCATGTTCCAATCGCTAGGTCTTGGTGCGATAGTGTCAATGATTAGGAAGTCAAATGCACGTGAAGACGGTAGTGCAACTACTTGTGATGAATCGACATCTGCCATAACACAAGCTGGAAGCTCAGACTTCAACCCTAAAGATGATGTAGTTATTGATGGAGAGGAAGTTGATGACAAATTAGTGAAGAAGAAAGGAAAGGTGCAAACTCTATCTTGTTTGGGGTGGGAGTTGTATGTTGTGTGCTTTATTTTTTCGTACATTGTAGAATTTTCTTGTGATCTAATTCTGCCGTCCTTGCCTTCTATATGACACCCTGCAGGTTTCTAGGAAGAAGAAGTGTGCTAACAGAAACTGGAGGAAAGTTTCAGAAACATCTAGTCCAATGGCTCCAGGAAGGGTGTTAGCTCTATCTCCAGAAGGATCAAAGAGGCTTCTGACACCTGATGATGAACCAGTTGTGGCTAGACTCACTAGGCAGAAAGTAAGGGAGGATGTTGACAAGAGCCTGCTGCACAAGGGTCAAGGACCACTGCGAACTGATGATGAGTTGGCCTCCATGGAAGAAGGAAGCGGGATGTGCATGGACCTCAGCCTCGTTGCACCTTCTATGGTCAACAATCATGGCCATGAGTTGAACTTGACAGTCCTTTCTACAGAACCTGAGCAGCCAATGGGTGATGAAGGCATGTTCATCTAGTTTTCTTTTCTTACTAGTTCCTTTTCTAAATGTAAGCAATGCATGTATGGGTGACTACTAGTCTTGACTAATGTTTGAATGTATCCTTTTCAGGCGCTGTTGATGTGGTCAAGAGTTCTAGGAATGGCAAAGGGCTAGAAAAGTTGACACGTGCAATGGGAGCAAAGGTGAGAACTGAAAGCGCTGAAGGGATGAGGCGTCCGGAGAAGCCCGTGCAGGCTGCAAAGCTAGCATCTGAGGGTGGCCTCATTGCGAGAGCTCATATGCCACTGCTTCCTCACTTCAAGGAGTATAAAAAGAACCCAAGTCTTGTGCAGAATTATATAGGAAAAGTATCTGTAAGCTAACTATCTTGTTGTTGAATGTTTTCTTTATTCCCTGTTATTATACATCTCATATGATGGTTAATCTTGGTACTCATCTTGTTTGCTGCCTTTGTAGGCAAATTTTGAGATGGACACAGAATCAAGTGTCATTGAGTATGCATTCACTGATATCTTGAAGAATTCGTTGAGCAACAGACGCTATCATGTCAAGAAGGAGTACTTTGACAATGTCGAAGCAAGCAAGGATAGCATCAAGTCCCCTGTTTCTGACATAACGGATACTGAATGGCAAAGGCTGGACGAGCTGTGGTCAACTCCAAGACACAAGGTATGTAAATGCTTGACTATTGCTTTACCTTGCCCATGCAAACTGTGTGATTTGCTTTATTGTATGGAAGTGATGATCTGATGTGCACATATGTAGGAGACATGTGCCAATGACAAGGTTAATCGAACAAAAGTCAAGTCTGTGCAAAAAACTGGTTCAAGATGCTATGTTGCTCATGTGCATGCAACTGTAAGATCCAACACTGTTCTTCCTTTAGTTGTTTTCCTTTAGACATAAGCATCAATTTGTTGCAAAAGCTAATGGTTGGGCTGTTGTTGAAAACCATTTCAGCAAGAGCAAAGAAAGGGTGAAGTGTTATCTGCATTGGACATTTTCAAGGCAACATACAACAGCACCAAACATGGATTCTCAGAGGATGTTCAAGTTGCTATAGTAAGTAATCTTCCTTGGATTTGTTTCTGGCCTCATGTGTTATACCGTTGTATGCTCTAGGAGTGAAAAACATGGATTTGTTTCTGGATGAGCCACTATAAGTAGTATATGCATCAGCTCCTTTTGTGTCCAGCATTTTATTATAACATCCAGTAAAATGCCTGTTTAACTTTATATTATTACCCTGCTATGTGCTGATACATGCTTATACATGTAGTTTGCTGAGTCTAAAATAACAACCAGTAAAATAACAACCAGTATATGGATGAGTCTAAAATATCTTGATTGCTCGGGTTATCAGAATATGGAATGCCACACTTTTTATGTGCTGATACATGCTCCTCTCCCTGGTTCTATTAACATGAAATAAGTATTGCTGATACATGCTTGATTTGAGGAAAACATGTTCCTATCTTAGTTTTTGGAAGAATTATTCTTCATTATTCTTCATTAATTTCTGTATAAGTAGTTTTTGTATGTAGTTTCATTATTTCATTAGTTTCTGGTTTTATGTAGTTTCTGGTTTCATTAGTTTATGTATGTTATTTCTATATAAGTAGTTTCCTCTCCCTGGTTCTATTAACATGAAACCAGAAACTTATTCCTATCTTATTGGGAGATGGTATTGCCAAACTCTACTGGTTCTATTAACATGAAACAGAAATCTGGTTTCATTATGTCTGCTTATGTTCCTATCTTAGTTTCTGTATAAATATTGCCGATACATGCTTTCCTCATTATTGGGCGCTTATTTTGCTTTCTTTCTCATGGATTTAAACTATTTCTCAATGCATTCATTATCTTTCAGTCTGAGATGGAAGAGAAGATGACTGCTCCTGTAGAAGAAGGCGAAGAGCGAAAGTCTTCTATTTCAGTTGTTGCAGAAGTTCTGACCAAGCATCGCCCATCAAGCAAATTCTTGAAGAATGTTGGTCTGGAGCCAAACTCTACTAACAAGTCCAGCAAGTCAAATGCTGATGTCAATGCTCGTGTGCTGGATCTACAAGAGCAGCTCCAGATGTCGCGTCAAAGAACTGAAGTTATGCGTGAAGAGATGGATGTTATGAAGAGGAAGGCAACAGAAGCTGAAGCTGCACAAGCTGAACGCGACAAGTCCTATGAGCTGCTGCTCAAGAAGGCGGAAGAAAATGATGCGAAGTATGCTCAGTTGATGGCGTTGCTTGGAGCCAAAACAAGAAACTAGTTGGTTTTAGAATTAGATTTTGGTAGCAGTTCTTGTGCACTTGATAACTATGGTGTGGGCTGAAATTTATTTTGGTTGTGCTCAGATTTTGGTAGCAGTTCTTGTGCTACAGATTTAGGATCTGTATGGGCTCAGATTTAGGATCTGTATGTGCTATGCTATTTTTGGTGTGGGCTGAAATTTTTGGTTGTGCTACATACTTTGTGATGTGGGCTATATAATATCAGATTTTGGTTGTGCTTCATACTTTGTGATGTCGGCTGACTTTGTGATGTGGGCTGAGATGTTTTAGAATCTGTGTATGGGCTTCAAAGTTCCATGGGCTCAGATTTATGTGTATGGGCTTCGAATCTGTATGGGCTCAGATTTATTTGGACATAAAAGAAAAAAAAAGTTGTTGAATTCAAAAATGAAAAAGGCCAAAACTGAAAATGGATCAAATGTATTTGGGCATGAAAAGGCCAAGGCCCAAAAGAAGCCCAAATTAGAATGATAAAAAAAATTCGAAAAAAACTAAAGTGGCTGAAAATAGGCCAAGGCCCAAAAGAAGCCTAATAAAAAAATCCCAAAAAATATAAAACGAGCCCATGTGATCAATTGAAATGGGTTGGGCTGATTTCAGCCATGACGTTTTGATTTCGTCATAATTTTGCCACGTAGGACTGGGTTCGATTGTCAGCGACGATTTAGGATCGTCGTAAAGGTTACGACAATCGAGGAATCGTCGTAAAAGTTATGACGATTTTGATCAAAACGTCGTTGTTGTTCATTTGTGACGCTCCATTTTCGACGCTTGGTTTTCCGTCGTGAGTTCGTCGTAAATGAAAAATCGTGACGATGTAGCGACAAAAAAATAGCGTCGTGTACTAGCATATTCCTTGTAGTGCGCGCCCACGCACCTGTGTGCATGCCTGGCTCGCTCCGATGAGCTGGAGGGGGAGGATAAGCCTCCCCGGATTCGTTCCCATCCTGTCCCCCCCCCTCGCCATTCGCCCCCTGCGACTCTTCCCCTCGGCCGCCATTAAAGCCGAGCTCAAGCTCGAGCTCGCCGTCGCTCCAGCCCCTCTCCCTCTTGTCTGAGCCGCGCAGAAGCTCCACCTCGACCCCCTGAAGCTTCTCATCGAGCCACGCAAGCCCCTGAGCCCTACATCGCCGGATCCCCGTCATCTTCTACCTCAGATCATCGACGCTCATCACCTCTGTTCTCCCTCCTCGGGCCATCCCCGGGCCCGCTTTCGACGCGCTGCACTCCTAGTGAGCCTAGGGTCCTTTCCCCCTCGTTTTCCCCTTCGATTGCTTCCTCTAGCGCCTGATTTCACCGGAGCCCGATGAGGACCGCCGCGATAGCTCGTCGCGGGTGACCCTCCAGTGATCGGCCGATCGATCTGAAGCTACCATTAGCTTCAGCTCGACGAGTAGATGTTATAGGAGCTAAGCCCCGCGCGTTTTGCCCTCTGTTTCGATGACCCCCACCTAGCCCGAGCTCCGGCAGCCGCCGAGCTCAACGCCGGCATCAACTCCGGCCATTTCAGCCCCTGTAACCTGCAAAAATGGAACCGCGATAGAGTGGCCGATCGTCTGGTGCCTTCTGCCGCTCGTTTGGTCGCTGGAGTAGGAAACTCGAAGCCCTCCGTCGTCTGTGTGGTCGCCGGAGGCTCATCGCCGGTGAGATCCACCTCACCGCCGGTGGATTTGACTCCCCTGAGTCACTGGCAAGTGGGGCCAGCCCCCACGCGAATTAGGATTAGTCAAATAAAATAAAGTTATATTAAAACCCTAAACATTCACTGACATGTGGGTCCAGCACTGTTAAATAACTAATTAGATTTAAACTTAATCTAAAACTGGACAGAGTCACTGACTAGTGGGTCCCACTAGTCAGGTTTGACTTTCAACGGCCAGATTGACCTGCTGATGTCATGCTGATGCAATAAAACCTTTTTCTGTTTAAAAATAATTCAGAATAGGTTCAAAACTTTGGAAATTCATATAAAATTGAATATAACTCCAAATTGGACAAATAATATATGAACAATTATTAGAAAAAATCAATGAACACAATTGTGCTATTTTCATGCATGACAAACAAAGTTATAAAACAGCATCAGGTCAAATCAATTAAAGGAAGTTAATAAATAAATCATTTTAATTGGAATTTGAATTTGAATTCAAGCCAACACCAAACCAAAGATTTGACAAGCACATTAGCTCATGCTACATTACTTTTCAAGCCATGCTCATGCATCATATTGTTGCATATGAGTGTTATTGATTGTTGTAGTTATTCCAGTAGACTCCCCCCTCCGGATTCGACTGAATATCCGACTGATGGATATTACCCCTCCGCTGAGCAACAAGGCAAGCAACCATTTTGATCATCCCGATAAATCCCATGTTCTCGCTCCTGCTCTCACTTATTGCATTAGGTTAAAAAATGCTTTCATTGCTTTTACCACGTTAGTTGAACCCACTTCCTTTGCATGACCTGTCCTTGTCACAGTAAATAGCTGAACCTTGCAACCTAGCATACCTGGTAGATGCTTGAGCCCTGATGTGCCTTATCCTGCTATGCATGCTATGCTTAGAGTTGTGTATGGTCTATCATCTGGGTGATGAACAGGATCGTGAGAATGTGTTCTGTTAATAAAGGTTGTGTTTTGAACCTGATTTGGTAAAGGTATCGGTGAACGGCTATGTAGGAGTACATGGCGGGCTGTTTCACTGGAACCGTCCTTAGGAACTGAGTTCTGTGTATGTAATCCAAGACAAGATACTACAACATGCTGGGCCCTGAAATATGACCCCGCTTGACTTATTAATAGCTTAGTACTCGGTCCAGGAGTTGCAAATAGTTTCTGGTGTTTATAGTCATGTTGGAGGCCTTGCATGGTGCTGACCTTAGAGGTGGACTATGATGCGGTAGGCAGTGGCACGGTGTACCAAGTGGCACCCAGATGGTGGGCTTGGGAACCCTATGCACATCGTTTGGGGCCGTGGCGGAAATCTCGGCCGGACTTCCGTGCGTGTTACCCTCAGATAGGTGATAAACCTGGCCGACTCCCTCGCTAGGCTTCCACTTAAAGGTTGCCGAGGTGCATGACGTGCACATGGCGATAAGTGCGAGAGCGTGTCTGAAGAAGTACACCCCTGCAGGGTTATGATCTATTCGAATAGCCGCGTCCGCGAATATGGACTACTTGGAAACATATGTTGTTCATAGACAACTATAATGGCTACTCATAAAATTGTCAAGATAAGTGTGAGTTTCGTGGATGGCATTTCCGTAGGGAGATGGAAAGATTCCAGGATGGAGTATTGTTGTTGTGTTAGTGGACTCGTGTGCGAGAAAACAAAGTGGTCAAAGCTATTTGAAAATGTAAGTTTGCCTAGCCAAGAGTCAAATGCTGGCTTTCTGCATGAAACCCGGCCCACAACTCCTTGTTGATACATTGCATGAGTAGATAGATTGTCCTAAAGTCTTGCTGAGTACCTTTGTACTCACGTTTGCTTAATAACTTGTTGCAGAGGTTGTTAATGACCCTAAATGTGGGTTCTATCTAGACGTTGACGACGACGAGTAGCTGGCGTCCCAGCTACGATCTGGCCCTAGGTTGGGTCTGTAGATAGTCAGGCCATGTGCCTTTTACCTGTCCATCTGTCTGTACTTAGACAACTTTAATCTTCTGCTGGCTTGTAAAACTTGTTTGTATGACTTGTGATGATGGGTCGTGAGATCCCTATCTGTGTAATATTATGTGTGAGGCTCTTCCGAGCCTTCTAAATGAAGTCTGTATGTTTATTGTTACGTTGTGATGCCGTCGATGTATCTATGCATATCGGTATGCCATGCGTATGTGTGTTGTACTTCATATGTATGGGGTTCGAACACCTAGTCGTATGTGTTGGGTAACGTAGCATAAATTCAAAAAAATTCCTACGCATATTCAGATCTTCCTATGGAGAGACCAGCAACGAGAGAGGGGTGAGTGCATCTATATACCTTTGAAGATCGCTAAGCGGAAGTGTTGCTAGAACGCGGTTGATGGAGTCGTACTCGCAGCGATTCAGATCGCGGTGTGATTCTGATCTAGTGCCGAACGACGGCACCTCCGCGTTCAACACACGTGCAGCCCGGTGACGTCTCCCGCACCTTGATCTAGCAAGTAGGAGGGAGAGGTTGGGGAAGATCTCCGGCAGCACGACGGCGTGGTGTCGATGGAGAGACGAGGTCTCCCGGCAGGGCTTCGCCAAGCACCCGCACAGAGGAGGAGAAAGAAGAGCAGGGCTGCGCAGAGGCAGAGATAAAACTGTGTCTCAAAACAGCCCCAAACCTCAACTATATATAGGGGGAGAGGGAGGGGCGCAGTCCTTAGGGTTCCCACCCCCAAGGGGTGCGGCAGCCCCCATCTGCGCGAGGAGGAGGCGGCCAGGAGGGGAGGAGGGGTGTGGTGCACCCCTGGTGGGCCTTAGGCCCACCTGGCTTAGGGTTTGCCCCCCCCCCTTCCCTCTCCCCTGCGCCTTGGGCCCCTGGTGGCAGGCGCACCAGCCCACTCTGGGCTGGTTCCCTTCCACATTCTGGCCCATGTCACCTTTTGGAGCTGGTGGCCCCTCCCGGTGGACCTCTGGAACCCTATCTGGTGGTCCCGGTACGTTACCTGTGACGCCCGAAGCACTTCTGGTGTCTGAAACCATCCGTCCTATATATCAATCTTTATCTCCGGACCATTCCGGAGCTCCCCATGATGTCCGGCATCTCATACGGGACTCCGAACAACTTTTGATAACCACGTGTAACAATTCCCTATAACCCTAGCATCATCGAACCTTAAGTGTATAGACCCTACGGGTTCGGGAGACAGGTAGACATGACCGAGACACCTCTGTGGCCAATAACCATCAGTGGGGTCTGGATACCCATGGTGGACCCCACTTTCTCCACGATGATCTCATCAGATGAACCACGATGTCAAGGATTCAATCAATCCCGTATACAATTCCCTTTGTCTGTCGGTATAGAACTTGCCCGAGATTCGATCGTCGGTATACCTATACCTTGTTCAATCTCGTTACCGGTAAGTCTCTTTACTTGTTCCGTAGCACGTCATCGTGTGACTAACTCCTTAGTTACATTGAGCTCATGATGATGTTCTACCGAGTGGGCCCAGAGATACCTCTCCGTCACACGGAGTGACAAATCCCGATCTCGATTCGTACCAACCCAACAGACACTTTCGGAGGTACCCGTAGTGCACCTTTATAGTCACCCAGTTACGTTGTGAGGTTTGATACACCCAAAGCACTCCTACGGTATCCGGGAGTTGCACAATCTCACGGTCGAAGGAAAAGACACTTGACATTAGAAAAGCTTTAGCATACGAACAATACGATCTAGTGCTACGCTTAGGATTGGGTCTTGTCCATCACATCATTCTCCCAATGATGTGATCCCGTTATCAATGACATCTAATGCCCATCACCAAGAAACAATGATCATCTATTGACTAACGAGCTAGCCAACTAGAGGCTTGCTAGGGACACATTGTGATCTATTTATTCACACATGTATTACTGTTTCCTGTTAATACAATTATAGCATGAACAATAGACGATTATCATGAACAAGGAAATATGATAATAACCATTTTATTATTGCCTCTAGGTCATATTTCCAACAGTATGCCTTAGTAGCACTCCTTACGGGGAAATGTCCCATTGTGATTCCACCGAGCCATGGTACTTCGCTACTGCTCCGGACACATTGGTTGACCGGCATGTGTCCTTCTTTGCTGCTATGTCTGTCCCTTTGGGGAAATGTCACGCATTGTAATGGAGTCCATGTAGCTTGCTACGACTCGTCTACATTTTCTGATGACCGACACCTCCTTTGTTGGGTCATGTATGCATGTCCCTGTACGAAACTGCCGCTTGAGTTTATGACTAGACATGTCGATCCGGGTTCTTTGACATTGGAAGGCTAGCGACACAATTGTATACGCGAGTCAAAAGGCGCAAACGGTCCCGGCTAAGGTAAGGTTGCAGTCATGGGGATAACCGTGCGTGAGACCACAAAGAGATGTGATGTGTTACAGGCTGGAGTCCTATGGCTTAGGATCGGGTCCCGACAGCATTGGTACCGGAGCCTGACTGACTGTAGGATTACTAAGCCAAACTGGTCGAAGTTGAGTCTAGAATTGCTTTAGTTATATATAAGGGAATTGTTTGTGGAAGGGAACGTAAGACTCTTGTTTCTCTTCTTAAATTATTCTATTCTGGTCATCCTCGTCTTTTCTGCGGGGATTAAGAACTAGGTTACTTATCTTTCTCTCAGGACAGTGTATTACAGATCGGTGATTATAGGACAACGAGTCAAGAGTTACTCCGGGTTTCTTTTATTCCAAGGAAAATAAAGTAAGTTTTGATGACCATGGAATTGAACTTGATAGTTGAGTGGTTATGCTATCTTGTCTGTTCTGGGTTGTCTCAAAATTGTTTTTGAGCATTTACAGCCATTATGCTGCCCAATTTTGTCTTCAGAGCTCTAATGCTTTTGCATTACTCTCTATTTTCAGATGCCTGGCCATCCTTCCCGTCAGGTGGTCCGTCTGACTAGGTGCATTGATGTGCCGGGTCACACGGCCATGCTAGTCAGGATGATGTCAGTAGCCGGTTACCGCTGGTACCCACAGTACACACTTGAGGAGCAGTACCGGGATTTTAATCAGAGTCAGTATCTGTGCACCGTTAGGGTATTCCCAGATTATCCTGGAGCTAAGGATCCGATCCATTGGTCCTATGGATTGGGGGTTACTGTTGACATGGCAGTACAAGATGCTGCCTATTCAATGTTGACCATTATGAGGGCCAGACATGCGCTGCTACAGAATTCAGAGTTCTGCTATGTCCCTGCCTCTCAGCCAGGAGAAGAAGGATACCTCAGTGGGGTCTACTTTGATTCCTCTATGAAGGATCCGCTGCTGCAGTCCACCGCTGAGATGTTAAAGAATAGAGACAGGGATGCTCGTGCCCTTCGTATGGAGCTATATGCTACACATGTCCGTCTGCGGACGGCTTTCACACTGCTGGCACCTGTAGTCCAGACAGGGTATGGAGATATGGAGATGCTGAACCCTGTTAGGACCCATCTTCCGGCTCATGTTCACTGGCCTGCTATAGGAGGAGTCACCCCTCTTCGGGGACCTCCACTACCACCAGTCAGGGGACCAAGGCCACACCCGTGCCCTTACGGTTCCCAGGGGTCTCAGGCTTGAGTATTTCCTGATCCGCAGGTTGAGCTCCCAGGCCATGGAGGCAACCTTTATGAGATGTTCTATGCGGATGCCTGAATCCGTGAGTGGAAGAGTAGTATGGTAGTAGCTGTACTTCCACAGTCCTGTGTGTCTTGTGGAGTATGCTTGTGTCGTGAGATGAATTCCGGAGGCATAGATAAATAATGTATAGGAAGCCTGGAAAGCCTCTCATGAGTAGTATCATCTTTTTAGTAGTTTTCTCTTCGGTTAAGGTTGTACTGAACTATGTAATGGTGTGTATGAACCATGGTGTATATATAGCAGTTGCTTGTTACCATGTTGTTCGGAGGTTCATTTCCGCATTCCATGTGTTTAGTGCATTCTTAATCCATAGATGGTATTGATGTTGATTTTGGTCTAAGATGTGAGTTTGTTTGTTAGGATGGTGTTCACCAGGTTGAACCGTGCCCCTGCCCATGACCAGGGAGAGGGTAGTCAATCACCGCAAGAGGAACTCCCTCACCCGCCTTCTATTGCGAAAGTTATGCTTGAGGCGAAAATAAATAAAAGGGAGACAAACCGTCTGCTAGAGCATATTGAGAAAAATACGGCTCGTCAGCCGAGGAATGATGCAGTGTCCCTCAAGGACTTTGTGAAGCTGAATCCTTCGAAGTTCCTTCACTCCGTCGACCCCCTCGACGCTGATGACTAGTTGTGCAGTATATCGCGCAAGATTCACTCTCCCAATGTTTCTGAGGCCCACAAGGTGACCTTTGCGGTGTACTTTCTGGAAGGACCCGCTAATCTTTGATGGGAGAAATTTGAAGCTATGCGTCCTTGCTGCGGCAACAAAAGTCCTTCCCTGGCGCATAGGAATTCTTCTTGTTACTTCTCTGGTTTGCGTTGGTTTTTCCCTTGAAGAGGAAAGGGTGATGCAGCACAGGAGCAGTAAGTATTTCCCGCAGTTTGAGAACCAAGGTATCGATCCACAAGGAGGGCCTCGTCAAGTCCAAAGTACCAGCGCAAACACAAACAAACTTGCACCCAATGCTTCAAATGGGTTGTCAATCCCTTCAAGATTGTTTGCAAAGTGAGATCTGAAGGCGGAAAGTGCAACGAAGTAAAAAGTGTAAGGCTGAAAATATGGTGTGGAGTATACCCTCGGGGCCATAGTCTTCACTAGAGGCTTCATTCATAATAGCAAATATCACGGTGGGTGAACAAATTACTGTCGAGAAATTGATAGAACCGCGCAAAGTCATGACAATATCTAAGGCAATGATCTAGCATATAGGCATCACGTCCGAGACAAGTAGACCGATACTTTCTGCATCTACTACTATTACTCCACACATCAACCACTATCCAACATGCATCTAGTGTATTGAGTTCATGACGAACAGAGTAATGCTTTAAGCAAGATGACATAATGTAGAGGGATAATATCAAACCAATGATGAAAACCCCATTTTTTACCCTTGATGGCAACAACATGATACCTGCCTCGCTACCCCTTTTGTCACTGGGTGAGGTCACCGCATGGTATGAACCCAAAACCAAGCACTTCTCCCATTGCAAGAATCATAGATCTAGTTGGCCAAACAAAACCCACAACTCGAAGAGAATTACAAGGATATGAAATCATGCATAAGAGAGATCAGAAGAAACTCAAATAAGATTCATAGATAATCTGATCATAAATCCACAATTCATCGGATCTCGACAAACACACCGCAAAAGAAGATTACATCGGATAGATCTCCATGAAAATCATGGAGAACTTTGTATTGAACATCCAAGGGAGAGAAGAAGCCATCTAGTTACTAGCTATGGACCCGTAGGTCTATGGTGAACTACTCATGCATCATCGGAGAGGTCATGGTGTTGATGAAGAAGCCCTCCGTGTCCAAATCCCCCCTCCGGCAAGGCATCAGGACGTGCCCCAGATGGGATCTTGCGGAGACAGAAGCTTGCGGCGGCGGAAAAGTAATTGCGATCGTCTCTTGATTTTTTGGGAATATTTGGGAATATATAGGCGCAAGATCTAGGTAAGGGGACCTCGAGGGGGACCACAAGCATGGATGGCGCCCCCTGGCCGCTGGGTGGGGGCTTATGGGGCCCCTGGGGCTCTTCTGGCTTGGCTCCCAAGTTCTCTGATCTTCTTCTGTTCCAGAAAAAATCTTTTCGCGGATTTTCTTTCGTTTGGACTCCGTTTCAAAATCTCCTCTGAAAGGGGTCAAAAACATGGAACAAACAAGAACTGGCACTTTGCACTGAGTTAATAAGTTAGTCCGAGAAAATAAATAAAAGGCATGCAAAACATCCAAAGTTTGACAAGATAATGGCATGAAACCATCAAATTATAGATACGTTGGAGACATATCGAGCATCCTCAAGCTTAACTCATGCTCGTCCTCGAGTAGGGAAGTGATAAAGAATGAATTTTTGATGTGGAATGCTACCTAGCATAGTTGTCCTTTGCAACTTCTTTCATGTGGCATGAATGTTCAGATCCGTAAGATTCAAAACAACAGTTTGCTATTGACATGAAAACAATAATACTTCAAGCAAACTAGCAAGGTAATCATGAACTTTCAAAAAAACAAGGCCAAAGAAAGTTATCCCTACAAAATCATATAGTCTGGCTATGCTCCATCATCCTCACACAACTAATGTAAATCATGCACAGCCCCGGAATTTGCCAAGTAATTGTTTTTGCACTCTTACTTTCTCAAACTTTTTATAACTATCACGCAATACATGAGCGCGAGCCATGGATATAACACTATAGGTGGAATAGAGTGTGGTGGTGGTTGTGAGAAAAAAAGGAGGAGATGGTCACACTGACTCGGCGTATCAATAGGCTATGAAGATGCCCATTAATAGATATCAATGTGAATGAGTAGGGATTGCCATACAAGAGATGCACTGGAGCTATAAGTATGTGAAAGCTCAAGAGGAAAACTAGTGGGTGTGCATCCAACTTGCTTGCTCACGAAGACCTAGGGCAATTTTGAGGAAGCCCATCATTGGAATATACAAGCCAAGTTATAAAATGAAGATTCCCACTAGCATATGGTAGTGACAAAGCAAGAAGCTCTCAATCATGAAGAACATGGTGCTAACATGAAGCACAAGTGTGGAAAAAAATAGTAGCATTGTCCATTCTCTCTTTTTCTCTCATTCCCTTTTTTTATTTGGGCTCTCTAGGCCTCTTTTTTATTTCTTTTATTTTCTTTTTTTTGTTTTTGGGCTCTTTGGCCTCTTTATTTTCCTCACGTGGGAAAATGCTCTAATAATGACGATCATCACACTTTTTAGTTACTCAAAGCTCAAAGATCACAATGATGTTGAATCCATAGGAAATGCCTCCGGTAGTGTACCGGGATGTGCAACGATCTAGTATGATCATGCAATGGCAATATGAGAGTGACGACACAAGTCATGAGACGGAACGGTGGGAGTTGCATGGCAATATATCTCGGAATGGCTATGAAAATTCCATAGTAGGTAGGTACGGTGGTTCTTTTGAGGAAGGAATTTGGTGGGTTTGTGCACCGGCGAGAATTGCGCGGCACTAGAGAGGCTAGCAATGGTCGAAGGTGAAAGTGCATCTATACCATGGGCTCACATTAGTCATGAAGAACTCATATACTTATTGTGAAAGTTTTTATTAGTAATCGAAACAAAGTGCTAAACGCATACTCCAAGGGGAAGGGTTGGTAGGTGTAAACCATCGCGCGATCCCGACCTCAACACAAAGGATGACAATCAATAGATCAATTATGCTCCAACTTCCTAACATAGCGGTTCACTATACGTGCATGATACGGGAATCACTAACTCCAACACAAGTATCTCTAGATTCACAACACCCTACTAACATAACTCTCAATATTACCGAATCCATGTCTCAAAACTAATTGAGAGGAATCCAAACTTCTCTTTCTATTCAATGCACATGAAGATGGAGGTTTTTTGCATCCTCTTTGGGTACCTAGCACATTTGGAACAACTTTCATAGCATAAGCCAACTACCAAATCATACACCGCCGTGCTCTAAAGATATAAGTGAAGCACAAGATCAAAAAGTATCTAGCTAAAAAGATATAAGTGAAGCACTAGAGAAAAAGTATCTAGCTCAAAAGATATAAGTGAAGCACTATGAGCATTCTACCAAAATCACGATGAGCGCATGTCTCTCTCTCTCAAAAAGGTGTGCAGCAAGGATGATTGTGACACAACAAAAAGAAAAGAATCCTAAGATACAAGACGCTCCAAGCAAAACACATATCATGTGGTGAATAAAAATATAGCTCCAAGTAATGTTACCGATGGATTGAAGACGAAAGAGGGGATGCCTTCCCGGGGCATCCCCAAGCTTAGGCTTTTTGGTGTCCTTGAATTTGTCTTGGGATGCCTTGGGCATCCCCAAGCTTGAGCTCTTTACACTCCTTATCTCTTTGTCCATGAGAACCTCACCCAAAACTTGAAAACTTCACAACACAAAACTTAAACAGAAACTTGTGATAACATGAGTAGAAGAAAACAAACTACCACTTCTTTCGGTACTGTAGAAAACTTGAATTCCATCTATATTGATGATGGGCTACTGTATTCTCACTTTTCCATGGCTAGTACCCGCCGATACTAACCATAGTTTCATCAAAACAAGCAACCAACTCAACAAAAACAGAATCTGTCAAAAACAGACCAGTCTGTAGCAATCTGTATACTTTGTATACTTCTGTTACCTCAAAAAAACTGAAAAATTACGACGGTCTTGGGAAAAAGCATATCAATCAGCAGAATGAATCAAGTCAAAAGCTCTTTCTCAATAAAAATGAAGAATCATCTCGTGAGCGAAAAGTTTCTGTCTTTTTCCAGCAGGATCAAACAACCATTACCAAGACTAGTCATAAAGGTTTTTCTTGGCTCAAACACAAAAAGAAACACAAAAAACACAATCACAACAGAATTATGAAAGTGTGGACACAACAAAATAGAAAGAAAAAAGATAAATTCATTGGGTTGCCTCCCAACGAGCACTATTGTTTAACGCCCTTAGCTAGGCATAGGAGCGATAGAATCACGTATCGTCGTCTTTGGTGCTCAAACCATAAGTAGCCCTCATCATGGATTCATAAGGCAATCTTATTTTCTTTCTAGGAAAGTGTTACATGCACTTCCTTAAAGGAAATTGAAATCTAATATTCCCTTCCTTCATATCGATGATAGCACCAATAGTCCTTAGGAAAGGTCTACCAAGAATAATAGGGCATGTAGGATTGCAATCAATGTCAAGCACAATGAAATCCACGGGTACATAGTTCCTATTTGCAATAATAAGAACATCATTGATCCTTCCCATGGGTTTCTTGATAGTAGAATCAACAAGATGCAAATTAAGAGAACACTCTTCAATCTCATTAAAACCCAGAATATCACATAAAGACTTCGGAATCGCAGAAACACTAGCACCCAAATCACACAAAGCATTGCACTCATAGTTTTTGATTTTGATTTTGATGGTAGGTTCCCACTCATCATGAAGCTTTCTAGGGTTAGAGACTTCCAATTCAAGTTTCTCTTCAAGAGCTTTTATCATAGCTTCGACGATATGATCGGTAAAGGCTTTGTTTTGGCTATAAGCGTGTGGAGAGTTCAACATGGATTGCATCAAAGAAATGCATTCAATCAAGGAGAAACTATCATAATTGAATTCCTTGAAATCCACGGTAGTAATTTCATTACTACTCAAAGTTTTAACGTCTTCTACTCCACTTTTAATGTTTTTAGCATCAAGATAGATGGACTCCGAATCCTTGGGGCACTTTTAAACCAAAGTGGATTCATATCCAGCCCCATAATCATTAGGTTTGACACAAGAAAACAAAGATTCAATGGGAGTCACACCAAGCACTTTAAGATCTTCGTGATTCTCATCACGAGAACACGCCTTTTTAAGCCATTCATGTCTAGCACGAATTTGGGCGGTTCTTTCTTGGCTCTCAATCATGGAAACACGCATAGCTTTCAATGTTTCATCCATGTTGATTTTGGGAGGAGCACATCTAACTTTCAAAGCATCAACATCACAAGAAATCATATTAACGCTCTTAGCCAAATCGTCAATTTTGAGTAGTTTTTCCTCTATGGACGCATTGAAAATCTTTTGAGAGTTGATAAACTCTTTGATATTTCTCTCTAGATCAGAGGGTAATCTATTGTAATGTCCATGGGTATTGTTGTAGGAGTTGCCAAAGTTATTAGAGGAGTTACTAGGAGAAGGCCTAGTAACATAGTTTCCTCTAAAAGCGTTGTTGTTGCCAAAGGTATTCCTACCAACAAAATTAATGTCCAAGCTAGCGTTGCTACTCTCAATCAAAGAAGACAAAGGCATATCATTAGGATACAAAGGAGCACTTCTACTAGCAACCAAATTCATTAACTCATCCATTTTAGCACTCAACGAGTTAATTTCTTCTATAGCGTGTACCTTCTTACTAGTAGGTGACCTTTCAGTGTGCCACTGAGAGTACTTCGTCATGATGTTGTCTAAGAGCTTTGTGGCTTCTCCTAACATTATTTCCATGAACGTTCCACCTTAGGCGGAGTCCAAGATATTTCTAGAAACAAAATTCAAGCCAGCGTAAAAGATGTGAATAATCATCCAAAGACTCAAGCCATGAGCGGGACAATTTCTAATCATTAATTTCATTCTCTCCCAAGCTTGTGCAACATGTTCATGATCAAGTTGCTTGAAGTTCATGATATCATTACGGAGAGAGATGATCTTAGCCGGCGGAAAATACTTGGATATATAAGCATCTTTGCACTTATCCCAAGAATCGATACTATTTTTGGGCAAAGAAGAAAACCAAGTTTTTGTGCGATCTCGCAACGAGAAAGGAAAAAAGCTTCAATTTAATCACGTCATTATCCACATATTTTTTTTCTTTTGCATATCGCAAAGCTCAATGAAGGTATTGAGATGGGATGCGGCATCTTCACTAGGAATGCTAGAGAATTGCTCTTTCATAACAAGATTCAGCAAAGCAGCATTGATTTCGTATGACTCCGCACTAGTGGCGGGAGCAATCGGAGTACTAATAAAATCATTATTATTAGTATTTGAGAAGTCACAAAGCTTGGTGTTTTCGTTCATGGTGACTTTAGCAAGCAAGCAAGCACACGAGCGAACAAAAAGCGGGCGAGAAAAAGGGCGAATGAAAAAGGCAAATTGGTGAAGTGGGGGAGAGGAAAACGAGAGGCAACTCGCAAACAAAGTAAATGCAAGAGATGAGTTTGCGACACCTACTTGGATGAGTTCTTGACTTGATCTTCCTCCCTGGCAACGGCGCCAGAAATTCTTCTGTTGTGGCAACAAAAGTCCTTCCGTGGCGCGTAGGAATTCTTCTTGTTACTTCTGTGGTTTGCGTCGGTTTTTTCCTTGAAGAGGAAAGGGTGATGCAGCACAGGAGCAGTAAGTATTTCCCTCAGTTTGAGAACGAAGGTATCGATCCAGAAGGAGGGCCTCGTCAAGTCCAAAGTACCTGCGGAAACACAAGCAAACTTGCACCCAACGCTTCAAAGGGGTTGTCAATCCCTTCAAGATTGTTTGCAAAGTGAGATCTAAAGGCGGAAAGTGCAACGAAGTAAAAAGTGTAAGGCTGAAAATATGGTGTGGAGTAGACCCTGGGGGCCATAGTGTTCACTAGGGGCTTCTCTCATAATAGCAAATATCACGGTGGGTGAACAAATTACTGTCGAGCAATTGATAGAACCGCGCAAAGTCATGACAATATCTAAGGCAATGATCTAGCATATAGGCATCACGTCCGAGACAAGTAGACCGATACTTTCTGCATCTACTACTATTACTCCACACATCGACCGCTATCCAGCATGCATCTAGTGTATTGAGTTCATGACGAACAGAGTAACGCTTTAAGCAAGATGACATGATGTAGAGGGATAATCTCAAACCAATGATGAAAACCCCATCTTTTTACCCTTGATGGCAACAACACGATACGTGCCTCGCTACCTCTTCTATTACTGGGTGAGGTCACCGCACAGTATGAACCCAAAACCAAGCACTTCTCCCATTGCAAGAATCATAGATCTAGTTGGCCAAACAAAACCCACAACTCGAAGAGAATTACAAGGATATGAAATCATGCATAAGAGAGATCAGAAGAAACTCAAATAAGATTCATAGATAATCTGATCATAAATCCACAATTCATCGGATCTCGACAAACACACTGCAAAAGAAGATTAGATCGGATAGATCTCCATGAAAATCATGGAGAACTTTGTATTGAAGATCCAAGAGAGAGATGAAGCCATCTAGTTACTAGCTATGGACCCGTAGGTCTATGGTGAACTACTCACGCATCATCGGAGAGGTCATGGTGTTGATGAAGAAGCCCTCCATGTCCGAATCCCCCCTCCGGCAGGGCACCAGGACGTGCCCTAGATGGGATCTTGCAGAGACAGAAGCTTGCGGCGCCGGAAAAGTAATTGCGATCGTCTCTTGATTTTTTTTGGGAATATTTGGGAATATATAGGCGAAAGATCTAGGTCAGGGGACTTCCAGGGGTCCACAAGCCTGGATGGCACGGCCCCCCTCGCCGCGGGGTGGGGGCTTGTGGGGGCCTTGGGGCTCTTCTGGCTTGGCTCCCAAGTTCTCCGATCTTCTTCCGTTCCAGAAAAAATGTTTTCGTCGATTTTCTTCCGTTTGGACTCCGTTTCAAAATCTCCTCTGAAAGGGGTCAAAAACATGGAAAAAACTGGAACTCGCACTTGGCACTGAGTTAATAAGTTAGTCCCAGAAAATAAATAAAAGACATGCAAAACATCCAAAGTTTGACACGATAATAGCATGAAACCATAAAAAATTATAGATACGTTGGAGACGTATCAGTCCTGCCGGACCAGTAGCCACATGGGCAGACTTTAGTGTAGCCTTCCATCCGCACCATATTCCAGAGGGCTGATGGACAGAAAGCGAGAGGAATTTGGTGCCTTCACCGAGGAAAAATTGACCGTGGATGCTTATAGCCGCGAGTTTGGTAACATCGCCCGCTATGCAACTGAAGAGGTGTCAACTGATGCCAAGAAGCAAGCAAGACTCCGTAAGGGTCTGAGCCATGAACTTCGTCGTGACCTGCATCTCCACGAATGTACAAGCTTTCAAGCTCTTGTCAACAAGGCAATCAGTGCCGAGACTGGTCATACCGACTATGAAGCCACAAAGAAGCACTCCCGTGATTCTGGCTCATCATCTGGTTTCGCGTTTCCACAACGCAGGCTGTGGGTTCCAAATAGCTCTCTGCCGCCAAGATATAACCCGAGGCCATCCTATGTGGCGCCTCAGGCGAATCATACCAACCCTCCAGCAAAAACCTATGGTGGTCCAGCTAGCAATGTTGCACCACGTGCCAATCAGGTGATCTGTTACAAGTGTGGAGAACCAAGGCACTAGTCTCGAGAGTGTCCTTAGAATATGGGTGCCAAACAACCTGGAAAGTCCGTTGGGCAAGGCAAGTCGGGCAAAGCTTACTATGTGAAGCCAACTCCTGCACGTGGCCGCGTGAACTATGTTTTAGCAGAAGAAGCTGCAGAGGATCCCGACGTTATATTGGGTACGCTCCTTGTCAATCATCACCCAGCGTCTTTTCTTTTTGACACTGGGTCATCTCATTGCTTCATTTCAAAAAGTTATGCACAGTTGCATAACATGTCTTTCTGTGATATGCCAATCCCATTGGTTGTCCCCCTGGTAGTAAGTGGCAAACCTCCAGGATAACCTATGACAATGAAATTCTAGCAGACAGGCTAGTTTTTCTAGCATCTTTGATAGCCCTGAAATCTTCGGATATCAATATCATCTTGGGTACGGACTAGATGTCAACTCATTATGCCAAGATTGATACTCATTCTAGAAATGTTCAGCTTACCCATTCCTCGGGTTAGATAGTCAATGTCTCTACTTGAGTTGCCAAATGCCAACTCTATTCCCTCAATGCCAACCCTCTTCCAGAACTTGAAGACATTTCGGTAGTCCATGATTTTCCGGATGTTTTTCCAGAAGAACTGCGAGGAATTCCACCTGACAGGGATGTAGAGTTTGTGATAGACCTTGTTCCGAGAACTGTTCCAATAGCCAGAAGACCTTATAAGATGGCACCCCTGGAGCTAGCTGAACTTAAGAAGCAACTAGATGAGGCCTTGAATAAAGGTTTCATTCGTCCTAGCTCTTCTCCTTGGGCTTGTCCCGTCCTCTTCGTCAAGAAGAAAGACGGAACAGATCGGATGGTTGTAGATTATCGACCAGTTAACCTGGTCACCATAAAGAACAAGTATCCGCTTCCCAGTATCAACGACCTGTATGATCAGCTTGTTGGATCCTCAGTCTTCTCCAAAATGGATTTGAGGTTGGGTTACCATCAAATCAAGATCAAGAACGAGGACATTCCAAAAACGGCTTTTGTCACTCGTTATGGCCAATACGAGTACACCGTCATGTCCTTCGGTTTAACCAATACCCCAGCCACCTTCTCTGGCTTGATGAATTCAATCTTCATGGAGTATTTGGATAAATTCGTTGTGGTATACCTCCATGATATTCTCATCTACTCAAAGAACGAACAAAAACATGCCGGGCATCTAAGGATGGTATTGATGAAACTTCGAGAGTACCGCCTTTATGCCAAGTTTTCAAAATGTGAATTTTGGTTACCAAAAGTAATCTATCTAGGCCACATAATCTCTGGTGAGGGTATTGTTGTCAATCCCGAGAGAGTTCAAGCCGTCCTTGATTGGACTCAACCTGAATCGGTTAAGCAAGTTAGGAGTTTTCTTGGTCTAGCGAGCTATTCTCACAGCTTTGTTGAGAATTTCTTCAAGGTTGCAAAGCCTCTAACTGAACTCCTCAAGAAAGATAAAAAGTTCGAGTGGACACCACAGTGTGAGCATAGTTTTCAGGAACTGAAAAGATGCCTGACTTCCGCACCTGTGTTGTTACCACCAGATTTTTCTAAGGACTTTGTTATCTATTGTGACGCCACACGACAAGGATTAGGTTGCATTCTCATGCAGGATCGTCATGTGATCGCATGCGCATATCGACAGTTGCGTCCACATGAGGATAATTATCCCACACATGATCTTGAGCTTGCAGCTGTAGTCCATGCACTTAAAACCTGGCGACATTACATTCTTGGTAATCGTTGCGAAATATTCACTGATCACCAAAGTCTGAAATATATCTTCACCTAGCCGGATTTGAATCTCAGGCAAAGACGGTGGGTTGAGTTGATCAGAGATTAAGACTTAGAGATAACTTACACCCCGGGGAAGGCCAATGTTACGGCTGATGCACTAAGTCGTAAATCTTATTGTAACAACCTGATGCTACAACGAGGTCAACCACATCTCTATGAGGAATTTCGAAAGTTAAATCTTCACATTGTTCCTCAAGGATTCCTTTCTAACCTGGTGGCGAAGCCTACTCTTAAGGATCAAATCATAGCTGGCCAGAAGCGTGATAAGGGTATATCACGGATCAAGGAGAATATTATTAGTGGAAACACTAAGGAATTCTCCATGAATGATCAAGATGTTGTGTTCTTCCAGAATTGTCTAGTCGTTCCTAAGAATCCACATCTAAGGCAGTTAATCCTTAAGGAGGCTCATGATTCTCCTCTCACCATTCATCTTGGTAGTACTAAGATGTATCAGGACCTACGCCAGAGGTTTTGGTGGACTAGGATGAAAAGAGAAATTGTTGAGTTCGTTGCTAACTGCGACGTTTGTCGTCGAGTTAAGGCAGAACATCAAAGGCCTGCTCGTACCCTTCAACCTTTAGCTATTCCTGAATGGAAATGGGATAAAGTCAGTATGGACTTCATCACTGGATTTCCTAAGACCAAGAAAGGAAACAATGCTATCTTTGTGGTCATTGACCGTCTTTCCAAAGTAGCTCATTTTCTTCCAGTTCGTGAGAGTATAACGGCTAGCCAGCTAGCAGAGTTATATATCTCTCGAATAGTGTCTCTTCGTGGTGTTCCTCTGGAGATTAACTCAGACCATGGAAGTATCTTTACTTCTCGCTTCTGGGAGAGTTTTCAGAATGCCATGGGGACTCACTTATCTTTTAGCACTGCTTTCCATCCTCAATCAAGTGGTCAAGTAGAAAGAGTGAATCAAATCCTAGAATATATGCTCCGAGCTTGTGTTATATCGTTTGGTATGAATTGGGAGAAGTGCCTTCCATTCGCCGAATTTGCTTATAACAATAGTTATCAATCAAGCTTGGGCAAAGCTCCTTTTGAAGTTCTCTATGGACGAAGATGTCGAACACCTCTTAATTGGTCAGAAACCGGAGAGAGGCAACTCTTTGGTCCGGATATGATCCAAGATGCAGAAGAGCAAGTTCGCATTATTCGTGAAAAGTTGAAAACAGCCTGGTCTTGTCAGAAAGGCCAATATGATCGTCATCATAAGGATGTGACCTATGAAGTTGACGAGAAGGCTTACCTTCGGGTTACACCTTTGAAGGGTACCCATCCTTTCGGTATCAAGGGCAAGTTGGCTCCTCGTTATATCGGTCCTTTTTGCATTCTTGCCAAACGAGGAGAAGTTGCCTACCAATTGGAACTTTCTCTGCATCTTTCCAAGGTTCATGATGTATTCCACGTCTTGCAACTCAAGCGTTGCTTTTCGGATCCTATTCGTGAAGTGGACCACGAAACGCTTGATCTCCAAGATAACCTTTCATACCGAGAATACCTTGTGCGTATTCTTGATCAAGCTGAGCGTACCACTCGACGTCGAAACCTCAAGTTTCTTAAAGTTCAATGGTCAAATCATTCTGAAAAAGAGGCAACATGATAAAGAGAGGATCGTCTTTGACTTGAGTATCCCGCGCTATTCCCGACGACTTCCAAATCTCGGGACAAGATTCTTTTGAGTGCGGGTGAGTTGTCACATCCCTAATCCCTATTAGAGTTTAGCAAGTTGTACTCATGTTTTCTTTCTTTGCATTCAAGAAATGGAAATGAACTCAAAGGAAGTGGTGAAATCAAAGCAAAACCCTAGCCACTCCTTATTCAAAAAAAGAACAATCCAACTAGTGCTAAATCAATGAACCCAAAATGGCCATTAGAAAAGTTCATCTTTTCTGATAAGTATTGAAAACAAAATATCACGGGTGAAATATATTTTCAAAATACTTTTGGCAATTTATTTTATTTTTGGAAGTCACTGAAATCAATTATATATTTGATTTCAAATAATTGAGAGTTTCCAAAAATGTTGAAAACTTCATATGTGTTAGGACATATTCCAAATAACACCCCAGTATCATTCAAACTATTTTAGGAATAGTTTGGAGACAAAAATAAATTAAAACAAAGTCAGAAGAGATAAAACAGAAAACAGAAAAAAGGGAGAAGGATTACGTGTCGCTCACCCCTTGGCCTAGCCCAGCTAGCCCCTTGTGTCGTCTTCCTCCTCCGCCAGTCGGAGCAGGAGGTGGCCACCGCGTTCCCCGGCGCGCCAACGCATCTGTGTGCGTGCCTGGCTCGCCCCGATGAGCTGGAGGGGGAGGATAAGCCTCCCCAGATCCGTTCCCATCCTCTCCCCCCCGCCATTCGCCCCCTGCGACTCTTCCCCTCGGCCGCCATTAAAGCCGAGCTCAAGCTCGAGCTCGCCGTCGCTCCAGCCCCTCTCGCTCTTGTCTGAGCCGCACAGAAGGCCCACCTCGACCCCCTGAAGCTTCTCATCGAGCCACGCAAGCCCCCGAGCCTTACATCGCCGGATCCCCGTCGTCTTCTACCTCGGATCACCGACGCTCATCCCCGCCGTTCTCCCTCCTCAGTCTATCCCTGAGCCCGCTTTCAACGCTGCTGCACTCCCAGTGAGCCTAGGGTCCTTTCCCCCTCGTTTTCCCCTTCGATTGCTTCCTCTAGCTCCTGATTTCACCGGAGCCCGATGAGGACCGCCACGGTAGCTCGTTGCCGGTGACCCTCCGGTGATCGGCCGGTCGATTTGAAGCTACCATTAGCTTCAGCTCGACGAGTAGATGCTATAGGAGCTAAGCCCCGCGCGTTTTGGCCTCTGTTTCGATGACCCCCACCTAGCCCGATCTCCGGCAGCCGCCGAGCTCAACGTCGGCGTCAACTCCGGCCATTTCAGCCCTTGTAACCTGCAAAAATGGAACCGCGATAGAGTGACCGATCGTCTGGTGCCTTCCGCCGCTCATTTGGTCGCCGAAGTAGGAAACCCGAAGCCCTCCGCCGTCTCTGTGGTCGCCGGAGGCTCATCGCCGGTGAGATCCACCTCACCGCCGGTGGATCTGACTCCCCTGAGTCACTGGCAAGTGGGGCTACCCCCAGGGTAATTAGGATTAGTCAAATAAAATAATGTTATATTAAAACCCTAAACATTCACTGACATGTGGGTCCAGCACTTTTAAATAACTAATTAGATTTAAACTTAATCTAAAACTGGCCAGAGTCACTGACCAGTGGGTCCCACTGGTCAGGTTTGACTTTCAACGGCCAGATTGACTTGCTGATGTCATGCTGATAGAATAAAACCTTTTTCTGTTTAAAAATAATTCAGAATAGGTTCAAAATTTGGAAATTCATATAAAATTGAATATAACTCCAAATTGGACAAATAATATATGAACAATTATTAGAAAAAATCTATGAACACAATGGTGTTATTTTCATGCATGACAAACAAAGTTATAAAACAGCATCAGGTCAAATCAATTAAAGGAAGTTAATAAATAAATCATTTCAATTGGAATTTGAATTTGAATTCAAACCAACACCAAACTAAAGATTTGACAACCACATTAGCTCATGCTACATTACTTTTCAAGCCATGCTCATGCATCATATTGTTGCATATGAGTGTTATTGATTGTTGTAGTTATTCCGGTAGGCTCCGCCCCTCCGGATTCGACTGAATATCCGACTGATGGATATTACCCCTCCGCTGAGCAACAAGGCAAGCAACCATTTTGATCATCCCGATAAATCCCATGTTCTCGCTCCTGCTCTTACTTATTGCATTAGGTTAAAATGCTTTCATTGCTTTTACCACGTTAGTTGAACCCACTTCCTTTGCATGACATGTCCTTCTCAAAGTAAATAGCTGAACCTTGCAACCTAGCATACCTGGTAGATGCTTGAGCCCTGATGTGCCTTATCTTGCTATGCATGCTATGCTTAGAGTTGTGTATGGTCTGTCATCTGGGTGACGAACAGGATAGTGAGAATGTGTTCAGTTAATAAAGGTTGCGTGTTGAACCTGGTTTGGTAAAGGTACCGGTGAAAGGCAATGTAGGAGTACATGGCGGGTTGTTTCGTTGGAACCGTCCTTAGGAACTGAGTTCCGTGTATGTAATCCAAGACAAGATACTACCACATGTTGGGCCCTGAAATATGACCCCACTCGACTCATTAATCGCTTAGTACTCGATCCAGGAGTTGCAGATAGTTTCTCGTGTTTATAGTCATGCTGGAGGCCGTGCACGGTGTACCAAGTGGTACCCGGGTGGTGGGCTTGGGAACCCTGCGCACATCGTTTGGGGCCGTGCTGGAAACCTCGGCCGGACTTCCGTTCGGGATACCCTCAGATAGGCGATAAACTTGGACTAGGTATTAGAGTGGTTAACGGTCGTGGCCGACTCCCTCGCTGGGCTTCCGCTTGAAGGTTGTCAAGGTGCATGACGTGCACATGGCGAAAAGTGGCGACAGCGTGTGTGAAGAAGTACACCCCTGCAGGGTTTTGATCTATTCAAATAGCCGCGTCCGTGGATATGGACTACTTCGAAACATATGTTGTTCATAGACAACTATAATGGCTACTCATAAAATTGTCAAGATAAGTGTGAGTGTCGTGGATGGCATTTCCGTAGGGAGACAGAATGATTCCACGATGGAGTATTGTTGTGGTGTTAGTGGACTCGTGTGCGAGAAAACAAATTGGTCAAAGCTATTTGAAAATGTAAGTTTGCCTAGCCAAGAGTCAAATGCTCACTTTCTGCATGAAACCCCACAACTCCTTGTTGATATATTGTATGAGTAGATAGATTGTCCTAATGTCTTGCTGAGTACCTTTGTACTCACGTTTGCTTAATAACTTGTTGCAGAGGTTGTTAATGACCCTAATGGTGGGCTCTATCTAGACGTTGATGACGACGAGTAGCTGGTGTCCTAGCTACGATCTGGCCATAGGTTGGGTCTGTAGATAGTCAGGCCATGTGCCTTTTACCTTACCATCTGTCTGTACTCAGACAGCTTTAATCTTCCGCTGGCTTGTAAAACTTGTTTGTATGACTTGTGATGATGGGTCGTGAGACCCCTATTTGTGTAATATTATGTGTGAGGCTCTTCCGAGCCTTCTAAATAAAGTATGTATGTTTATGGTTATGTTGTGATGCCATCGATGTATCTATGCATATCGGTATGCCATGCGTACGTGTGTTGTACTTGATATGTGTGGGGTTTGAACACCTAGTTGTATGCCTTAGTACCACTCCTTACGGGGAAATTCCCCATTGTGATTCCACCGAGCCATGGTAGTTCGCTACTGCTCCAGACACATTGGTTGACTGGCATGTGTCCTTCTTAGCTGCTGTGTCTGTCCCTTTGGGGAAATGTCACGCGTTGTAATGGAGTCCTTGTAGCTTTCTATGACTCGTCTACATTCGCTGATGACCGACACCTGCTTTGTTGGGTCATGTATGCCTGTCCCTGTACGGAATTGTCGCTTGAGTTTATGACTAGACATGTCGATCCGGGTTCTTTCACATTGGAAGGCTAGGGACACAATTGCATACGCGAGTCAAAAGGCGCAAACGGGACCGGCTAAAGTAAGGCTGCAGCCGTGGGGATAACCGTGCGTGAGATCGCAAAGAGATGTGATGTGTGACAGGCTGGATTCCTATGACTTAGGATCGGGGTCCCGACAAGCGATCTTCAAAGGTATGAAGATGCACTCACCCCTCTCTCGTTGCAGGTCTCTTCATAGGAAGATCTGAATATGACGTAGGAAAATTTTGAATTTATGCTATGTTACCCAACATGTTCATGTGGAAAAAATGAGCAACACATCTGAAACTTGATTTCTGGCACAATTGTGTATTTGAACTGCAAGTACTAGTTACACTCCTCCTCCTGAGGTGAAAGTTAGCAGTATTGTAGTTCTTGCATAGCTAACACTGCTAGACATAGTTTCCTCCCAAGATTACCCTTTTGAAAATCACTTTTATTAGCTTCAAGTTTGTTGTTGCAAACTTGACCACAGATAAAGCCCCACCAACCCTGCGCCAAGTGCAACCAAAATCCTCCATCAGTCTCCAGAGAGCATGCCTTGCATGTTTGACAGCATGGCTTGACTAGAGGGTGGTCCTGGACGCACAGTGTTGTGGTGACCATTCACCGGCATGCAAAATTGGTGCTCTGCACCCTAAACTTGCCCTGCAGCTCGGGACCAGTGACGGTCGCGTGTCTTAGTGTGCCGCAGAGCTCCCTTGACCGTCAAACATCCCTCCCCGACGCGAGGAAGCTGCCTAGATGGCTCTAGCACGCGTGGTCGTCGTGCCCAAAGAGCACCGAGGCACATCCAGGACTCCCCTCGGTCGCCCCTTCGTTTTAGCTTCTCCCCCGAGCCCCTGCTGCCACCTACCTCTCTGCTGCTCGCTACGCCTATAGGCATTTCCTTGGCAAATATGCAAAGGATTCCCCCACGGCCTTGGAGCCTTGCATTGGTGTTCCCTTGAAGAGGAAAGGGTGATGTAGCACAGCGGCGGTAAGTATTTCCCTTAGTTTGAGAACCAAGGTATCAATCCAGTAGGAGGATCATGTTAAGTCACAAGTACCTGCACAAACATAAAGAGCTTGCACCCAACGCTATGAAGGGGTTGTCAATCCCTTATAGATTGTTTGCAAAGTGAGAACTGAAAGCAAAAAGTAAACAAAGCAAAGTAAAAGTAAAAGCAGAGATGATAATTGTGAGTAGACCCGGGGGCCCTAGTGTTCTCTAGTGGCTTCTCTCATGAAAGCAAGTAGACAGTGGGTGAACGAATTACTGTCGAGCAATTGATAGAACCGCGCAAAGTCATGACGTTATCTACGGAAATGATCATACATACATGCATCACATCCAAAACAAGTAGACCGATACTTTCTGCATCTACTACTATTACTCCACACATAGACCGCTATCCATCATGCATCTAGGGTATTGAGTTCATAAGAACAGAGTAACGCCTTAAGCAAGATGACATGATGTAGATGGACAATCTCAAATCTATGATGAAATCCCATCTTGTTACCCTTGATGGAAACAACACGATGCGTGCCTTGCTGCCCCTTCTGTCACTTGGAAAGGTCACCGCACGGTATGAACCCAAAACCAAGCACTTCTCCCATTGCAAGTATCATAGATCTAGTTGGCCAAACAAAACCCAAGACTCGGAGAGACTTACAAGGATATCAAATCATGCATATAAGAAATCAGCAAAGACTCAAATATAATTCATAGATAATCTGATCACAAATCCACAATTCATCGGATCTCGACAAACACACCGCCAAAGAGGATTACATCGGTAGATCTCCATGAAGATCATGGAGAACTTTGTATTGAAGATCCAAGAGAGAGAAGAAGCCATCTAGCTACTAACTACGGACTCGTAGGTCTGAAGTAGACTACTCATGAGTCATTGGAGAGGCAATGATGTTGATGTAGAAGCCCTCCAGCTCCAAAGTCCCCTCCGGCGGGGCACCGGGAAGGGTTTCCAGATGAGATCTCGCGGAAACAGAAGCTTGCGGCGGCAGAAATGTGGTTTCGTGGACGCCCTAATTTTTTCTAGGATTTTAGGGAATATATAGGCGGAAGAGCTAGGGCAGGGGAGCTCCACGGAGCCCACAAGCCTGGTAGTCGCGCCCCCCCATGGCCGCGGCTACAAGGCTTATGGGCTCCCTGTGGGCCTCCTGCCTTGGCCCTCAAGTTCCCCGATCTTCTTCTGTTCTGGAAAAATTCATTACAGGGATTTTATTCCGTTCCAAAATCAGATCTGAAAAGAGTCAAAAACTCAGAAAAACAGGAACTGGCACTTGGCACTGAATTAATAAGTTAGTCCCAAAAAAGATATAAAAGGTATATAAAACATCCAAAGTTGACAAGATAACAACATGAAAACATCAAAAATTATAGATACGTTTGAGACGTATCACTCTCCCACTCCCCTCCGCAGGCATCCCGAGCCCATCCAGCTCTCCTTCCGTGCCCTGCAAACGCCCCCATGGCCGCAGGGTCTCCGTTTCATCCCAGCTCCAATTCGGGCTCCTCCGAGCCCTTCTTCCCTTTTGAGAAGCACCAAGGTGCTGCCCTCCACCCCGAGAGCTCCCCCACGCCATTCTTCTTCCCCCTAGGTGGCCGGAAGCGCCGCCTCCACAGCCGTCACCGCTGGATCCTACTACGGCTATAGCCCCGCTCCACGAGTGCTCCTCCTCGGGAATGGGGCCACCAGGTGGTGCGGCGTGGCTCCCCGGGTCGGCCGGTGGACGGGCAGTCGCTCGGGCTAACCGGAGCAACCAGGGAGAGCGCCGGAGTGGCCCTGCCCTGCCTCCTAGTCGCTCCCAGCCCGAACGGGAGGAAGGAGATGAATCTGATGAGCGGGCCCTTCCTGTAAGAGGCACGGCGGCCGGGCCCAGCCATATTGAGTGGAGGCCGGCGCCCGTGCTGGTTTCCTTCCCGTGCGGGAGGCGTAAAACCCCGAAGGCGCCTCCTGCGTGGCCCCTCTTCCCGCCAGGCCGAGCAACTGGGCTGACCCGTGCGCGACAACACTAAGAGGTGCCCACGGCGTGGCTTAGGCCTCCTAGGTAAATCCCTCTCCTTTTTTCTTTTCTGGTAGATTCAAAAATCCATAGGATATTCATATATTATCCAAATCTAATGATTCAAGTTTCTACATGTTCCTAAAATCAAGACCTATCCATATATGTGCATTGAACATTTTTTCAAAAGACTTTTCTATGGGGTTAATATTCAAATGCCCATTTGAATATTTTAAATCCCACCTCCCAAAAATCCTAGGGGATCCAAATCAACTCCAAATGGAGTGATTCCAAATTCCAGAGTCTTCTATTATCATGTACTATTTTTGAAGCATTAGTTAACATTTTCCCTGCCTTGTTTCTGTTGCATTAAATAAATAGTTCCTATTCCTCTTTATTCCATATTGTAAAATCCCTAGAATGTTCATACCAACTCCAAATCCAATGAAACCACTTCCTAAATGTTTCTAAAATCATGCTCTGTCGAATGAGTGCCTCCACTCATTTTTATCAGAATGTTTTCTGTTAGCTTCTTTAAAGGGTCACCTATTCCTCCTTTCGTCCATTCAAAAATCCCTGATGGTACAAATATCCTAGAGCAAGCTTCGGGTATTTTTCTTATGACCAGAGAGGTCCAAGAAAAATAAAACTCCCATTTATATAGGAATTTTGTTTCTGCTTGCTGTGTGGCTTGGCTTACTGTGATTGTTTCCGAGGATAGTTGACACAGTAGATAGAGTACTCGAAGTTGGACCGGAAGACCTGAAGACCCTGAGCACTTATGTGAGAAAAGTCAAGCAGCCCTTTGACCATGTGTGAGAAAATGTTTTATGCATGACATGTCGATTAGTTTATTCCGATGTATGTAGTTAAGATTAATTGGTGCACCCCAGCATGGTGTTCCCGATAGCTCCTCTGGAGCACTTGCATTGAGCATGACCCTATCATCTATGAGGGTCCCGCTGATAAAATGTTGACAAGTAGACATTAGTGCTACGCATAGTAATAGCATGTGCATGATCATGGTAACACAAGGATTAGATCAAAGGTTTTAGGAAAACCCCGTCGCGTGCCACTAATGCCCGAGGGTGATGGTGTTGAGCTGGATGACCACTTGAGAAAGAAGTGGTGTACCATAAAGGTTTTGTGTGAGTGGTTTCGTAAATGAGATTAGATTTATGATGTGTCGGCCGTCCCGAACTTACATGTGCGACCACGATACCCCTTTATGGGACGGGGTTTTGTTGATTACTTTGGTCGGTGCTAGCAAAGATCCCGCATTACTAGTGGCGGGAGTGATATGTGGTCACTCTTGTGATGGGGCGTACCAGGTAGGTCGACTATGCCGTTTTTACGAGTTTCCAGCACACCGTTGGTCCCTGCATGGATGATACGGTCTAGAGTTAGTGCTCGTAAGACGTACATCATGTGGGTTGTGTACCAATCGAATGGACTCTTTGTCTAGTGTTGTCAGGGGAAAGGCATTGATCGGGTAATTACCTCGGGTATGTTAAATACCGTGAGTCTTGGATGACATGAAAGTTTCCCAGATCTCGTGGATACAGCGTACAACCTCTACAGAGTGTAAAACTATTCGAATAGCCGTGTCCACGGTTAAGGGCAGTTGGGTGGTGATGCTTAAACTACGTCGAGTCGTTTTCACATAAACCAAGTGTGTGTGTGTGTGTGTGTGTGTGTGTGTGTGTGTTTAAAGATGCTATCTGAGAAAGACGATATGACAAGTTTGGTGCTTGCCATATAGGGTGAACTCGAGGTGTTCAGCCCTCAGCAGATATGTTGATATTTGCAACCTGTTCTTATGATTACCATCTAGCTTATGATTTATATACATACAAGTAATTGACCATGCACATGTTTCAATTAAAACTTGGTTTCTGCAAAGGCTGCATATTAGTTATTATCGTACCAACTGCATTATCCACATCATGGGCTATTTGGGAGTATATTCAAAGTACTCATTGGCTTGCCATTGGTTATTCCATTGACCAGGTATGATAGAACAGGAAATGGTGAAGGGTAACTTGGTAACGTTCCTGCGAGCTAGGACGCTTCCCAGTCAGAATGTATGTACGTTAAGGCTGATGGCATGGGTTCATGCTTTTGACCAATATCTCCGCTATTGGTCAAGTTTGGTGTGCTGGCCTTCAAGGCCCTATATATGTAAGACTTGACCGCAATAGTCATTTATTGTATCAAACGGTATGTATGGATGTAAGACGCTTGTTATTCAGTTTATGTGTGTTCGATGAGCATTGATCTCTGGGATCACCGAGCACGTTCATTCGGCGATCTCGACTCGTAAGTCTGGGTCCCCACACCAAGGCACCCCAAGTAAATATTTCAAGAACTCTCAAGCATCTAAGCTTGGGGATGCTATGCATCCCACCTCTCTTCGTCAACTATCGGTTAGCCTATGTTGAGCCTAAATTTTTATTCATTCACATGATGTGTCCTATTCTTGGAGTGCTATTTTCATTTGTTTGTTGTTTGAATAAAATACTCAGATCTGAAAATATTTTTTTTGAGGGAGAGAGAGTCCTCACATAGCTCCTAAATTGTTTGACTACTCATTGATCTTCACTTATATCTTTGTGAGTAGCTTGTCACTTCCTCTAATGCTTCACTTATACCTTTTTGAGGGATGAAATCTTTATGCTCTTGTGCTTCCTTTAAATTGGTTTGAGCATGTTGAAAGGGCAATAGAAATATATGAAAATAGTCCCAAAGTAATAGATATCCAAGAGGGATATAATAAAAACTTTCATGAAGATCATGGGACAAATTAAACTTTATTCTTTGTAATAGTTTTGAAACATGATGATAGTAATAAGTGAGTCATGTTAGTGAGTAATTATGCTTTAAGTAGGAATATTGGTGTTAAGGTTTGTGATTCCCTATGCATGCATGAAAGTCAATAGTTATGCAACGAAGTTACATCCTACTGTGGTGCATTATTCGGTGTTAGTTATGACTCAATGCTCACTTATGTGAATTTTCGTTTCTTGGTTTGATTGCTTCCCAATCTATTTGCTAGACTTCATTTGTACTAAGTATAAATACTACTTGTGCATCCAAAATCCTTAAACCAAGTTTTGCCTCATGAGTCCACCATACCTACCTATATGCGGTATTTCCATGCCATTCCAAGCAAATTTGTATGTGTCATCGCTAAATTTTCAAAATAAATTTTCTCTTTTCTGTGCCCGTACCGCTCATGAAACGGTGGGGACTATCCAATATTTTTCCATGCTAGGAGGGTTATTCTCATGACATGTGTTGATTCACTATCATTCACGAGAAAGTGGCTGGTATTCGGGATGCCTAGTTCCATGCTAAAAATCAAATATAATATACTGAAACAAAACACCCCCAGGAATGTTGTTCATATGAACGGTACCCGTGGATTCGGCTCGTTGTGGAGCGTGATTGATTGGTGGAGGGGGAGTAAAAACTTTACCATTCTGTTTGGGAACCGCCTATAATATATCTAGCATGGAAAGTATTGTGAGCTACTTTGTCGTTTTCCTTGGCAAGAAAAGCATGCTACTCAAAATATTTTTCTTTCTCAGTTTAAACCTTGAGCTCTGGCACCTCTACAAATCCCTACTTCCCTTTGCGAACGGCCTATCTATTTACTTTATGCAATTTTTATTTTTGCTTTGAGTCTCCATCTTCTCTTATAAGCACCAACTAGGAAACACTATGGTCGTACTTGAGCATTAGGCATAGCTAATATTTGAGCGTGTTTCGTGAATGGATCAATGATTGAGCATGATGGGCTAGGGATAACTTTATTTAGTGCTGATATTTTGAAATACATGGTTGCTTGTTGACATGCTTGAGTATTGAAGTCATTATGTTAAAACTAGACTATTGCTTTCAATCACTTACAAGTCCAAATGTCCATGCTATACAAAGAAGAAAAGAATTTGATGAATATGTTACGCAGAATCCCACATCAAAAATTATGTTTTTATCATTTCTCTACTCGAGGAGGAGTAGGAATTAAGCTTGGGGATGTTGATACGTCTCCAACGTATCTATAATTTTTGCTTGTTCCATGCTGTTAAATTATCATTCTTGGATGTTTTACAATCATTTTACTACAACTTTATATTATTTTTTGGGACTAACATATTAATGGTTGCAAAATTGCACAAATTCTTGTTTCACACTTTGATTTGTAGGAATTAATTAGAAATTGCCGAAAAAACCCGCAAAAGGAGCCTTGTTGGAGGAGGACTCTGACTCTCCTGAAATCTGTCCACAAACAGTTTTAAGAGATCATCAGTTTGATACCTGAAGACAGCGTCAAAAGGACAAAGCTAAAACAAGGAAAGTGCGGGGAATTTTTTCACAATGATTCTAGAGTACAAATTCGTCCAAGACGGAGTTCGTATGCGATATGGAGACCCGTTTTACTAAAGGAAAATATCTGATTATGGGATCACGAGAATTGTTGACGTGATTGAGTCCAACTTTTAACATATCTGATATATTTGGCCAAGACACGACTTTGGAGACTCACGAGGGCTGTTAGGAGCCCCTAGGAAGGTTCTAGAGGTGCCCGAGAGCTATTGGATCAAGGGTCCATCCATCGGAGGGCCATAGAGCACCACAGAGACACATGTAAGGAGAGAAAAACCCTAACTTTGGTAGAACCACCAAGAGCCACGAATTTGCCTCTCCCTTGGCAGTCTCCATGAAGGGGAGAGGCTCCTCCATTTCAGCATCAAGACCAAGGAAGAACGAGGGGCAAGGGGCCGCCGCCCGTCGCGTGTGTCATGGCCGCCATCGCCTCCATCTCTTCGGGGCTGCACCTCTCCATCAACAAATATCTTTTTCCCACCATCATAATGTGTGAGTAATCCTCCTCGGGACTGAGCGTATGTACTAGTATCTATGTGTTCAATCTCTCCCTCTCCTGTTCTTAAGATGACACGATCTTGATGTATCCCGAGCTTTATTAATATGGATGAATCATATGGAGTTGTCCCCTCTCTATCTTCTTGTGATGAATTGAGTTTTCCCTTTGAAGTTTTCTTATCGGTTCGTGTTTTTAAGGATTTGAGAACACTTGATGTATGTCTTGCGATGGGATATCTGTGGTGACAATGGGATATTCTATTGATCCACTTGATGTATGTTTTGGTGATCAACTTGCGGGTTCCGTGACCTTGGGAATCTTTGCATAGGGGTTGGCTTATGTTTTCGTCTTGAGTTTCCAGTAGAAACTTTGGGGGACTCTTTGAAGTTCTTTGTGTTCGATTGAACATGATGAATCTGAAATTATGTGACGCATATCGTATAATCATGCCCGTGGGTACTTGTGGTGACATTGGAGTATCTTGGTGACATTAGGGTTTTGGTTGATGTGTATCTTAAGGTGTTATTTTAGTAAGAACTCTAGGGATGTTCGTGACACTTATAGGGATAGCTCATAAGATTGATCAGAAAAGATAACTTAAGGTGGTTTCGTACCCTACAATAATTTCTTCATTTGTTCTCCGCTATTTGTGACTTTGAAGTGAACTCGTTGTCGCACGTGAGGGATTTATATATGATTCAACTATGTTAGTATTGTTGAGAGAACTTGCACTAGTGAAAGTATGGACCCTAGGCCTTGTTTCCAAGCATTTATACAATGTTTTTCTCATTGTTTACTATTTGTTACCTTGCTGTTTTTATATTCCCAGATTACAAAAACCTATATCTACCATCCATATTACACTTGTATCACCATCTCTTCGCCGAACTAGTGCACCCATACAATTTACCATTGTATTGGGTGTGTTGGGGACACAAGAGACTCTTTGTTATTTGATTGCAGGGTTGCTTGAGAGAGACCATCTTCATCCTACGCCTCCCACGGATTGATAAACCTTAGGTCATTAATGACAAGTTGATGGAACTATACTCCTCGCCCCTCGTTGGTTACCCCAAGTGGAAGGTTGAGATGTAGTCAGCAGCAGATTTCCCTTACACGTGGACTGTAAGGTTTATCGAACCAGGAGGACTCCAAGGATCAACAAGTAGGTGTATGCTGCTCTGGCACTAACAGAAGACGTGGACCTGCACACACAACAAATTACTTTGCTCCCAACGAGTTCAGAAAGGTTGACAATCTCTCCGACCTTGTCGTTTGCAAAGGATCAAACACAATCGGGAATAGCGATGGTGATTGCAACGAAAAAGGAAATATAAGCAGTAAATGGTGGAGGTGTAAATAATGGTGGAAATATGGACCAGAGTCCCATGATGTTCACTAGTGATGTCTCTCTCCCAAAAGACGATAAACAACTATGTTGGGTAAACAAATTACAGTTGGGCAATTAACAGAATTATAAACGCACCGCAATGCTAATCATGCTACAAGAAAGTTAGAGGCTCATAAGTATGGGCAGTACGCCAAGACAAGTCGACCGTTTATCCATCAGCATCTACTCACTAACCATCCACCTTGAGATATCTATCCAGAACATCTCGCTGGTATTAAGTTGCGAGCCCCACCCAAAGTGTAAAATCAAAGCAACGGACAACTGCATTAACAAACTTTGTGTAAGGTAAACAATCCTTGCAACCGTGGTTACAAGCGCCGTTGTTTTCTCCCCGGTGGCAACAACACATCCCCTAGTATCATGTTTCTGTCACTCAAGCTAGACATCAGGGGGCATGAACCCACAATCATGCATAACGCTCCCTCTTGGAATTACAATCTACTACTTGGCCAAAGCAATATAAAGCAACGGAGAACATGCATGAATTACTCAAGAACAAAATATAAAAGGAGGACCAAATATATAACTCATCATAATCTGAACATAATCTCATAATCCATCGGATCCCAACAAACTCAGCATAGCGACAACAGGTAAATTACATAGATGCCTTGATCATGTAGGGCAGCTCACAAGGGCTAAGCATTGAAGCACAAGATTGGAGAGAAGAGATCACATAGATACTGGTCATGGACCCATGGTCCAAGGAGGACTACTCACAGCACGTCTGGGAAGCATCCATGGTTGTGGAGAAGTTCCCGGAGGTCAAACCTCCCTCCGGCAGGGTGTCGGGAAGAGGTCTCCTAGCGCTCCCAATCTCAGAAGCGCTACGGCGGCGAAACGGTGGTGAAATTCGCGATGCGGGATATATCCTTAGGGTTTTCACTTCGGGAAGTAAATATAGGTCAAAGGAGAGCGCCAGGGGGTGGACCCGCCACCCAGGCGACCTAGTGGCGTGGCCAGGAGGGGGTCCGCACCAGGTGGCCGCCTGGGCGAGGCCTGGCTCCCCTCTGGCCCACCTTGGTGCTTCATGAAGCTTCCTTCAACCTGATTTTTATATATATTGCTTGGGATTTTCGGGCTATGAAAATTGGGGTAAAGTCCCTGCAATTAAAATACATCAGCAGACAGAAACTGGCACTGGGTGCACTGAGTTAGTTGGTTAGTCCAAATATGTGTAAAAAGGTAAGAAAGTGTAGCAAAACACATAACAATGTCACCCAAAAGAGCATAGAACAAACAGAAATTATAGATACGTTTGGGACTTATCAACATCCCCAAGCTTAATTCCTGCTCGTCCTCGAGTAGTGTCGTGGTTTTTTCACGGCAGATGTCCTCGTGAAAGGACTTAGTATTGGAGCCATCGCACCTTGGTGGCGACTCAAAGGGGTTAAGTGGGAGAGACACGGCGATTTACCCAGGTTCGGCCCCTCTGAAGAGGTAATAGCCTACGTCCTGCTTTGGTGTGTATTGATATGGATTCAATTACAAGGAAGGCATAACTCGCCTAAACCTAGCACTCGATGATTTCTAACCTACCCTCTGTCCCCCGGGACTCGCCTTTATATACAGGTCGATCCCCTATGGCTTACAAGGATTCTTTCCTTCCTACAACTCGTGACCCCTGTGATTTCTAAGTCGCCATCTTCCGAAGCTTGGAGACCTTCCAAGAGCCACAACCGTCATACGACCTTGATTCGGCCACAACAAGGCCCAACTAAATGTTTGGGCGAATCGCCCAATGGATGACCCGGCCCAACTAGGGCGGGTCATCCACAGGTAATATCCCCAACATTAGGTCCCAAATTGACTTGAACCTTTTCTTTTTCATGCCAACACCTCTGCTCCATTGAAGGCGATTCATCCCTCATTTTTCTTCATATGTCAAAAATTGTACACCCGCCATTGGGCACTGAAAATCCCTTAAGTCGCCAAACCATTACTGATTGGCCTCTCCTTACTCCTCGATTTTTGGGAAGATAGCCACAACTCCGACGGATCTTTTAGCGCATCATTTATCCCGAAATTTTAGGCGCACATTTAAAGCGAATCTTTTATCTCCCGGTGGTTCCCGCTCATGGCGCCTCGATTCTTGCACCTGCCTCGATAAATAGGCCGAGGGGGGGACAGAACTGTTGCTTCACACCTACCAGTCCCGTCACCTTCCTCCCCACTGGCACAGCGAGAAAACCGCATCGTCCCGAGGAATCCGCCGCCGTCCGTGCCTTCGGCCTTCACGCAAGGAACTCCGGTGCCGCCTGTGAGCTTTCACAGTCGTCCACCCTCGCGCCGTAATCAACATATCCGCCATCGGCATCGTCGACTGTATCGCCGTCGGCCACCTCGCCGTTCACTTCGAACCTTGCCGCCGTCGGAAACTTCTCTGCTCAACGGGACGCCCGCGCTTCTCCAGCGAACCCCATCTCCGTCGACTCTTCTCTCTCGACAACACCAGGTCAGGCTTCCGCCTATCTTTAAGAGTAGATTTACTTCTTGTTTGAGCTTCCGCCATTGCCGTGTTCTTGAAGCTCGTTGCATATAGATGCTATCTGCTTCGAATCAATTAACACGAGTGTCGGTAGAATAGCTTAATACCCCGAATACTTTCACTTATCCGATGTACTTGTGAATCCTTGGACACAATGTCTCCACCAAACAAGGGGCATCACTTGATAATAAACTGTTCGTGCCCAGTTATATTCCGTAGGTTTTCACATTTGTCTGGTAGATCCACTCCTTATTTACTGTTTGCGAAAAGTTGTTTGTAGTCTTCACCCCCTAGCGCTTCAGGACGAAACGACTTTACCATTCTCAGAGCGTAGCCTTTGGGAATAACCATACTTCCATAAGTCGCCATAATAACCCAACTCGGCCCTTTGGACTGGTGGGTTAAATCTTTCTTTAATCAAAGTATTCGGCGGGTTAAATGAACCGATTCCATCCCATATAGTAGGTGTCCAAGATATGTAATATCATACTTTTACTTATTTGTAGCATGGGCGCCGTCTTCAAGAGTGACTTGCTTCCTACCAAGGTTGATGACGCTGTTTTAGCCAATTATATGAAAGCGGGCTGTTTGGATTCTCAAGATGCCATTGGCTGGCGCACCGGGTTAGGAGAAGATCTCCCTAACCCCAGAGAAGGGGAAATAGTGGTTTTTGTTGAACACCTGGAACGGGGTTTTAAGCCGCCCGGATCGAAATTTCTTAGGGACTCTTTGACCTTTATGAACGTCCGACTCCAGGATCTGGGACCCAACTCCATAAGCAATTTGAGCCAATTCCAAGTTCTTTGTGAAGCTTATCTGCGGATCGAGCCTTCTGTCCCCCTATTTTGGTATTTTTTCCATCTGAATCGCCAGACGGAATTCCACAATGGCCCCAGTTTGGAACTCGGCGGCGTCAACGTCCAGCGCCGTAGGGATAGTCCGTTCCCTTCACTCACCATGCCTAGCCATCCCAAGGGCTGGGGCGAGTCTTGGTTTTATTGTCAAGAGACGTCTCCTGCTGGTGAGAACAAGCTTCTGGGTTACAGGCCAACTCGCCTCCCGGTCAACTTCAAGCTCCTAGACAAGCTTACCGAGGAAAAGGAGTCGGAGTTCATCCCCATACTATCTGAGCTAAGATCCCTGACGAACAATGGTCTTACCGGGGTCGACCTAATCCGCTGCTGGGTTGAATGGCGTATTCTCCCTCTGAGCCGCCGAGATGGTCTGATGTGTGAGTTTTACGGCACCTTGGATCATCCTCAATGCTACTTTCACACAGCTTTAACGGAGAAGGACATTGTTACCATCATGAAAAAATTGACTGGCGAACCTGCGGGAAAATGCGGCCAAATCGGCCTTAAGCCGTTTTGCAAAATTAACCCGGCGCCCAAGGTAACCAAACCTGACTCGCCCTCGGTATTTATCCCTTATGCTTTACTGCTATCGTGGTTTCGTAATATATACCATTTCAGAAAGGCGATAAGTTCTGGTCCAGGAGACCCAAAAAGCAAGCCATGAAAAATGTCAAGCCGCCTTCTAAGAAAGCCAAGGGTAAAGGAAAATCTGCTGCGGCTGAGCCATCCGAAGCCGACGAATCTCAAGTCGGCGATGCACTTTCAGAGGTACAAATCCGTCCTCTTTTCACTCGCCACCTGTCACTGTTTAACCTTTTATTTACATCTTTCCCTTTCCCTGAAATAGAATGAGGATAACGAAAGCCAAGAAGACTCTGTTGAGGTAATTTCTGTTTCCTCTGATTCATCTCCTTCTCCACCTAAGCCGGCCAGGCGAATTTGTGGGAAAGTTCCCTTCTCTCATCCAAATGCTTATCTGGACCCGAATTTGCTACTGAAAAAAGCACAGCACGCCTCAAATCGGAAAACGCGAAGTCACTCTGGCGACCTGGTATCCGGCCTACCGGCAACAAACAAAAGAAAACCAAGCGAGGTACTCTTTATGAATAGCCATTCTCCATTTCTCTTTAGGTCACGCTTGTAACCCGCTTGTATGATTGACATATAACTCTTTTGCAGAATTCTCCTCCTACCTCGGGCGACTCAGTGATGTCAACACTTCCGCCAATGATTCGAGTTCCGGGGTAAGTCTTTTGATAACCTTGTCGTGACCTATAAGAATAATGAACTTCCCAATTCCTAAACGTGTTTATTCTCCTTTATCGCAGGGCACAAGCCAAGAAGAGGAAAACCAGCGGACCAACTCCTGACGCAGCTCCAGACCCCATGAGGGAAACAACTCCAACTCCGGATCAAGCTGAGCCCGCGACTCAAGTAGATCTCCCTGAGTCGCCGAGAGAAGCAATGGACGCCCCCAAGCCGCCGAGCCCATTGACAACAACGGAAGACCCAGATGCCGTGGTTATTACTGGCTCTGGCTTTTCTAAACCGACGGCGACAGTTTTGTCCAAACATGTAGCATCCTCCTCCCAGGCCATTCCCGAGTCTGGGCTCTCCAAGGCGAAACTTTCCGACTATGCAAATTTGGAGTTTAAGGAACTCTGTTCTCGCTTTGCAAGTCGCCTGGAGGCGAGCTATGAGATGGAGAAAACCTGCTGAAGATGTTAAACAACAAACATGAGGTATATTTTGTTTATACTTATATTATTCCCATTAACCCCCAAGGGCCGGGTCATCAGTAAAAAGATGAGCCGGGTCTTCGAAAATTTAGAAAAACCTTCGCGACCAGTAACCCCCAAGGGCCGGGTCATCAGGAAAAAGATGAGCCGGGTCTTGAAAATTTAGAAAAAGCTTCGCGACCAGTAACCCCCAAGGGCCGGGTCATTAGTAAAAAGATGAGTCGGGTCTTGATTTTTGTATAATTTCACCTGAAAAAATTATACATTAGCCCCCAAGTGTCAGGGATATTGCTTTGCAGTAATTCTGAGACTTGCCCTTATTTTAAACTTTCAATAGGAACACCTTGCTCAGACCAAATCGGTGCTGGGCGATTTAAGAAAAAACTTAGCTGGACAACAAGACGCCCGAGCTAAGTCGGAGGAAAAATGTCAATTGGCCTTGACCGAACTGGTAAAACTCAAGGCCGAGTTAAAAGAAGCTTAGGCTGAACAAAATGCCGCCTTGAAGAGGGCAGAGAAAGTTGAAGCTAGGCTGGCCACTGTACAACAGGAACTGTCCGGCTTAAAACGTCATATCTCCAACATGACGCAAGCCGTCTTTGATAAGCCTTACTTAAATCTTCAACCTCATCCCCTTTTTTTTTCTTTTTTTACTCATAATACTGATGTTAAGTCGCTAATCATCATAATTCAGGTCCAAGAGCCGCCAACCTGCAAGAAGACTGTGTGTTGATGCTGAAGGCGATTTATACGTTGGCAGAGCAGCTGTACACAGGCAGTGTGTTGACCGTCAAAGCTGTGATGGGTGCCAAGGAACCTATTACTTCCATCAAGAAGGTACTTGGATGCTTGTCTACACTTCCCCCCCCCCCAGATTGGCGAGTTAACTCGGTCAGCCGCCCGGAAAGGTGTTCTGACTGCCCTGAGTCGCTGCTTAGCGTATGCTCCAGAGATTAACTTAGAAGAAGTAGCCGTTGGCTTCCCTCAGCTCAAGGACGATGGATCAGAATTTGTTGAAGAGGATTACCAAAAAGTCGTCAAGGATTCTCGGCTGGCTGCAACTCAACTCGCCGCAAGCCTTGATTTAACAAAATACCAGGCGGCTTACGATAGCAGAATTAAGAAAGTCAGCCCGCCAACCTTCGTGACGACCAGCCTAACTCCTCGGCGGCCCAAGAATCCTTTCGACTTGGAAGCAGACTTGGCATCAATTCTGACCGACGAAGACGACTTTGCTGCTTTGGTGAGATGCAATTGGGTATTGGGCGACTTGCAAATCGAAGTTGGCCAGAGCTCACGCCAGGATGATCCCGAGGCGTTAGCGAAGTAAACTTTACTAAATTTGGCCTGTGAGCCATGTAATAGATCCTTTTTCCGCAAGTCAGTACTGTTTTTGATGATACCTTATGTGAGAACCCTTATATCGTCTTTAAGGCAATTAGAAATATTTGACCCGCCTTAATGCTTAATTCGCCAAGGATGGAACAATTCTTATCACCCTCCTGTCTTAAACTTTGAAAACATCATATGTGAAAATAAACAAACTATGGATATTTTCAACAAACATCAGAAAGAAAAGGCTTAAAACCTTCAGGACTATGCCACAACGAAAAATAGCAATAGTAATTTCGTCGGCTCATAAGGTCGCGACAGGGGGAGGCGAGTCAGAAAGCTCGTGCACCCACCCTAAATGCAAGTTTCGTCGGCTCATAAGGTCGCGACAGGGGGAGGCGAGTCAGAAAGCTCGTGCACCCACCCTAAATGCAGGTTTCGTCGGCTCATAAGGTCGCGACAGGGGGAGGCGAGTCAGAAAGCTCGTGCACCCACCCTAAATGCAGGTTACGTCGGCTCATAAGGTCGCGACAGGGGGAGGCGAGTCAGAAAGCTCGTGCACCCACCCTAAATGCAGGTTTCGTCGGCTCATAAGGTCGCGACAGGGGGAGGCGAGTCAGAAAGCTCGTGCACCCACCCTAAATGCAGGTTTCGTCGGCTCATAAGGTCGCGACAGGGGGAGGCGAGTCAGAAAGCTCGTGCACCCACCCTAAATGCAGGTTCCGTCGGCTCATAAGGTCGCAACAGGGGGAGGTGAGTCAGAAAGCTCGTGCACCCACCCTAAATGCAGGTTTCGTCGGCTCATAAGGTCGTGACAGGGGGAGGCGAGTCAGAAAGCTCGTGCACCCACCCTAAATGCAGGTTTCGTCGGCTCATAAGGTCGCGAGAGGGGGAGGCGAGTCAGAAAGCTCGTGCACCCACCCTAAATGCAGATTCTGTCGACTCATATGGTCGCAACAGGATGACACAATTTGCTTTTTAATAGAGAAGCCCCCAAGTCGGGGAATATTTTATTACTTCATAATGAAACTGAAAAACTTACAAAGTGTAAAGCTTAAGAGCTTAAGTGTAGTAAGGCCGTAAATGGGCAATATTCCAAGGGCGAGTTGACTCGGCCTCTGTGGTCGGTCGATTAGGCCGAAGATCCACCAAATAGTAAGAGCCATTGCGGAGGTTCTTGCTAACGACGAACGGCCCTTCCCAAGGGGGTGACAACTTGTGCATGCCTGCTCGATCTTGTATTAGACGAAGCACTAAGTCGCCTTCCTGAAAGGTCCGACTCTTAAACCGGCGACTATGATAACGCCGCAAATATTGCTGGTAGATAGCCGAACGGGCCGCAGCCAGGTCACGCGCCTCCTCCAAGGCATCCAAAGAATCTTGACGCGCCAGCTCATTATCTTGTTCCACATATGCGGCGACTCTAAGGGAGTCATGCCTTATGTCCGTAGGAAGAACAGCCTCTGCTCCATAGACCAAAAAGAAAGGGGTGAATCCCGTGGACCGGTTCGGGGTAGTCCGAATACTCCACAGTACCGAAGGTAACTCTTCAACCCAACACCCTGGAGTCCTTTCCAGGGGAACCATGAGTCGGGGCTTGATCCCTCGCAAGACCTCCTGATTCGCCCGTTCTGCTTGCTCGTTAGATTGCGGGTGAGCAACCGCAGAAATATCAAGTCGGATATGTTCTCGACGACAAAAATCCTGCATCGCCCCTTGGGACAAGTTAGTACCATTATCAGTAATAATGTTGTGCGGATATCCAAACTGGAAAATCGGCTTCTTCAAAAATTTGACCGTTGTCTCCGCATCGCAAGCTCCAACAGGTTCCGCCTCAACCCACTTGGTGAATTTATCAACCGCCACCAATAGGTGGGTCTTCTTGTTGGAGGACATTTTAAAGGGACCAACCATGTCCAGCCCCCAAACTGCAAAAGGCCAAGTAATGGGAATCATTCTCAATTCTTGAGCCGGCACGTGAGCCTGCTTCCCATAACGTTGGCACCCTTCGCACCGACGAACTATGTCTTCTACATCTGCGTGAGCCGTCAGCCAAAAGAAACCATGACGAAAAGCCTTTGATACCAAAGAACGTGACCCAGCGTGATGTCCACAGTCTCCGGAATGAATGTCATTTAGGATCGCGCATCCTTCTCCGGGGGAGACACATCGCTGAAAAACCCCAGAAGCGCTCCATTTATATAGCTCGCCATTAATGATGACCATGGATTTGCTGCGCCGAACGTTCTGGCGAGCCAAAACTTCGTCGGTGGGTAACTCGCCGCGAGTGAGATAAGCCAGATAAGGGAGAACCCAATCCGGAATGACATGGAGAGCTGCCACGAGCTGAGACTCGGGATCTGGTATTGCCAATTCCTCCTCTGAGGGTAAGACCACGGATGGCTTACGCAAGATATCCAGAAAAACATTAGGGGGAACCGGTTTTCTCTGTGAGCCGAGTCGCGAGAGGGCGTCAGCTGCCTCGTTGAGTCGCCGGTAAATATGGTCCACCTGATAGCCATGAAAATAACCCGCTACGTCAGACACAGCTCGTCTGTAAGCCGCCATCATGGGATCCCGAGAGTCCCAAGTACCCGAAACTTGTTGCGCCACCAAATCAGAATCGCCAAAACACCTGACTCGCGTTAGGTTCATCTCTTTCGCGAGTCGTAAGCCATGAAGCAAAGCTTCATATTCCGCCGCATTATTAGTGCAGCGAAACATGAGTCGGAGAACGTAACAGAACTTATCTCCTTGAGGGGATACTAACACCACACCAGCCCCCGAGCCTTCCAGCTGCCTAGATCCATCAAAGTAAATAGTCCAGTAGGTAAGGTCAGGCCGGTCTTCCGGAACCTGTAGCTCGGTCCAGTCGTTAACGAAATCAACTAGTGCCTGGGATTTGATAGCTGTGCGGGGAGTATACTGTATGTGATGAGACCCAAGCTCTATCGCCCATTTGGCGATTCGCCCTGTCGCCTCCCGATTCTGGATAATATCACCAAGGGGAGCAGAACTCACCACTGTGATCGGGTGCTCCTCGAAGTAATGCTTAAGTTTTCGACTCGCCATAAACACCCCATAGACCAGTTTTTGCCAATGCGGGTATCGCTGTTTGGAAAGAGTTAACACCTCGCTGATAAAATATACTGGGCGTTGCACTGGGTATTCCTTCCCTTCTTACTTTCTTTCAATGACCACAACCACACTTACTGCCTTGGAATTCGTCGCGATATACAGAAGCATAGGCTCTTTTTCAGTCGGGGCTGCCAGGACCGGCGGGTTAACCAATTGGCATTTTAGGGCCTCAAGCGCCTGGTCTGCCTCATTTGTCCATACGAATTGATCAGACTTCCTTAATAATTGATAAAAAGGAATCGCCTTTTCCCCTAGGCGACTCACAAAACGACTTAAAGCCGCAATGCGACCCGCCAGCCGTTGAACTTGATTAACATTCGCCGGCTTTCCGAGAGAGGTAACCGCTTCGATCTTGTCCGGGTTAGCCTCGATGCCGCGCTCCGATACCAAGAAACCCAGCAATTTTCCTGCAGGTACACCAAAAACGCACTTGGTAGGATTTAACTTCATCTGATATACCCGTAAATTATCAAAAGTGTCGCGGGTTGTCCTGCGGGAAGTGTCGCGGCCCGCTGTTTACGGCAGGCTGGTCCTCCGGCCTGCTCCTGGTATAGCTTGCCTGAGGGGTGGAGTGCAACCTCTCGAGGCTATGCGAGAACTGGGCGTTTTGAACCACTGCTGTTTTCAACATCTCGATGGCGTTCCTCGCTTCAATCTCAGCTGAGGTGTTGCCGTGAATCGGAAGGGATTCCAGGTGGCGAGTTGCGGCAAGCACGTTATCCACTGGGTTGGAGAAGTGGCCTTGAGGGGTCCGGAAACGAGGAATTTGACCCTCAATCGGCTGAACCGGCGGGTTAGGTGGGCGGCCCGGTCTTCCTGCCAGGGCGGCTCCCATCCCGGGGGTTCGGGGAGTGTCGAACAGACGGGTCGGGTTGAGGTCATGGGGCAGGCGACCCTGGTGTCTCCGCTGATGGACGGCGTCGGACGCGCGCTGATGTCTTTCGAGCCGCCAGTTGTCAGTGTTTAATCGCATCCTTTCGGCCGTGATTTGGGCTTGTCGAGTCTCGATCCTGGCGGACTCCATCTCAGCATCCTGGTGGGCCTTTCCCACCGCCTCTCTGAGCTTTGCTAACTCTGCGTTTATCTCCTCTTGGTTCTCTGGCGTGAGGGGAGTCGCCATTAGTCTCGTGATTTCCGCCGCTAAATCCACCAGGACTGCGGATGCACTTCTGGATGTCCCGCCGGTCCCATCGCCTCTGGTAGGGTTTTGTGCGGGTTGAGTCGCCCCAGCCATGTAGATGGCGATCTGGCGGCGGGTTCGGTCAAGGATTTCCGGATCCATGGCCAGCGACAAGCCTCCGAGACCGTCCCCATGGAGAGACCGGATGGAATCGGAATCGCCCATGGATGACTCATCGTCAGAGTTGACCGGGGTAACTTCCTGAGTCGCCAAGTGTTCTGGTTCCTCCGATCCCTGCGTGAACCCCACAAAGACCGGGCGAGTTAAATTCTGTGTTATGACTGGGCGGACGTACCTGGCCGGCTCGACGATGTCGGTGGAGATGTCCGGCTCAGGAACGGATGATCCGATCATGCCGATGAAGATGTTGATCTTGCCGAAGGGGACCCTGTAGCCAGATTCGATCGAATTCGCTTCAGGTCCCCATCGCTGGTTGTCGATGTAGGTTATCCCGCGGCGGCTCTGAGTCATGAGCGTCGTCGCGTAACTCCCAAACCCTGGTAGGGCTCCCTTTGAGAACTCAACTCCACCGTGCGTAGGCCCCACGGTGGGCGCCAACTGTCGTGGTTTTTTCACGGCAGATGTCCTCGTGAAAGGACTTAGTACTGGAGTCATCGCACCTTGGTGGCGACTCAAAGGGGTTAAGTGGAAGAGACACGGCGATTTACCCAGGTTCGGCCCCTCTGAAGAGGTAATAGCCTACGTCCTTCTTTGGTGTGTATTGATATGGATTCGATTACAAGGAAGGCATAACTCGCCTAAACCTAGCACTCGATGATTTCTAACCTACCCTCTATCCCCCGGGACTCGCCTTTATATACAGGTCGATCCCCTAGGGCTTACAAGGATTCTTTCCTTCCTACAACTCGTGACCCCTGTGATTTCTAAGTCGCCATCCTCCGAAGCTTGGAGACCTTCCAAGAGCCACAACCGTCATACGACCTTGATTCGGCCACAACAAGGCCCAACTAAATGTTTGGGTGAATCGCCCAATGGATGACCCGGCCCAAGTAGGTTGGGTCATCCACAGGTAATATCCCCAACATTGTGTCGTGGTTTTTTCACGGCAGATGTCCTCGTGAAAGGACTTAGTACTGGAGCCATCGCACCTTGGTGGCGACTCAAAGGAGTTAAGTGGGAGAGACACGGCGATTTACCCAGGTTCGGCCCCTCTGAAGAGGTAATAGCCTATGTCCTGCTTTGGTGTGTATTGATATGGACTCGATTACAAGGAAGGCGTAACTCGCCTAAACCTAGCACTCGATGATTTCTAACCTACCCTCTGTCCCTCGGGACTCGCCTTTATATATAGGTCGATCCCCTAGGGCTTACAAGGATTCTTTCCTTCCTACAACTCGTGACCCCTGTGATTTCTAAGTCGCCATCCTCCGAAGCTTGGAGACCTTCCAAGAGCCACAACCGTCATACGACCTTGATTCGGCCACAACAAGGCCCAACTAAATGTTTGGGTGAATCGCCCAATGGATGACCCGGCCCAACTAGGGCGGGTCATCCACAGGTAATATCCCCAACATTAGGCCCCAAATTGACTTGAACCTTTTCTTTTTCATGCCAACACCTCTCCTCCATTGAAGGCGATTCATCCCTCATTTTTCTTCATATGTCAAAAATCGTACACCCGCCATTGGGCACTGAAAATCCCTTAAGTCGCCAAACCATTACTGATTGGCCTCTCCTTACTCCTCGATTTTCGGGAAGATAGCCACAACTCCGACAGATATTTTAGCGCATCATTTATCCCGAAATTTTCGGCGCACATTTATAGCGAATCTTTTATCTCCCGACGGTTCCCGCTCATGGCGCCTCGATTCTTGCACCTGCCTCGATAAATAGGCCGAGGGGGGATAGAACTGTTGCTTCTCACCTACCAGTCCCGTCACCTTCCTCCCCACCGGCACAGCGAGAAAAACGCATCGTCCCGAGGAATCCGCCGCCGTCCATGCCTTCGGCCTTCACGCGAGGAGCTCCGGTACCTCCTGTGAGCTTTCACCGTCGTCCACCCTCGCGTCGTAATCAACATATCCGCCATCGGCATCGTCGACTGCATCGCCGTCGGCCACCTCGCCGTTCACTTCGAACCTTGCCGCCGCCGGAAACTTCTCTGCTCGACGGGACGCCCGCGCTTCTCCAGCGAACCCCATCTCCGTCGACTCTTCTCTCTCGACAACACCAGGTCAGACTTCCGCCTATCTTTAAGAGTAGATTTACTTCTTGTTCGAGCTTCCGCCATTGTCGTGTTCTTGAAGCTCGTTGCATATAGATGCTATCTGCTTCGAATCGATTAACACGAGTGTCGGTAGAATAGCTTAATACCCCGAATACTTTCACTTATCCGCTGTACTTGTGAATCCTTGGACACAATGTCTCCACCAAACGAGGGGCATCACTTGATAATAAACTGTTCGTGCCCAGTTATATTCCGTAGGTTTTCACATTTTTCTGGTAGATCCACTCCTTATTTACTGTTTGCGAAAAGTTGTTTGTAGTCTTCACTCCCTAGCGCTTCAGGACGAAACGACTTTACCATTCTCAAAGCGTAGCCTTTGGGAATAACCATACTTCCATAAGTCGCCATAATAACCCAACTCGGCCCTTTGGACTGGCGGGTTAAATCTTTCTTTAATCAAAGTATTCGACGGGTTAAATAAACCGATTCCATCCCATATAGTAGGTGTCCAAGATATGTAATATCATACTTTTACTTACTTGTAGCATGGGCTCCGTCTTCAAGAGTGACTGGCTTCCTACCAAGGTTGATGACGCTGTTTTAGCCAATTATGTGAAAGCGGGCTGTTTGGATTCTCAAGATGCCATTGGCTGGCGCACCGGGTTAGGAGAAGATCTCCCTAACCCCAGAGAAGGGGAAATAGTGGTTTTTGTTGAACACCTGGAACGGGGTTTTAAGCCGCCCGGATCGAAATTTCTTAGGGACTCTTTGACCTTTATGAACGTCCGACTCCAGGATCTGGGACCCAACTCCATAAGCAATTTGAGCCAATTCCAAGTTCTTTGTGAAGCTTATCTGCGGATCGAGCCTTCTGTCCCCCTATTTTGGTATTTTTTCCATCTGAATCGCCAGACGGAATTCCACAATGGCCCCAGTTTGGAACTCGGCGGCGTCAACGTCCGGCGCCGTAGGGATAGTCCGTTCCCTTCACTCACCATGCCTAGCCATCCCAAGGGCTGGGGCGAGTCTTGGTTTTATTGTCAAGAGACGTCTCCTGCTGGTGAGAACAAGCTTCTGGGTTACAGGCCAACTCGCCTCCCGGTCAACTTCAAGCTCCTAGACAAGCTTACCGAGGAAAAGGAGTCGGAGTTCATCCCCATACTATCTGAGCTAAGATCCCTGACGAACAATGGTCTTACCGGGGTCGACCTAATCCGCTGCTGGGTCGAATGGCGTATTCTCACTCTGAGCCGCCGAGATGGTCTGATGTGTGAGTTTGACGGCACCCTGGATCATCCTCAATGCAACTTTCACACAGCTTTAACAGAGAAGGACATTGTTACCATCATCAAAAAATTAACTGGCGAACCTGCGGGAAAATGCGGCCAAATCGGCCTTAAGCCGTTTTGCAAAATTAACCCGGCGCCCAAGGTAACCAAACCTGACTCACCCTCGGTATTTATCCCTTATGCTTTACTGCTATCGTGGTTTCGTAATATATACCATTTCAGAAAGGCGATAAGTTCTGGTCCAGGAGACCCAAAAAGCAAGCTATGAAAAATGTCAAGCCGCCTTCTAAGAAAGCCAAGGGTAAAGGAAAATCTGCTGCGGCTGAGGCATCCGAAGTCAACGAATCTCAAGTCGGCGATGCACTTTCAGAGGTACAAATCTGTCCTCTTTTCACTCGTCACCTGTCACTGTTTAACCTTTTATTTACATCTTTCCCTTTCCCTGAAATAGAATGAGGATAACGAAAGCCAAGAAGACTCTGTTGAGGTAATTTCCGTTTCCTCCGATTCATCTCCTTCTCCACCTAAGCCAGCGAGGCGAATTTGTGGGAAAGTTCCCTTCTCTCATCCAAATGCTTATCTGGACCCGAATTTCCTACTGAAGAAAGCACAGCACGCCTCAAATCGGAAAACGCGAAGTCACTCTGGCGACCTGGTATCCGGCCTACCGGCAACAAACAAAAGAAAACCAAGCGACATACTCTTTATGAATAGCCATTCTCCATTTCTCTTTAGGTCACGCTTGTAACCCGCCTGTATGATTGACATATAACTCTTTTGCAAAATTCTCCTCCTACCTCGGGCGACTCAGTGATGTCAACACTTCCGCCAATGATTCGAGTTCCGGGGTAAGTCTTTTGATAATCTTGTCATGACCTTTAAGAATAATGAAATTTCCAATTCCTTAACGTGTTTATTCTCCTTTTTTGCAGGGCACAAGCCAAGAAGAGGAAAACCAGCGGACGAACTCCTGACGCAGCTCCAGACCCCATGAGGGAAACAACTCCAGCTCCGGATCAAGCTGAGCCCGCAACTCAAGTAGATCTCCCTGAGTCGCCGAGAGAAGCAATGGACGCCCCCAAGCTGCCGAGCCCATTGACAACAACGGAAGACCCAGATGTCGTGGTTATTACTGGCTCTGGCTTTTCTAAACCGGCAGCGACAGTTTTGTCCAAACATGTAGCATCCTCCTCTTAGGCCATTCCCGAGTCTGGGCTCTCCAAGGCGTAACTTTCCGACTATGCAAATTTGGAATTTAAGGAACTCTGTTCTGGCTTTGCAAGTCGCCTAGAGGCGAGCTATGAGATGGAGAAAAACCTGCTGAAGATGTTAAACAACAAACATGAGGTATATTTTGTTTATACTTATATTATTCCCATTAACCCCCAAGGGCCGGGTCATCAGTAAAAAGATGAGCCGGGTCTTCGAAAATTTAGAAAAACATTCATGACCAGTAACCCCCAAGGGCCGGGTCATCAGGAAAAAGATGAGCCGGGTCTTGAAAATTTAGAAAAAGCTTCGCGACCACAAGTAGGTAAATGATTATACAAATAATTTTTGTGGTGACATGCTAACGCACATATAAGAACTTCAAAGTAAAACAAGTAAGATATGCAATTCAAGTCAAGACAATAACAAGCAAAAGTCTATATCTAGTATTGAAATTAGCAAAGTAAGAACATAAAGGTGCAAGAGCTCTCGTTGTCCGTGACTCGAATGTCTCCAAATGGTGTTTGCGTGCAAGAAGTGGGAGATGGGTTTAGAGCATAGAAATGCATAATAGTTTAGTTGAGAACTGAATCTACTAAAACTTCACACTTGGTCTCCTTTAGAATCATATTTTGACTCATCCCCACACCACTAGTCAGGCACAAGTCAAAATGATCCTCTCCCTCTCGACTTTGAGCACTCATGCAATGGATGAGTGTGAGCAAGATATATTGGCATTTAGGATGGGAAAGAGAATAATGATGGGTAAGGAAGACAAAAAAGGTGTGAAAGGCTCACATTAATGAGGACAATCATAGGCGAGAGAAAGCCAAATGATAGATATGATGTGAGGAGTAGGGATTGCCATGCAACGGATGCACATATGAGCTAAGGTAAGCTCTCCAATGAAACTAGTGGGGGTGCATCCAACTTGCTTCCTCATGAAGACCTAGAGATCATTTGAGGAGGCTCATCATTGGAATATACAAGCCAAGTTCTATAGTGTAAGGGTCCCCACATAGTTATGCATGAATGATAATCTCTATGGAGTACAAATATAACAATGGAGTACAAGTGTGGATCTTTCCAAAGGAATAGTAGTGTTACCCACTTCTCTCTTTTTATTTCTTTTTATTTATTTTTTCTTTCTTTTTATTTATTTTTGTGGCCTCTTTGGCTCTTTCTTTTTATCTGTCATTTGTCCTCTTTGGGATCTTTAAATTTGTCCTCTTTGGGATATTTTCATCACTTAAGGGCAACACTCTATATTTTACAAGAAATAAAAAGAAGATCTTCACACTCTATAAGAAGTACTCAACATAAAGATAAATGAAAACTATCATGATGTATGCAAATGTATGCCTCTGCCAGTGTAGCAGGATATGCAATGATACTAGTGCGTCATGTAGCAATAATAAGGGCAAAGTCCAACTAGCATGCGACTCCTCGATCAAGCAAAAGCATGTATGACATGAAGATCAAGTCATGAGATGGTGGATGTTGCATGGCAATGTATCTCGGAAATGCTATGGAAATGCCTTAATAGGTAGGTATGGTGGCTGTTTTGAAGAAGGATATAATGAGGCTTATGATGACAGAGCGTATCATGCCAAGGGTTTGGATGCACCGGGAAAGTATGCATGAACTCTCAAGATGAGAAAGGGGAATGCACGGTACCGAAGAGGCTAGCAAAATATGGATGGTGGAAATGCCAACAATTGAATACTTGCATTAGTCCGAAGAACTCATGCACTTATTATCGGTAACTCTCTATCTAGTCAGGAGATTCACAAAGAGACAACTACCCCAAGGAGGAGTGTTTGGGGGTTTGGTTATCCTTGCGCATCCTTGACCCATGATAACGTGAGGGTACTCTATATATTCCAACCCCTCCATAGGTTAGCGATCCATCTATTAGCTAGATTTCTCAACTAATTTTTTTTAGTTTTGAAAATACACACGGATTGCCCAAAATATGACAACTATCACTAATAGGCTCAAGCTCTTGACACCAAAAGTCCAAACATTACTCAAATCAATACCTCAAGACTATTGCAAGTTACTACTACACTTAAATAGCAACCTCAATTACCTACTCATGCAAGAAATACAACTCAGTGCAACAAGCCAACTCTCTAAACAAGATAAGCATGATAACTCAAGAGAGTTCCAAAAGCAACGTAAATAAAATCTCTTAAAAAGATAAAGCATGAAAACTAAGAGCTAAGCATGACAGCAGCTATGAAAAGATAAAGAACTAGTACCAGGTAATGTAGATTCAGCTACCATGGGAGGAGGAAAGCCATAAAGAGCTTGAAAAGGTGTCATCTGCAAGGAAGTGTGGAAGGTAGTGTTATACCACCACTCAGCTAAAGCCAACCATCCATGCCACTTCTTTGGCTGCTGAAAGCACATACATCTCAGGTAATTCTCCATGCATTGGTTCACCCTCTTAGTTTTCCCATCAGATTGGGGATGATAACTAGTACTCATGTCACTACTGAAATTCAGAAATTTGCCATCTGCCATGGCAGACGGCAAAGGGGGGAACCACCGACGGCAAAGGCTTTGCCGTCGGTCAGCAGATGACAAAGTAGATGGCAAAAAAATCTGGTGAAGAGGTTCTTTGTCGTCTGTTTTTAAAGCGGACGGCAAAGAATCTTTGCCATGAGGGGGCATACGGCAAATAAAATGGGACAGCAGATACACCAACGGCCCCGTTAAGTGTTAACGGCAGGCCTCCTCTCTTTTTCGTCTGCCATCCCCCCTTTGCCATGTGGGGGCAGACGGCAAAGGGGGGAACTAGCCCCCTCTCTCTCCCCTCTTTGTCGTCTACCATCACTCCTTTGCCATGTGGGGGCAGACGGCAAAGAGGGGAGAGAGAGGGGGCTGGTTCCCCCTTTGCCATGTGGGGGCAGACGGCAAAGGGGGGAACCAGCCCCCTCTCTCTCCCCTCTTTGTCATCTGCCCTCCCCCTTTGCCATGTGGGGGCAGACGGCAAAGGGGGGAACCAGCCCCCCTGTCTCCCCCTTTGCCGTCTGCCATCACCCCTTTGCCATGTGGGGGCAGACGGCAAAGGGGGGAACCAGCCCCTTTTTAATTTATTTCTTATTATATCCAACATTTTTCACAATAATCAAGATATATATATATATATTACATAAATAAATTTATTTCCGTACTCATAACCTATTAAAATAACTTTCATCCATAGTACATACATAATATGCAAGTTGCATCCGTACCAAACCATATATTACACCAGTTTCATCCACATGCATACAAAGTTTCATATATATCCATATACTACAATAGTTTCAATACAAGCTTCCATGAAGCCATGGTACAAGAAATCATCTTCAAGCATTCCATCAATATAATCCAAGCTTCCCGTGAAGTGAATGTAATCTGCAAAATGACAAATAAGAAAGTTAGAAGAATAATACTAGATGAAGAAGTATATATAGGTTATTTTGGAGAGAAATTAGCTAAGTATAGGCCATTTAATAGCTAAATTAGGTGGAATAGGTCATCTTCGAGCTACATAGCCTTATTATGTCATTTAGGAGAGAACTTATCTAAGTATAGGTCATTCTAGAGCTAACTTGGATAAAAATATGTCATTTTGTAGCCAACTATGATCATTAATCCATTTTGACCTTATCATGTCATTTTGGAGCTAAATTAGTCATGTTAATGAGCTAACCAAGGTTATTATGATGTTTTACCTAACTATGCTAATTATGTCATTTTGGAGGATAATTAGCTAAGTATGTCTTTGTTGGGGAAAATAACCTACGTAGAAGAAGCAAGAAGAGAAGAAGCAAGAAGAGAAGAAGCAAGAAGAGAAGAAGAAGGAGAAGAAAAAGAAGAAGAAGAAGGAGGAGGAGGAGAAGGAGGAGGAGAAGGAGAAGAAGAAGAAAAGAAGAAGGACAAGAAGAAGGAGAAGAAGGAGGAGAAGAAGGAGAAGGAGCTTCTCTCGTCCTTCTCCTCCTTCTTCCCCTTCTCCTTCTTCTTCTTCTCTTCTTCTTCTTATTCCTTCCTTTCATTTTTCCTCTTTCTTCTCCTCCTGTCCCCTTCTTCAGGCTAAATTAGCTAAGAATGCCTTTTTGGAGCTAATTATGCCATTTCGAGGATAATTAGCTAAGTATAGGTCATGTTTTATTAAATAGACCATTTTGGAGCTAACTAAGCTAATTATGTCATTTAGTTGGAAGCCTAGCTAACTATAGGTCGTTTCGGAGCTAACTTGGGTAAAATAGGTCATTATGGAGCAAACTATGCTTATTAAGCCATTTTGGATCTAGCTAGGCTTATTATAGGCCATTTAATACCTAAGTTAGGGGGAATAGGTCATCTTGCATCTACGCAAGCCTTATTATGTCATTTAGGAGAGAACTTAGCTAACTATAGGTCATTTTTTTATTAAATAGGTCATTTTGGAGCTAACTGAGCTAATTATGTCATTTTGTAGGATAATTAACCAATTTAGTCTTTCTTGGATGATTCTAAGCTACGTAGAAGAAGAGAAATAGAAGAAGAAGTAAAAGAAGGAGGAGGAGGAGGAGGAGGAGGAGGAGGAGAAGGACAACGAAGAGGAGGAGAAGAAGAAAATAAGAAGGAGAAGGAGAAGGAGGAAGAAGGAGGAAGAAGAAGGAGAAGGAGGAGCTCCTTCTCCTTCTTCTCCTCCTTCTTCTCCTTCTTCTTATCCTCCTCCTTCTCTTCTTCTTCTTCTCTTCTTCTTCTTCTTCTTCCTTCCTTTCATTTTTCCTCTTTCTTCTCCTCTTGTCCCCTTCTTCGGGCTAAATTAGCTAAGAATGCCTTTTGGAGCTAATTATGTCATTTCGAGGATAATTAGCTAAGTATAGGTCATGTTTTGTTAAATAGACCATTTTGGAGCTAACTAAGCTAATTATGTCATTTAGTTGGAAGCCTAGCTAACTATAGGTCGTTTCGGAGCTAACTTGGGTAAAATAGGTCATTCCGGAGAAAAGTATGTTTATTAAGCCATTTTGGATCTAGCTAGGCTAATTATAGGCCATTTAATACCTAAGTTAGGGGGAATAGGTCATCTTGCAGCTACGTAAGCCTTATTATGTCATTTAGGAGAGAACTTAGCTAACTATAGGTCATTTTTTATTAAAAGGTCATTTTGGAGCTAACTAAGCTAATTATGTCATTTTGTAGGATAATTTGCCAAGTTAGCCATTTTGGAGCTAACTAAGCTAATTATGTCATTTAGATGGAAGTCTAGCTAATTTTTTATTAAAACACTAGAAATAAAATACCATTATCGTCATCACGGCGGTGAAGCATGGTGGCTCTCGCTTGCTTCACCAGGAGGAAGGGTGCCTTGGAGAAGGCTCCACTGTAGAAGGGTCGTGCGATGCATTTCGGGAGATATTCTGCACCAAACATCATTTGCAATATGTCGTTAGCATGACGACACTCTTAAGATCACTGCACTGAAATGAAACTCACCGTCCCCGCCACGTTAATGACTCCCATCGACAGAGGGACTTGCCGCTCTTATCGCACATAGACTGTACATTTGGTTTCGACAAGTCAAACTTGTTATTTATTAATGAAACGGACATTCAAATGCAAGATTTGAAATAACATGAAGATGAAACTTACCACGAAGAGCTCGTATATGGCCCTGTTAGACGCATCATTCCGTGCCCTCTCCGCCTCCACCAATGCAGTCGTCCTCTCCTCCAGATCCCTAATCTCCTTACCCTTCTCTGCCATAGCTGCCTGCATTGCCTCTCTCTCTTTCTGAATAGCAGCCTGCAACACAACTCATTGTTAGCAATGTAATCATATTGGTTCCAACGCACAACATAATGCGGAAGGATAGTTGAGTCCATTAAACTAACCTCGATGGCGAGCTCGACTGGCCGTGGACGACGTGTTATCTCCGGACAGGAGCTCGTTTGGCGTGCCTTTATCTGCCGGAGAGTGCTAGGACAATGTATAAGGACGTCTCCAATGGCGACCGAGCCATGGGGCCTCCTGTTACCAGCTATCATCACCAGCTCTGAATCAATAGGCCCCTCGCTCGGGTTAAAATCCTCCCCTTTCCTCGCCTTCCCGTGATCTCTGTACTTCACGAGCTTGTGGTGGGAGGAGATGTTGGTGTAGTTTTCTGGATGCTCGAGGTCAGACTCAGAGAATGCCTTGACCTTCTTGTACGAGGCAGTATGGGCCATCGCATACAGGTCGTACATCTGTGGCACCTCCGTCTTAATGTGACGCGCCTAAAAGAGAGAGAGAGCGGAAAATTGTATTAGTAAAGGGCTCAAGATAGCATTAAGAATGAATTGCATGAGGCATGAAGCAAACCACATACCTAGTTCTCGCCAAATTGGATTAAGTTGATGCTCCCTTAATGGTGTGGCACACCAACCATTTTGTCACGCCTCTCCTTGGCATTGTTGTGGCTGACCTCCCAAGTTTCGGAGCACCACTGATCCACCAAGTCCTCCCAACAATCCATCTTATCCACACACCATCTCAGGGGCACCTAAGTTAATAAAGAGAAATTTGAGTGGGTAAGAACCAAATCAAGGAAACTAACTACAAAGCCTTAATAACATGTAATTACCTTCATGTAATGCTCCTTCTCCATCTTAGCATCACGGCACTTCGCCTTGTCAATCCTAATACGCCGCGTGGCATAGTAGTCTGGAACAGCCTGCACCCGAGCCTCGTGCCGAAAGTTTTGAAGTAGGCGGCGACATTCGGTTTCGATAACCTTTGCCGTGTCCTCCTCGTATCCCTCCTCACACCTGTAGTAGGTCTGCAAACGAGACAACACCGATTAGTACAATAAATAGCTATGGTTGATTTATAATTGTGTGAAGGAGAAATTACCCAGAACTTTCGGATCACCATGTCGGCCCTCGTGTCGCACAAAACACTGTCGATCTCCACCTCCGGCAGGGCCGGGGCACCCAAGTAGTGCTCCCAGGTCATTCCTACCTCTCGCTCCCGACCGGGCAACGTAACAAACCCTGGGAAGTTTTTACGGCAAAGCACACCAAGGACGCTGTTGGGCTTGCGGACACCCTTGGCAACAATCCAACCCCTACAGTATGACAAATTAAAGCCAAAACATTAGATATTTGAGAAAACGCGAAGGCAAAAGGTTAAATGAGAGTAAATTAACTTACTTGTCCCCATTTGGCCTAATCGACCACCTTTGCTCGGGGGTCGCCGGCACGAGCAGGAGCCTCGAACTACCACACTGGTAGACGGTAGCCCCCTCACCCAGCTCCTCGTCGCTACGAGCATGGCCACTTGGCTCAGCCCAGGTATCCCACTGGGTCTCTTGGGACGTACCCTCATCCCTGCTTTGCTCCGGAGTCGCCTGGAATGAAGCCTCTAGGACACGAGTCTCGTGGGTCGAAGGCTCGTCGACCTGAGGCTCGTGAATCGGAGACCGTGTAGCCTCCACCTCAGACGAATCCACCCTACAAGTCATGTGCTCAGGTGAATCAGCTTGGGCTGGTGGCGGAGACCGTGTAGCCTCCACCTCAGAAGGCATGGCAGCCACCGCCCTACCTCTCCTGCGGCCACGTGTAGCTTTATTACAACATTAATACCAACATGAGTAATAAAATGTATATAAATACCAATATGCATACAACATGAGTACAACATAAATACCAACATGAATACAACGTGTACCTTTAGTACCTCTCGGCTTCGCGGGGGGTCGACCTCCTCTCACGGGGGGCGCTCCTTGCAGAGTAGAGAGCAACGCTCTCCGAAGAGGCGAGGCAGGAATGGAAGTACCCATCCCATCACCCGCCGACGAAGAAGGAGCTGCGGAGTGCTTTTGACCCTTTCCCACCATCTTTCAACACCTATCATGACAAAGAGTAAATGAAATTAGTACAACATAAATACCAACATGAGTAATAAAATTTATATAATATAGTTGAATACCTGACATGAACTAATAACAATCGTGCTTGTTTATATATGCTTCGGGGTCAATAAATGCGTCATGATCATCACTATCATCAATAAATGCATCATCATCATCACTATCACAAAGAACATGTGGAAGGCCACCATTATGTAATCGGTCAAGAAGTGATAGGTCATCCGCAGCAGTAACCTCTTCTTCTTCCAGCTCTTCCTGTTCGGGCTCAGGGGTTAAGACAGATTCACTATCGCTGTCTACTTCAATGTTCTGGGGTGAAGTAGAGCGGTTCCTGAAACAATTCTTGGACATACGTGTTTCTTGGAAGAATTCTCCTTCATATGTGTCTGGTTAATGTGAGGTTCGTAATCCTCTTCATTGAGGGTAGGTCGTCTAAAATGTGGTGGCACTTCATAAACGACATCCCAACCTTTGAGATTTGGATCAGTTTGGCAGGCCCACGGTAGATAGAAAACTTGTGTCGCCTATTGAGCCGTAATATAGACATCGGGAACATCTAAGTGGGTGTTTTGGTTGATTTCGACTAGTCCTATATGTTCATGTGTCCTTCTAGTCTCCCTCGGATCAAACAAATAACATTTGAAGACTACGACGGTCAGTGGGTTTTCACCATAGAATAGAAGTTCATAAATTGCTTCAACTCTTCCATAATACTCGGTATCTACTTCGCCGATAGCAGAGACAGAACAATTTGTAGCCTTTAGGTCAGGCATATATAGCTCTTTGCCAAAGGTACGAAAGTGATACCCGTTGATGTTGTATTTGTCAAATGAACGGACCTTATAGTCAAAACCATTAGCGACTTGTCTCAACTCGGCGTCCATAGACTCTGCATGAGCCTACAAGTTTAATACGAAAGAATGGATGCATTAGCTGCAAATTAGACCAAGAAATCAAATGGGCCCTTAATGGTAATTAATTACCCTTTGTTTGAACCAAGAGATGAAACCGGGATAGTCGCCTCCATGCTTTGCGAGAAGCTCATACTCTTCGACGGAATCCTTTTCGATGACCGCTCCATCCGAGAATTCGGCGACGTATCGACTATATCAAATATCTGGGAGTAAGAGTAGTTCAAAGCAATTAGAAGTTGTGGAACAATAAATTACCGAGAACTTACTTGATGTACAGCCACACTTCTGTTAGGTTGGTGAAGATATACAAAGAAATGGTCTGCCATTCTTCGACATCCAACGATTTCCCTTTCGAAGCACTGGATGGTGAGATCTTAACTTTGAATAGGCTGAGGTTGGATCGAACTTTTTTTGGATCGCCATCATTGTACCGAGGCTTCGGGTTATACAAATGATGATTTTTGGCTTCATAGTGAGCTGTCACGAAGTTTGCCGCCTCCTTAGTAATGAATGCCTCGGCCATTGATGCTTCAATTCTACGTTTATTTTTACACTTAGCTCGAAGCGTCTTCTGCATCCTCTCAGTTGAGTAGCACCATCAATTTTGAACGCCCCCCCCCCCCCATTCTTGCCTCGGTCAGGAGATGCAAAATGAAATGTTGCATTGGATTAAAGAAGCCCGGTGGAAAGATCTTTTCAAATTTGCAGATCAACTCCGGTGCCAACTCTTCCATTTCATCTAGCACGCCAAGCGATAGTTCTTTCGCACAAAGAGAACGGAAGAAATAGCTCAGCTCTGCCAGTACTAGCCATTCATCCTCAGGGATAAAGCCACGCAACATCACCGGCATTACCAGCTCAATCCATATGTGCCAATCATGACTCTTGAGACCAAATATTTTCAATTGCTCAAGACTCTCTCCCCTCTTTAGATTCGCGGCATACCCATTAGGGAACATCAACCGCATTTTCACCCACAATAGCATTTCCCTCATAGCTGGCCTTTCAAGATTGAACCATGCCTTTGGCTTCGCTATGCTTTGCTTTCCTTTCCGTTGTCGCAAGTTTTGCAACGGTCTATCACATAGAGCCTCCAGGTCGATTCTAGCCTTAGAATTATCTTTTGACTTCCCCTCTATGCCGAACAATGTACCAAAAATGGCCTCCGCAATATTCTTTTCAATGTGCATCACGTCAATGTTGTGTGGGCAGAGGAGGTCTTTGAAGTAAGGCAGATCCCATAAGCATGACTTGTGAGTCCAGGCGTGTCCCGTATTATACCCTTTGAAGTATCCTAGACGCAAAGGATCAGGCTCGAGAGTGTTTAACTGATCAAGGGTCTGTTGGCCTATCAACGCAGCTGGTGCAGTGTTTTTGACAACTCTACCTTTGATGAAATTCTTCTTGTCTTTTCTGAACTTATGGTCAGGATCCAGGAATTGTCTATGCATGTCGAAGTAAGAATACTTGCGACCAGCCTGCAGCCAACGGAACTGAAGAGCTGCCTTGCATGTGTGCACGGGAACCTTCCATGCACACACCAGCCAGCGAATAGCGCAAACCCGGATAATCATGCGTCGAGTACATGTACCACACATGCATTTTGAAATTTGTTTTGGTAGCCGCGTCGTAGGTCTTGATCCCATTATCCCAGGCTTCTTGCAACTCATACTTAAGCGGCTGCATGTACACATTCATATTCTTCCCAGATAGTTGGGCCCTGGAATTATCAACGTGAGGAAAATGTTTTTTCTTTTCATAATCTCTCCGGGTGGCAAATTTAGTGGAATGACAAATACAGGCCAACAACTGTATTGTGCTGCCGTCATACCATACACATTGAACCCATCCGTGTTGATGGCAACTCTAGGTTGCCTTGGATCTTCCGATTTATCCTTATGTAATGCATCGAAGTGCCTCCACGCAAAACCATCTGAAGTGTGTACCAGCATCTTGTTCCCATCCGCATCTAGTTCACTTCTTTCGCCCAATTTGTGCCATGTCATCTGTCTGGTCGTCTCTTCGACCATGAAAAGATGTTGAAGTCTCGGTACGATTGGCAGATACCAAAGAACACTAATGGGGATTTTGGTCTGATTCTTCTCACCCATACCGTTGTCTGCCACAATATATCTGGAAGAATTGCAAATGGGGCAATAGTTCAAGGCTGCATACTCAAGCCTAAATAAGGCACATCCATTCTCACAGGCATGTATCTTCTCATAGGTCATCTTAAGTACACGGAGGATTTTCTCTGACTGGTACAGGTTTGCAGGCAGTACATGGCGTTTGGGTAGAAAGCGTCCAAATATCGTCACCATCGCGTCGTAGCATTCTCTGCCTAGGTTGAATTGAGCCTTCAGAGCCATTACTTGCGCGATGGCATCTAGCTGACAAAGCTCATTCTGCTCGTGGAGAGGACGTTTTGAAGACTCCAACATTTCATAGAAGGCCTTTGCAGATTCCTCCATCTCATCGTCCGAATCCCGAGCATCATCAAAGGCTTGCACCATGTCTTCAATCCCGGTACCATGCTCGTCAGTGCGACGACGAATCACCTCAGCTCTGGCACGTTGGTCAGACTCACCATGAAAAGTCCACACCGTATAATTAGGAATAAAATCCCACTTCTGCAGGTGTTTACCCATTTCAAACTCTGTCTGCTTTTTCCAGTTGTCGCAGTTGGGACAGGGGCACCATGTTTTTTGCTGGCCTTTTGCAAATGCGGCTCTCACGAACCCCCTGGTTTTTGTTAACCATTCATGGGTCATGTCTTTCTGACTAGGGTGACCAGTGTACATCCAAGCACGATCACTCATGTTGCCTAGCTACCTATGGGGGCACAAGAAATAAATATATAATTCATCATCAATATTCATACGCTAATCAAGTTTGTCAGTTTTATTACGTCCATGCAACCTACATGCTAATAGGTAAAGATAGGTCCTAATCCCACCCGAGTATGTGTAGATTGGGTTCGTTTTCCCGTGCTATGTTCCAGATGTGACGCAGAATTTCGGCAGCACCTCCCTGCTGTTCTCCTGATACACATCTCGGCAATAAGCAGAGAGGATGTGTACCCGGAGAACAACAGGGGAGGCACTGACGAAATTCCGCATCGGAACTGGAGCACAGCATACGGGAAAACAAACCCAATCTACACATACTCGGGCTGTCGATGGATAATGTTGGACAATTTGAAAGGATGTCGGTTATAAATATGCAAAGAAATGCTTATTTATAGATGTCGCCCTTTCGAACAAGAGACGCATACTGGTCACGCATACTCATGATTGAAGAAACCTATAGCTAGCAAGTTTCATCGGCACGAAGACCGGGACTGAGCAAATTAAGGGGGTAGGAGGAGAAGTCATTTGTGCTCACCAACAAACGCAAGGGCGGAGCTCGTCCAACGCACGTGGAGGTCGTCGAACAACTGCATATTGAAATTCACACGATCAACACAAATACGATGTTTTTTATAATTAACATAATCGGAAAATATGTGACCTAACTCATAATTTACAAAACTATGACCTCGTGGGCCTCTGGAAGGCCGAAAAGCACCTTCTCATTCAACAGAAGGTAGAAGAGGTGTCGGGGGTCGGGGATTAGTGGCGTCAGGACTCAGTGCCGTCGAGGGTCGGTGGTGTCGGGTGTCGGTGGCATTGGGGGTCGGGGGGTTAGTGGCGTCGGTTGTGGGGGGTCAGTGGCGTCGGGGGTCAAGGGTCAGTGACGTCGGGGGTCGAGGGTTAGTGTTGTCGGGTGTTAGTGGCATCGGGGGTCGGGGGTTGGTGGCGTCGAGCGTCGGGGGTCGTTAGTCGTGGGCTAAGGGTTTGGGTCGGGGGTCAGTGGCGTCGGGGTCGAGGGTTAGTGGCGTCGGGGGTCAGTGGCGTCGGCGTCGGGGGTCAGGGGTCAGTGGCGTCGGGGGTCAGGGGTCAGTGGCGTCGGGGGTCGATGGTCGGGGGTCAGTGGCGTCGGGCGTCAGGGGTCGGGGGTCGAGGGTCAGTTTCGGGGTGCCGGGGTTCCCTTTTCCTCTTCCTTCTTCTTCTCCTCTCTCCTATTTTTCTTCTTCTTCTTCTTTTCTTCTTCTTCTTCTTCTTTTTTTCTCCTCCTCCTCCCCCTCCTCTTTTTCTCCTCCTCTTCTTTTTCTTCTTCTTCTTCTTCTTCTTCTTCTTCTTCTTCTTCTTCTTCTTCTTCTTCTTCTTCTTCTTTCTCCTCCTCCTCCTCCTCCTCCTCCTCCTCCTCTTCTTCTTCTTCTTCTTCTTCTTCTTCTTCTTCTTCTTCTTCTTCTTCTTCTTCTTCTTCTTCTTCTTCTTCTTCTTTCTCCTCCTCTTCCTCCTCTTCTTCTTCTTCTTCTTCTTCTTCTTCTTCTTTCTCCTCCTCCTCCTCCTCTTCTTCTTCTTCTTCTTCTTCTTTTTTCTCCTCCTCCTCCTCCTCCTCTTCTTCTTCTTTTTCTTCTTCTTCTCCTTTTTATTTTCGTTCTTCTTCTAATTATTTTCTTCTTTTCCTTTTTTATTTTTCATTTTTTTCCTTCTTCTTTTCCTCTTTTTTTCTTCTAACCTAACTAACTAACCTAATTAGCCTAATAATCTAACCAAATAAACTAACTAAATTACCCTATATATAATAAAGAACTAACCTAATAAACTAACTAAAGTAATTAACTTATTAAAAAAGAAAAAGAAGAAGAACTCACCGGCAGTGGGCGGCGGGGTGGCGTGGGCGGCGGTGGACGACGGCAGGGGGCGTCGGCGGTGGCAGTAGACGACGGTAGGGGGGCAGGGGGCACGCGGCAGGGGGCGCGCGGCAAGGGGCGACATGGGCGCCGCGAGGGCCGGAGCGGGCTGGGGTAGCCGGGGCGGGGTGGTGGGCCGGAGCGGCTCCGACAACGGCGGTGGCGGGAGGTGGGCAGGAGAGAGAGAGAGAGGGCAGGGCGAGAGAGAGAGAGAGTGGGCAGTGGGCGCGAGAGCCGTTAGGGGAGGGGGTGGGGGGCTATGCGCTGTTAGAGAGGGAGCCCCTTTGCCGTCTGCAAAGGTTGGGTGGCAGACGACAAAGGGGTGGGTGGGGTGGGGTGGGCTCTGGCCACTAGGGTGGCACCCCCTTTGCCGTCTGCCACCCCTTTGTCGTGTGCCTGTGGTTCCTTTGCCGTCCGCTAGCCGACGGCAAAGGGAAGGTCGACGGCAAAGAAAACTTTTGCCTTAGGTGTTGTCTTTGCCGTCTGCTTTGTGCCAGCTGACGGCAAAGAAGCTCTTTGCCATGTGTCAACAGACGACAAAGGAAAGTCAGACGACAAATTTCTGAATTCCAGTAGTGTGTGCAGCTTAATCTTCAGGGATTTAAACATTTGCTTCCATAAGTTGCTAGTAAAGATCATGTCTCTATCAGTGACAATTACTACTAGCATACCATGCAACTTGAAAACTGTGTCAGAGAAAGCCCTTGCCACATATTCCACTGTGATAGGACGTTTCACGGTAATGAAGTGAGCATACTTTGTAAACCTATCCACAACTACCAAGAACAAATCCTTGTTCTCAGATAGAGGTAGGCCTTCCATGAAATCCATACTAACATGAGCCAAGCAAAGTCAGGAACATGAAGTGGTTCCAGCAGGCCTGGATAAGGGCAGTGTTCAGCCTTATTTATTTGACAGACTAGACAAGCTTTGACAAATGAAATAACATCCTTTTTCAATCCTAGCCAATGAAACACTAACTTTACCCTCTGATAAGTAGCTCTTTCCCTAGAATGACCACCTAACTCAGAGCTATGGGAAGTTTTCAACAGGTCTTGTCTTAGAGCAGTTGTATTCCCCACTACCACCTTGTTCTTGAACCTAAGGATACCATTCCTGAGGGAGTAGGAAGTAGTGTTATCCTTGTTCACAGTGCATTGAGCAATCAACTCCTTAATCTTTCCATCTTGGCTATAACTTTTAATCACCTCTACTACCTAGGTGGGAGTAGTACTGCTAGAAATAAGCATGGAAGCTAAATGCTTCAATCTGGATAGTGCATCTGCTACTTTGTTCTCCTTGCCCTTCTTGTATTCAATAGTGAAATTGTATCCCGGCAACTTGAGTAGCAACTTGTGCTGAATTCCCTCAGTGAGTTTCTACTCATGTATATATTTCAAGCTCTCTTGATCTGTTCTGATAACTAGAGAAGTTGCTAGGAAATAATGCTTCCATCTTTTTACAGCTTCAATGATTGCCAGAGCTTCTTTATCATAGGTGGACAAAGCAGCAGCTCTAGGCCCAATTGTTTTATTGAAATAAGAAATGGGTCTTCCTTCTTGCATCAGTACAACTCCCAAACCATATCCATTGGCATCATCCTCTAATATAAATGGTTTGGAGAAATCAGGTAAGGCCGGGACTAGGGAGTGAGTGAGTTTGTCCTTTACTTCAGCAAAGGTCGTGTCCTGATCCTTTTCCCAATGGAAGGCATCCTTCTTTAAGAAATCAAACAGGGGTTTGCATATCAAGCCATAACCCTAAATGAATCTTCTATAATAGCCACTCAAACCCAAGAAACTCCTCAACTCAGTAATGTTGGTAGGTGCTGGCCAGTCCTGGATTTCCTTGATCTTAGATGGGTTAGTAGTCACTCCCTCCTGATTAATAATGGGGCCCAAATACTCAACTTCAGTTTGACCAAAAGAACATTTTTCCAATCTTGCATATAACTTGTTCTCTTGCAGTATATCAAACACTTGAGTCAAGTGTTGTTTATGTTCTTCCAGAGAGGGGCTGAAAACCAGGATATCATCAAAGAATACCACTACAAATTTCAGCATGCCCAAGAGAAAATTCATTAGGGCTTGAAAGCTAGGAGGGCCATTTGTAAGACCAAAAGACATGACTAGATACTCAAACAAGCGCATATGATTAACACAAGTTCTTTTGTAGATATCTTCTTCTGCCATTCTGATCTGGTGGTAACCATTTCTAAGATCAATTTTGGAGAAAAACTTGGCTCCTTTTAGCTGGTCCAATAAATCTTCTATGACTGGGATTGGGTACTTGTTCTTGATGGTAATAGAGTTCATCTTCTTGTAACCAGTGCACAATCTCCAAGATCCATCTTTATTTTTTACTAGCAAAACAGGAGAGGAAAAAGGGCTAGTACTAGGCCTAATCACCTCAGACTTTAACAACTCTTTGATGATATTTTCCAATATTTCCTTCTGGTGATGGGGCATTCTGTAAGGCCTCTGATTCACTACTTCTTCTCCCTCCACTAATGGAATTCTGTGATCACATGGTCTGCTGGGAGGGTAACTCAGTTGGTTCCTGAAAAAGTTGTTCATATTTTTGCAGCAGAGGTTGTAATTCTGCACGTAATTCCTTAGCTATGCCCCCCATCTCAACATCACATGTAGTAAACAAAGAAAACCCACACACTACTTGTTCAATCAGTTTATCAGTACAGTCCTTAGCTTCCTCAGGCTGTGCCTTTGGCACCGTTTCATCAACAAATGTGACTAACTGGCCACTGAAAGCAGACACTTTCATTTCCATCTTAATGAAATCCATGTGTATTGGGTTGTACCTCTTTAACCAATCAACCCGAATATCATGTCATAACCTTTCAATTGTAGAATTCTGAAACTGTTAGTAAACACCTGACCTTGTATTTCACAGGGTCAATTCTATCACTCCATATGATCTTTCCACTTGCTACAACCACTCTAACCTTAGGGGTGGACTTGGGTTTTACTTGTAATTTGGCTCCCATCTCTGGTGAAACAAAAGTGGAGGTCATGCCACTATCCACTAATGTTGTTGCAGAAGTGTTAGCCACCTTGACTGTCAGAATAAAAGTATTTTTGGTTGCTCCTATACCCATAGATGCATGCATAGACACTTGAAGAATTGCATCAGCTGGAAGTTGGTCTAGGTTCTCCAAGTCTGGATAAGAAAAATCGGTAACATAGATGGTCTGAGGTACTTCCTCTTCTTGTGCTTGCAGAGCTTGAATTTGTGCTTTTTGACTCATTTTACACACTTGTCTGTGCCCTCGGACCCAAGGTTCCCTGCACTTGTAGCAAACCTGATTCTACTTTGCTTATTGTATCACCACATTTCTGTTCTGAACTACAGGAATCCCTTCTATCTTTGGTTGTTCAAAAGTCACTTGCTTCTTTGGTTGTGGAACATAAGCTTTAGTCTGCACCACATACACTGGTGGTTGGGCTTTTTCCATTCTTCTTGCATACCATATAGTAGTTTGGATATCCTTAGGCTTGAAACATTCCACATGGCTCTTGATGTAGGTGCTAAGGCCAGACACAAAGCCAATAACATAGTAGTCATAAGGAATACCAGGGTTTTCCCTTCTCATGATATTCATTAACTGCTCAAACTATTCCACATAAACTTCCAAGGTAGAAGTTTGATGAACTGCATGGAAGGAACGCACTACATCACAGGTTCAGCCAATAGCAAACCTTTCAGATAAGTAACAATAACATTTATGCCAAGGCACATTGCTAGGTGCATATCCAGTTCCTCTCCACCATTGAACATCAGGTCCTTCCAAATAAGATATTGCTAGCTCAATTCTATGCTCAATTGGTGTTCTAGCAGCAGCAAAATACTGGTCCAAATTCTGAATCCAAGCCTCAGGATTCTGTCCTTCAAATTCAGAAATGATTAGTTTTGCAGGTTTCACTGTGAGAACAGGTCTTCTATTGTCTGAAGGAGGATACTGCCTTTGCTTTTGCCCATCTGGTCATTCTTCCATTGTGCGCGTATCAACTGGAGGTAACTGCAGTTGTTGTTGTTATCATGTTGCTTGATTACCCTCGTGCTTGTTGTTGCTGAAGTTAGGATGCATGTATGGGATCTTGTTAGTACCATTCAAATTCAGCTCTTTTCCTGTGTGGTCTCTCAACACTGCAGACACCACTACCATTGGTGCTTCCTTTTCCTGTCCATGCACTCATGGTGGTGTGTAGTTGTTCAACTTCTTCGGCCGACCTACAGATACAACAGGTGAGTGCACCTCCTTAACTTTCACACGGGCACTACCTTACTCAGAGTGCTCGATCTGTCCCTCTTTAGAGTTAGGGTCCAGCAACAATCGTTTGAAGTTCTCTTGGATCTTGTCAAAATTGCCTTGCATTGTTTCGAAATTTCTATTCACCATGGCGCGGAATTCCTGAAACTCTTTGCAATCTTCATCCATGTTGCTTTGCAGTGTTTTAATATTCAACTCCAACGACGCCAGCTGCAGATCGACTGTCACTACCGAGGCTGCTTGCCCTCTCATGGTGATGGCCCGAAATAGGGGTGGGTGGTGGGATTTGTCTCGAGTACCTTGGATCTTCGATCTACCGCCGCCAACGCCCGCCTCCGAGAGGCACGATCTCAGCACATTAGCTCGGGTTTTACAACAGGGAAGTTTTCCGTGTCAGCCAGAGCTGCGCTAAAATTGCACCCGATCTGGATCTCGCAGAGGAATGTCACCGCTCGCTCATCCTATACGCGCCACCTCCAGCCGAGGATCGACTGGCCTGTGATACCAATTGTCAGGATCTAACTGACTAACTAAAGAAGAAATGCTAATTTGAGTCGATTCAAGAGATCGAAAGAGGTTAAGATGTGGATTATATTGCTCTCAAATTGGGGAAAGTAGCAACAACACGCAACCGGTGGCTTAGGGTTTTGTCCATACATATTTTTACATACCCAAATGGACTGGAAAGAGGGGCTTATATAAACCATTACACATAAAGTAGCTAAAGTAATAAAGCAGCTGGTAGTGATTGACGGAAAGTAAACAACGACGCGGGAGCAATGCTGAGCCGTCGGATGCAGGATCAACGGTCGTCGACTCCCTCTTCAGCGAATCGGATAAGCTTCCCTGAACTGTTGGATGGACGATCTACTCTCGAGGATACGTCTGCGGGAACAGGGGATCACTCGCGTTAGCCTGACAACCCCGGCCTCCTTCGGAGCATCCTTCTAGTTCTATACCAGCGGTTGTAGATGCTCTCATGGCGGGCAAGCTCTGGTCGAACACGGCCGGGCTCCACGGGGGCTGGGGCGCGTGATGACTAGCTTGACGATGATAGCAGTGCCCTCGGCGACGTGGTGCTGGAGGATTCGATCTTGGGAACAGCACCACCAACGTTTGGATGACCTCCGTGAACTGCTTGATCGCCGACTCGCCGTGAGCATGTTAGTGTGCGCGCGCACGGCGGCCGCGTTTGTAGGTGTTGCGGGGTTACCGGGGGTCTGCCGCGGTTGTGGGAGAGGGCAGTGGGTCTTTGCTGCCCACAAAGTGTTTGATGAAATGCGGAAGAGCCTTTTGCATCCTGTCTTTCTGCAAAAAAACGTCCAGACGCTGCAACATTATTTACTTGCATCATCTGTGGATGGCTTTATGCTTGGGCGATTTGGAGGTCGAGGAAGATGAGTTCAAAGCACGGTGCGCAAATGGTTCGGCAGCTATGGAGGTATTGTAGGCAGTTGCAGGTATGGAGATTCTACGCAGGTATGGAGGTATTGTAGGCAGTTGCAGGTATGGAGATTCTACGCAGGTATGGAGGTATTGTAGAAATCACAGAGCAGCTGTTTAATTCATGTGACCTTGTAGTACTAATTTCGTGTCTGATGTGAAGAACTGTGATACCAGGTTGGACTTAGATGGAAACTGCATCGTATTTCAAGTTCCTTCATGTTTTGCTCTTGTTTGATTTATCAAAGCGCCCGTCTTTCTTAATTGGTTAAATCCATCACGTTTTTGGTGGGGCTCTAAAATTTCAATCTCGTATTCTCATGCGAGTGCGCTGTACTGCAGAATGATCATGTGGCCACCTCTGATTCAAGAGAAACGTGCATCACCTTCTGTACGTGTATCAAAGTAATTACACATTCTATGAATGGAAATAATATGCTTACACGCTGTTGACATTGCTTGCTCCCTAATCATTTTCAGATTACATAGTTCCTGGTTTATCAAATTCGATCCCTTCTGATCCGGAACTTTTAGAAAGGGAAGTCACAGACCGAATAACACTGGCTCAAGTACCAGGTTTACCAGGTATGTTGATCTTGCTAGGACAGGAACCGCTGACTTGGTTCGCAGTGGTGATAACAGTTACAAGGCTTTAGCCAAAATATCTTGCTAAGACTATCTGATCATATAGCACTCCTACTCCAAAGAAAACACCAAAGGCGATCGCAAATATGACCTCACTGCCAATATGTTTTGTGGAGACAATGGAGACTGGACATGCTTCTGTTGAATCGCAATGTCTTACAATCATAGGACCACACAATTTTGGGTTCCCATCAAAACTAGAATCTGGAAATGTGCTAAGTTGGCCCGTGGTTGGAGTAGGGCCTTCAAGGTCATTATCAGAAATGGTGAACTTGGAAAGAAAGTGCAGACTATTTAGTCTGGCCGGAATTGTACCAGTGAGATGATTGTTGGACAAGTCAAGCATCTGCAGGTTTGCGAGGTTTCCAATCTGTTGTGGGATCTTTCCAGATAATCTGTTGGAGCTCAAATTCAGAGAAATGAGTGCTTTCAACTGACCAATATTCTCAGGTATCTGACCCGTGAAATTATTGGTGGCTAGATTAAGCACTTTAGGAAAAGCGCTGGGCATGAGGTATTGGATAAATGGACTGAAAATATAGACTGGCAGCTCAAAGAAGACCTTTGTTGCAGTCTTATCTGATTCTAACATCGGCATCTCCGTTAAGGCACTAGGAATTTCTCCTGTAAAGCTGTTGTTTGATATATCTAGATAGAAGAGAAAACTTAGGCTGCTGATCCAGTCAGGTATTCGTCCATTGAGTTGATTATTGTGTAAAAGTAACATCCTCAAATTTGGTAGTTTTGATAGCCAACCAGGTATTGTTCCAGACAATGAACAATCAAATACAGAAAGAACTTGAAGATTCTGAAAACCATCAATGCTGTCATAATCTGGCATGGTCTCATGCCTGAAGTTACGCCCAATAAAAAGGGTGGTGAGACTCCTGGAACTCTTAAGGATCTGAAGTGTCCTTGTGATATTTGTAAGTGAGAGATTAACAAGTGAGAGGAACGAGAGAGACTTCAGATTTCCTATCTTTTCTGACAATTGGCCATGGAAACGATTGGCAGAGAGCCGTAGTGCAGTTAGCTTGCTGCACGAGTATATGCTTTCTGGTACACTTCCCATGAAACTGTTGTGCAGAAGATCTAGCTTTTTTAGATTTGGGAGGTTTGAAAAGTTGACCTTGGTAAGCTCTCCACTGAAGTTGTTGCCCTTTAGGTCAATTGTTATGAGATGCATGCAGTTACTCGGAGCTGATGGCAGCTCCCCTGACATGTTGTTACGATCCAAATGCAGCTCCTCCAATCTCTTCAGCGCACTTATAGATTCTGAAACACTGCCGCTGATCCCATTTCCTCCAAGATCAAGTGTGACCAGATTTGTGAGCTTGATGATGCCATTGAGTTCGCCTTCTAATCGATTGTTAGGTAAAGAGAGGTGTTCTAATGAGGTAACATCAAAGAGCTCATGTGGAAGAGTCCCACTGAGATTGTTATGGTCGGCACCGAGCAATGTCAGCATGGAGCAATTACTGAGCCCAAAAGGGATGCTGCCACTGGATTGGTTGTAGCCGAGTTCAAGGACAGCAAAAGATGGTGCGTTAAGACATGGCGTTGTTGATATCTGCCCAGTAAAACTGTTGTTGCTAGCATTGAGCGCAACCAGGCTCTTCATCGCCTCCCATGTATTAGATGGAAACCTTCCTGTAAAGAGGTTGCTTGATATGTTCAGTACCTGCAGAGGCCGTGCAGGGGATGAAGACGGCAGTTCACTCGGGCCTCCTGTCAGGCAGTTGAAACTGACATCAAGGACGATGATACTTTGGGATGACAACAATTCCAGTGGCAAACCACCGGACAGCGAGTTGCGCGATAGGTTGAGGTGCAACAGGCCGGTGAGATTGCCAAGGAACGGTGAGATGGAGCCCTCAAGGCCTTGAGAAGGTAGAGAAACATCCGTGACCTTGCTATCTTTGTTGCAGGTGATCCCTTCCCAAGTGCAGCAGTTGGTGTCCCGCCGCCACAACGCCGTGAGTCCACCGTCCTGCGAGAGCCCAACGAGGAGCTGAAGAAGGGAGGTCTTCTCCTGCTCCGAGCAGGAGCTGGTCGTAGACACCAAGGAGATCAACAGCACGAGGGTCAAGCCAAGGGAAGGCATGTGAAATTTCTTCATGTATGGGAAATAGAGTGGCTGCATGTTGTTGTAATGAAACAAAGCATGGAAATCAGATGCTTAAATGGTGCCCTGACTGAGTAAAGTATCAACGGTCTAGTGAAGAAAGAGCATGAGAAAGAAGCATCACTCCGTGGCTCGGGAGGACCGGTGACTCTTGACTTTGATTCTTGTGCTAAACGAAATTAGCGGCTATGGCGTGCCTGGCAGTTTAGTTGAATTGAATAGTCTTCTTTTTTCGTGTTAAATGGTCTCTTTTTGAATTTTTGGGCTGATATCGTTTTGACGCAAACTAGAGTAGTTCATTTGAGCTGTCGTAGGAGTACATATAGCAGCCATTAATCATTGTAAATTTGCCTAGTAATAATATTTCTTTTCAATTAGAAGAAACGTAGGAGTATAAGTCTTTCAACAGATTTTACTATGGACTACATACAAATGTATATAGTGGATTCATTCATATTGTATAATCCGTAGTGAAATTTAAAAAAAAAACTTATATTCAAGAACGGAGGGAGTAGTTCACTACAAATGTTTCACTCGACATTATTAGTGTGTACCCCCTTCATTCCTAAATATAAGACGTTTTAGAGGTTCTACTCTAAACTATTTGTGGATGTATATAAACATATTTTATAGTGTAGATTTACTTATTTTGCTTTGTATATAGTTCATAGTAAAATCTTTATAAGGTCTTATATTTAGGAACGGAGGGAATATATGATACTCAGATGCAATTTTCTCTTACAATTAGTCTTCTCTTTCTTTCTTTCTTGAGGAATTCTTTTACAATTAGTCTGATATGCTGCATGGTATAGAAGCATGGCCGCAGTCTTTGAATACAGCAACGACTCGCCTACCAGTCAGCGTTCTTTTTTAGGACTTTTGTGTGGTGGTCTCGAGTACTTAAAATCTTGCTTTCTACCAAACATTCACCACTTGGAGACTTCGGCAGTTCACGGGCATGCCTCTTTTGCCTCACAGGAAAAAAAAGAGGTGATTCAAAAAAGTTATCAAACAGGAACTTTGTATCGCGCACATGACTTAGCAGAACTAGGCCTTTGGTGTTCCTTGTAGTTAAGAATTGGGCCTTCACAATTACTAGTCAATATTTGTCTCACGCCTTTCCTTGTTCATGGTTTGATATCCTAGTGTCCTATGCGTAGAGGCACCACATCAATCCATATTGAATTTGATGATTAAACTCTTAAAGTTTTATAGATAAAGGATAAATCAAAGTACACGGCAGAACGATACAAAGTAGTGAGATAGCTTTGGCGTAGAATCATGTCGTCTCTTTGATGCGGTGAGGTTAGGATTTATGGCCGTGTGACGAGATTTAGTGTCAAGTGCTTTAAATCTATTTAAGAGCTCAACAACAACGACCGCGGCTTCAGGATGCTGGTTCTTAAGGACACACGCACGAAGACTTTCCAGATGTCGTCGACAAGGTCAAGGTAGCTTCGGTAGGCGAGCGACCATAATGGGGCGTCAGAGACTCGTTCTAGCTATGGTAGTAGTCGTTTGGTGGTTTTAGAATCTTAATGTAATTTTTATTATGATTTTTATTTGCAGTGAGCAACTTAGATAGTAATAGACTAGCAAAAGGGTTTATGCGTTGCAACGGGAGAAAGAAATATCACACGACACACGCTCTTAATTTATAAAAAATGTCTATAATTTGAGAATTTATAGTTACGATACAAATAAAGATGGTCTTATCCTACAAAAATGCAGTTCAAAATTTCACAGGTCTTCTATTTTAACACGTCTTGCATGTAGATTTAATACGTACAAAGAATCAGTCAAGTGACCTTCAGTTTCATCTCTAATCCTGATTTTGTTGACGTGTTCATCCCCAATCCGGATAAGTACCGGTATGAAAGAAAGACGAATAATGAATTATTTATTAAGATTGCACCCTAGATAGTATTTTTATTAAACGTTTAACAGATAAAATAATATCATATTTAAATTCTACATATTTTTCTAATCAAATTCCATGTATAATATGTTAAATTTGGAGTTACGGTTTAAAAGATATGAGTATTTAAAAAAATATTTAATATATACCACGAGTTTATGTCATATAAACAGTAAGGGATTTTTTGTAAAATCACCTCGGTGGGTTTTCCGACGGAAGCGATAGCCTCTTTATTATTATATAGGTAAAGATTTGGATCAATTTTACAAAAAAAAAAGTAGTGAGATAGCTCTCTACACAAAAGATCTCACCATAGTCGGACAACTTAAACGCATGAGACTATGTTGCCGAAAGATAACTGGGGTAGGCCACAATATAATGCCATGCCATGAGCTACGACACCTAAGCTCCACAACAACACCATCAAGAGCGGGAACGACGCTACGTGCCGCCATTGTCGAGTTTGATACTCACGAAGGTCTGTATCCGGTATCTTGGCACGGACGGAAGAGCCACAAGAACGTCCTCGAGAGGAGAGCGACACCCATGTGTGTCACCGTTATTGGAGCCAAAGTGCAGATGTAACATCTTAAATTTCCAACTTGGAATGTTATTGCATTAGAGCATCTTGCATATCATATTTTATTTGCATAATTTTTTATCCAAAAAAATTCTAAGCAACTCAAGGACCCGTGGAGAGAGTTGGGAATTTATTTATTTTCATATTGGGATTTTCTCAAATAATGAAAAGAGGATCATTGGTTTTTAATTATTTTTCTCTTCAAATATTTCATATATAAAAATATGAGATAGGGGATAAAATGACTTTCCCCAAATTTAGAAAATATTTGAGAGGAAATATTAAAGCCAAATAATAATTTTTATTTGGATTTTATTTGCTATTTTATTTGATTTACGAAAATACGCGTTTTTCAAAATATGATTTTGGCCTTTTAAAAATGTCCCCGTTGTAGAGCTCATTTTTAGAAGTCCGGCAAAATTTGTTTCATCGAAATCGGAGTTCGTATGGACTTTCGTTTTAATTTTCTATCTCGTCCGATTTAAAAAAAATGAACCGACCCGGGAGGCCTATATAAGCCGCCCGCCCCCTCCCCCTGCGCACAAACCCTAGCCACCGCCTCGCCCCGCCCGCGCCGCCACCGCTCGCCGCCGGTCGCCGCCACTCGCCGGAGCACGCCGCCCGAGGTAGAAAAGAATATATTTTTTCAGATTTTTTTGATTTATTTAATTAACGGACGTTCGTCCGTACATTCGTTTTAGACGACGAACGTTCGTCCGTACATTCGTTTTAGACGACGAACGTTCGTCCGTCCGTCTGTTCGTCAGATTTATTTTTGGGGATTTTTCCGCGATTAATTTCGATCGCGATTCCTGATACAAATTTTGTTTTAGTATAACTTTTCGCTCGTTTATCGGAATCAGGTGATTCAAACGCCCAGATTTTCGTCACGAAAATCTCTTTCCGATTAATCCACTTGCACAAGATTTTTATAAATAACATTTTTTAATTTAGTCCAGATTAGTAAATGAATCTCGTTTCTTTCGCAGTTTGAGTTTCATTGATCCGTTTGATTTGATTCTTTTTGCAAACCGGAGTTCTTTACTTGAACTTTCTGGTTAGATCTTATTCGATTTTACCCGTGCATCTATATTGTTTGCTTACGTGTGCTATTGTTTGTTGCAGTAGAATACCCGGATTGTGAAGGGTGCTACTATGAGTCCCTAGGTTTTGCGGATCATCAGCAAGGCAAGTAACACTTTGAGCATATCCCTTATTACCCAGTTTTATTGCATTAGATCCACCCTCACACATTGCATGGTTAGGATCTAATTAACATGTGGGTATTGGAAAGTAGATACAGAGGTAGAACCTATTACGTGTTTACTATCAAACTTTTGGGAGTTACTTCTACGTTATGTTATTATTGCTATGCTATGCTCATAGACGATTATTTGGGTGAGTGATTTTCATGACAGATGTGAGTATTGTTAATTAAAGGTTAACTTAAGGTGGCTACTTAAATACACATCTGGGTGGATTGCTTGAGGCACCCTGGAATCCCCAGTGGCTGTCAGGATATCCCGGGGGAACCGTGTGATCATCCTAAGGTCCGCCACCCAACTTCAAAGGGATCATAAGACTATTCATACCTGAAACTTACATGTGCAGCCGCAAGCTATTATGGGCTCTAGCATAGTTGAGTAAGTTGTGTGAAGCTCTCGAAGTGGTAGACTAGTAGATGTAGAGGGTATAGGTGGTACGGTCTACCTAGAAGTAGAGAGTTAATGCTTCAGAAAGACTGTGTCTCGAATCTCCGACCATGGATGTATTTCAAGTCTTGTGGGAAAAGTGCACAACCTCTGTAGAGTGTACAAACTAATCATGATTAGCCGTGCCTCGGTTATGGACATCTTGAGTATCTGGTTCTTGGATTTTCATGTGTATCTCAACACTCTAAATTAATTTGCGCGTTAATGATGACTATTTTGGGTTTGAGTTGGAGGAACCTTCTCATTGTTTAATAACTAACAACGTAGTTAAGTAAACTTTGTTCTACTAATATAGGAAGAAATTTGGCTTTATGCAAAATTGTTAACCATAGAGCTTTCCACCAGCCAAATATGCATGTAGATATAGCATTTATTTCTGTTCACTCTCTATGTGTTACCTTGCCAGCATATTCCATGTGTTGTCCCGTTTCAGGCTGCAACGTTCATGTTGCAGACTTTTCAGATATCGAGTAAGCGTCATAGGTCGTTGTTTTGCACTCAGCTATGCCGTTGGAGTTGATGGACCTACTTTATTTTCCAAGCCTTTCGCTGTTATCATATTTAGATGGCCTTAGGCCATATTATTGTAATAAGTTCTCTTTGAGACATTCGTTGTAATATGTGTGTGATTGCTACTCTGTTATAATACCCATCGAAGTACTGTGCGTGTCAGCATACCGATCCAGGGATGACACAGATGCATAGAGATTGGACTGATTGAGGTCTGGTCGCTACAGAGATGGTATCAGAGCACACGTTGACTGTAGGACACGACCACTAAGCTAAAACCATAGGTCACTCCTCTCTTCTCATTTTCTGACTCCTCTCCCCTTTCAAATCTATAGGATGGTGGATAAAAGGATCAAGTTTACTCAACCGGATGAGGACACACCTTTTGGAAGACACTTGAAGGAAGCCACTAAGTACCTGAACATCGGACTACCAAGCTTCACTGGGACCTTCATCGCCACCCTACCAGAAGAGGAGCGTTGGAAGATTCGAGTTCAAGTTCTAGGAAGGACGTTCATGCCAGTCACTAAGCCCATAGAGTTTTCCTTTAATGCACCAACCTGGGGCATAGGAAAGAGCATGGAAGCCCAAATTACCATGGGACGCATTGGAGAAGTTTATCACCAGGATCTCGAAGATACGATCTACCAGATTTGTGGACGCCGAGACGATCAGGGTGAGATAGTCATCACCAGGAGGGACAGATCCATTGCCTCTTACATACATGAATTGAACCAGCACATTCGACTCCAAGAGAATCAGATGTATGAGAGTATGGATACTTTACAGAAGGCAATGACGAGGATGAAGGAGCTGGAGGAAGAACTCAAGTCTACACGAGATGGCTACGAGGAGGATATGACGACACTTATGGAGAAGAATGACGATTTGATTAAGAAGCTAGAAGTCTTCATGACGAAGCCCACGATAGGAGGAGATGAAGATGTTCCCCCTAGCCCAAAGAGCTTCATCATCATCGGCGACACCGACTCCGACCCTGATGAAAAATATGATGACTACGTTGATGAAGCTGGAGCAGATATCATGGATTCTTCCGCCGATCAAAACTACTAGTCGACCACCATATCAGTAGCAGTATTTCCCCATGTAAATATTAGTTGAGCACTTTTGTGAATGTTAGATAGATCGTTTGTATGCTCTTGTTTGAAATTGATTGAGTGATATGATTGTGTTTGTCTCATGAGCATATGGGTAGAGTTTTCTCTTTAGACCTCACTCTATTCTATTTTCTCATCTTTTCTAAACCCCTCAAATGGCACCTCCGAGACATGAACCCGAATTTGCTTTCCCTCCAGAGATCGCCCAATTGATCCAGCAGCAGAATTCCCTGATGCAGATCCTAGTCCAGAATCAGAATCAAGGGAACAACAACAACAACCCTCCGCCACCACCACCACCTGTTGATCACTTGGCCCATTTCTTAAGGCTAAATCCGCCGGTGTTCTCTAGTAGCACCGAGCCGATTGTTGCAGATGATTGGCTCCGCAAGATTGGAAGGGAGTTAACCACTGCAGGATGCTCAGATGCGGAAAGAGTGCGTTTTGCTGCACATCAGCTAGATGGACCCGCAGCATCATGGTGAGAGAATTTCACATCCACTTACCCCGTTGACACTGTCACATGGGAGCAGTTTCAGCAAGCTTTTCGCACCGCCCATGTTTCAGCAGGATCTATGGCCATGAAGAAGCGTGAGTTTCGCAACTTACGCCAAGGAGGGCGCCCAGTTGGCCAATATGTGGAGGAATTTAGCAAGCTAGTACATTATGCCCCTGATGACATTGCTACAGATGCCGCTAAACAGGAGAAGTTCCTGGAAGGACTAAACGATGAGCTGAGCATGCAGTTGATGGTGGCAACCTTCAACAACTACCAGGAGTTGGTAGACAAAGCTCTCATGATTGAAGGGGAGCAGCAGCAGATTGACAATCACAAGAGAAAGTATGGACAAGGGAGGTTCAATTGTGGAGCTCAGCAGAAGCCCCGTTTTACCCCGAACTCGGGAGGGCACATTCACCACAACCATGGGGGAAATCATTCCCATGGAGGGGGTTCGCATAATCATAGTGGCCCCAGGAATGCGAATGGTAATGGGGGAAGCAATGGACAGAACCATTCCACCCCAACAACGCCCGCCAAGAAGGATCTAAGTCACGTTACTTGATTCAAGTGCGGGAAGAAGGGACATTACGCCACCGAGTGTCCCGAAGCAAAGAATGGGAATGGCAATGACAGCTCTGGGAAGAAGCCGAACCCCTTCAACAGGGGACAAGTGAACCACGTTAGCGTGGAGGAGGTTGAAGCACAACCTGATGCAGTAGTAGGTAAGTTTCTGGTTAAGTCATTTAATGCAATTGTTCTTTTCGATATTGGTGCATCACATTCATACATATCAAGGGGATTTGTGGATAAGTATAACCTGCCAACCCAAGCCTTCAGGTCACCCATGTTAGTAACCTCGCCAGGAGCAGAATATATGGCTAGCCTAAGGTGTGATCGGATACCTTTGAGGATGGGTAATTACGTGTTTCTCTCAGACCTAATAGTATTGGAGTCACAAGGACTGGATGTAATATTAGGTATGGATTGGTTATCGAAGTATGGAGGGAACATTGACTGTGCCAGTAAGTCGATTTTACTCACCACCTCGGAAGGAAGAAGGATTAAATATGTATCCCAGCATATACCGAAGAGGACTCGAGTAAATTCCTTATCAGGAGTTGTACAGGAGGAAGTACCAGTGGTGAAGGATTTCCCTGATGTATTTCCACAGGAGTTGCCAGGCATGCCACCGGACAGAGACATTGAGTTTTTTATTGAGCTTTTGCCAGGCACAGGACCAATATCCAAGAGACTATATCGGATGCCTGCAAAGGATTTGGAAGAAATTAAGAAGCAGATTAAGGAGTTACTGGATAAAGGCTATATTCTCCCAACTTTGTCACCTTGGGGATCACCAGTACTTTTAGTGGAGAAGAAGGATGGATCGTTGAGGATGGTTGTTGATTATCGATGGCTGAATGAAGTGACAATTAAGAACAAATATCCACTTCCGATGATCAATGATTTGTTTGATCGTTTGCAAGGAGCTAAGGTATTTTCCAAGATCGATCTGCGATCAGGATACCACCAGCTGAAGATTCGAGAGCAGGATATACCTAAAATAGCTTTTACCACGAGGTATGGGCTATATGAGTATACTGTTATGTCATTTGGTCTGACCAATGCACCTGCCTATTTCATGAACATGATGAACAAGGTATTTATGGAGTTCTTGGACAAGTTCGTCGTGGTGTTCATTGATGATATTCTAGTCTTCTCGAAGAATGAAGAGGAGCATGAAGAGCATTTGCGTTTGGTACTTGAGAAACTCAGAGAACATCAGTTATATGCCAAGTTCAGCAAGTGTGAGTTTTGGTTGAAGGAAGTTGGTTTCCTCGGACACGTTATATCCGGAGAAGGAATAGCAGTAGACCCCGCCAAAGTTGACACCGTGACCACCTGGGAATCCCCCACAACAGTTGGAGAGATCGAGAGTTTTCTTGGACTCGCAGGATACTACCGGAGGTTCATTGAGACTTTCTCAAAGATTGCAAAGCCCATGATGGAGTTGCTGAAGAAGGACACCAAGTTCAATTGGACTGAGGAATGTGAAGCCAGTTTCCAGGAGTTGAAGAAACGCTTGGTTACAGTCCCAGTGTTGATTCTTCTAGATCAAACTTAAGGATTATCAAGTGTATTGCGATGCTTCTCGTCGAGGACTCGGAGTAGTGCTGATGCAGGAGGGAAGAGTTGTTTCGTATGCTTCACGACAACTTAAACCCCATGAGTTGAACTATGCTACTCACGATCTGGAGTTAGCAGCCGTAGTGCATGCACTGAAGATGTGGAGACACTTTCTCATTGGAAACCATTGTGAAGTATACACGGATCACAAGAGTTTGAAGTATATCTTCACTCAGAAGGAGTTGAATCTCAGACAAAGGAGATGGTTGGAACTCATCAAGGATTATGATATGAGATTGCACTATCATCTTGGAAATGCAAATGTAGTAGCCGATGCGTTAAGCCGCAATAGTCATGTCAATACACTCATAACCAAAGGATTTCCCGAGGAGTTGGCCGAAGATCTTCGCGAGCTATGCTTGGAGATAGTTCCGTAGGGTTATGTAGCAGCATTGGAAATTCAGTCTACCCTGATGAGTAAGATCAGAGAAGCTTAGAAGTCCGACAGAGAGGTTTCCGAGATAAAGGAAAGAATGAGCAAGGGAAAGGCCAAAGGATTTCGTGAGGATGAGCACGATACCTTATGGTTTGAGGATCGCGTATATGTGCCCAATGACCCTGAGATTAGGAAGTTGATTCTGCAGGAGGCACATGATTCGTCGTATTCGATTCACCGAGGAAATACCAAGATGTATCTGGATTTGAAAGACAGTTTCTGGTGGACTGGAATGAAGAAGGATATTGCGGAGTGTGTGGCAGTTTGTGATGTTTGTCAGAGAGTGAAGGCAGAGCATCAGAAGCCAGCAGGATTGCTACAGCCATTGCCTATACCCAAATGGAAGTGGGACAAGCTAGGCATGGATTTCATCACGGGATTACCCCGAACGCGTTCAGGCTATGACTCGATTTGGGTTGTAGTCGACCGTTTGACGAAGGTAGCTCATTTCATCCAAGTAAAGACTACTTACAAGAGTGCTAAGTTGGCGAAGATATACATGACCAGGATCGTATGTCTGCATGGAGTTCCGAGAGCCATTGTATCAGATAGAGGAACCTAGTTTACCTCAAAGTTCTGGAATCAGTTGCACGAAACCTTGGGAACCAGGCTAGAGTTCAGTACAACCTTTCATCCACAGACAGATGGACAGACCGAGAGAGTCAACCAGATTCTGGAGGACATGCTGAGAGCTTGTGCACTAGATTATGGATGTAGTTGGGACGACAATTTGCCGTACGGAGAGTTCTCCTACAACAACAGCTATCAAGCCAGTTTAAAGATGGCCCCTTTCAAAGCTTTGTACGGGAGAAGGTGCAGGACACCGTTGTTATGGGACGAAGCTGGAGACCGTCAGTTGTTCGGACCAGATTTGATTAAGGAATCTGAAGAAAAGGTTAAGTTGATTCGTGATAGACTGAAGGTAGCCCAGTCCAGACAGAAGAGCTATGCAGATTCAAAACACAAGGAGACAATTCATGAAGTCGGAGACAGAGTTTATCTTCGCGTGTCCCCACTTCGAGTAGTTAAGTGTTTTGGAGTTAAAGGAAAATTAGCACCACGTTTTGTGGGACCATACAAAGTTCTAGAACGTATGGGAGAAGTTGCTTACAAGTTGGAATTGTTGGAAGGATTGTCAGGAGTTCATGGTGTCTTCCATGTGTTCCCAGTTGAAAAAGTGCCACCCAGAGATGGCCGATATTCCTCTAAGAGATACAGTACCACTGGAAGCAATTCGGTTGGATAGTGATTTGACCTATGAGGAGAAACCAGAGAAGATTCTCGAGTATGCCAGCCGAGTCACACGCAACAAGGTTATCAAGTTCTACAAAGTTCAATGGAGCCACCATACCGAGGAGGAAGCCACCTGGGAACGAGAGGAGGATCTACGGAAAGATCACCCGCACCTATTTTCTACCCAACCCGAATCTCGAGGGCGAGATTCACCTTAAGGGGGTAGGTTTGTAACATCTCAAATTTCCAACTTGGAATGTTATCGCATTAGAGCATCTTGCATATCATATTTTATTTGCATAATTGCTGATCCAAAAAAATTCTAAGTAACTCAAGGACCCTTGGAGAGAGTTGGGAATTTATTTATGTTCATATTGGGATTTTCTCAAATAATGAAAAGAGGATAATTGGTTTTTAATTTTTTTTCTCTTCAAATATTTCATATATAAAAATATGAGAGAGGGGATAAAATGACTTTCCCAACATTTAGAAATATTTGAGAGGAAATATTAAAGCCAAATAATAATTTTTATTTGAATTTTATTTGCTATTTTATTTGATTTACGAAAATATGCGTTTTTCAAAATATTATTTCGGCCTTTTAAAAATGTTCACGTTGTAGAGCTCGTTTTTAGGAGTCCGGCAAAATTTGTTTCATCGAAATCAGAATTCGTATGGACTTCCGTTTTAATTTTCTATCTCGTCTGATTTAAAAAAACGAACCGACCCCGCACGCCTATATAAGCCGCACGCCCCCCCTGCGCAAAAACCCTAGCCGCCGCCTCGCCCCGCCCGCGCCACCGCCGCCGGTCGTCGCCGCTCGCCGGAGCACGCCGCCCGAGGTAGAAAAAAATAATTTTTCAGATTTTTTTTGGTTTATTTAATTAACAGACGTTCGTCCGTACGTTCGTTTTAACGAACACTGCTCGTTAATTAATTTCAGACGACGAACGTTCGTTCGTCCGTCTGTTCGTCAGATTTATTTTCGGCGATTTTTCCACGATTAATTTCGATCGTGATTCCTCATCCGAATTTCGTTTTAGTATAACTTTTCGCTCGTTTATCGAAATCAGGTGATTCAAACGCCCAGATTTTCGTCACAAAAATCGCTTTCCGATTAATCCACTTGCACAAGATTTTTATAAATAACATTTTTTACTTTAGTCCAGATTAGTAAATGAATCTCGTTTCTTTCGCAGTTTGAGTTTCGTTGATCCGTTTGATTTGATTCTTTTTGCAAACCGGAGTTCTTTACTTGAACTTTCTGGTTAGCTCTTATTCGATTTTACCTGTGCATCTATATTTTTTTGCTTATGTGTGCTATTGTTTGTTGCGATAGAATACCCGGATTGTGAAGCGTGCTACTACGAGTCCCTAGGTTTTGCGGATCATCAGCAAGGCAAGTAACACTTTGATCATATCCCTCATTACCCAGTTTTATTGCATTAGATCCACCCTCACACACTGCATGGTTAGGATCTAATTAACATGTGGGTATTGGGATGTAGATACAGGGGTATAACCTATTACCTGTTTACTATCAAACTTTTGGGAGTTACTTCTACGTTATGCTATTATTGCTATGCTATGCTCGTAGACGATTATTTGGGTGAGTGATTTCCATGACCGATGTGAGTATTGTTAATTAAAGGTTAACTTAAGGTGGCTACTTAAATACACATATGGGTGGCTTGCTTGAGGCACCCTGGAATCCCCAGTGGCTGTCAGGATATCCCGGGGGAACCGTGTGATCATCCTAAGGTCCGCCACCCAGCTTCAAAGGGATCATAAGACTATTCATACCTGAAACTTACGTGTGCAGCCGCAAGCTATTATGGGATCTAGCATAGTTGAGTAAGTTGTGTGAAGCTCTCAAAGTGGTAGACTAGCAGATGTAGAGGGTATAGGTGGTACGGTCTACCCAGAAGTAGAGAGTTAATGCTTCAGAAAGACTGTGTCTCGAATCTCCGACCATGGATGTATTTCGAGTCTTGTGGGAAAAGTGCATGACGGGGATACATCCCTAGGGTAGGGTCATAGGCCTGACCTATATGTCCTACCCAAGGGCACCTCATTATTAGGACTACAAGGGAAATTCTGGCTGGATCGCGACAACATCTAATCCACTCGGTATGGATCCACTCGGACAAGTACACACTATCCACTCGGACGACGGTAAACCACTCGGCCCTATGTCTCACTCGGATATGCGAAGACCAACAGGGTAGTCGAAGCATCATACTCACAGTGGTGGTTTCATAGTGGGTTGTCATCATGGCACTAATGCTCCATCTTGTAACATAGGAGGTGAGGGGGTGACGCGCTCTATATAAGCCACCCCCACCACATAGCTTAGGGGAGAGTTTTTTCTCCCCCGGCGGGCTCATTCTTTCCCTGGAGCTCTGGCTCTCTCTATACCATGTAACTCACGTCCATGACAGATAAAACAAAGACTCTCCGGAGCACGAGACGTAGGGTTGTTATCTCCACTGTGAGAGGCCTGAACTCGCTAAAACCACCGTGTCACCCATGTGCATCTTGATAGATCATGCTCCGTTATCCTACCCCCTTTCTACTGTCAGACTTATACCCATGACAGTTGGCGCCCACCTTGGGACATGGCGTCTATCGAGCCATGATGCAAATGGTTTTATTTTTTCAATCTTCGTCCGTTGATTAACAATCATCGATGGAGAATTTGCTCCAGGATGTTCCGGACATCACTCCATCTACGAGAGCACAAAATATTCATCATACAGAAGGATTAGGGAGTTGTTCATCTCATATCGTTCTCTTTACAATCAAACAATGATCTAACGATGGTTTGTTTCCTTCTATATATACACGACCTCATACAAACCCAGAGCAGAGTGGAGTGACAAACCTACAGGATGCCGATGATGGAACCTTGGCCCCCATCTTGGCGGCGGCTTCCGCTGAAGCTCGACGACCCACCGCTCCTGCTACATCCCGGAGGCGCGGCGACTATCGCTGAAGCTCGGCCGCCCGGCTCTCCTGCTGCATCGAGGAGGCTCCGGCTAAAGCTCGGCAGGGCGCGGGCTCCCGATAGTACGAGAAGACGCCAACTGGATCCCAACTGAATCTCAAGGGAAGGTGGTGACCGGCGATGAAGCTCCTCTCATCACCGCCGCCGCCGCTGTTCCCCTCCACTGCCACCGTTTAGGTGGCTTGGTTCCGGATGATGAAACTCTGCCGCCAGCTCATCGTGATCTCCGGCCTCATCTGTGACGGCGTCGCTAAGCGACCTCACATGCTCAACCGCGAACGCTTGGTCTCGTTCCTCGACCAGCGAGCACGACGACCGGCGGTCGACCCGGTTCCTCAGGTGATAAGGCACGGCTACGACGCACAGCTCCGGCTCCCCGAGCAGTGAAACGCGACCATCAGCGGTCGCGTCGGCCTCGGCCTTAGCTGCGTCGGCCCTCAACTCCCGCTCTTGGACTGCGACCAGCTACTCATCCTCCTCATTGCCATCTCTCAGTTGTCGGTAGAGAAAACACAGACCCGCACGCGGCGGCTCCTTCCTCCGGCATCAACGTCTCAGCAGCAAACTCCACGAGGGAGGCGCAGGGAAAGCGCCCACCCGCATGCGGTGGCTCCTCCCTCGGGCTCGATCGTGGGCTGGCAGAGCTCTCGTCGCTGCAAACGTGTTTCAGGATCGAGAGAATCACGCATGTCGAGCTCACCAACCGCCCGTCCCTCTCGCTCGTGCATCCTCTATCATGCAAGATGGGCGGGTCACCTCCCCGTTGATTAAGGGCACATCCAGGTGGCAGGAGAAGAAACAGAAGGGGGTAAATAATTCTACGAGGAGTTATTCGGCTGCCTTATTAAGTGCCTCATCAGGTGAGTCACCACGTAATCCTACATGCATGCATAACGTTACGAGGAGTTATTTGGCTGCCTCATTAAGCGCCTCACCAACTAGGCCAAAATAGCATCCGTGCATAACTTTACGAGGAGTTATTTGACTGCCTCATTAAGCGCCTCATCAAATGAGCCAAATAAAACGCCAGGTAATCATGCATGCGTAACGTCTTTAATCGTTACAAATTAGCATATGTACAGGACACTTAATCCATCCAAAAATATTCACAGCTACGTTTGCTACTAATGGCCGCTCGTCCGTCATTATCTCCGAACAATAGTTTATTGAGACGGAATGTTCATTCGAGCTACTAACACGATGACACGCAGAAATTATTTTAGATGAGTTTTTTATACAGATGACCAACATGCAGTGACTCGGCCGCCCTGCATGCTGTCACTCAGTCGGACGCGTCGTCAGCGCTCGGCCGCCCTGCGCGCCGTCCCTCAGTCGGACCCATCGTCAGCACTCGGTAGCTTCTCGCATCGCCAGTCAGCAAGACACGCCATCCTCACTCGGTTGGAGACTCCTTCGTCACTCGGAAGCTCCGCGTGCCGCTACTCGATTGGACGCTCCTTCGTCACTCGGCAGCTTCACGCGTCGTCACTCGGCTGGAGGCTCCTTCGTCACCTGGTTGCTCTACGCGTCGTCACTTGGCCGCCCCGCGTGTCGCCACTCAGATAGACGCGTCTTCATCGCTTGACCGCCCAACACGTCGCCACTCAGCCGGACGTGTCCACTTCGCTCGACCGCCCCGCGCGTCGTCAGGTAGCTAAGTCATTTTTTTCACAGACTGCATTCTATTAAATAATCGTTTCTACATTATCGAGTGTCGAGGAAGTCGCACATGACGTTCACTCGAAGGCCACGCCACTGAGTGTACCTCTGCACTCGGTTGTTTATTTTTATGTGGGAACACTTCACTTCCGCTTCGTTTGGGTCCAGTACTCAAACGAGTTCAGCCGGATCCTTCACTATTTTGGACTCTTGCGGGTTCCGAACCAGCAATCACGTGGCACACCCAGCGGGTGTCTATGGTTGCAATTTACACAAACTATTTTAGAAAAGATCATATTACTTTGATAATTTTTTACGCTGGCTTGTGCTATTTTTCATACACAGGTTACTCGACGCATCCGTGCGCCATCCTTGTCGCTGCTCAGGCTCAGTCACCGCAACGATCATTCATGTGTTTTCACGTGTTCGGAAGCCCTTTCAATGACGTAGTGGACACGGCCGCCCCGCGTGCCGTCGGTGGGTCAGACGCCTCCTCGACAGACATTACTTGGCCGCCCCGCACGTTGCCACTCAGCCAGAATTGTCTACCTCACTCGGATGCCATGCGCATCGCCACTCTGTGTGGCGCGTCTTCATCATTCGGCTGCCCCGAGCGCCACCGCTCAGCTTAGCTGTGATTCTGTATCGCCTAAGTTAAAACAACTCTGAGTGCGGACATGCTCCACACTCGGGGGCTTAGCTACGATTCCGTATCGCCTAAGTTAAAACAACTCTGAGTGCGGACATGCTCCACACTCGGGGGCTTAGTTGCGATTCTGTATCGCCTAAGTTAAAACTAATCCGAGTGTGGACATGCTCCACACTCGGGGGCTTAGCTGCGACTCCATATCACCTAAGTTAAAAAAAACTCTGAGTGCGGACATGCTCCGCACTCGGGGGCTTCACCGCGACTCCGTATCGCCTAAGTTAAAAACAACTTCGAGTGCGGACACGCTCCACACTCGGGAATTTAGCTGTGACCCCGTATCGCCTAAGTTAAAAAATACACTCGGAGACTTGACTTTGATCCAGAAATCATATAATGCAGATTCAACAAACATTCAACATGACAAGCACTGGAAGTCTTAAACCCTCTGCCAGACTCATCTAGTCCGACAGAGGTTCGGGGACTACACCTAGTGGGTGCACTGAGCGTGCCCCCACAGGAAGAGAAATACAAAAAAAACATTCTGCTTGGTCAGGTCCAGCAACAACATTCAAGTTCAACAGATTCAACAGACTCCAACCGACTACCAACAATCAGTTAGAGTCTCAAGATCATGTTGGTCACTCGGATCTACTTCAATTCTCAAGTTCACTTGGAAATACTACTCAGCGGAATCGATCAAGTCGAATGATGGAGACTTCACTCGACGCACAATTCTGTAAGGATCTACTTCAATTCTCAAGTTCACTTGAACATACTACTCAGCAGAATCGATCAGGGTGAACGATGATACTTCAATCGACGCACAATTCTGTAAGGCCCTGAAGCACGTTCAAGTTCGGTCTGCTGCTACAAGATTTACATTGGCACCTTCACCACTCGGACCCTGATCCATTCGGGGGCTAATGATGGGGATATAGCCCTAGGGTAGGGTCATAGGCCTGACCTATATGTCCTACCCAAGGGCACCTCATTATTAGGACTACAAGGGAAATTCTGGCTGGATCGCGACAACATCTAATCCACTCGGTATGGATCCACTCGGACAAGTACACACTATCCACTCGGACGACGGTAAACCACTCGGCCCTATGTCTCACTCGGATATGCGAAGACCAACAAGGTAGTCGAAGCATCATACTCATAGTGGAGGTTTCATAGTGGGTTGTCATCATGGCACTAATGCTCCATCTTGTAACATAGGAGGTGAGGGGGTGACGCGCTCTATATAAGCCACCCCCACCACATAGCTTAGGGGAGAGTTTTTTCTCCCCCGGCGGGCTCATTCTTTCCCTGGAGCTCTGGCTCTCTCTATACCATGTAACTCATGTCCATGACAGATAAAACAAAGCCTCTCCGGAGCACGAGACGTAGGGTTGTTATCTCCACTGTGAGAGGCCTGAACTCGCTAAAACCACCGTGTCACCCATGTGCATCTTGATAGATCATGCTCCGTTATCCTACCCCCTTTCTACTGTCAGACTTATACCCATGACAGTTGGCGCCCACCTTGGGACATGGCGTCTATCGAGCCATGATGCAAATGGTTTTATTTTTTCAATCTTCGTCCGTTGATTAACAATCATCGATGGAGAATTTGCTCCAGGATGTTCCGGACATCACTCCATCTACGGGAGCACAAAATATTCATCATACAGAAGGATTAGGGAGTTGTTCATCTCATCTCGTTCTCTTTACAATCAAACAATGATCTAACGATGGTTTGTTTCCTTCTGTATATACACGACCTCATACAAACCCAGAGCAGAGTGGAGTGACAAACCTACAGGATGCCGATGATGGAACCTTGGCCCCCATCTTGGCGGCGGCTTCCGCTGAAGCTCGACGACCCACCGCTCCTGCTACATCCCGGAGGCGCGGCGACTACCGCTGAAGCTCGGCCGCCCGGCTCTCCTGCTGCATCGAGGAGGCTCCGGCTAAAGCTCGGCAGGGCGCGGGCTCCCGATAGTACGAGAAGACGCCAACTGGATCCCAACTGAATCTCAAGGGAAGGTGGTGACCGGCGATGAAGCTCCTCTCATCACCGCCGCCGCCGCTGTTCCCCTCCACTGCCACCGTTTAGGTGGCTTGGTTCCGGATGATGAAACTCTGCCGCCCGCTCATCGTGATCTCCGGCCTCATCTGTGACGGTGTCGCTAAGCGACCTCACATGCTCAACCGCGAACGCTTGGTCTCGTTCCTCGGCCAGCGAGCACGACGACCGGCGGTCGACCCGGTTCCTCAGGTGATAAGGCACGGCTACGACGCACAGCTCCGGCTCCCCGAGCAGTGAAACGCGACCATCAGCGGTCGCGTCGGCCTCGGCCTTAGCTGCGTCGGCCCTCAACTCCCGCTCTTGGACTGCGACCAGCTACTCATCCTCCTCATTGCCATCTCTCGGTTGTCGGTAGAGAAAACACAGACCCGCACGCGGCGGCTCCTTCCTCCGGCATCAACGTCTCAGCAGCAAACTCCACGAGGGAGGCGCAGGGAAAGCGCCCACCCGCATACGGTGGCTCCTCCCTCGGGCTCGATCGTGGGCTGGCAGAGCTCTCGTTGCTGCAAACGTGTTTCAGGATCGAGAGAATCACGCATGTCGAGCTCACCAACCGCCCGTCCCTCTCGCTCGTGCATCCTCTATCATGCAGCATGGGCGGGTCACCTCCCCGTTGATTAAGGGCACATCCAGGTGGCAGGAGAAGAAAGAGAAGGGGGTAAATAATTCTACGAGGAGTTATTCGGCTGCCTTATTAAGTGCCTCATCAGGTGAGTCACCACGTAATCCTACATGCATGCATAACGTTACGAGGAGTTATTTGGCTGCCTCATTAAGCGCCTCACCAACTAGGCCAAAATAGCATCCGTGCATAACTTTACGAGGAGTTATTTGACTGCCTCATTAAGCGCCTCATCAAATGAGCCAAATAAAACGCCAGGTAATCATGCATGCGTAACGTCTTTAATCGTTACAAATTAGCATATGTACAGGACACTTAATCCATCCAAAAATATTCACAGCTACGTTTGCTACTAATGGCCGCTCGTCCGTCATTATCTCCGAACAATAGTTTATTGAGACGGAATGTTCATTCGAGCTACTAACACGATGACACGCAGAAATTATTTTAGATGAGTTTTTTATACAGATGACCAACATGCAGTGACTCGGCCGCCCTGCATGCTGTCACTCAGTCGGACGCGTCGTCAGCGCTCGGCCGCCCTGCGCGCCGTCCCTCAGTCGGACCCATCGTTAGCACTCGGTAGCTTCTCGCATCGCCAGTCAGCAAGACACGCCATCCTCACTCGGTTGGAGACTCCTTCGTCACTCGGAAGCTCCGCGTGCCGCTACTCGATTGGACGCTCCTTCGTCACTCGGCAGCTTCACGCGTCGTCACTCGGCTGGAGGCTCCTTCGTCACCTGGTTGCTCTACGCGTCGTCACTTGGCCGCCCCGCGTGTCGCCACTCAGATAGACGCGTCTTCATCGCTTGACCGCCCAACACGTCGCCACTCAGCCGGACGTGTCCACTTCGCTCGACCGCCCCGCGTGTCGTCAGGTAGCTAAGTCATTTTTTTCACAGACTGCATTCTATTAAATAATCGTTTCTACATTATCGAGTGTCGAGGAAGTCGCACATGACGTTCACTCGAAGGCCACGCCACTGAGTGTACCTCTGCACTCGGTTGTTTATTTTTATGTGGGAACACTTCACTTCCGCTTCGTTTGGGTCCAGTACTCAAACGAGTTCAGCCGGATCCTTCACTATTTTGGACTCTTGCGGGTTCCGAACTAGCAATCACGTGGCACACCCAGCGGGTGTCTATGGTTGCAATTTACACAAACTATTTTAGAAAAGATCATATTACTTTGATAATTTTTTACGCTGGCTTGTGCTATTTTTCATACACAGGTTACTCGACGCATCCGTGCGCCATCCTTGTCGCTGCTCAGGCTCAGTCACCGCAACGATCATTCATGTGTTTTCACGTGTTCGGAAGCCCTTTCAATGACGTAGTGGACACGGCCGCCCCGCATGCCGTCGGTGGGTCAGACGCCTCCTCGACAGACATTACTTGGCCGCCCCGCACGTTGCCACTCAGCCAGAATCGTCTACCTCACTCGGATGCCATGCGCATCGCCACTCTGTGTGGCGCGTCTTCATCATTCGGCTGCCCCGAGCGCCACCGCTCAGCTTAGCTGTGATTCTGTATCGCCTAAGTTAAAACAACTCTGAGTGCGGACATGCTCCACACTCGGGGGCTTAGCTACGATTCCGTATCACCTAAGTTAAAACAACTCTGAGTGCGGACATGCTCCACACTCGGGGGCTTAGTTGCGATTCTGTATCGCCTAAGTTAAAACTAATCCGAGTGTGGACATGCTCCACACTCGGGGGCTTAGCTGCGACTCCATATCACCTAAGTTAAAAAAAACTCTGAGTGCGGACATGCTCCGCACTCGGGGGCTTCACCGCGACTCCGTATCGCCTAAGTTAAAAACAACTTCGAGTGCGGACACGCTCCACACTCGGGAATTTAGCTGTGACCCCGTATCGCCTAAGTTAAAAAATACACTCGGAGACTTGACTTTGATCCAGAAATCATATAATGCAGATTCAACAAACATTCAACATGACAAGCACTAGAAGTCTTAAACCCTCTGCCAGACTCATCTAGTCCGACAGAGGCTCGGGGACTACACCTAGTGGGTGCACTGAGCGTGCCCCCACAGGAAGAGAAATACAAAAAAAACATTCTGCTTGGTCAGGTCCAGCAACAACATTCAAGTTCAACAGATTCAACAGACTCCAACCGACTACCAACAATCAGTTAGAGTCTCAAGATCATGTTGGTCACTCGGATCTACTTCAATTCTCAAGTTCACTTGGAAATACTACTCAGCGGAATCGATCAAGTCGAATGATGGAGACTTCACTCGACGCACAATTCTGTAAGGATCTACTTCAATTCTCAAGTTCACTTGAACATACTACTCAGCAGAATCGATCAGGGTGAACGATGATACTTCAATCGACGCACAATTCTGTAAGGCCCTGAAGCACGTTCAAGTTCGGTCTGCTGCTACAAGATTTACATTGGCACCTTCACCACTCGGACCCTGATCCATTCGGGGGCTAATGATGGGGATATAGCCCTAGGGTAGGGTCATAGGCCTGACCTATATGTCCTACCCAAGGGCACCTCATTATTAGGACTACAAGGGAAATTCTGGCTGGATCGCGACAACATCTAATCCACTCGGTATGGATCCACTCGGACAAGTACACACTATCCACTCGGACGACGGTAAACCACTCGGCCCTATGTCTCACTCGGATATGCGAAGACCAACAGGGTAGTCGAAGCATCATACTCACAGTGGAGGTTTCATAGTGGGTTGTCATCATGGCACTAATGCTCCATCTTGTAACATAGGAGGTGAGGGGGTGACGCGCTCTATATAAGCCACCCCCACCACATAGCTTAGGGGAGAGTTTTTTCTCCCCCGGCGGGCTCATTCTTTCCTTGGAGCTCTGGCTCTCTCTATACCATGTAACTCATGTCCATGACAGATAAAACAAAGCCTCTCCGGAGCACGAGACGTAGGGTTGTTATCTCCACTGTGAGAGGCCTGAACTCGCTAAAACCACCGTGTCACCCATGTGCATCTTGATAGATCATGCTCCGTTATCCTACCCCCTTTCTACTGTCAGACTTATACCCATGACAGTTGGCGCCCACCTTGGGACATGGCGTCTATCGAGCCATGATGCAAATGGTTTTATTTTTTCAATCTTCGTCCGTTGATTAACAATCATCGATGGAGAATTTGCTCCAGGATGTTCCGGACATCACTCCATCTACGGGAGCACAAAATATTCATCATACAGAAGGATTAGGGAGTTGTTCATCTCATCTCGTTCTCTTTACAATCAAACAATGATCTAACGATGGTTTGTTTCCTTCTGTATATACACGACCTCATACAAACCCAGAGCAGAGTGGAGTGACAAACCTACAGGATGCCGATGATGGAACCTTGGCCCCCATCTTGGCGGCGGCTTCCGCTGAAGCTCGACGACCCACCGCTCCTGCTACATCCCGGAGGCGCGGCGACTACCGCTGAAGCTCGGCCGCCCGGCTCTCCTGCTGCATCGAGGAGGCTCCGGCTAAAGCTCGGCAGGGTGCGGGCTCCCGATAGTACGAGAAGACGCCAACTGGATCCCAACTGAATCTCAAGGGAAGGTGGTGACCGGCGATGAAGCTCCTCTCATCACCGCCGCCGCCGCTGTTCCCCTCCACTGCCACCGTTTAGGTGGCTTGGTTCCGGATGATGAAACTCTGCCGCCCGCTCATCGTGATCTCCGGCCTCATCTGTGACGGCGTCGCTAAGCGACCTCACATGCTCAACCGCGAACGCTTGGTCTCGTTCCTCGGCCAGCGAGCACGACGACCGGCGGTCGACCCGGTTCCTTAGGTGATAAGGCACGGCTACGACGCACAGCTCCGGCTCCCCGAGCAGTGAAACGCGACCATCAGCGGTCGCGTCGGCCTCGGCCTTAGCTGCGTCGGCCCTCAACTCCCGCTCTTGGACTACGACCAGCTACTCATCCTCCTCATTGCCATCTCTCGGTTGTCGGTAGAGAAAACACAGACCCGCACGCGGCGGCTCCTTCCTCCGGCATCAACGTCTCAGCAGCAAACTCCACGAGGGAGGCGCAGGGAAAGCGCCCACCCGCATGCGGTGGCTCCTCCCTCGAGCTCGATCGTGGGCTGGCAGAGCTCTCGTCGCTGCAAACGTGTTTCAGGATCGAGAGAATCACGCATGTCGAGCTCACCAACCGCCCGTCCCTCTCGCTCGTGCATCCTCTATCATGCAACATGGGCGGGTCACCTCCCCGTTGATTAAGGGCACATCCAGGTGGCAGGAGAAGAAACAGAAGGGGGTAAATAATTCTACGAGGAGTTATTCGGCTGCCTTATTAAGTGCCTCATCAGGTGAGTCACCAGGTAATCCTACATGCATGCATAACGTTACGAGGAGTTATTTGGCTGCCTCATTAAGCGCCTCACCAACTAGGCCAAAATAGCATCCGTGCATAACTTTACGAGGAGTTATTTGACTGCCTCATTAAGCGCCTCATCAAATGAGCCAAATAAAACGCCAGGTAATCATGCATGTGTAACGTCTTTAATCGTTACAAATTAGCATATGTACAGGACACTTAATCCATCCAATAATATTCACACCTACGTTTGCTACTAATGGCCACTCGTCCGTCATTGTCTCCGAACAATAGTTTATTGAGACGGAATGTTCATTCGAGCTACTAACACGATGACACGCAGAAATTATTTTAGATGAGTTTTGTATACAGATGACCAACATGCAGTGACTCGGCCGCCCTGCATGCTGTCACTCAGTCGGACGCGTCGCCAGCGCTCGGCCGCCCTGCGCCGTCCCTCAGTCGGACCCATCGTCAGCACTCGATAGCTTCGCGCATCGCCAGTCAGCAAGACACGCCATCCTCACTCGGTTGGAGACTCATTCGTCACTCGGCAGCTCCGCGTGCCGCTACTCGATTGGACGCTCCTTCGTCACTCGGCAGCTTCACGCGTCGTCACTCGGCTGGAGGCTCCTTCGTCACCTGGTTGCTCTACACGTCATCACTTGGCCGCCCCGCGTGTCGCCACTCAGATAGACGCGTCTTCATCGCTTGACCGCCCAACACGTCGCCACTCAGCCGGACGTGTCCACTTCGCTCGACCGCCCCGCGCGTCGTCAGGTAGCTAAGTCATTTTTTTCACAGACTGCATTCTATTAAATAATCGTTTCTACATTATCGAGTGTCGAGGAAGTCGCACATGACGTTCACTCGAAGGCCACGCCACTGAGTGTACCTCTGCACTCGGTTGTTTATTTTTATGTGGGAACACTTCACTTCCGCTTCGTTTGGGTCCAGTACTCAAACGAGTTCAGCCGGATCCTTCACTATTTTAGACTCTTGCGGGTTCCGAACCAGCAATCACGTGGCACACCCAGCGGGTGTCTATGGTTGCAATTTACAGAAACTATTTTAGAAAAGATCATATTACTTTGATAATTTTTTATGCTGGCTTGTGCTATTTTTCATACACAGGTTACTCGACGCATCCGTGCGCCATCCTTGTCGCTGCTCAGGCTCAGTCACCGCAACGATCATTCATGTGTTTTCACGTGTTCGGAAGCCCTTTCAATGACGTAGTGGACACGGCCGCCCCGCGTACCGTCAGTGGGTCAGACGCCTCCTCGACAGACATTACTTGGCCGCCCCGCACATTGCCACTCAGCCAGAATCGTCTACCTCACTCGGATACCATGCGCATCGCCACTCCGTGTGGCGCGTCTTCATCATTCGGCTGCCCCGAGCGCCACCGCTCAGCTTAGCTGTGATTCTGTATCGCCTAAGTTAAAACAACTCTGAGTGCGGACATGCTCCACACTCGGGGGCTTAGCTACGATTCCGTATCGCCTAAGTTAAAACAACTCTGAGTGCGGACATGCTCCACACTCGGGGGCTTAGTTGCGATTCTGTATCGCCTAAGTTAAAACTACTCCGAGTGTGGACATGCTCCACACTCGGGGGCTTAGCTGCGACTCCATATCGCCTAATTTAAAAACAACTCTGAGTGCGGACATGCTCCGCACTCGGGGGCTTCACCGCGACTCCGTATCGCCTAAGTTAAAAACAACTTCGAGTGCGGACACGCTCCACACTCGGGAATTTAGCTGTGACCCCGTATCGCCTAAGTTAAAAAATACACTCGGAGACTTGACTTTGATCCAGAAATCATATAATGTAGATTCAACAAACATTCAACATGACAAGCACTGGAAGTCTTAAACCCTCTGCCAGACTCATCTAGTCCGACAGAGGCTCGGGGACTACACCTAGTGGGTGCACTGAGCGTGCCCCCACAGGAAGAGAAATACAAAAAAAACATTCTGCTTGGTCAGGTCCAGCAACAACATTCAAGTTCAACAGATTCAACAGACTCCAACCGACTACCAACAATCAGTTAGAGTCTCAAGATCATGTTGGTCACTCGGATCTACTTCAATTCTCAAGTTCACTTGGAAATACTACTCAGCGGAATCGATCAAGTCGAATGATGGAGACTTCACTCGACGCACAATTCTGTAAGGATCTACTTCAATTCTCAAGTTCACTTGAACATACTACTCAGCAGAATCGATCAGGGTGAACGATGATACTTCAATCGACGCACAATTCTGTAAGGCCCTGAAGCACGTTCAAGTTCGGTCTGCTGCTACAAGATTTACATTGGCACCTTCACCACTCGGACCCTGATCCATTCGGGGGCTAATGATGGGGATATAGCCCTAGGGTAGGGTCATAGGCCTGACCTATATGTCCTACCCAAGGGCACCTCATTATTAGGACTACAAGGGAAATTCTGGCTGGATCGCGACAACATCTAATCCACTCGGTATGGATCCACTCGGACAAGTACACACTATCCACTCGGACGACGGTAAACCACTCGGCCCTATGTCTCACTCGGATATGCGAAGACCAACAGGGTAGTCGAAGCATCATACTCACAGTGGAGGTTTCATAGTGGGTTGTCATCATGGCACTAATGCTCCATCTTGTAACATAGGAGGTGAGGGGGTGACGCGCTCTATATAAGCCACCCCCACCACATAGCTTAGGGGAGAGTTTTTGCTCCCCCGGCGGGCTCATTCTTTCCCTGGAGCTCTGGCTCTCTCTATACCATGTAACTCATGTCCATGACAGATAAAACAAAGCCTCTCCGGAGCACGAGACGTAGGGTTGTTATCTCCACTGTGAGAGGCCTGAACTCGCTAAAACCACCGTGTCACCCATGTGCATCTTGATAGATCATGCTCCGTTATCCTACCCCCTTTCTACTGTCAGACTTATACCCATGACAGTTGGCGCCCACCTTGGGACATGGCGTCTATCGAGCCATGATGCAAATGGTTTTATTTTTTCAATCTTCGTCCGTTGATTAACAATCATCGATGGAGAATTTGCTCCAGGATGTTCCGGACATCACTCCATCTACGGGAGCACAAAATATTCATCATACAGAAGGATTAGGGAGTTGTTCATCTCATCTCGTTCTCTTTACAATCAAACAATGATCTAACGATGGTTTGTTTCCTTCTGTATATACACGAGCTCATACAAACCCAGAGCAGAGTGGAGTGACAAACCTACAGGATGCCGATGATGGAACCTTGGCCCCCATCTTGGCGGCGGCTTCCGCTGAAGCTCGACGACCCACCGCTCCTGCTACATCCCGGAGGCGCGGCGACTACCGCTGAAGCTCGGCCGCCCGGCTCTCCTGCTGCATCGAGGAGGCTCCGGCTAAAGCTCGGCAGGGCGCGGGCTCCCGATAGTACGAGAAGACGCCAACTGGATCCCAACTGAATCTCAAGGGAAGGTGGTGACCAGCGATGAAGCTCCTCTCATCACCGCCGCCGCCGCTGTTCCCCTCCACTGCCACCGTTTAGGTGGCTTGGTTCCGGATGATGAAACTCCGCCGCCCGCTCATCGTGATCTCCGGCCTCATCTGTGACTGCGTCGCTAAGCGACCTCACATGCACAACCGCGAACGCTCGGTATCGTTCCTCGGCCAGCGAGCACGACGACCGGCGGTCGACCCGGTTCCTCAGGTGATAAGGCACGGCTACGACGCACAGCTCCGGCTCCCCGAGCAGTGAAACGCGACCATCAGCGGTCGCGTCGGCCTCGGCCTTAGCTGCGTCGGCCCTCAACTCCCTCTCTTGGACTGCGGCCAGCTACTCATCCTCCTCATTGCCATCTCTCGGTTGTCGGTAGAGAAAACACAGACCCGCACGCGGCGGCTCCTTCCTCCGGCATCAACGTCTCAGCAGCAAAATCAACGAGGGAGGCGCAGGGAAAGCGCCCACCCGCATGCGGTGGCTCCTCCCTCGGGCTCGATCGTGGGCTGGCAGAGCACTCGTCGCTGCAAACGTGTTTCAGGATCGAGAGAATCACGCATGTCGAGCTCACCAACCGCCCGTCCCTATCGCTCGTGCATCCTCTATCATGCAACATGGGCGGGTCACCTCCCCGTTGATTAAGGGCACATCCAGGTGGCAGGAGAAGAAACAGAAGGGGGTAAATAATTCTACGAGGAGTTATTCGGCTGCCTTATTAAGTGCCTCATCAGGTGAGTCACCAGGTAATCCTACATGCATGCATAACGTTACGAGGAGTTATTTGGCTGCCTCATTAAGCGCCTCACCAACTAGGCCAAAATAGCATCCGTGCATAACTTTACGAGGAGTTATTTGACTGCCTCATTAAGCGCCTCATCAAATGAGCCAAATAAAACGCCAGGTAATCATGCATGTGTAACGTCTTTAATCGTTACAAATTAGCATATGTACAGGACACTTAATCCATCCAAAAATATTCACAGCTACGTTTGCTACTAATGGCCACTCGTCCGTCATTGTCTCCGAACAATAGTTTATTGAGACGGAATGTTCATTCGAGCTACTAACACGATGACACGCAGAAATTATTTTAGATGAGTTTTGTATACAGATGACCAACATGCAGTGACTCGGCCGCCCTGCATGCTGTCACTCAGTCGGACGCGTCGTCAGCGCTCGGCCGCCCTGCGCGCCATCCCTCAGTCGGACCCATCGTCAGCACTCGGTAGCTTCGCGCATCGCCAGTCAGCAAGACACGCCATCCTCACTCGGTTGGAGACTCCTTCGTCACTCGGCAGCTCCGCGTGTCGCTACTCGATTGGACGCTCCTTCGTCACTCGGCAGCTTCACGCGTCGTCACTCGGCTGGAGGCTCCTTCGTCACCTGGTTGCTCTACGCGTCGTCACTTGGCCGCCCCGCGTGTCGCCACTCAGATAGACGCGTCTTCATCGCTTGACCGCCCAACACGTCGCCACTCAGCCGGACGTGTCCACTTCGCTCGACCGCCCCGCGCGTCGTCAGGTACCTAAGTCATTTTTTTCACAGACTGCATTCTATTAAATAATCGTTTCTACATTATCGAGTGTCGAGGAAGTCGCACATGAAGTTCACTCGAAGGCCACGCCACTGAGTGTACCTCTGCACTCGGTTGTTTATTTTTATGTGGGAACATTTCACTTCCGCTTCGTTTGGGTCCAGTACTCAAACGAGTTCAGCCGGATCCTTCACTATTTTAGACTCTTGCGGGTTCCGAACCAGCAATCACGTGGCACACCCAGCGGGTGTCTATGGTTGCAATTTACACAAACTATTTTAGAAAAGATCATATTACTTTGATAATTTTTTATGCTGGCTTGTGCTATTTTTCATACACAGGTTACTCGACGCATCCGTGCGCCATCCTTGTCGCTGCTCAGGCTCAGTCACCGCAACGATCATTCATGTGTTTTCACGTGTTCGGAAGCCCTTTCAATGACGTAGTGGACACGGCCGCCCCGCGTACCGTCAGTGGGTCAGACGCCTCCTCGACAGACATTACTTAGCCGCCCCGCACATTGCCACTCAGCCAGAATCGTCTACCTCACTCGGATACCATGCGCATCGACACTCCGTGTGGCGCGTCTTCATCATTCGGCTGCCCCGAGCGCCACCGCTCAGCTTAGCTGTGATTCTGTATCGCCTAAGTTAAAATAACTCTGAGTGCGGACATGCTCCACACTCGGGGGCTTAGCTACGATTCCGTATCGCCTAAGTTAAAACAACTCTGAGTGCGGACATGCTCCACACTCGGGGGCTTAGTTGCGATTCTGTATCGCCTAAGTTAAAACTACTCCGAGTGTGGACATGCTCCACACTCAGGGGCTTAGCTGCGACTCCATATCGCCTAATTTAAAAACAACTCTGAGTGCGGACATGCTCCGCACTCGGGGGCTTCACCGCGACTCCGTATCGCCTAAGTTAAAAACAACTTCGAGTGCGGACACGCTCCACACTCGGGAATTTAGCTGTGACCCCGTATCGCCTAAGTTAAAAAATACACTCGGAGACTTGACTTTGATCCAGAAATCATATAATGTAGATTCAACAAACATTCAACATGACAAGCACTGGAAGTCTTAAACCCTCTGCCAGACTCATCTAGTCCGACAGAGGCTCGGGGACTACACCTAGTGGGTGCACTGAGCGTGCCCCCACAGGAAGAGAAATACAAAAAAAAACATTCTGCTTGGTCAGGTCCAGCAACAACATTCAAGTTCAACAGATTCAACAGACTCCAACCGACTACCAACAATCAGTTAGAGTCTCAAGATCATGTTGGTCACTCGGATCTACTTCAATTCTCAAGTTCACTTGGAAATACTACTCAGCGGAATCGATCAAGTCGAATGATGGAGACTTCACTCGACGCACAATTCTGTAAGGATCTACTTCAATTCTCAAGTTCACTTGAACATACTACTCAGCAGAATCGATCAGGGTGAACGATGATACTTCAATCGACGCACAATTCTGTAAGGCCCTGAAGCACGTTCAAGTTCGGTCTGCTGCTACAAGATTTACATTGGCACCTTCACCACCCGGTTCCTGATCCATTCGGGGGCAAATGACGGGGATATAGCCCTAGGGTAGGGTCATAGGCCTGACCTATATGTCCTACCCAAGGGCACCTCATTATTAGGACTACAAGGGAAATTCTGGCTGGATCGCGACAACATCTAATCCACTCTGTATGGATCCACTCGGACAAGTACACACTATCCACTCGGACGACGGTAAACCACTCGACCATATGTCTCACTCGGATATGCGAAGACCAACAGGATAGTCGAAGCATCATACTCATAGTGGAGGTTTCATAGTGGGTTGTCATCATGTCACTAATGCTCCATCTTGTAACATAGGAGGTGAGGGGGTGACGTGCTCTATATAAGCCACCCCCACCACATAGCTTAGGGGAGAGTTTTTTCTCCCCCGGTGGGCTCATTCTTTCCCTGGAGCTCTTGCTCTCTCTATACCATGTAACTCATGTCCATGACAGATAAAACAAAGCCTCTCCGGAGCACGAGACGTAGGGTTGTTATCTCCACTGTGAGAGGCCTGAACTCGCTAAAACCACCGTGTCACCCATGTGCATATTGATAGATCATGCTCCGTTATCCTACCCCCTTTCTACTGTCAGACTTATACCCACGACAGTGCACAACCTCTGCAGAGTGTACAAACTAATCATGATTAGCTGTGTCCCCGGTTATGAACATCTTGAGTATCTGGTTCTTGGATTTTCATGTGTATCTCAGCACTCTAAATTAATTTGCGGGTTAATGATGACTATTTTGGGTTTGAGTTGGAGGAACCTTCTCATTGTTTAATAACTAACAACGTAGTTAAGTAAACTTTGTTCCACTAATATAGGAAGAAATTTGGCTTTATGCAAAACTGTTAACCATAGAGCTTTCCACCAGCCAAATATGCATGTAGATATAGCATTTATTTCTGTTCAGTCTCTATGTGTTACCTTGCCAGCATATTCCATGTGCTGACCCGTTTCGGGCTGCAACGTTCATGTTGCAGACTTTTCAGATATCAAGTAAGCGCCATAGGTCGTTGTTTTGCACTCAGCTATGCCGTTGGAGTTGATGGACCTACTTTATCTTCCAAGCCTTCCGCTGTTATCATATTTAGATGGACTTAGGCCATATTATTGTAATAAGTTCTCTTTGAGACATTTGTTGTAATATGTGTGTGTTTGCTACTCTGTTATAATACCCATCGAAGTACTGTGCGTGTCAGCATACCGATCGAGGGATGACACAGATGCATAGAGACTGGACTAATTGAGGTCTGGTCGCTACAACAGATCTTTCACTCGGAAGCTCACCTGTACCACCACTATGCACCTAGAAGCGTCGTGACGAGCACAAGTATGACACCCTCGGTTTAATCATATGCTAATCATACACGCAAATGCGTTCGATCAAACCCAAGGACTCACGGGAAGATATCACAACACAACCCTAGACACAAATAAAATAATACAAGCTTCATATTACAAGCCAGGGGCCTCGAGGGCTAGAATACAGAAGCTCGATAAGCACACGAGTCAGCGGAAGCAACAAATATCTGAGTACAGACATAAAACATGGGGTGCCTTAGAGAAGGCTAGCACAAAAGAAACACGATCGAACGAGGCAAGGCCTCCTGCCTGGCAACCTCCTAAACTACTCCCGGGCTTCAGCGGCCTCCACGAAGATGACACCATCGGGATGACAGACATCGGCAGGAAACTCCACTCCTGGGCTCCATCATCTGGTCGCAGCACGGATCAAGGGGGCAAAGGGGGAGCAAAGCAGCGGTGAGTACTCATCCAAAGTACTCGCAAGTCTTACATAAGATCTATTCTAAGTATGCATCAGTATAAAAGAAGGGGGGTTATATGTGGACTGACTGCAGCAATGCGAGAATAAAGAGAGAAGGCCTAGTCCTATCGAAGACTAGCATCTTCAGGGTCTTGCAGCAATAGACGAGAGTAGAACAGGGGGGTAAAACATTAATAGTCATATTGTTGCAGCATTATTAAAGTGAGTTCACGCCCAAAGATCGTCCCTCGACTCCCTGTGAGGAAGCAATCCCGATGCAAACTAATTCAAATTAAGTAACAATTGTAGTTGTATAAGATCAGGGCACAACTCCAAGTCGTCCTGTAACCATGGACATGGCTATTCGAATAGTTAATTTTCATCCGTGCAGGGGTGCACCACATGTCCCGTCACGCTCGATAACACTCTGGCCGAACACACTTTTTTTATGTCCTGCCCGGCCTCGGAATATCGACACGTCGCAGCCCCACCTAAGACTAATTAGAGAGGCCAGCCCACCGGTCTAACTCCTAAGCACAAAGGGTTCGTGCGCCTAGTTCCCCTTCACGCTCCTGCACGTGGCGTGGGCGGCCGACGTCAGTCCTAGCATCCCTTAATCACAAGAGCGATGCATCTTGGGACAACTTGGGCGCGCTCCGCTACATTTGCTGACATCTGAAAAGTTTCGACTGATACCGCGACGCCGAGTACCCATAATTCTTCCCACGTAGCCGGTTAGTGCGAAAAGGTGTCTGACCAACCCAGATCAAATACCCAAATTCATTAACATTTTAATTAGGCCGTCAACACAGTCTCACGGGAATCCACCCATCTTACAACTAATCACCAATGATCCCAGTAACATGATCGAGTAACTGTGTGGTGGTAACATCGGGGGGAATCCGAGGCATCACCCTCCTTGGATTCCGAACGATGTATCCGTCAAGGTGGGCTTAGAGGAATCACCCTCGGGGGTCCCACACTGGAGGGGTTGTATGACAGAGGCATCGTCGGGAATGGTGAAAAAGGAATCACCCTCGATAACCACGACCGATTAGCTATACTACAGAGATATCATCAGGAGTACTTAGCGAGGTGTCACCCTCGGTACCCGATAATACCTCTGTAGCTCGTACAACTAAGGGGGTGTATGTGATGTGTCGGGTCTGGCTCGTCGATCAGGGATCGAGATTTGAAAACAAGCGGGGCAACTCGACTACGGGGTCAGAGGGGATGACTCCTCCACCTATACTAAGCAGATTAAAGGTACATGATTGAAAGTAGCAGTTCATCAAAAATAGGCTATGCATCAGATATAGGAGCTAACTACAACAATAGCAAAATACTAATGCAAGCAGTAGGAAGAAAGATATAGGCGATATAGGAATGATCAAGGGGAGTTTGCTTGCCTTGTTGCTCTACACACAGATACAAATCCTCGACGTTGAAGTAGTCGATCACCGGATCATCATCGGTCTCGGGGTGTACCGAAAACGAAGTAATAGAGGGGAAACACAATAAATAACACAGCAATCAAGCGCATCACAAAGCAATACATGGCTAAAGGCAACGTTAGGCATTAGCTAACGTGGTACTAAATGTTACAAAGCAATCTAACGATATTTCCCGGGTCTTTGATTATTACCGAGCAGATAAACCTAATGCAAAATGTCCATATTCAACATGATCCAAGCATGTGACAGATGAACGGACACCGTATTCGGATTCGTGGGATTTTCTGAACAACTTTCATGTACAAAATATTTCCATCCGGATTATAAATTATTTTATATGAATTATTCTAAGTTCTACTGTTCTTATGAATTTTTGATTTTGTTTTAATGTAGGTTGATCAAGTCAATTTGATTAGTCAAAAGGAGAGGGGTTGGCCCATATGTCATATATTATACCTAAACAAATAAATATATCTAACTTATTTAATTGGGGGCCCACGTGTCATCTTCTACTAGCTAAATTTGCACTAAAATAATCCTAACTATACTAAACCTAAACATAAAATAGTCTAATCACGAGGGGTTGTTTTAATTAAGGATCATCACCTAATCTAAAAAAAAGAGGCCGGCCACACAGCTTGGAGTGGCACGGCCGGGCCACTCACTCACTCTCTCACGCACACCACACAACACACACGCACACATGGCCATGGCCTTGGCCATGGTCACCCACAAGCAGCAACATAACAACCCAGTAATAGCTTTGGGCACGAGCAACAGCTTAGCAGGAGTAGCAACAGAGCAGCACGAGCAACAGTTTAGCAGGAGTAGCAGCAGGCAGTCAACAGCGATGGCGCTTGCGGGAAGTAGCAGGAGCAGCCAGCAGAAACGCAATGAGCACCAGCATCGGCAGCAGAGCAAGGTAGCAGTGGCAAAGCAGCAACACGTGAGCAGTAGCCAGCAGCACCAACAGCAAATAGCAACGGAGCAGAGCAGAGAGCAGCAGCAGCTAGCGCCCAGGAGCAGCAGTGGCTCGAGGGCCGCAACACAGGCGCAACGGCGGCCAGCGGCGCATGGAGCATGGACAGCGACGAGGCGGACGCTCATGGCACGGGGAAGCAACAACCAGTAGCAGTAGCAAAGAAAAGCAGCCAGCGGCAGAAAACAACGCATCAAGAGCAAACGCGCGCGTACGCGTACGTTCGGGGACGACGACAACCGGCGACGAATCGAGCCAGGAAACGAGGGTAATCGGGCGAGAATCTCACCCCGGAGCTCGTGGACGTGGTTTGGAGGCGCAGGGACGACCACACGTGATGAGCTCGACGGCACGATGCCACGGCCGTGGCAGGAAACCGGCTCGATGCTGACCGTAGGGTGACTCCTAGCCCGAATCAGCGGGGGCAGACGAAGGAGTCACCGACGACGGAGCTCCTGGACATCTCGGCGGGGCGTGGGGACGATGGTGGCTGCGGGGTCGACGCGACGACGACGAACAGTAGGTTCAGGCGATGAAAAACGGCGGAGGCCAACAAAATAGAGAACGGGGGAGCTAGGGTTTGTCTCAGCCGTCGCGAGGGGCTCTTATGTATCTCTAGGGCGTTGTGGATGTCCGACACGGCAACAATCGATGGCGTGGACGGTGTACCAGTGGCCATGCCATGGCCATGCCATTCCTGTGCACACAGGTTGAAGAAAGGCCTTGGTGGTGGGCTGGGCTGTTTACTATACCAGTAGGCCTGGAGTCTACAGTAGATTTCGTAAAATCTCCCTTTTTCTCCAATGTAATATTTGGCACCATACTTTTGCATTTAGTTTACGTAGCAAACGATTTTTGCTATAACTGAAACTTGGCACATAAATCAAGCACAATATTTTGAGGTGGCACAAAAACTTTCAACTCATTTGCAAACATTTAAATTTGTGTGTATATTTAAATGGCTTAAATAGTGGTTGTTGGCTTCCGTTTTCAATATTTTAAGGCATTTACAATACAAGGAAAAACATTGGTTCTTATCTGATAATTACTAGGTGAATATTTGCAATCCAACCATGATTTTAGTTTTATACTTTGCAGAAATAATTTATTTGACTTTATTTTAAATTCGAATTTATTTTGGTTTTATCAAGTGGCAATTTGGCTTAGCTAATCTTGATAACATGGCACCATTAGCGTGTGATTACTGTAGCTTGATCAAAGGGGTAACTGTAGCCTAATCCGGGGATGTCACAACTCTCCCCCCACTAACAAGAATTCTCGTCCCGAGAATTAAGAGGTAGAAGGAAAGAGCTAGGGTTATTCATCATGAAGATGATCCTCGCGTTCCCAAGTGGCTTCATCTTCGGAATGATTTGACCACTGCACTTTAAGGAACTTGGTGACTTTGCGACGAGTCTGACGTTCAGCCTGATCGAGAATGCGAACCGGTTGCTCTTTATAAGAGAGGTCTTGTTGCAGCTCAAGTATATCATGATCCATTGCTCGAATAAAATCTTTGAAGCAGCGACAGAGCTGAGACACATGGAAGACACCGTGAACCCGAGGAAGGTTCGCTGACAGTTCGAATTGATAAGCTACTTTTCCACCCCTTTCGAGAATAGTGAAAGGACCAATATAGCGAGGAGCTAACTTGCCCTTGATCCCTAAACGGTGTGCACCTCTCATTGGTATGACATAAGATAAGTCTTTTCGCCAGGTTGATAGACCATATCTTGATGATGACGGTCATACTAGCTCTTCTGACGAGACTGAGCAGCCTTTAGATTTTCATGAATAATGCAGACTTGATCTTCAACATGTTGGAAATCATACGACCGAAGAGCGATCGGTCCATTGAACGATGGCTCGAGAATTTCGTACGAAGCCAAGTGTAAAGGATACTTTGGAGTTAAACATGTACAGGAGAGTCAGGTTTCAATCATGTGGAACTTTGGGTTATGGGTCCACCATGTGGGCTGGGAGTAGGCAGAGGGGTGACATATTATACGGTCTTGCAAGTAAGACATGTCAGAGGATAGCATGTCAGTTATGTTGGCAACAACGTCGGTACCAAGGGCGGGGGACGAATAGAACCATTTTCCTACTCGTTACAACGAGGCGGACCAATAGGCAAAGTTCTCGTCCACCGGCGGCTACCAAAATGTCATCCACAATAGTAACAGGATCTTACTAACAGAGTTGTATACCAAGAATTTTACCTAAGAAGGGAATTAACACTGCTTAGATAAGTTATGCCACAAGAAAGGTCAAACAGATCAATGGAAGGCAAAATGTGTTCACACACACAAGTATTAGAGTATACCATTCCCGAGGAAAACATAGAGTATGGTATACATGATAGGTCATTAAGTGCCTATCCATCTGGATAAAGAGGCAAGAGGAATCATGATGTTTACCCATAGCACATGGTTTGAATAATTGATCAGGAACAATTTAGCACTGCGCTTCCAATGTTCCTGTTGAATTTTGAAGTACCACATCTGTGCTTCGGGGTAGCATCGACATGGTCATTAGATAAAGGTCAGACCTATGGGTATACGAAGAGGATCCATGAGGAACAACTTATGAAATAAGGCATATAGTTTCCATATGAAAGGATGGCGAATCTTACATATGAAAGAATTTATAACAATAGGTCCTTCGGCCCGGTGTGCCAGCTAAGACATCACTGTACCAGGTTACCTAAAGACCAAAGTTATAAGTATTGGGAAAATGTTCCAACCATCATATCTGCCCGAGATTCAGATCCGATTGGTGTTAGGATACCTCAGGCTCAAGATACCTGAGAAGAAAAGATGATGATGTAGGAGTCTCAGGATATGAACTACACAAGCAATCCTTGAATCATGAGTTCGACTTTAAGACATATGAACACAATGTCAAGACATTCGTACCCACATAGAATTCTTACGTCAAAATGCAACTGAGTTCTCATTTGGAAACCATCATCGAGGTTAACAAGGCTCCATGTGTAAGTATGGATTAGCTCTTATGAAGGAACTTCTCTTCCTTGATCAAATCAGTCAGTGGCTTCGTGTTCTAAGAGAAGTTATATGAAGTGAATATAACAAATCTTCAAAACGTATAACACTTCACACATGCGTGAATGATTTGGTATATCCCAAGAGGAAGCGAAACAAAACTTTCACATATTCACGACGGAAAGAGTGCACATGAACTTTGGGAAAATACACTCCTTCTATCCAACATATTCTTCATGAGCTAGACACAAGGATAACGCCTGCAATAGCTTCATCACAAACCATGGAGAACTTGAGGGTGCGGCTGATGGGCTCAGCAACAATCCCTCAAGATTTTGACAGGGATGAATTTCTAAAATTACAATATGAAGGGGATAGCAATTTTCAAAACAAATGGTATAATGTCGCATGCTCGAGGGAACAACAACAATTAAACATTGGTCGAAGGGTGCACTCGGAAATACGGACGGAGTAGCACAACCAATTGTCAAAAATGCTGAGTCAACACCCAACTCACTAAGAATGAAACAATCAGTTGGTAACCTCAAGGCACTAGGGTTGCTAGAAGTATTGGGATCACACATCAGGGTTGACTTGTTGGTATTCCGGTTAGAAACAACACGGGACCAAGAATTAAGGGTGATGGCGAGAAGTATTACTATATCAAGAATCCTTAAGAGGTGCAATGATGCTCACAACATTCTGGATAGAAAAGGTAGTAATACTCCAAGGTAGAAGGCGACATAAGCTGAATTAGCCAGGAACTAGAAGGACAACACAAAACATGAACACATTTGTGTTGGAGGGAAGGCAAAAAGGTTGCCGATGAAAACACAAACCATCGAGGGGCAGGGATGGCATTTTCTCATCATGCATTCAATTGATAACGTGCAAGAGCTCAGAATGCTGATGATGATCACGACACATTTGACGAGAAGCTCCACGAAGATGTGATCGATCAGCGACGACATCAAGCAAGGGAATGATGAAACAAGAGGTTGTCAGAATCACAGATAAGACTGCTAGCTTAGAATTGAGATTGCCTTTCAGGACAACCAACATGATGTGGAAAGCTCGATGCAAGCTAAACACATAGTTGGAATTGTGTTCCAGGGATGAACGGTATAGGTAGCATGGTCGAGCTCCAACATGACGATGATGATGTAGCTTAACAGCTTGGATTGTTATGATCGAGTACAAACTCGTAAGAAAGGAAGATTACTAAGAGTTGTTGAATCAAAATGCGTACTCGATTCAATTATCGATGTACTCGCGTGTCCAACAACTCAAACACGAGGAAACTAGAATTAAGAAGTTATATAGCTCCGTGATATCCTCGGGGTATGAGGGATAGTACTCGAAGGTAGATCAACTTTGAGATTTGGACCGGTGTGTTGATCTGAAGAAGACAAGTACTTCAACTCATCTAAGTATAAAATCAAGGTAGGACAACATGGTCGGAACCATGATTGCAAAGGACAAGATCACAGATACCCGATTTAAACCACAAAATGAATGATTATTGATACGAGAAGTTTCTATGATAGGATCAACGTCGTTTCCATGGGCATGAACACAAAGTTCAAGGTCGAATCCCACTCCATCAATGCATCACCTGCCATTTACTCCTCGCCTTTGATGAGGTTATAGCTTTGAAAGAATATCCAGCAAAACACCAGAAGAGTAAGACTTATGAAAACTTTTTGAGGCATATTGATTTAGGAAGGCATAGGTTCAACCCATTGGGCATCTTAGGAATATATACCATACACTCCAAGAGTAATTAACACATGCTTGAAGGGCATGGCTGACAAAAGCTTAGGTTACAATTCTATCGGAGGGAGAAGACACAATTTACCAATGGCATCATGTGTCAGAGAAAGCAATCACAAGAATTTTCGAAAGAAAAAGTTGCCGTTGGATAATAATCTAGGATGAGTCTGACAATCCACAAAGGACCTGATGTGTGTATCGGTACTCAATCAGAGGGAGACAGGATGCAATGCATTAGTTAATAGAACGTCTGAAAAATATTGATATTTAATTACCAACGGAATTAGGATTTCCAGGTTGCTGTATCATAATCAGATGCTCCGATCAAATACAAGTAAGTTGAATAGATTTAGATGGACAATCAATAAAAATTGATTTGTCGGGAACCAGTTCTGTTTGGAAGGACGTCTGAGTCGGAAATAAAATTCAGAAGTATCCTCATATGATTGTGTTCATTCACACAGAGGATGAGTCAATAAGATCATAGAAAAATCACAAAGGATTTTAATGAATGCTGCTAGACATATGGATTTAACCATAATGCAAGTAGGTGAGAAAAGCCAAGAGCAATAGGCTACGGATGATTTCGGAAGACCGAATAGTAAGTCGAAGAACTTTCGAAACCCATGACAACTGATGATGGACGAATCCCCGATAAGATAATTCGTTGCATCTCGTAAAACAAGAGAAATTAGAAAATAAGATATGAACGACATTTGCATGTAGTCATCCATAGTGGTTGACAAAGGAAGGGAAATCGCAAGAGCGATGGGCACAAGTTCTCGAGAGAAAGCATCGGAGAATATCATCGGAGTCTCCTGACAAATCGAGTCATTATCGGGAATGAGGGACTCTTCGGAAGGAAGTATTTACGAGAACCTAATGTTAGAGTTAGTAAAATATTTAACCCGAAAGAGAAGAGAGAGTAGAGCCCAGAGTATAGGAAAGGAGTAAAAGATACTAATACCACCTAATTGAGATGTGGGCCCGTAAGCCACAACATCAGTGTTAGTAAAGTTTTTCAAACACTAGACTCAACTTCGGCCAAGGAGTTGGAAAGGGGGCTACCTACAGGCAGTCGGCTCTGATACCAACTTGTGACGCCCTCGGTTTAATCGTACGCTAATCATGCACACAAATGCAGTCGGTCAAACCCAAGGACTCACGGGAAGATATCACAACACAACCGTAGACACAAATAAAATAATACAAGCTTCGTATTACAAGCCAGGGGCCTCGAGGGCTAGAATACAGAAGCTCGATAAGCACACAAGTCAGCGGAAGCAACAAATATCTAAGTACAGACATAAAACATGGGGTGCCTTAGAGAAGGCTAGCACAAAAGAAACACGATCGAACGAGGCGAGGCCTCCTGCCTGGGAACCTCCTAAACTACTCCCGGGCTTCAGCGGCCTCCACGAAGATGACACCATCGGGATGACAGACATCGGCAGGAAACTCCACTCCTGGGCTCCATCATCTGGTCGCAGCACGGATCAAGGGGGCAAAGGGGGAGCAAAGCAGCGGTGAGTACTCATCCAAAGTACTCGCAAGTCTTACATAAGATCTATTCTAAGTATGCATCAGTATAAAAGAAGGGGGGTTATATGTGGACTGACTGCAGCAATGCGAGAATAAAGAGAGAAGGCCTAGTCCTATCGAAGACTAGCATCTTCAGGGTCTTGCAGCAATAGACGAGAGTAGAACAGGGGGGTAAAACATTAATAGTCATATTGTTGCAGCATTATTAAAGTGAGTTCACGCCCAAAGATCGTCCCTCGACTCCCTGTGAGGAAGCAATCCCGATGCAAACTAATTCAAATTAAGTAACAATTGTAGTTGTATAAGATCAGGGCACAACTCCAAGTCGTCCTGTAACCATGGACATGGCTATTCGAATAGTTAATTTTCATCCGTGCAGGGGTGCACCACATGTCCCGTCACGCTCGATAACACTCTGGCCGAACACACTTTTTTTATGTCCTGCCCGGCCTCGGAATATCGACACGTCGCAGCCCCACCTAAGACTAATTAGAGAGGCCAGCCCACCGGTCTAACTCCTAAGCACAAAGGGTTCGTGCGCCTAGTTCCCCTTCACGCTCCTGCACGTGGCGTGGGCGGCCGACGTCAGTCCTAGCATCCCTTAATCACAAGAGCGATGCATCTTGGGACAACTTGGGCGCGCTCCGCTACATTTGCTGACATCTGAAAAGTTTCGACTGATACCGCGACGCCGAGTACCCATAATTCTTCCCACGTAGCCGGTTAGTGCGAAAAGGTGTCTGACCAACCCAGATCAAATACCCAAATTCATTAACATTTTAATTAGGCCGTCAACACAGTCTCACGGGAATCCACCCATCTTACAACTAATCACCAATGATCCCAGTAACATGATCGAGTAACTGTGTGGTGGTAACATCGGGGGGAATCCGAGGCATCACCCTCCTTGGATTCCGAACGATGTATCCGTCAAGGTGGGCTTAGAGGAATCACCCTCGGGGGTCCCACACTGGAGGGGTTGTATGACAGAGGCATCGTCGGGAATGGTGAAAAAGGAATCACCCTCGATAACCACGACCGATTAGCTATACTACAGAGATATCATCAGGAGTACTTAGCGAGGTGTCACCCTCGGTACCCGATAATACCTCTGTAGCTCGTACAACTAAGGGGGTGTATGTGATGTGTCGGGTCTGGCTCGTCGATCAGGGATCGAGATTTGAAAACAAGCGGGGCAACTCGACTACGGGGTCAGAGGGGATGACTCCTCCACCTATACTAAGCAGATTAAAGGTACATGATTGAAAGTAGCAGTTCATCAAAAATAGGCTATGCATCAGATATAGGAGCTAACTACAACAATAGCAAAATACTAATGCAAGCAGTAGGAAGAAAGATATAGGCGATATAGGAATGATCAAGGGGAGTTTGCTTGCCTTGTTGCTCTACACACAGATACAAATCCTCGACGTTGAAGTAGTCGATCACCGGATCATCATCGGTCTCGGGGTGTACCGAAAACGAAGTAATAGAGGGGAAACACAATAAATAACACAGCAATCAAGCGCATCACAAAGCAATACATGGCTAAAGGCAACGTTAGGCATTAGCTAACGTGGTACTAAATGTTACAAAGCAATCTAACGATATTTCCCGGGTCTTTGATTATTACCGAGCAGATAAACCTAATGCAAAATGTCCATATTCAACATGATCCAAGCATGTGACAGATGAACGGACACCGTATTCGGATTCGTGGGATTTTCTGAACAACTTTCATGTACAAAATATTTCCATCCGGATTATAAATTATTTTATATGAATTATTCTAAGTTCTACTGTTCTTATGAATTTTTGATTTTGTTTTAATGTAGGTTGATCAAGTCAATTTGATTAGTCAAAAGGAGAGGGGTTGGCCCATATGTCATATATTATACCTAAACAAATAAATATATCTAACTTATTTAATTGGGGGCCCACGTGTCATCTTCTACTAGCTAAATTTGCACTAAAATAATCCTAACTATACTAAACCTAAACATAAAATAGTCTAATCACGAGGGGTTGTTTTAATTAAGGATCATCACCTAATCTAAAAAAAAGAGGCCGGCCACACAGCTTGGAGTGGCACGGCCGGGCCACTCACTCACTCTCTCACGCACACCACACAACACACACGCACACATGGCCATGGCCTTGGCCATGGTCACCCACAAGCAGCAACATAACAACCCAGTAATAGCTTTGGGCACGAGCAACAGCTTAGCAGGAGTAGCAACAGAGCAGCACGAGCAACAGTTTAGCAGGAGTAGCAGCAGGCAGTCAACAGCGATGGCGCTTGCGGGAAGTAGCAGGAGCAGCCAGCAGAAACGCAATGAGCACCAGCATCGGCAGCAGAGCAAGGTAGCAGTGGCAAAGCAGCAACACGTGAGCAGTAGCCAGCAGCACCAACAGCAAATAGCAACGGAGCAGAGCAGAGAGCAGCAGCAGCTAGCGCCCAGGAGCAGCAGTGGCTCGAGGGCCGCAACACAGGCGCAACGGCGGCCAGCGGCGCATGGAGCATGGACAGCGACGAGGCGGACGCTCATGGCACGGGGAAGCAACAACCAGTAGCAGTAGCAAAGAAAAGCAGCTAGCGGCAGAAAACAACGCATCAAGAGCAAACGCGCGCGTACGCGTACGTTCGGGGACGACGACAACCGGCGACGAATCGAGCCAGGAAACGAGGGTAATCGGGCGAGAATCTCACCCCGGAGCTCGTGGACGTGGTTTGGAGGCGTAGGGAGGACCACACGTGACGAGCTCGACGGCACGATGCCACGGCCGTGGCAGGAAACCGGCTCGATTCCGACCGTAGGGTGAATCCTAGCCCGAATCAGCGGGGGCAGACGAAGGAGTCACTGACGACGGTGCTCCTGGACATCTCGGCGGGGGGTGGGGACGACGGTGGCTACGGGGTCGACGCAATGACGACGAACAGTAGGTTCAGGCGACGAAAAACGGCGGCGGCCAACAAAATAGAGAACGGGGGAGCTAGGGTTTGTCTCAGCCGTCGCAAGGGGCTCTTATGTTTCTCCAGGGCGTTGTGGATGTCCGACACGGCAACAATCGATGGCGTGGACGGTGTACCATTGGCCATGCCATGGCCATGCCTTTCCTGTGCACAGAGGTTGAAGAAAGGCCCTGGTGGTGGGCTGGGCTGTTTACTATACCACTAGTCCTGGAGTCTACAGTAGATTTCATAAAATCTCCCTTTTTCTCCAATGTAATATTTTGCACCATACTTTTGCATTTAGTTTACGTAGCAAACGATTTTTGCTATAACTGAAACTTGGCACATAAATCAAGCACAATAGTTTGAGGTGGCACAAAAACTTTCAACTCATTTGCAAACATTTAAATTTGTGTGTATATTTAAATGGCTTAAATAGTGGTTGTTGGCTTCCGTTTTCAATATTTTAAGGCATTTACAATACAAGGAAAAACATTGGTTCTTATCTGATAATTACTAGGTGAATATTTGCAATCCAACCATGATTTTAGTTTTATACTTTGCAGAAATAATTTATTTGACTTTATTTTAAATTCGAATTTATTTTGGTTTTTATCAAGTGGCAATTTGGCTTAGCTAATCTTGATAACCTGGCACCATTAGCGTGTGATTACTGTAGCTTGATCAAAGGGGTAACTATAGCCTAATCTGGGGATGTCACAACAAGTCACGAGATCCGGAGTTGGGCACTGCCCCTGAAAGAAAACGATCCCAAACCACCCGCTGATACTCCCTTGCCGCCTATGCAACCAAGATACATAGCCACCACCGCTCCCATGATGCTCGCAGGAGAGACAAACATGCAGACCACATTCGGGGCAACACCTGACACCCATACCCCTAAACAACGCCATCCATCCACTTTATGGCCACCCAACCATGATAGGAGGTGTGAAAGGCACCCCCTTTCACGCTTAGTCCGACATCAACCGCCGAGTGGGTCGACACCTTCATGGTAGGAAGTGCCCACACCTGCATCCCCAACCAGTCCCGATGATCCAGGGATACAACCCAACGATAGCTGACACCTGCACCAAGCAAGTTCGCACACTGCCATGCAGGTGGTCATCAACGATGTTCTGTATGACGACACAATAATGCCCAAAGAGCTTGACTCGGACCAATGCCACAAACAGACTATCAACAAGGAATGCACAATACGAAGGAAACCAACATGGATCAAATCACCCCCTCCGTACCACCACTATGCACCTAGAAGCACTGTGGCAAGCACAAATCACTAGATCCGAAACTAGGCACTGCCCACGACAGCAAACGAGCCCAAGCCATCCACCGCTACACCCTTCCCACTTACTCAACCAAGAGACATAGCCACCACCACTCCCATGATGCCAGCCGGAGAGCCAAAGATGTGGACCACCATCCGTGTGCTACACCCTAACATACATACCCTAAACACCGACATCCATCCATGTTATGGCCACCCAACCATGTTAGGATGTGGGAAAAGCACCACCTTCCACTCTTAGACCGACATCAACCATTGGCTAGGTCGACACCTCCACGGTAGGAAGTGCCCACACCTGTATTCCCAGTCGGTTCCGATGGACCCAGGGGTACAACCCGACGACTGTTGACAACCGCCGCTGAGCAAGTTCGCACGCTGTCATGTCAGTGGTCATCAACGTCGATTTTTATGATGACACAATAATGCCCAAGAGCTCAACTCAGACCAACGCCACGAACAGGTCGTCAACAAGGAATGCACAATGCAAAGCAGCCAATGTGGATCAAGTCACCCCCCTCCTTACCACCACCATGCACCTAGAAGCATCACGACAAGCACAAATAACCAGATCTCGAGTTGGGCACTACCCACGACAGCAAAGGATCCCAATCCACCCATGGCTACACCTTTGCAGCCTATGCAACCAAGAGACATAGCCACCATCGCTCCCATGATGCCCCTCGGAGAGACAAACATGCGGAGCACCATCTGGGGAAGGCACCCCTGACATCCATACCCCTAAACACCGACATCCATCCACTTTAGGGACACTCAACCATGATAGGAGGTGTGAAAGGCACCCTCCTCCGCTCTTAGCCCGACATCAACCACCGGCTGGGTGGCACCTCCATGGTGGACCATGGGTACAACCCAACGACTACCGACAGCCACCACCGAGCAAGTTCGCACGCTGCCATACATGTGGCCATTAACACCGATCTATATGACGACACAATAATGCTCGAAGAGCTCGACTCAGACCAACGCCATGAATAGGTCACCGCCAAGGAATGCACAATGCGAAGGTAACCAACGTGGATCTAGTCACCCCCCGTATTTGCATGCCGTGGGATGTCGTCCACCAACACAACTTATTTGATGACAAATATGTATTTTCTTAAATAAAACAATAGCACCTAGTAGTTGGCATTGAATCTACATGAGGTTAAATTTCTACGCCATCTGATCTAATTGTCTTATGTATAATAAACAAGTGGTGTCTTTCTCAACGAGAATTCTTCAGGAATCTGGTAGGGACTGATAACCCACAAGCGTAGGCGATCCTTTGTAGCCACTTTTGATAAGTAAGAGTGTCGAACCCAATGAGAAATTAAAGGCAGAATTAATATTCTCTCAAGTTCTATTGACCACCGATAGAACTCTACGCACGCTAATGCTTACTTTATCTAGAACAAGAATAGAACTACTTTGCAAGAATAAAACTACAGTACTTTGTAGCTATAATAGGATAGGTTTTGAAGATAATCACTATAGGAATCAAACTCTTTGCCATCTGCCACAACGGACGGCAAAGAGGTGATCCACCGACGGCAAAGGTCTTTGCCGTCAGCCTCCTGTCGGCAATGTTCCTACGACTACTTTCGACGGCATATAACCTTCTTTGCCGGCAGTCTGCCTTAAGCGGACGGCAAAGGTCTTTGCCGTCAGTCTCTGGCCCCGAGCAGACGGCACACATGTTTAGATGGCAGCCGACAGGCAACGCCTCCGATAGGGCTAACGGAGGCTTTGCCGTCTGCCTCCCTCCCACTCTGTGTCGTCTACCTCCCTTCCTCTCTTTGCCGTCTGCCTCCCTCCCTTTCTTTGTCGTGTGCTTATAAGGGCCACCACATAGTTGGTCCAACCGGCTCTTTGTCATCCCTTTGCCGTCAGCCTCCCTCCTGATGTGTCCTCAGCCTCCCAAGACAGCGGACGACAAAGAGCCCATATGGGCTAGCTACTACTGCCCCAGGTTGCACAGCTGGGTGCCACGTGGCACCTTTGCCGTCTGCTGCCTGATTGCAAAGGCCTTTGCCATCAGCTGGCGGACGACAAAGAGCCCATATTGTCACATTTTTTGTTTATTTTTTCTATTTCACAACACATATATATAATTCATAGCACATATATGATATATAGGTCACAACACATATATGATATACATATAAAGTTCATCAATGCCATTTGTTCATCAATGTACATCCCATATATCGAAAGAACCAACATATACAAAGTTTCATCCATATATACACATACATATAGTTCCACATATATTGTTCATCCATATATACATATACATATAGTTCCACATTGTTCATAAACTCAAATGAAAACTAGAACTAAAGCACTCCAATGCCAGCTTCCATGCATGTAGTACATCCAATCTGCAAAATGGGAATAAGAAATTCAGAAGAAGAAGAACAACAACATATATATGAAAAATAAGCTAAACTGAAGAAGAAAGGGAATAAGCATGAAGAGAAGAAGGAGAAGAAAAACAAGAAGAAGAAGGAGGAGGAGAAGGAGGAGGAGAAGGAGAAGGAGGAGGAGAAGAACTAAATTAGCTAACTATGTCTTTTTGGAGCTAAATGGGCTAATTATGTCATTATAGAGGAAAACATGCTAAATATATAATATTAATGAGCTAACCAAGGTTCTTATGCCATTTTTAGCTTATAATGTCTTTTAGGAGCTTAATTAGTCATTTTGATGAGCTAACCAAGGTTCTTATGATGTTTTTACCTAACTAAGCTAATTATGTCATTTTGGAGGACAATTAGCTAAGTATGTCTTTGTTGGGGGAAAATAAGCTAAATTGAAGAAGAAATAGAAGAAGCAAGAAGAGAAGAAGGGGAAGAAAAAGAAGAAGGAGAAGGAGGAGGAGAAGAAGAAGAAAAGAAGAGGAGAAGAAGAAGGAGAATAAGGAGGAGAGAAGAAGAAGGAGAAAAAGAAGGAGAAGAAGGAGGGCTCCTTCTCCTTATTCTCCTCCTTCTCCTCCTTCTCTCCTTCTTCTCCTCCTCCTTCTTCTCCTTCGCCTTCTCTTTTTTTCTCTTCTTCTTCTTCTTCTTCCTTCTTTTCATTTCTCCTCTTCTCCTCTTCTTGGAGCTAAATTAGCTAAGTATGTATTTTTGGAGCTAAATGGCCTAATTATGTCATTTTAGAGGAAAACAAGCTAAGTATATAATATTAATGAGCTAACCAAGGTTCTTATGCCATTTTGAGCTTATTATGTCTTTTAGGAGCTTAGTTAGTCATTTTAATGAGCTAACAAAGGTTCTTATGATGTTTTTACCTAACTAAGCTAATTATGTCATTTTGAAGGATAATTAGCTAAGTATGTCTTTGTTGGTGAAAATAAGCTAAATTGAAGAATAAAGAGAAGAAGCAAGAAGATAAGAAGGAGAAGAAAAAGAAGAAGAAGAAGAACGAGGGCTCCTTCTCCTTCTTCTCCTCCTTCTCATTCTTCTCTTCTTCTTCTCTTCTTCTTCTCCTCCTCCTCCTTCTTCTTCTTCTCCTTCTCCTTCTTTTTTTTCTCTTCTTATTCTTCTTCTTCCTTCTTTTCATTTCTCCTTTTCTCCTCTTATTGGAGCTAAATTAGCTAAGTATGTATTTTTGGAGCTAAATGGGTTAATTATGTCATTTTAGAGGAAAACAAGCTAAGTATATAATACTAATGAGCTAACCAAGGTTCTTATGCCATTTTGAGCTTACTATGTCTTTTAGTAGCTTAATTAGTCATTTTAATGAGCTAACCAAGTTTCTTATGATGTTTTTACCTAACTAAGCTAATTATGTCATTTTGGAGGATAATTAGCTAAGTATGTATTTTTTCGGGAAAATAAGCTAAATTGAAGAAGAAAGAGAAGAAGAAAGAAGAGAAGAAGGAGAAGAAGAAGGAGAGAAGAAGAAAAAGAAGAAGAGAAGAAGAAGGATAAGAAGAAGGAGAAGGAGGAGGAGAGAAGAAGAAGACGGACAAGAAGGAGGGCTCCTTCTCCTTCTTCTTCTCCTTCTTCTACTCTTCTTCTTATTCTTCTTCTTCTTCTCTTCTTATTCTTATTCCTTCTTTTCATTTTTACTATCTCAATTGAGCTTATTATGTCATTTTGGAGCTAAATTAGCTAAGTTATGAAACTAGTGGTTTCACTCACCATTTTGGAGCTAAATTAGCCAAGTTATGAAACTAGTGGTTTCACTAACCATTTTGCCTAGTAGAAATCAAGTTGGAGCTTATTATGTCATTTTGGAGAAAACTTACCACAGTGGTCATCAAGGAGGAGAAACACCAGGGTTGCTCGCGTCAGCTTCGTTTGGAGACGGTTGCCCTGGAGAAAGGTCGTGCGATGTCGCTCGGGAGTTATTCCGCAGAAAAGATATTTTGCAATGTCTCACTTAGCATGATGACACTCAATTGTTAATACTAGTTTATAATGACCATTGAAATGAAACTCACCGTGCTAATCACACAGAAGACGGGCATCGCCCGAGGGGCTTGACCGGTCTTCTCGTACATAGACTGCACATTCGGTTTTGAAGAGTCAATCATATTAGTTAGTAATGAAACATACATTACACACATGATTTGGATAATGTGAAAAATAAACTTACCACAATAAGCTCGTACATGGCCACGTGAGCCACCTCATTCCGGGCCCTCTTCTCCTCAATCAATCGAGCCGTCGTCCAGTCCCTCTCCTCAAGAGCAGCCTGAAGAGCAGCCTGGCTTTCCGCTCTCTCTTTCTCAAGAGCAGCCTTGTTTGCCGCTCTATCTTTCTTAAGAGCAACCTGCAACAACATTCCTGGTTACCACAGTAATGATTGATGGCCACACACACAATGAAATGGATGAAAGTTTTCTGAGTACGTACAACTAATCTCGATGGCAAGATCGACTAGCCGTGGACGAGGCGTTATCTCAGGACATGAGCTCGACTGGCGCGCCTTGATCTCCGGGAGAGTGAGTGGACAATGTATTATCCCATCTCCAATGGCTATCGAGCCATGGGGCCTCCCCCCACCAGATATCATCACCAGCTCTGGATCCAAAGGTTCCTGGCTCGGGTTAAAGTCCTCCCCTTTCCAAGCCTTCCCCGTGTCCCTGTATTTCACGAGCTTGTGGTGGGATGAGAAGTTGGTGAAGTTATTTGGATCATCCAGGTCAGACTTAGAGAATGCCTTCGCCTTCTTGTACGAGGCGGTATGGGCCATGCCATAAAGGTCGTACAACTCTGGCATCTCCGTCTTATTGTGATGCGCCTAAAACAGAGGAACGCAGTATTATTAAGGAGCTCAAGCTAGCATGAAGAATGAATTGAATCAATCATGAAGCAAACCACATACCCAGTTTCGTCCGAACTGAAGTAAGTTGGCGCTGCCTTGATGGTGTGGCACACCAACCATTTGGCTACGCTGATCCTTCGCATTGTCGTGGATGGCTCGCCAGTTGCCTGTGCACCACTCATCCACCAACACCTCCCAAAAATCCATCTTATCCGCACACCATCTCGGGGGCACCTATAAGTTATTAGAAATAATTTTGAGCGCTACGCCTATGAATCAAATCAAGAAAACTATGTACAAGGCCTTAATAATATGTAATTACCTTCATGTACTGCTCCTTCTTCACATACTTTCCACGACACTCCTTCTTCTGCTTCTTAATACCACGCGTGCCGTAGTAGTCTCGAATGGCCTGCGGTCGAGCCTCGTGGCATAAGTTCTGTAATAACCGCATACACTCGGCCTCGATAACCTTGGCCGCCTCGACCTCATATCCCTCCTCACACCTATAGAAGGTCTCCAATCAAACGAGACAACACCGATTAGTACAATAATTAGCTATATTGTTAATTTTAGATTGTGCAAAAGGATAATTTACCCAAAAGTTGTTGATCACCATCTCGGCCCTCGTGTGGCACAAGACACCATCTATAATCTCCTCCAGCGGGGTCTGCGCAGCTTGGTAGTGGTCCCAGGTAAATCCTAGTGTAGGAACCTGACCCTCACCAGGCAACGTGACAAACCCCGGGAAATTTGTCCGGCAAAGCACACCAAGGACGTTGTTCGGCTTGCGGACTCCACCAGGGTGTTTCCACCCCCTGTAGTATGATAAGGTCAACGCATTAGATATTCGAAGAAACTTGAAGGCAGAAGCTAAAAAAAGAGTTAATGTACTTACCTATCCCCTTCAGGCTTAATCATCGGCCTCTTCTCGCGGGTAGCCGGCGCGACCGGAAGACGTGTACAACCACCCTTGTACACGGTGGCCCCGTCCACCTGCACGTCGCCCTCACTATCCGTTGACTCATCCCGCCATCAACAAAACAGCCACCTGGACCCTCGGTCCAATCCGGCACCTCGATCCAATCCGGCCAGGCACCCCATCCGGACGTCTCCACGTCGGCTGAAGCGTGTGTGGCAGGAGTCTCTTGGACGTAGCCTCAGGAACCAGAGTCTCATGGGCCGAAGACACCTCGGCCAGAGGCTGATGCTGGACCGGAGTCTCATGGGCCGAATGCCCGTCCACCCGAGGCTTTTGGCCCGGAGTTCCCGTAGCCTCCTCCATAAACGGGTCCACCATAGTAGTCATGTGATCGGGTGAATGAGCTGGTGGTGGTGGCAAGGACGGCGCAATAGTCCGCCTACCTCTTCCGCGGCCACCACCTCTCCCTGTACCCTTCCCCTTCTTCCCTACCCGACCAGCACCTCTCCGAGCGGACAATGCCGCCGACGAAGTAGCACCCGCGGGTGGTGTCGTCAGATTGTCTGTCAAGGCTCTACATAGAGATAGGGGTGGAATGGAAGTACCACCCCTCGTGCGGGCCACCGAAGAAGAACCCGTTGAGCGATCTGGACCCGTGCCCACCATCTTTCAACACTTGCTGACCTGCCATGATAAAGATTAAAGAAATTAGTACAACATAATTTTTTTGAATAAATGACACGAATAATAATATGTACATATATAATTTAAGTTGGGAATCTTACAAACTAATAATCATCATCAATAAATGCATCATCATCATCAGTATCACGCATGTCTTCATGAATGACGTGCTCATCAGGTTCAATGTCATGAAGTTGTGGAAGGCCTTTCTGTAATCGGTCAAGCATTGACAAATCATCCGCATCAGTAACCTCTTCTAGTTCCAGCTCTGCTGGTTCCGGCTCAGGGGTGAAGTCGAATTCATTGTCGCTGTCTACTTCCATGTTCTGGGGCGAAGCACGACGGTTCTTGAAACGTTTCTTGGTAAGATGTGTTTCTTGGAAGAATTCTCCATCATATGTGTATGGGTTAATGTGAGGTTCATAATCCTGTTCATTTGGGGGAGGTGGTCTAACACGTGGCGGCACTTCATAAACAACATACCAACCTTCCAGATTCATATCAGTTTGGCATGCCCACGGTAGAAAACTTGGGTTGCCTGTTGAGCCATAATATAGACATCGGGAACATCTAAATGGGTGTTTGGATTGATTTCGACTAGTCCTATATGTTCATGAGTCCTTCTAATCTGCTTCGGATGGAACCAATAATATTTGAAGTCTACGACGTTCGGTGGGTTTTCACCATAGAATTGAAGTTCATAAATTGCTTCAACTCTTCCATAATACTCAGTACCACCTTCGCTAATAGCAGAGATACCACAATTTGTAGATTTCCGATCGGGCATAGATAGCTCTTTGCCAAAGGTAAGAAAGAGATACCCGTTGATGTTGTATTCCTCAAATGAACGGACCTTATAGTCAAAACCATTACCGGCTTGTCTCAATTCGGCGTCCATAGACTCTGAATTAGCCTACAAGTTTAACACGAAATGATTGTTGCATTAGCCTAAAGTTAGACCAAGAAATGAAATGGTCCATTATTGATAATTACCGTTTGTTTGAACCAAGATATGAAATCGGGATAGCCGCCTCCATGCTTTGCCAGAAGCTCATACTCTTCGACGGAATCATTTTGGATCACCGCTCCATCCCAGAATTTGGTGACATATCGGCTGTACGAAATATCCGGAATAAGAGCAGTTCAAAAGAATTAGAAGTTACGGAAAAATGTGTTGAGAACTTACTCAATGTACGGCTGCACTTCTGTTAGGTTGTTGAAGATATACGACGAAATGTTTCGCCATTCTTCGACATCCAACGTTATTGGTTTCGAAGCACTGGCTGGTGCGAGCTTCCCTTTGAATAGGCTGAGGTTGGATCCACCCTTTTTAGGGTCTGCATCATTGTACCGAGGCTTCGGATTATGCAAATGATGATTTTTGGCTTCGTAGTGTGCTGTCACAAAGTTTGCCACCTCCTGAGTAATGAATGCCTCAGCCATCGATGCTTCAATTCTATGCTTATTTTTACATTTAGCTCGAAGCGTCTTCTGCATCCTCTCAGTTGCATAGCACCAACGATTTTGCACGGGCCCACCCAATCTTGCCTCGGTAGGTAGATGTAAAATCAAATGCTGCATTGGATTAAAGAAGCCCGGCGGAAAGATCTTCTCTAACTTGCACAACAACTCCGGTGCAAACTCCTCCATGTCATCTACCACACCAGGCGACAATTATTTCGCACAAAGAACACAGAAGAAATAGCTCAGCTCTGCCAGTACTAGCCATTCATCCTCAGGAATAAAGCCACGTAACATCACCGACTTTACCCGCTCAAGCCATATGTGTCAATCATGACTCTTGAGACCAAATATTTTAAATTTTTCAAGACTCGCTCCCCTCTTTAGATTCGCTGCATATCCGTCAGGGAACATCAAGTGCATTTTGACCCACAAGATAATTTCCCTCATAGCTGGCCTTCCAAGATTGAACTAGGCCTTTGGCTTCGACCACTTCTGCTTTCATTTGCTTTCTCGCATGTTTTGTAACAATCTGTGACATAGTGTCTCTTGATCGACTCTAGCCTTAGTACTATCCTTTGTCTTCCCATCTATGTCGAACAATGTACCAAAAATAGCCTCTCCGATATTCTTCTCAATGTGCATCATGTCCATATTGTGTGGAAGAAGGAGGTCTTTGAAGTAAGGCAGATCCCACAAGCATGGCTTGTGAGTCCAGGCGTGTTTTGAATTATACCCCTTGAAATACCCTCGATGCTCTGGATCAGGCTCGAGGGCGTTTAACTGATCCAGGATCTGTTGGTAAAGTTCTTCTTGTCTTTTCTGAACTGATGGTCATGATCCAGGAACTGTTTATGCAAGTCAAAGCAAGAATACTTCCGACCCTCCTGCAACCAATGAAACTGACGAGTTGCCTTGCATGTGGGGCACGGGAACCTTCCATGCACACACCATCCAGAGAATAGCGCATACGCCAGCAAGTCATGCATAGAGTACATGTACCACACATGCATTTTGAAGTTTTCTTTTCTAGCAGCATCGTATGTCTTAACCCCATTATCCCAAGCTTCTTGAAATTCATCCTTAAGCGGCTGCATGTACACATTCATATTCTTCCCCGGATAATTAGGCCCTAGAATTATCAACATCAGAAATATGTTCTTTCTTTGCATAACTGCCGGGGGGGGGGGAGATTGAGTGGAATGACAAATACAGGCCAACTACTGTATTGGGTTGCTGATACGTCCATTTTGCATCATGCTTTCATGTTGATATTTATCGCTTTATGGACTGTTATTATACTTTGTGGAAGCTTACTTATGCATTTTCTCTCTTATTTTGCAAGGTTTATCTAAAGAGGGAGAATACCTGCAGCTGGAATTTTGGACTGGAAAAGGAGCAAGTCTGAGTGCTCTATTCTGCGCAACTCCAAATGTCCTGAAAATCAACGTGGATTTTTTTTGGATTTTATAAAAATACTAGGCGAAAGAAGTGTCAGAGGGGAGCAACCAGGGGCCCACAAGCCTGGTTGCCTCGACCTACACCCCTGGCCGCGGCAACAGGGCTTGTGGGCACCCTGGCAGCCCACGGCCCCCCCTCTTTTGCAATATGAAGGGTTTCGTTCCAGAAAAAAATTATACGGGAGCTTTTTCGTGGATTCTCCGCCGCCACGAGGCGGAACTTGAGCAGATCCAATCTAGAGCTCCGGCAGGACGATCCTGCCGGGGAAACTTCCCTCTCGGAGGGGGAAATGGTCGCCATCGTCATCACCAACACTCCTCTCGTCGGAGGGGAGACATCTCCATCAACATCTTCATCAACACCATCTCCTCTCCAAACCCTAGTTCATCTCTTGTAACCAATCTCCGTCTCGCGACTCCGATTGGTACTTGTAAGGTTGCTAGTAGTGTTGATTACTCTTTGTAGTTGATGCTAGTTGGATTACTTGGTGGAAGAGTTTATGTTCAGATCCTTGATGCTATTCATTACACCTCTGATCATGATTATGATTATGCTTTGTGAGTAGTTACTTTTGTTCCTGAGGACATGGGATAAGTCATGCTAATAATAGTCATGTGAATTTGATATTCATTCGGTATTTTGATATGTTGTATGCTGTTTTTCCTCTAGTGGTGTTATGTGAACATAGACTACATAAAAGTTCACCATATTTGGGCCTAGAGGAAGGCATTGGGGAGTAGTAAGTAGATGATGGGTTGCTGGAGTGATAGAAGCTTAAACCCCAGTCTATGCGTTGCTTCGTAAGGGGCTAATTTGGATCCACTAGTTTAATGCTATGGTTAGACGTTGTCTTAATTCTTCTTTCGTAGTTGCGGATGCTTGCGAGAGGGGTTAATCATAAGTGGTGTGCTTGTCCAAGTAAGGGCAGTACCCAAGCGCCGGTCCACCCACATATCAAACTATCAAAGTAACGAACGCGAATCATATGAACATGATGAAACTAGCATGACAGAAATTCCCGTGTGTCCTTGGGAGCGCTTTTCCTCTTATAAGGCTTTGTTCAGGCTTGTCCCTTGCTACAGAAGGGATTGGGCCACTTGCTGCACCGTTGCTACTGCTTGTTACTTGTTACTTTTCGCTTGCTACGTTTCACCTCACTACACCTTCACTTGTTACCGCTACTTTAAGTGCTTGCAGTTATTACCTTGCTGAAAACCGTTTATCAGAGCCTTCTCCTCCTCGTTTGGTTCAACACTCTTACTTATCGAAAGGACTACGATTGATCCCCTATACTTGTGGGTCATCAGTTGGCGTCATGCCGAAGGGAATAAAAGCATCCGTGGCGATGTAGACTCGAGGATTCCTTGGATCCGCCGCTTTATCCTGATGCAATCCATCAAAATGTTTCCACGCTTCCCCATCCGATCTGTGTACCGCCTTCTTAATCCCATCTGCATCTAGTTCGGTTCTTCTGCCCATTTTGTGCCATGCCATCTATCTGGCTGTCTCTTCGACCATGAAAAGACGTTGAAGCCTTGGTATGATTAGCATATATCGAAGAACACTAACTTCGATTTTGGTCTGCCTCTTCTCACCCATACCGTTGTCTACCACAAGATACCTGCAAGACTCGCAATTGGGACAATAGTCCAAGTGTGCATACTCCTTCCTAAATAAGACACATCCTTTCTCACATGCATCTTTCTTCTCATAGGGCATCTTAAGTACACGAAGTATTTTGTCCGACTGGTACAGGTTTGAAGGCATGACATGGCCTTTGGGTAGAAAGCGTCCAAATAGTGTCATCATTGCGTTGTAGCATTCTCTTCCCAAGTTGAACCAAGCCTTCAGAGTCATTACTTGTGCAATGGCATCTGGTTGACAAAGTTCAATGTGCTCGTGGAGAGGACATTTTAAAGACTCCAACATTTCATAGAAGGCCTTTGTAGATTCCTCCATCTCATCTTCCGAATCCCGAGCATCATCAAAGTTTTGCACCATGTCTTCGATCCTGGTACCATGCTCGTCGGTGCGACGACGAACCACCTCAGCTCTGATGCGTTGTATAGACTCACCATGAAATGTCAAAACCGTATAATTAGGCTTAAAACCCCTCCTCTGCAGGTGTTTAATTATTACAGCCTCTGTCCTCTTTTTATAGTTGTCGCATTCAGGACAAGGGAACTAGTTTGTTTCTTGGCCATTTGCAAATGCGGCTTTCACAAACTCCTTGGTTTTTAGAAACCATTCTTTCGTCATCTCTTTCTGACTAGGGTGACCGGTGTACATCCACGCACGATCACTCATCTGGCCTAGTTACTAAACACACAAGAAATATATTTATATATAATTCAGCATATATATTGATCAGTTAATCAAGTTCGCCAGTTTTATTATGTCCATGCAACCTACACGCTAATAGGTAAAGATAGGTCCTAATCCCACCTGAGTATGTGTAGATTGGGTTTGTTTTCCCATGCTCTGCTCCGGATCCAACGCAAAATTTCGGCAGCACCTCCCCGTTGTTCTCCTGATACACGTCTTCGCAATAAACAGAGAGGATGTGTATCCGGAGAACAATAGGGAGGCACTGACAAAATTATGCATCAGATCCGGAACAAAACATATGGGAAAACAAACCCAATCTACACATACTCGGGCTGTCCATGGATAACGTTGGACAATTCAGAAGAATCACGGTTATAAATATATGCAAATGCATGTATATTCATAATTGTAACCCTTTCGAACGGGAGACACATACTGGTTACGCATGGTGATAAATTAATTTACCTATATCTAGCAAGTTTCATCCGGACACCGACAAAGAACAAATGAAGGGGCGAGGAGGAGATGACATTTGTACTCACCCACGAATGCAGGGGCGGAGCTCGTAGAACGCACGGGGTGGTCTTCGCATAGCAGACCTCACAATGACAAGACAGCTGCACATGTAAATCCACCCGATCAGCACAAATATTTTCTGTTCACCAATAAAATCAAAAAATATATGACCTAACAAAAATTATGACCTAACGAAAATATATGTCATTTAGGATTCCATCAACGTCGAGGAACCCCCTAACTCGCTCTTCCCCGGCGCCCTTAGGTATGGCGACGCACGGTCGAAGGGTTAGCACGCCAACTCTTCTCTGCCTCTCCTCTCCTCTCCGAGCATTCTCCTAGTGAGCTCCATGGTCGGTGGCCTCTGGAGGCCGAAGATCACCTTTTCAGGCAACAAGAGGACGAAGAGGTGTCGGGGGTTGGGGGTTGGGGGTCAGTGTCGTCGGGGGCGGCGTGCTAATAGATGCACGGGGTTTCGTGCCGGGGTGTCGTGATGTCTTGTAGGGGCGTCGTGTCGGGGTGTCGGGGCATCATGTCATGGTGTCAGGGTGTTATTTTCTTCTTCTTCCTGTTCTTTTTTCCTCTTCTTCCTTTTCTTCTTCTTCCTTTTCTTCTTCTTCTTCTTCTTCTTCTTCTTCTTCTTCTTCTTTATCTTCTTCTTCTCTTTTTCTTCTTCTTCTTCTTCTTCTTCTTCTTCTTCTTCTTCTTCTTTTTCTTCTTCTTCTTCTTCTTCTTCTTCTTATTATTATTATTATTATTATTATCATTATTCTTCTTCTTCTTCTTCCTTCTTTTCCTTTTTCCTCTTCTTCTTCTTCTTCTTCTTCTTCTTCTTCTTTCTTTCTTTTCTCTTTCTCCTCCTCTGCTCTTTATTCTTCTTCTTCTTCTTCTTCTTATTCTTTTCTTCTCTTTTTTTTCTTCTAATTTTTTTATTTTCTATGTATTTTTTTCTTTTCTATCTACTTTTTTGTACCTAATAAACCAACTATCTAATTTGACAAAAAAAAACAGAAAAAACTAGCTATTTAATTCAAAACAAAAAATAATTAAAATAACTATCTAATTTAACAGAAAAATAGTAAATAAAGTAACCATCTAAATTAACTATGTAATTTAAAAGAGAAAAAAAAGAAAAAAAATAGGGGTGGGGGCACTCACCGGAGTTGGTGACGGCCGGGGCGACCGAAGGAGGGGGAAGCCGCGGGGAGGGGATCTGCTAGAAGGGGGCGGCGCCAAGAGGAGGAGGGGGCGCAGGGAGGAGGCGGTACCGGGAAGGAGGAAGGGGCCGGCGCGATGGAGGAGGGGCGGCGCGGTGGTGAAGGAGGGGGTCGTGGGGAGGAGGAGGGCGCGGCGGTGGAGGAGAGGGCAGTGGTGGCGGAGGGGGCGGTGGTGGAGAATGTGCGAGCTCCGGCGGCGGTGTTGGAGGAGGAGGTACTGGGGAGGAGGGAGAATGGTGGAGGAGGGGGCGCAGGCAGGAGCAGGGCGCGGTGGTGGCGCAGGGAGGAGGAGGGCGCGGCGGCGCAGGGAGGAGGACGACACGGCGGTGCAGGGAGGAGGAGTGCGCGGCGGTGGTGGTGGTTTCGGGTTTGAGAGAGAGGGGTGGGTGGGGCGCGACGACCGTTAGGGGAGAGAGGCGCATGGGCGTGGGGGGCGACGATCGTTAGGGCGCAACCTCTTTGCCGTCTGCCCCCCGACGGCGCAGAGGATAAAAGCAGACGACAAAGAGGGAGGCCGTTAGGGGGGAGAGAGGGGCGGCGGGGTGGGCCACCCGTGCACTTTGCCGTCGACCTAAATGATCTTTGTCGTCAGCTAGCGGATGGCAAAGAGCTGGCTGATGCAAAATAGTATCTTTCCCATCAGCCAGCTCTTTGCCGTCTGGTTTTAGGTAGCTCATGGCAAAGAGAGCCATTGACATTAGCCAGCAGACGGCAAAGAAGCAGCAGATGGCAAAATCTTTGATTCTAGTAGTGAATTAAGAACAAGTAAGTAAAAGTTAGTGGTTGTTTACATAAAGGTTAATTAAAGTATTTGTTTAACAGACAACTTTTTGTAGAATGATGAGAAAGATTGTCCATAGGCAATTGAATACAACATGGTAGATACTTACATATGCAATGAGGGAGAGGCATACGCTAATACGCTTTCCATACTTTGATCATATGCACTTATGATTGGAACTCTAGCAAGCATGTGCAACTACTAAACATCATTAAGGTAAAACCCAACCATAGCATTAAGTAACAAGTCCTCTTTATTCCCATACGCAATAACCCCCTTACTCGGGTGTAAGTTTCTGTCACTATCGCTACACACTAGAGAAGTATTCCCACACACTTGCGCGACAAGGAGGGCATCATAGGACAACACCATATCACACATACAACTCATATCAATCACACCATACCGCAATTAACCCTTGGACAAAAATGATCTACTCAAACATCATAGGTTGACATCACATCATTGAATAATAACGTGTGTCATAAAGCACCATATTTAAGTAGAGTTTACAACGGGGAGAGAGAGGTTACACCGCTGCATAGAAGGGGGAGAGTTGGTGATTATGATGGCGAAGTTGTTGGTGTAGATCATAGTCATGATGGTTCCCCCGGTGGCGCTCCAGTGCCACGAAAAGAGAGAGGGTGGGGATCCCCTCTCCTTCTTCTTCTTGCTTGGCCTCCCCCAAGATGGGAGCATATAATTTCCCCTCGTACCCATGGCCGCCATGGCTTCTAGAGGGCAGGATCATCTCCGAGGTTGGATCTCTCTCTGTTTCTCTTTTGTTCCGCGTTCCTATTTTCTAGTGTTCCACTGTTTCTTAAATATCTGAAGGTATGTAGCTCCGATTGGGCTGAAATTTAGAGGAGATTTTTATACGGATATTAGCTTCCTTGTGGTCAAAGGACACCTCCAACCGACCTCTGATGACTCACAAGTATAGGGGATCAATCATAGTCCTTTCGATAAGTAAGAGTGTCGAACCAAACAAGGAGCAGAAGGAAATGACAAGTGGTTTCCAGCAAGGTTATTCCTGCAGGCATTGAGAGTAACAGTAAGAGATAGTTTGATAGTAGTTCAGTTAGTAAGAAGTGAAAAGTAAAAATTGTAACTAATATGGAGCAAGGTGGCCAATCCTTTTTGTACCAAGGACAATCCTGAAAGTTCTCTTATATAAACTAAAGCGCTCTCGAGGACACATGGGAGCTGTTGTCTAGTGATACATCCATTTTGCATCATGATTTCCTATTGATATTTATAATTTTTTCAGGCATTCTTTCATTTTATGATGCAATCCTTATACCCTTTCTCTCTTATTTTACAAGGTTTATACAAAGAGGGAAATTATCGATAGTTTGAATTCTAGACCGGAAAGTGCTATGGAAAAGCTGGAAATTTTGTGGACTCCAAGTGACCTGAAACTTCACGGAGAATTTTTATCGAGTATATAAAAATGTTAGAACAAATAACTACCAAAGGGGGGCCACAACCTACCCATAAGGCAACAAGACACGGCCACTGATACATCTCCGTCGTATCTACTTTCCCAAACTCTTTTGCCCGTGTTTTGGACTCTAATTTGCATGATTTGAATGGAACTAACCCGGGCTAACGCTGTTTTCAGCAGAATTGCCATGGTGTTGTTTTTGCGCAGAAATAAAAATTCTCAGAATGACCTGGAAATTTACGGGGATTTTTTGTGGAATATATAAAAAATACTGGGAGAAGAGTTCATCGCGTTTTATGATACGGAGGCGCTGCCACCTCCTGTTCTTCCTCTGGAGGGCAGATCTGGAGTTCGTTCTGGGCTCCGGAGAGGGGAGATCGTCGCCATCGTCATCACCAACCTTCCTTTCCTCGCCAATTCCATGATGCTCTTCATCGTTCGTGAGTAATCTCATCGTAGGCTTGTTGGACGGTGATGGGTTGGATGAGATCTATCATGTAATCGAGTTAGTTTTGACGGGGATTGATCCCTAGTATCCACTATGTTCGGAGATTGATGTTGCTACTACTTTGCCATGCTTAATGCTTGTCACTAGGGCCCGAGTGCCATGATTTCAGATCTGAACCTATTATGTTGTCCCCAATATATATATGTTCTTGATCCTATCTCGCAAGTTGTAGTCACCTACTATGTGTTATCACCCGGCAACCCCGGAGTGACAATAGCCGGAACCACTCCCGGAGATGACCATAGTATGAGGAGTTCATGTATTCACCAAGTGTTAATGCGTTCGTTCGGTTCTTTATTAAAAGGAGAACCTTAATATCCCGTAGTTTCCATTAGGACCCCGCTGCCACGGGAGGGATGGACAATAGATGTCATGCAAGTTCTTTTCCCTAAGCACGTATGACTACATACGGAATACATGCCTACATTACATTGACGAACTGGAGCTAGCTACATATCTCTCCGTGTTATAACTATTGCATGATGAATACCATTCGGCATAATCATCCATCACCGATCCAAGGCCTACGAGTTTTTCCTACTGGTCCTTGCTATGTTACTTTGCTGCTACTTTTACTCTAATTCTACTGCTGTCACTGCTGCTATCGTCACTCTGTCACTACTGCTGTCACTTTGCTGCTACTGGTTACTGTTGCTACTATTGCTATCACACTACTCTGCTACTGATACTTTTCTGCAGATACTATGTCTTTCAGGTGTGGTTGAATTGACAACTCAACTGCTAATACTTGAGAATATTCTTTGTCTTCACCTTGTGTCGAATCAACAAATTTGGGTTGAATACTCTACCCTCGAAAACTGTTGCGATCCCCTATACTTGTGGGTTATCAAGACCTTTTTCTGGCGCCGTTGCTGGGGAAGCATAGCTATATTCTCCGAGTCACTTGGGATTTACGTGTGCTGATCACTATGAGGAATCCTTGCCCTCAACTAATTCTTGCCCTCAACTATGAAGACACGTAAGGAACTTCCATCTAGCTCTGCACTTGATTCACCTTCAGTTATGAGTAAGTTTGCGACACCACCTCCTGCTAGAAATTTTGATTTGTCACCTGGGCTTGATGATGCTACTTCCGCTGCCCATGATGCTTATGATGATGCTATGCTTGATACTGCTTTGACACTAGGTGCATTCCTTGATGCACAAATTGCTAGAGCTGCTGCTAGATGTGATGATACTTCGGAAACTGCTGAGATTATAGAAGTAGAACCTGCTATTTCGCCTGTTAGAACTAGCTCTCCTAGATATGAAGTGCCTGTTATGCGTGAGGGTTATGTTATGGAGGGAGACATAGCTGAGGACTTTCTTGCTTGCAAGGATAGCTATGATGTTGAGAAATTACTACACAAGTGGAAAGAAAAATCTTTGAACGCTAGGATGAAATACGACCCGAAGTTTGCTACTTCGGCTATCTTTGTGACCCATAAGGATTATGAATTCTGTGTCGACCCTGAGTTAATCACTTTGGTTGAATCTGATCCTTTTCACGGTTATGAGTCTGAAATGGTTGTAGCCCATCTTACCAAACTGCATGATATAGCCACCCTATTCACGAGTGAGGAAATGATCCGCCACTACTATATCCTTAAGCTGTTTCCTTTCTCACTAAAGGATGATGCTAAGACTTGGTTCACTTTTCTTGCTCCTGGTTGTGTGCGTAGCGCCCAGGATATGATCTACTACTTCTTTGAGAAATATTTCCCTGCCCATAAGAAGCAACCTGCCTTGCACGAAATATACAACTTTGCGCAAGTTGAAGAAAAGAGTCTCCCACAAGCTTAGGGGAGGCTTGTCCAGCTGCTGAATGCTTTGCCTGATCACCCTCTTGAGAAGAATGAAATACTTGATATCTTCTATAATGGACTAACCGATGCTTCTAAGGACCACCTAGATAGTTGTGCCGATTGTGTTTTTAGGGAACGAACTAGAAAGTGCGTTATATCGACTAGAGGGGGGGGGGGGTGAATAGGAGATTTTTAGAATTTCATCACTGAGGAAATTCCTTCTGAGGAAATTCCTCACTGATGACTAACTTACAACGGAAACAGTAAAGGATCAGAACTGCAAAGTTTCACAACAACAGTTTTTCAGTGTGAGGAATGTGAAAACAGATTGCACAGTGAGCAGGCACGCAGAAAACAGAAGAGGATTAACTAGGGTGAAGAATTTGGGGTTGAGGAATTTCAGAGAAAGTCTTAAGCAAATTCTTCAAACAGTAACAGTGAAAGTCATCAACACATAATCTAAGGAAAGTAAGGAGTTGAGGAATTAGAACCCGTTTCACAGCGAAGACAATAGTTGATGACCCACTTCCAACTGCTGTGACAGTTGTATATCTGGTTTGGAGCGGCTTGGTATTGAAACCAAAGGACACACAGTCCCAGGACACACAGTCCCTACCGTGTTCTCCTTGGGCTAAGAACACACAGTCCTCGCCCAACACTCGTGGTAAGTCTTCAGGGCAGACTTCCAAACCCTCACAAACATGGTCACCCGGCGATCCATAATTGACTGCTGGATTGCTCTAGACCATGACACCTAACCGTCTGGAGGATGCACAGTCCTCAAAGGTAAAAGGCTTCAGTCCCACACAGGAACAACTTCTTCAGTGATGCTCAATCACTTGGTTCTAGGTTTGTGGTTTCGGTGTATGGTGTATTTTCTCACTCATGAATTACTCTCGAAGACTCTAAGGAATTGGTTTTCTCTTATGACAAGTGTCAGTTCCTAACGGAGCAGCCAACCAGCTAATGGTTGTGGGGGCGGCTATTTATAGCCTGGGAGCATCCTGACATGATTTGACACTAATGCCCTTAAATAATATGACCGTTGGTGTGGATAAGACCAATGACTTGGCGTGGCTATCGAAACGGTCGGAACCCTCAACTCTGAGAGTCCTCATGTCACTCGTATTTCTCACTTGAGGCTTTTGGTAGGATTAGGCTTGGGTTGAGCATCATGAGGAAATTCATTCCAAAGTGTAACTTAGACCCCCTTCAACAGTACGGTGTTCCTATTACTCAAGTGTGAAGAAAATAAAACAAAAAGAGTAAATCTTCATGCTTCAAAGTCTTCAAGATGATTTTCTTCAGGACACACCGAATTCCTCAATTTCAATATCTTCATGAGGAATATCAATTTCATCGCAGATTCTTCGCGATTCAATTCTTCAGCTTTAGACCAATTTCTTCAACCGAAGATATATATTTTTAGGGGTCGATATTCATCAAATATCTCAAACTCCTCAGTGACTTATAGGTCCTGTGTACACTCATAAATACATTAGATACTTAACCTATAAGTCTTCAAACCACCAAAATCACTAAGGGGCACTAGATGCAATTACAGAACTGTAGAGCAAGTTGAGATCCTATTCATTAATATCTTGTGCAATGAGAATGCTTGGACTATTCCCGAACCACCTCCAAAGCCAACTCCCAAGAAAAGAGGTATTCTATTCCTCAGTCCTGAAGATATGCAAGAAGCTAATAAATCTATGAAAGAGAAAGGCATTAAATCTGAAGATGTCAAAAATTTACCATCTATCGAAGAGATCCATGGTCTCGATAACCCGATACAGGTAGTAGAGGTAATTTCTCTTCGTAGATTCGATGAGAGTGATATTCCTTTTGATAAACCTGGTAGCTTATGCATGGATGAATTTGATATCTTTGTTGCCAAACAACAAAGTTTCAATGATTATGTTAGAAGACAATTGGAACAGAATGCTCGTATGCTTAGTCATTTAAGTGCTTGTGTGGACAGAAATGTCAATGATCTTAACCTTTTGATTAAACATGCCTCTATGGTTACTACTCAAGTTCAACAAGTACTGAAGGCTCAAAATGACTTGCTCAATGAGTTGAATGACAATTCTGTCAGAGTCGTCACTAGAGGCGGTAGAATGACCCAGGAACCTTTTTTATCCTGAGGGTCATCCTAAGAGAATTGAACAAGATTCTCAAGGAGTTAGCACTGATGCACCTATTCACCCTAGGAAGAAGAAGAAAGATGATAGGAACCTGCACGCTAGGAACCCTATTGCTGTTACACTTGAGAGCCCAAATGATGTCTCTGTTTCTGATGCTGAAACACAATCCGGTGATGAACATGAGCCTAATGATAATCTCAGTAGTGATGTTCATGATGATGCTCAACCTAGCTACGATAAGGATGTGGAGATTGAACCTGTTGATCTTGATAACCCACAACCTAAGAATAAGAGATACGATAAGAATGACTTCGCTGCTAGGAAGCATGGTAAAGAAAGGGAACCATGGGTTCAGAAACCCATGCCCTTTCCTCCCAAATCATCCAAGAAAAAGGATGATGAGGATTTTGAGAGATTCGTTGAAATGATTAGACCTGTCTTTCTGCAAATGAGTTTGACACATATGCTCGAAATGTCTCCGTATGGTAGGTACATGAATGATATTGTGACTAATAAGAGGAGGATACCTGAGGTTGAGATTTCCACCATGCTCGCTAATTATACCTTCATGGGTGGAACTCCTAAGAAACTAGGTGATCCCGAAGTGCCCACTATACCTTGCTCCATCAAAGGAAACTACATTAGAACTGTTTTATGCGACCTTGGAGCCGGTGTTAGTGTTATGCTCTCTCTATTTATCGTAGACTAGAACTGGATAAGTTGACACCCACTGAAATCTCTCTGCAAATGCCCGACAAATCAACTGCTTTCCCTATTGGCATTTGCGAGGATGTGCCTGTTGTGGTTGCTAATGTTACTATGTTGACGGACTTTGTTAGCCTGGATATTCCCAAGGATGATGCCATGGCGGTCATCCTTGGAAGACCCTTGTTAAACACTGCAGGGGCTAGTATAGATTGCAACAAAGGCAATGTCACTTTCCATGTCAACGGTAATGAGCATACGGTGCACTTTCCAAAGAAACAATATTGAGTACATTGCATCAATGCTATCGAAGAAACTTCATCGATTCTTATTGGGAGCTTTGAACGCCCTATACCTACTATTAAGATGAAGTATGATTTGCTTGTTGGGGATATGCACATCCCCATTGAGGTGATCTAGTGACTATTCGAAAATTCTCGTTTTCTTTTGCGATTCGAAAAAGTTTGTCAAGGAGACTTTCACCGGCTGAGATGGATGAATCGAGGAGTCACAAACCTATGTTCCAAGCTTTCACCTTCGGTTGCTTAGAAGAAAAATGATAGATTTAGTTTAGTTTTCCCTATTTTCTGCTTTTAGCGTCCCGTAGAAAAGTACCCCGAAAATAAAAGTTCTTCGAATGTCCTGAAAATCAAGTATGATTTTTTCTGGAATTTTTGAAAAATTATGAGACGGAGAGCCAGAGGAGCTCACACAACAGTGGCATCCTCAGTACACTTCGGAGTACCCCGGAGACGGTTATTGGGAGTTGATCAACTTAGGCCAAAAGCATAAGCTTGGGGGAGTACGTGTTTCTCACCGACTTTATATTCTTGCTTACGCTTTCACTTTGTTAGTCGGTGTTCACACTTTGACACTTTATCATCCATGCAAGTTTATTTCTTTTTCTCGTTTTCTTCTTGTGTTTTTTTCTAGTTTTAGAAAACCCAAAAAGATTTCTCGTTCTTCTTTTGCTTGTTGGGAGCTTTCCCGTGTAAATAGTTTTCTTTTTCTTTGGGTCAAGGTAGAAGACCATGGTTACAATGTTTAGTGGCTCTCGCATGCATATCTGGTTATCTGTCAAAGAGCCATATTACTTTGTCCTCTCGTTTGTGTTTGCTTACAGATTCCAGCTTAGTCCAATGCACGAGCACTCTTATTATTGTTCACATCATTCGGTCGTGCAAGTGAAAGGCAATAATGATGATATATGATGAAGTGACTGAGCCTGGAAAAGATGGTATGAACTCGATCTATTTTGTTTTTGTAAATATGACTAGCTCATCGTTCCTGATTCAGCTTTGTTGTGACACAAACATGTTTGCAATGACAACTTAGAGATCATAGTTTCTGATGCCATGCTTAATTATCTAGGAGCTTATAATGGTTTGTCTTGGATGCCGACATGAATTTTGAGATGACTATGATGTAGTATGATAGGATGGTATCCTCCTTTGAATGATTCAAGTGGCTTGACTTGGCGCATGTTTACGCATGTAGTTGAAACAAAATTAACATAGCCTCTATGATATTCATGTTGATGGTGATTTATGTCCTACTCATGCTTGCACTCAATGTTGGTTAATCTCAATGCATTTTGATGGCTGTTGTCGCTCTCTAGTTGGTCGCTTCCCAGTCTTTTGCTAGCCTTCACTTGTACTAAGTGGGAATACTGCTTGTGCATCCACTTCCATGAACCCAAAGTTGTTCCATATGAGTCCACCATACCGACCTATATGCGGTATCTACCTGCCGTTCCAAGTAAATTTGCATGTGCCACTCTCTAAACCTTCAAGAAATAATATGTTTTGCATGCCCGAACCGCTCATGTGGTGACAAGGGGCTATCAGTATCTTCCATGCTAGGCGTGTAATCCTTGATACGTGATTATTCACTATCACTCACGAGAAAGGGGCCGGTAATTGGAATGCCCTGTTCCATGCTCAAATCGAAAAGATAATTGCAAACAAAACTCCCCCTGGATTGTTGTTGGTATGGACGGCACCCGAGTATTCGGCTAGTCGTGGAGTGTGATTGATTAGTGGTGGGAGAGTCAAAACTTTACTTTTCTGTTTCGGAACCGCCTATAGCATGTGTAGTGTGGAAGATGGTGAAAACTCTTAGTCATTGCGTTGGCAATGTAAGCATGCCACCCAAAATTATTATCTCTGTTTTAAAAGCTTGAGCTCTCGCACCTCTGCAAAAAAATGTTTCCCTCTGCGAAGGGCCTATCTATTTATGTTTCTATTGAGTCATCCTCTTCTTACAAAAAGCACCAATTAGAAAGAACCTCTCTCATTTTTATGCTTGCTTTTAACTGTGATTGAGTATGACTGTGACTGGATCTTCTTTGCCATGAATTACAATGTTTAGTCAGCCCTTGGTCTTTGAAGGTGCTCTGCATTTACGTTTTGCGTTCTCAGAAAGAGCTAGCAAGATACCATCTGTTCACACTACATGAATTTTTTGATTGAAGTGTTGACGTTTGAAACTTATTATTATTTGCTCACTAGTTGATTATGCCATTGATATGAGTTTACCGTGAAACCTAGATGTCATTTGCTTATCTGGTTTGCTTGTGATCTTGCTGAAATTCTAGATATGAGTTAGATATAGTTGCAACAACAAGATCAAGAAGAGTTCATAAAATGTTTTTCTTTTGTCTCTTTCAGTTTGTCAACTGAATTGCTTGAGGACAAGCAAGGTTTTAAGCTTGGGGGAGTTGATACGTCTCCGTTGTATCTACTTTTCCGAACTCTTTTGCCCTTGTTTTGGACTCTAATTTGCATGATTTGAATGGAACTAGCCCGGACTAACGCTGTTTTCACCAGAATTGCCATGGTGTTTTTTTGCACAGAAATAAAAGTTCTCGGAATGACCTGGAAATTTACGGGGATTTTTTGTGGAACATATAAAAATACTGGCGCAAGAATCAACCGGAGGGGTGGAGCTGAGAGCCCACAAGCCCACCAGGAGCGGGCCCCCGTGGCCACGCCTCGCAGGCTTGTGCAGCCCACGTTGCTCCACCGCCTCCAATCTCAGCTCTATTTAGTCCCTTTCGTCCCAAAAATAATCAGGGAGAAGAGTTCATAGCGTTTTACGATACGGAGGCGCCGCCACCTCATGTTCTTCCACTCGAGGCAGATCTGGAGTCCGTTCTGGGCTCCGGAGAGGAGTGATCGTCGCCATCGTCATCACCAACCTTAATTCGTCGCCAATTCCATGATGCTCTTCATCGTTCATGAGTAATCTCATGGTAGGCTTGCTGGACGGTGATGGGTTGGATGAGATCTATCATGTAATCGAGTTAGCTTTGACGGTGATTGATCCCTAGTATCCACTATGTTCTGAGATTGATGTTGCTACTACTTTGCCATGCTTAATGCTTGTCACTAGGGCCTGCGTGCCATGATTTCAGATATGAACCTATTAAGTTGTCGCCAATATATGTCTGTTCTTGATCCTATCTTGCAAGTTGTAGTCACCTACTATGTGTTATGACCCGGCAACCCCGGAGTGACAATAGCCGGAACCACTCCCGGAGATGACCATAGTATGTGGAGTTCATGTATTCACCAAGTGGTCCGATTCTTTATTAAAAGGCGAACCTTAATATCCCGTAGTTTCCATTAGGACCCCGCTGCCACCGGAGGGATGGACAATATATGTCATGCAAGTTCTTTTCCCTAAGCACGTATGACTACATACGGAATACATGCCAACATTTCATTAACGAACTGGAGCTAGCTACATATCACTCCGTGTTATAACTGTTGCAGGATGAATACCATCCGGCATAATCATCCATCACCGATCCAATGCCTACGAGTTTTTCCTACTGGTCCTTGCTACGTTACTTTGCTGCTACCGTTGTCACTGGTCCTACTGTTACTCTGTTGCTACTGCTGTTACTGCTGCTACAGTTACTTTGCCACTACTGCTGTCACTTTGCTGCTACTGGTTACTGTTTCTACTGTTGCTATCACACTACTCTGCTACTGATACTTTTCTGTAGATACTAAGTATTTCAGGTGTGGTTGAATTGACAACTCAACTGCTAATACTTGAGAATATTCTTTGGCTTCCCCTTGTGTCGAATCAACAAATTTGGGTTGAATACTTTACCCTCGAAAACTGTTGCAATCCCCTATACTTGTGGGTTATCAAGAGCCACACCCCTCCCAAGCACGCCCTGATGCCTTGTGGGTCTCATACATCTCCAACGTATCTATAATTTTTGATGGTTCCACTCCTGTGGAATGATTTTTGTCCATAACAGAAGATACGCAGGAGACTTGAGAACCAAGGCAGGGGCCTCGGGGGAGGTCACAAGCCCCCTAGCCCCGGCCTGGGGGGGGGGGGGGGGCTAGCAGGCTTGTGCCCCCCCCCCCCCCCGTGGCTCCTCTGCCCTACCTCTTCCACCTGTAAATTCTCTAAAAATCCAAAACCACCAGAGATAGCCACGAAAATACTTTTCCGCCGTCGCAAGCTTCTGTCTCCGCAAGATACCATCTGGGGACCGTTCTCGTGCCCTGCCGGAGGGGGGATTTGGACACGGAGGGCTTCTTCATCAAAACCATTGCCTCTCCGATGATGCGTGATTAGTTCACCACAGACCTTTGGGTCCATAGCTAGTAGCTAGACGGCTTCTTCTCTCTCTTGGATCTTCAATACAAAGTTCTCCATGATCTTCATGGAGATCTATCCGATGTAACTTTCTTTTGCGGTGTGTTTGTCGAGATCTGATGATTTGTGGATTTATGATCAGATTATCTATGAATATTATTTGACTCTCCTCTGATCTCTTATATGCATGATTTCGTATACTTGTAATTCTCTTCGAGTTGTGTGCTTCGTTTGGCCAACGTGATCTATAATTCTTGCAATGGGAGAAGTGCTTGGTTTTGGGTTCATACCGTGCGGTGTCCTCACCTAGTGACAGAAGGGGTAGCGAGCCACGCATCATGTTGTTGCCATCAAGGGTAAAAAGATGGGGTTTATATCATATTGCATGAATTTATCCCTCTACATCATGTCATCTTGCTTAAAGCGTTACTCTATTTGTTATGAACTCAATACACTAGATGCATGCTGGATAGCGGTCGATGTGTGGAGTAATAGTAGTATATGCAGACAGTATCGGTCTACTTGTCTCGGACGTGATGCCTATATGTATGATCATTGCCTTAGATATCATCATGACTTTGCGCGATTCTATCAATTGCTCGACAGTAATTCGTTCACCCACCGTAATACTTGCTATCATGAGAGAAGCCTCTAGTGAACACTATGGCCCCCGGGTCTACTTGACATCATATTTTCAGATATACACTTTTACTTTGTTGCACTTTCCACCTTCAATTCACGCCTTGCAAATAATCATGAAGGGATTGACAACCCCTTTATAGCGTTGGGTGCAAGTTTGTTTGTTTTTGCGTAGGTACATTGGTGCCTCATCTTGATACTCCTACTGGATCGATACCTTGGTTCTCAAACTGAGGGAAATACTTATCGCTACTATGATGCATCACCCTTTCCTCTTCAATGGAAAAACCAACGCAAGCTCAAGAGGTAGCAAGAAGAATTTCTGGCGCCGTTGTCGGGGAGGATCAAGTCAAGAATAGTCTCCCGTCAACGTGCCAATTTCTGGCGTTGTTGCCGGGGAGGATCAAGTCAAGAATAGTCTCCCGTCAACGTGCCAATTTCTGGCGCCGTTGTCGGGAAGGATCAAGTCAAGAATAGTCTCCCATCAACGTGCCAATTTCGAGCGCCATTGCCGGGGAGTATTCAAAGGGAAGCATATCCAAGTAACTGTCGCAAACTCATCTCTTGCATTTACATTATTTGCCTTTTGCCTCTCGTTTTCCTATCCAACACTTCTGAAAAATAAATTTAGAAAAATATTTGCCTTTTTCGTTTTCCTTTCGTTTGCTTGTGTGCTATGTGCCTTCAATATGCTTGCATCTTCGCTTGATGAAAATCTATTGATATGGATCCTCATCCACTTGCTAATCTTTTTAAGAGATCCAATTATGTTGAACCAATTGGTAGTGAGTTGAGTGCACTTGACTATCTTTATGAAGTTTTGCTTGAGATGCGTGAATCTGAAAATTGTGATGAATAAATTTATGAAGTGATTTACGAGGGCTCCTTGAATGAAAAGCATGATTGCAATGGTTTCACTATGAATTCTATTAATGTCAATCATGCTAAAAATATGCAAAACCCAAAGCTTGGGGATGCTAGTTTTGCTATGTCCACTACTTGTTGCAATGATCATGATTGGGGTAATGATTTTTCTTATGATCTTGAAATTTTTTTTAAGTCTCATGATGATTATGATATTTGCAATAATACTGAAAGTGGGTTTGGAGAAGTCATGACTTTAGTTGATGATAATCCCACTATTTTGGAAGAGCGTCAACTTTGCATGCATGTGGATCATGAAAAGAATATCCTATGTGATAGGTATATTGTTGAATTTGAATATGATCCCACATGTAATTGTTATGAGAGAGGAAAATATTGTGGTAGAAACTTTCATATCAGTAAATCACCTCTCGTTATGTTGAGATTGCTATTGTCTCTTTCTTCTTCCTTGCATATGGTAGCTATTGGTTGTCTTGACAATCTGATTTCCTATAAAATGCCTATGCATAGTGATGGGGTTATAGCCCCAGGGTAGGATCATAGGCCTGCCCTATAGGTCCTACCTAAGGACTACCCTTCATAGAGGACAAGGACCTTAGACAGTTCCGACTGAACTAAGGACGCCCCCATCATCCACTCGGCGACAATCCACTCGGAACATATTTAACGTACCGACTGGAATCCACTCTGTACATCGTAACCTCCCAGGAGGGCAACGGTCATACGTTTTCATACACCATTATGATCATTTAAGGCTTACGTTACCTGTAACGTAGGCATTTATTCGCCACTATTCCACCCTTGTCCACCGGGCCATTATGAAGGGCAGCGCACTCTATATAAGCCACCCTTCCCCACTGGTGCAAGGGTTGGCACTTGCTATAATCCTATAATCCACTCGACACTAAGCTCCCAAGAGCACTGAGACGTAGGGCTTTTACCTCCACCGTAGAGGGGCCCGAACTCATACATCCTCACCGTAACTAAGGCTCTGCCCATCCTTTCGTATCCCATACTTCTACTGTCAGACTTATACCCACGACAGTTGGCGCACACCGTGGGGCACGCATCTAAGCGACTTCCCGCGAGTTTGCGATTTCATACTTTCGTCATGTAGTCCGATGGAAATCTGTGCATGGGCCATCAGATCCTCTTCGGTGCCCTCTCCTTCACCGCCGACAATTCGGCATGGCTTCGGGATGTGCCCCTCGACGTCGAGGCACTTCCCGGTCGCGGGGCTACGCACTTCCATACTAGTCCCCGCGCCGTTCTTCTTCTCCAACCATCAACCCCGGTGTCGATCTTCGCCCCCGTCACGCGCCGCAACAAGCGATCCCGTCGTCCGCGGCTCCAGCGTTGGGTGCAACACGCCCAGGCGCGACAGAGCGCGTCCTCTCAAGTGGTGGTGCTCGAATCGGTTGTTGTCCCGCCGCCATCCCAGTGCTTGGACTTAGTTCCGACTGAGCTACCTTCCGAGTATCCAGGCCGCGGGCCTACGATCGAAGTTCTCATGGCCGATTCCCATGAAAGTCCCCTCCGGACTGGTCGGAACGAGCATGAGGTCGGGGAATCATCCGGCGCTCGTCGTCAACACCATCGTTCTACCAGTCGACGCACTCGCCAGAGCAACGTCGAGGTGTTCCGCACACCCATCCTCAACTTGACCGTGGCTGCCAGGATAGCCGATTCTCTCCAGCCGACTAATTCAGAGGCTGGTAGAGGGATCGAGCAGATCCGTGCCCTGTTGCATACGGCGCAGCAGCAAAATTCGGCGGTCTCCCAGTCGCACAACAGGATCCACAAAAGTTCTGTTCACGCGAACACGCACCGGTCAGATTTCAATCCCGACTCTCAACAGCGGCGCAGAGGGGGCAGCCGTTCCAGGGAACCGAGTCGGAATCCGCTTCCCATTCGGTCTCATCCAGAAGATCTTCGCTGTTCCCGTACCCCTCCGCGGGGTGGGCCTTACGGGCCCCGGCATCACGATGATCGCCGTTCGGGCGGTGACGCGCATGATCCTAGGCCTGACGCAAGAGGGTACATCGCCCAGAAGAAGGTCGACAAAAGTCAAGCCCACCATGATGGTCACGATAGAGACCGTCCGAGTGGAAGCAGGACCGTTGTCTCTGGCCCCAAGTGCTTCAGTCGGGCCATCCGGTTAGCTGGCATCCCTCCCAGTTTCCGATTGGCGATGGGAATCAGCAAGTTCATAGGAGAGTCCAAGCCTGAAACTTGGTTGGACGACTACAGAGTGGTGGTCTAGATCGGTGGTGGAGTTGACCATGTCGCCATGAAACATATCCCCCTGATGGTCGACGGCTTGGCACGAGCTTGGCTAAACCAGTTGGCTCCGTCAAGCATCTACAGCTGGGCAGATCTGTCCCAAGTCTTCATCAGGACCTTCGAGGGTACGTGCAAACGCCCTGCTGGTCTCGTAGAGCTCCAGCACTGTGTCCAGAAGGAGAACGAGTCCTTGCGCGATTTCATCCAGCGCTGGACGACCCTCTACCACACGGTGGAGAACGTCACAGAGCGTCAAGCAGTCTGCGGCTTCAAGGCAGGCGTGCGGTACAGAGATCTGTACCTGAAGTTCGGTCGGATAGGCGACATCTCCATGAGCAAGATGATGGAGATAGCTGCACGCTATGCAAATGGCGAAGAAGAGGACCGCATACGTAGCGGCAAGCATAAGTCAGTCGCCGATGGAGATGGGAACAACAATCGGAAGCAGAAGCAGAAAGTCAATCCACTCCGCACGCAGAGGCAGCAACCGTTACGAATGCCAAGTTCAAAGACAAGGGGAAAGATCACTACACCCCCAAGAAGAGGCAGTCAGGAAACTTCATCCTAGATCAACCGTGTCCAATCCACACGAAGACGGATGAAGAAGCCAATGTCATATTGCCGAAGCATACCACTCGGTAGTGTCGCCTCCTGATCCAAGGATTCGGCGACGGACAGCCGAGTGAGATGGACACCGAGCAGGACGGCGAAGAGAAGGATCCGTTCCCCCAAGTCCATGCAATGTTGATGATTTTTGCTGAGTGGAAAGCAAAAGTCGACCGAAGCTGGTGAACAGGGAGGTGAACATGGCAACCCCATCCACTCCCATGTTCCTCAAGTGGTCACAGACTGCGATCACCTTTGATCAGTCAGACCACCCAACACACGTACCCACCCCAGAGAGGCAAGCTCTGGTCGTCGACCCGGTGGTGGAAGGAGTCAGGCTGCACAAAGTCCTCATGGACGGCGGCAACAGCGTGAACATCATGTACGCCGACACTCTCAAGGGAATGGGCATTCCGATGTCCAAACTTAGCGAGAGCAGTATGCAGTTCCACGGAGTCGTCCAAGGAAGAAAGGCCAAATCACTCAGCCAGGTCGCGTTGGATGTCGTCTTCGGCTGTGACAAGAACTTCCGCAAGGAGAAGCTGACATTCGAGGTGGTGGACTTCTAGAGTGCATACCATGCGATTCTGGGCCGTCCAGCATATGCACGTTTCATGGCCCGTCCATGTTACGTCTATTTGAAGCTCAAGATGCCAGGTCCCAAAGGTGTGATTACGGTCACAGGCAATCGGCAGCGGGCCGAGGAGTGTTTGCAGCAGGGGTCGAGGATTGCCGATCAGCAGCTGGCTATTCTCGAGCGAGATGAGTACAAGAAGACCGCCGACCCCGCTGACCTGATGCGTTCAAAGAAGCCAGCTTTCGAGTCCGCATTCCAGTCGGCGGGAGACACGAAGAAAGTCAGCATCCACCCGACGTACGATGCCGCTGCCCTCACAAACATCTCCACCACCCTTGATCCAAAAAAGGAAACCGATCTCATCCAATTCCTCCGTGAGAACTGGGACATTTTTGCATCGAAGCCTGCTGACATGCCAGGTGTACCCACGAAGTTGGCTGAGCACAGACTGCATGTGGATCCTGCAGCTCGGCCCGTCCGACAACGCGTGCGTCGGTCCGCCGCGCACAAGAGGAAGGCAATCAGAGAGGAGGTGGCTAAACTTTTGGTAGACAACTTCATTCGCGAGGTACACCACTCCGAGTGGCTCGCTAATGTTGTCATGGTGCCCAAGAAGGACAAGTCTCTCCGTATGTGCATCGATTTCAAGCATCTCAATAAGGTCTGTCCGAAAGATCACTTCCCGCTCCCCCGCATTGATCAAATTGTTGATTCGACTGCGGGTTGTGAGCGCTTATCCTTCCTTGATGCCTATTCGGGCTATGATCAGATCCATCTGTATGGTCCAGATGAATTAAAAACAGCCTTCATCACCCCATTCGGGTGTTTCTGTTACATCACTATGCAATTCGGTTTGAAGAATGCAGGAGCAACTTTTATGCGCATGATCCAAAAATGCCTCCTTGACCAGATCGGTCAAAATGTGGAGGCATATATGGACGATATCATAGTCAAGTCACGCAAAGTTTCCGACCTGCTAACTGACTTGGCAGAAACATTCGCCAACCTACGTAGGTACGATATCAAGCTCAACCCAGCCAAGTTCTCATTCGGCGTTCCCAGCGGGAAGTTACTCGGTTTCTTCGTTTCCGAACGAGGGATCGATGTCAACCCCGAAAAGATCGGGACCATCATCCGAATGGAGCGGCCGGTTTGAATACCTGATGTTCAAAGACTCACAGGTTGCCTAGCGGCTTTGAGAAGGCGTTACCTCTGTACCGACTCATGAAGAAATCAGATACCTTCGAGTGGACAGACGAAGCCCAAATTGCATTTGACGACCTCAAATCCCTGCTTTCCACCTAGCCGGTTGTTACTGCCCCGCTCAGTAAAGAACCCCTTCTTCTGTACATCGCGGCTAAAAATCAAGTCGTCAGCACCGTTCTGACAGTCGAACGCAAAGAAGAAGGCAAAGCGTACAAGGTTCAGCGGCCAGTATATTATATCTCCGAAGTCCTGACTCCTTCCAAGCAGAGGTATCCCCATTATCAGAAGCTTATTTATGGGATCTACATGACTGCAAAGAAGGTGGCTCATTATTTCCAAGACCACTCGGTGTCTTTCATATCTGATGCTCCGTTGTCGGAAATTCTCCACAATCGGGACGCATCAGGTCGAGTGGCAAAGTGGGCAATGGAGATGCTATACTGCGACATCATGTTCGAAGCCAGGAAAGCTATAAAGTCTCAAGCCCTGGCTGACTTCATAGCAGAATTGGTAGAACAACAGCAACCGACTCACATCTACTCGGCTCATTGGACCATGTTCTTCGATGGGTCCAAGATGTTGAATGGCTCCGGCACCGGCGTAGCGATCATATCCCCAAAAGGTGATAAACTCAAGTATGTGTTGCAGATACATTTTGATTCTTCCAACAACGAAGCAAAGTACGAAGCTCTCCTTTACGGGTTGCGCATGGCCATCACACTCGGCATCCGTCGCCTGATGGTCTATGGCAACTTAGACCTGGTGGTTAATCAAGTAATGAAGGAATGGGATGTAAGGAACCCCACCATGACTACATACTGCAACGCAGTAAGGAAGCTCGAGAAGAAGTTCGAAGGTCTGGAACTTCACCATTATCCCCGACTAAAAAACCAAGCAGTAGATGAATTGGAAAAACTTGGATCCACTTGGAGACCGGTCCCGAGTGATGTCTGCCTTGAGCACCTACACCTCCCTCGGTAAAAGAAGACCCTTTTATAGAGGAACCAGTACAACCGAAGAGCTCAACAGATCAGACTGAAGTCGAGGTCCCTGCTGTGGTTGATTTGATCATGGAGATTCTAGCTGTTATTCCCGAATGGACTGTGCCATTCCTTGCGTACATCATGAGGCAAGAGTTGCCACAAGACGAAGTCCAGGCTAGGCAGATCGTCCGCAGGTCGAAGTCCTTCACCGTCATTGATGGCCAGTTGTACAGGGAAAGTGTTTCAGGCGTCCTTCAGCGGTGTATCTCCCGTGAGGAGGGACAGTTAATCTTGGAAGAAATTCACTCGGGAACCTGCGGTCATCATGCCTCCTCAAGAGCAATCGTCGCCAAAGCATTCAGAGCTGGTTTCTTCTGGTTGCAAGCAAATGAAATGGCAAAAGATATGGTCGACCGTTGCGAAGGCTGTGAGTTCTATTCAAACAGTCCCACAAGCCAACGTCTGCGCTGAAGACAATTCCTCTTGTTTGGCCATTCGCCGTGTGGGGATTAGATACAGTCGGACCATTCAAAACAGGCCAAGGAGGATTCACTCATCTGCTGGTAGCAGTCGACAAGTTACCAAGTGGATTGAAGCCAAGCCCATCAAGAAGCTTGATGCCCTTACGGCCATCAAATTTATCAAAGACATCATCGCCAGATACGGGGTTCCGCACAGCATAATCACCGACAATGGCACACACTTTGACTCGGACAGGTTCAAAGGTTTTTGCACAGGCCAAGGTATTCGAGTGGATTTTGCATCCATGGTGCACCCCCAAACAAACAGGCAAGGAGAGCGGGCGAATGGACTTATTCTTCAAGGGTTGAATCTTGACTCCTGCGAGAAGTTGGACATGCCGCCGGCGCATGGGTCACCGAGCTGCCTTCGGTGCTGTGGGGCCTCCGCACAACTTTGAATGGATCTACAGGGCGATCCTTGTTCTTCTGCATTTATGGAGCAGAGGCAGTCCTTCCGAGTGACTTTCTTCACAACTCTCCACGAGTCGAACTCTTCTCTGAAGCCGAAGCAGAGCAAGCCAGGCAAGATGGAGTGGATCTTCTAGAAGAAGAGCGCGATATGGCATTGACTTGTTCAACAATTTATCAACAAGATCTGCGGCGATTTCATACGCGGCACGTCAGGAGCCGCACATTCCAAGCAGGCGACCTGGTGCTCCGAGTGGATCAGCAGAGACCACACAAGTTGGCTCCCCCCTGGGAAGGACCCTTCATCATCTCTAAGGTGCTGAACAACGGAGCATATCGACTCTACAACCTCAACAGGGAAACGGACGAGCCGCGAGCATGGAATGGAGATCTCCTGAAGCGCTTCTACACATAACCGTTGACGGAGACAATGTAAAGATCAAGTATCATTGAAGTAATACAAAGCAGATTGATTTCTTGCCGATTCAAAATTCTTCCGCATTTGCAGACTCCGGTCTAAACAACTAACTCCGAGTGTGCACTAAAAGTCACGCTCGGGGACTTAGCTGCAACCTAGAATCGCCTAAGTACAAACTCGTTCCGAGTGTGCACTAAAAGTCACACTCGGAGACTTAGATGCGAACCAGGGTCGCCTAAGTAAAAAGCTTCCTCCGAGTGTATACTCGAGATACACCCGGAGGCTTAGCAAACCCTCATTGAGGCTCATGTAGATGTGAAAACAACTGACAACTACATGAGTAACAACTCGCTCCGAGTGCGCACTAACAGTCACACTCGGGGACTTAGCCGCGACCCAGAGTCTCCTAAGTAAAAACTCGCTCCGAGTGTGCACCAAAAGTCACACTCGGAGACTTAGCTGCGAACCAGAGTCGCCTAAGTAAAAAGCTTCCTCCGAGTGTATACTCAAAATATGGTCGGAGGCTTAGCAAACCCTCATTGAGGCTCATGTAGATGTGAAGACAGCTGACAACTACATGAGTAACAACACGCTCTGAGTGCGCACTAACAGTCACACTCGGAGACTTAGCCGCGACCCAGAGTCGCCTAAGTAAAAACTCGCTCTGAGTGCGCACCAAAATTCACACTCATAGACTTAGCTGCAAACCAGAGTCGGCTAAGTAAAAAGATTCCTCCGAGCGGGCACTCGAGATGCACTCGGAGGCTTAGCAGACCCTCATTGAGGCTCATGTGTATGTGAAGACAACTGACAACTACATGCTCCGCATGTTTGCCATTGGCTTCACCAAGAGACGCCAAACAAAAACCAGGAGCCAGAATCGTGTCAAAAAAAACTCAGCGAAAGAAGAGCAAAAGATCCGATTCGAATTCAAAGTTGGATCTACGATCAGTCGGCTCGGTGTGAATCAAGTTAATCCACACCGAACCATGAATGTGATGGCCAATAGCAGTGGCCAAAGTTTAATACAGATACCACTCGGCATAACGAGGTAAATGTGCATTCACCATCAAGTTTTTTCAAGCGTCGCCGGGACTGGCGGGCTCCACAAAGGTGTCGAGGTCGATTCCGTCTGCAATGCAAGTGGCTGTGTCGAGGAAGGTCTCCATGAAATCTTCGAATCGAAGCTTCTTGGTGTTGGCGACCTGCAATGTCTTTAGTTTTTCTTCGCGGGCTTCCTTGCAGTGCACTCGGACCAGAGATAGAGCCACGTCCGCACCACAACGAGCGGCATACTTCTTCCATGCCTGCACTCTGCTTGGGACGTACTCCATCCGAGTCATCAACCCATCTATTTCATTCCGGTATTCGTCTTCAGGCCACAGCTCCTTGTGAATCCGGTCGACAACTTTTCTCAGGCGGCCAATGAAAGGGCCCACCCTGTTAAGGCGAGAATGTGCTCGGAGCATGTCCCGGTTAGCTTCATCGCCGAGTGGAACATTAGGAACAAGCGTCCGTTCAACTTCGGTCGCTTCAACCTCAACGTCCCGACAGAAGTCTGCAAAGAAAAGACAAGTAGAAAGTAAGCACGATAGAGTGAACTCCAAAGTCAAGAAGCACTCAGCAACAACTTACCACCAAGCACTGCGACCATCTTCCTCGCCCAGTCGCCGACGTAGTTCTCCTGTGCCATGCACCGAGTGTTCATCACCTTCAGCTGAGCCATCTAGTCAGATCTCTCCTTCTTCATTTTGTCTACCTCGGCCACCAGTGCCTTGTTGGTCTCCAGGGATTCCTCCAAAGATTTCTCTCGGTCAGCAAGAGCCTTCTTCACACCAGCCAGGTCATTCACAGCCACCTCCAAGTCCGCAGCAAGTTGAATCTTCTCTGCATTCAGAGCATTGTACGCAGATCCCATTTCACAAGTCTTCTGCTAAATAGACACAAAGGGAGGATCAGACACATTCAACAAGGAAAAAGTCTCGACAGATATGACAAAACAATCAAAGCTCAAAGTTCTTCAGACCCCTGCCGATGCAAGCAATCGACAGCAGTCTCGGGGACTACACCCAGTGGGTTCACTGAGAGTGACCCCACTGGCATGAAGCTCGAACAGACCGGCCCTATTGAGCTCCATAACAAACCAACAACACTATGAGATTCCTATCTCTCGACCCGAGTAACACTAATCTCGGGGACTACACCTAGTGGATGCACTCGGCATGCTCCCACTGGTACCAGTCGGGCAGATCAGCTCTGATCTGTTCAGATTACGGAAAATACATATAAAGACAACTGCCGGCGCAAGCACTCGGCAGAAGTCTCGGGGACTACACCCACTGGGTTCACTCAGAGTGAACCCACTGCAAAAGCAACCTATTGCATCCGAGTACCTCGCTGTAACACCCAGTGGGTTCCAAGAGGAATGTAAACACTTACTAGCGCACTTACTTGGATGTCGTTCCGAAGCTCCAAGCTCTTCTTGTACACGGACGCGATCGAATCATACGCTCCCTTGGCGTCGCCCACCATCAGCTCCACCTGCACCACGGCGTCCTTGGCAGCTCCTACCTGATCCTCCGGGAGGAGTCAGACGTCATATTGAACAGCCAATGGACCCGGCGCGGCAGAAGGCTCCCTGGGCATCCCGACCTCCGCTCTAGTCGGTTCCGCCGTGAGGGCCACCGTCTTAGTCGGCGGCACCGTCTCAGTAGGCGGCACGTTCATGGTGGGATTGGCAGCAGATGGGATAACCCGATGGACAGGTGCCAAAGCTGGCTCCGACCTCCTTTGGTCATCGTCGTCCAGATGGATCACCTTCGAAGGAAGCCCGACTGAACAAAATGAAATTACAGAAAAAGGTCAAGATCAAAGACAACACTCGCGAAACAATAATACAGCTCTCGGAGTAGTGACAACGTACCTTGCTGGGACGTGGCGGCATTATCCGTGTCCATGGGATCATCGTCCTGGCGAGGCAGAGAGGTGGCGGAGGTAGCAGCTCTGTTGAGTGAAATCCACTCGACGGATAAGCGTGAGTTCCCAAAAAGAGGAGTATAATCGGATACTGAAGGAAGATGAAAGAGTAAAGATACTTACGCCGAGGCGACCCGAACAGAGATTCTCATCCGAGGCAAGGCTTTCCAAGGTTTAGGCCCACTAGGTTTGGCCACCTTGGACGGCTGGTTCGCACGCTCGGCAGAAGCAACCCTGGTTCTCTTCACGCTCCGAGCACTCGGAGCCGCGGGAGGAGCTGGTGGAGCACTCGGGGCTGCGGGAGGAGCCGACAGAGCAGTGGGGTCATGACGGCGCTTGGTTCGATGCTCTGGTGCTGAGGGTGGCGAGCTCTGCTCCCCATCCCCCTCCTCCTCTTCCATCTCCTCCTCCGTCTCCCCACTGTCACAGATGTACTTGGTGCTATCCGCACTACCCTCCTGGCTTCCCTCCTCTTCCTCGGCTGGAGTCCCGTTTGAGACTGCAGAAAGCCAGTTAGTCCACTCCTGCACAAAACACAGTCGGCAACGTCAGTCAGCGGGACAAGAAAATCAATAAAGCCGAGAAGATTAAAAGCACTCGACAACATGTACTCACCTCATTCGGAGGAGGATTTTCGGCGCGGAAGGGCTTCACCCGCCGGGCTCCCACGGAGTTATCACACGCGCCTGTGATGCCGCGGACCCACGCACTCACAGTCTCCCCGCTCACGTCCTCTGGATGAGACCGAGTGGAATTCGAAGGCCCCGCGTAGTGCCACATGGCGTGGTGACGGGCCTGCAGCGGCTGGATGCGCCGACCCAAAAAAGTCTCCAGCAGGTCCGTGCCGGCGACTCCCTTACGGACGACGGCTATCAGCGCGTCGACCAAAGGCTGGATCTGGGTCCTTTCTCCCTTAGTGAGCGCAAGCTTCCTGGGAGGGCCCGGACGGTCTAAACTAAAAGGTGGCAACCCACTCGAAGCATTCGGACAAGCAATGTCCTGGCAATAGAACCAGGACGATTGCCAGTTCCTGACTGACTCGGATAGCTGGAGGGACGGATAGCTACTCATTGTTTTCTTCTGGAAGCCTAAACCCCCGCAGAGCTGGAGGATGTGGGTCTTATCGTCCAACTGGCTAAGCTTTTTGACGGTTTGGGATCTAGCGGAGAAGACATACTTAAAGAGCCCCCAGTGGGGAGGGCATCCAATGAAGCACTCGTAGAGGGTGACGAATGCAGCAAGGTGAGCTATTGCGTTCGGAGGAAAGTGATGGAGCTGCGCCCCAAAGTAAGTCATGATACCTCAGAAGAAAGGTTGGGGATGCAAGGAGAAGCCTCTGAGCACATGGCCGAGCAGCAGAACGCGCTCCCCCTCCTTCGGCGCCGTCTCCGTCTCGCCTTCCGGCATCCTCCAGGACTTGTTGACAACCATGCCATGCTCCACCAGCTCCAGCGTGTCGTTCTCCATCACCGAGGAGGGGAGGAAATCCCCCTGGATCCAACCCGCCGGCAGCGCCCACTGCTGCCGGTGAGTAGGGGCCGCCCCTTCTTCTTCTTCTTCTGCGACTCGAGCTTGCTAGTCTACCCTTTCGTCATGGCGAAGGCGACGGATCCGCAGAGGAGGAAGGGAAGGAGGAGGCTTGAGGTGTGCAGAGAGCTGTGGGAGGAGCGAGATTAATGAGAGGAGGATGAGCAGCGCAACAGGAAATCCCGCCGGGGAGGCTTAAATAGGCTTCCGACTGGGTCACTAACAGGAGGACCCAAGATCTTATCCCCCCAACCGGCCACTGCAAGATTAGTGGAGAAGATAAAGGCGCGGTAATCGAGGAGGCAAAACCTACTCGATGGCGATGTCGTCATCCCCGCTGAGCGCGCGGCAACCGAAATTTGAGGATCCCGAAAAATCTGGCGCTGTTAGTTGACCAGTCATGTCGAAAGATTCCGCGGAAGCACTCGGTCCATGACGGTTCGTTTCACTGGTATATTCACTCGGATCACTGGTTGAAAGGATAAAATGGATCGAGGCAAACAACGCTAAAGTCACCTCCATACCAGTCGGTTCCATACTCCAGACATCACTTCATCGTTCCAACCCCGATCCATTCGGGGACTAATGATGGGGTTATAGTCCCAAGGTAGGGTCATAGGCCTGCCCTATAGGTCCTACCCAAGGACTACCCTTCATAGAGGACAAGGCCCTTAGTCAGTTCCGAATGAACTAAGGACGGCCCCATCATCCAGTCGGCGACGATCCACTCGGAACATATTTAACGTACCGACTGGAATCCACTCTGTTCATCGTAACCTCCCAGGAGGGCAACGGTCATACGTTTTCATACACCATTATTAGCATTTAAGGCTTACGTTACCTGTATCGTAGGCATTTATTCGCCACTATTCCACCCTTGTCCACCGGGCCATTATGAAGGGCAGTATATAAGCCGCCCTTCCCCACTGGTGCAAGGGTTGGCACTTGCTGTAATCCTCTAATCCACTCGACACTAAGCTCCCAAGAGCACTGAGACGTAGGGCTTTTACCTCCACCGTAGAGGGGCCCGAACTCATACATCCTCGCCGTAGCTAAGGCTCTGCCCATCCTTTCGTACCCCATACTTCTACTGTCAGACTTATACCCACGACACATAGGAAGTATGTTAGACTTAGATGTGATTTTCACATGCTTTATGATGCTCTCGTTGTGCTTTAATTCTTGTCTTTTGTGTGAGCATCATTGAACTATCATTGCCTAGCTAAGGGCGTTAAACAATAGCGCTTGTTGGGAGGCAACCCAATGAATTTATATTTGCCTTTTGCTTTCTGTTTTGTTGTGTCCACACCATCATAATTCTGTTATGATTGTGTTTTTTGTGTTTCTTTTAGTGTTTGTGCCAAGTAGAACCTTTATGACTAGTTTTGGTGATGGTTGTTTGATCATGCTGAAAAAGGCAGAAACTTTGTGCTCAAGAAATTATTTTTAATTCCTATCCTGAAAGAGATTTTGAGTTGATTCTTTTTGATGCTGGTTGGTATGCAAATTTCCCTAATTTTCATAAATTTTCAGAATTGTTGAGATACCAGAAGTATATGAAGTATACAGATTGCTACAGACTGGTCTGTTTTTGACAGATTCTATTTTTGTTGTGTCGATTGCTTAATTTGATGAAACTATGGATAGTATCGGGGGGTACTAGCCATGTAAAAGTGATAATACAGTAATCTAACATCAATCTAAATAGAAATCAAGTCTACTACAGTACCTAAAGAGTTGGTAGTTTGTTTTCTTATGCTAATGATATCACGAGTTTCTGTTTAAGTTTTGTGTTGTGAACTTTTCAAGTTTTGGGTGATGTTCTCATGGACAATGGGATAAAGAGTGGAAATATCTTAAGCTTGGGGATACCCAAGGCATCCCAAGCCAAATTCAAGGACACCAAAAATCCTAAGCTTGGGGATGTCCCGGGAAGGCATCCCCTCTTTCGTCTTCAATCCATCGGTAACGTTACTTGGAGCTATATTTTTATTCACCACATGATATGTGTTTTGCTTGGAGGGTCATGTATTATAGTAGTATTTTCTTTTTTTTTTGTCACAATCATCCTTGCTGCACACCTTTTTTAGAGGGACATGCACTCATCGTGATTTTGCTAGAATACTCTTTGAGCTTCACTTATATCTTTTGAGCTAGATAATTTTGCTCTAGTGCTTCACTTAAATCTTTGTAGAGCACGACGGTGTCATATTTTGTAGAAATAAAAACTCTCGATCTTCACTTATATCTTTTTGAGAGTGCTCTCTCTCAGTAACTAGGTAATTGGCGTGTGCTATGAAAGTAGTCCTAAAGACGATAGGCATCAAAAGAGGATATAATAAAAACTTCCATATTCAAGTGCATTGATTAGTAAGAGAAGTTTGATTCCTAACAATTAAGTTTTGAGATATGGATTTGGTAATATTAGAGTTACGTTAGTAGGGTGTTGTGAATCTAGAAATACTTGTGTTGAAGTTAGTGATTCCCGTAGCATGCGCGTATGGTGAACCGCTATGTTAGGAAGTCGGAGCATAATTGATTTATTGATTGTCATCCTTTGTGTGGCGGTCGGGATCGCGCGATGGTTAACACCTACCAACCCTTCCCCTAGGAGTGTGCGTTTAGCACTTTGGTTCGATTACTAATAAAACTTTTGCAATAAGTATATGAGTTCTTCATGACTAATGTGAGTCCATGGTATAGATGCACTTTCACCTTCTACCATTGCTAGCCTCTCTAGCGCCGCGCAACTTTCGCCGGTGCACAAACCCACCATATACCTTCCTCAAAACAGCCACCATACTTACCTATTATGGAATTTTCATAGCCATTCCGAGATATATTGCCATGCAACTGCCACCGTTCTGTCTCATGACTTGTGCCGTCACATTCATATTGGCGTTGCATAATCGTAAGATAGCTAGCGAGTCATACGCTAAGCTAGATCGTCGCACATCCTGGTACACTGTCGGAGGCATTTCCTATAGAGTCATCATTGTTCTAAGTATTGAGTTGTGAGTAAATAAAAGTGTGATGATCATCATTATTAGAGCATTGTCCCATGTGAGGAAATAAAAAAAGAGGCCAAAGATGCCCACCAAAAAAATGAAAAGAGGCCAAAGAGCCCAAACAAAAAAAAGAGAAAAAGAGAGAAGGGACAATGCTACTATCTTTTTCCACACTTGTGCTTCAAAATAGCACCATGTTTTTCATGATAGAGAGTCTCTTGTTTTGAAACTTCCATATACTAGTGGGAATTTTCATTATATAACTTGGCTTGTATATTCCAATGATGGGCTTCCTCAAAATTGCCCTAGGTCTTCGTGAGCAAGCAAGTTGGGTGCACACCCACTAGTTTTCCTTTTGAGCTTTCACACACTTATAGCTCTCGTGCATCCAGTGCATGGCAATCCCTACTCATTCACATTGATATCTATTGATGGGCATCTCCATAGCCCATTAATACGCCAAGCCAATGTGACCAAATCCTCCTTTTTGCCTCACAACCTCCACCACACTCTATTCCACCTATAGTGTTATATCCATGGCTCACACTCATGTATTGCGTGAGAGTTGAAATTTTTTGCGAAAGTAAGAGTGCAAAAACAATTACTTGGCCAATACCGGGGTTGTGGATGATTTAAATTCGTTGTGTGGTTATGATGGAGCATAGCCAGACTATATGATTTTGTAGGCATAACTTTCTTTGGCCTTGTTATTTCAAAAGTTCATGATTACTTCGCTAGTTTGCTTGAAGTATTATTGTTATCATGTCAATAGTAAACTATTGTTTTGAATCTTACGGATCTGAACATTCATGCCACAACAAAGAAGTTACAAAGGACAAATATGTTAGGTAGCATTCCACATCAAAAATTCAGTCTTTATCACTTCCCTACTCCAGGACGAGTAGGAGTTAAGCTTGGGGATGCTTGATACGTCTCCAGCGTATCTATAATTTTTTATGGTTCCATGCTATTATTGTCAACTTTGGATGATTTGTATGCATGAATATGCTATTTTATATGTTTTTTGGGACTAACCTATTAACTCAGTGCCAAGTGTCAGTTTCTGTTTTCTCCGTGTTTTTGACCTTCTTCAAAGGAGAATATTAAACGGAGTCCAAACGGAATAAAACCTATGGATGCTTTTTTCCATAACAGAAGATATGCAGGATACTTGAGAACCAAGGCAGGGGACCTCGGGGGAGGTCACAAGCCCCCTAGCCCCGACCTGGGGGGGGGGGACGGGCCTAGCAGGCTTGTGGGCTCCCGTGGCTCCTCTGCCCTACCTCTTCCTCCTATAAATTCTCTAAAAATCAAAAACCACCAGAGAGAGCCACGAAAGTACTTTTCCGTCGCCGCAAGCTCCTTTCTCCGCAAGATCCCATCTGGGGACCGTTCTGGTGCCCTGCCGGCGGGGGGATTCGAACGCGGAGGGCTTCTTCATCAACACTATTGCCTCTCCGATAATGCGTGAGTAGTTCACCACGGACCTTTGGGTCCATAGCTAGTAGCTAGATGGCTTCTTCTCTCTCTTGGATCTTCAATACAAAGTTCTCCATGATCTTCATGGAGATCTATCCGATGTAACTTTCTTTTGTGGTGTGTTTGTCGATATCCGATGAATTGTGGATTTATGATCAGATTATCTATGAATATTATTTGAGTCTCCTGTGATCTCTTATATGCATGATTTCGTATCCTTGTAATTCTCTTCGAGTTGTGAGTTTTGTTTGGCGAACTTGATCTATAAATCTTGCAATGTGAGAAGTGCTTGGTTTTGGGTTCATACCGTGCGGTGTCCTCACCTAGTGACAGAAGGGGTAGCGAGGCACGAATCGTGTTGTTTCCATTAAGGGTAAAAATATGGGGTTTATATCATATTGCATGACTTTATCCCTCTACATTATGTCATCTTGCTTAAAGCGTTACTCTGTTTGTTATGAACTCAATACACTAGATGCATGCTGGTAGCGGTCGATGTGTGGAGTAATAGTAGTAGATGCAGAAAGTGTCGGTCTACTTGTATGCCTATATGTATGATCATTGCCTTAGATATCATCGTGACTTTGCGCGATTATATCAATTGCTCGACAGAAATTCGTTCACACACCGTAATACTTGCTATCACGAGAGAAGCCTCTAGTGAACACTATGGCCCCGGGGTCTACTTCACATCATATTTTCAGATCTACACATTTACCTTGTTGCACTTTCCACCTTCAATTCTCACCTTGCAAATAATCATGAAGGGATTGACAACCCCTTTATAGCGTTGGGTGCAAGTTTTTTTGTTTTTACGCAGGTACATTGGTGCCTCATCTTGATACTCCTACTGGATCGATACCTTGGTTCTCAAACTGAGGGAAATACTTATCGCTACTTGCTGCATCACCCTTTCCTCTTCAAGGCAAAAACCAACGCAAGCTCAAGAGGTAGGAGGGTCCCATAAGCAGCCTCTGTTGGAGAACGTTGCATGGGAAACAAAAAAATTCCTACACTCACCAAGATCAATCTATGGAGATCTACAACTACGAGAGGGGGAGTGCATCTACATACCCTTGTAGACCGCTAAGCGGAAGCATTGAGAAACGCGGTTGATGTAGCCAAACATCTTCACGATCCAATCACGATCCGTCCTGCGATACAATCACAAACGTCCCGATCAAGTGCCGAACGGACAACACCTCCGCGCTCAGCACACGTACATCTCGATGACACCTTCACCACATCGATCTAGCAAGTGAAGGTGAAGTAGTGGTTGAGTTCTCCGGCAGCACAGCGGCATGGCGGCGGTGGTGGTGCAGCGATCACGGCAGGGCTTCACCAAGCACTACTGCAATCGTGGCACTGGAGAAATACTATGAGAGAGAGGAGGGCTACGCCGTGGTTTTCAGGTGAGGCTCCCCTTCCTCTCCTCTAGTATATATAGGGCAAGGTGAGGAGGAGGCCGGCTCCCTAGGGTTTTCCTAGGGTGGGCCGGCGGCCACAAAAAGATGGCTTACAACCTCTGGGCCAGCCCACCTCCTTTGTCGCATGGGCCTTAGGTGGGAGGGGTGGCCAGACCACCAGGGATTGACGCGCTACCTCTCACAGCCCATGGGGTCCTCTGGGGTAGGTGGACCCTCTCGGTGGACCCCTGGATCCCTTTCAGAACCTCCATCACAGAAATGGCAACCTTCCAGAACTTTTCCGGAACTCGAATACCAACTTCCCAAATATCAATATTTACCCTCGGACCATTCCAAAGCTCCTCGTCATGTCCGAGATCTCATCTGGGACTCCGAACAACCTTCGGTCATTGACTCTGTGACAATAGACCTTCCCCTGCAACGGCACCAGAAGAATGCTGCTAGCACTCCCCGGCAACGAAACTAGAAGAATGTTGTTGATGGCCCACGAGCGCGTGGGTTCGCAGCAGTTTTCGAGGGTAGAGTATTCGACCTAAATTTGTTGATTCGCCAGGCAGGAGGTGAGAGGATACTCTCGAGTATTAGCAGCTGAATTTATCAGATTCAACCACACCTGAAAGATTAGTATCTGCAAGCAAAGTATCAGCAGCAAAGTAGTATGATAACAACGGCAGACTATTCCTAACGATTGTATCAATGGCGCCAGAAGTGGCCCGTTGACGGAAATTGTCTGTTCCCGTCAACGACCAACATACTAAAATTGTAGCAGGTAGCAACAGTGTAACAAGTAATAGCTGTGGCAAGGAACAACAGTAGTGACAGCAGTAGCAAACGACAGTAGTAACAGCAGTAGCAAAACAAGTAACATCAGTAGCAGCAGAGCAAGATAAGTAACAGCAGTAGTGGGACAAACTCGTAGGCAATGGGTCGGTGATTTGTTTGGATGATATTCATCATGCAACAGTTATAACAAGGAGAGATATGTGGCTAGATCCCATTCGTCAATGTGATGTAGGCATGCATTCCGTGTGAAGTCATACGTGCTTAGGGAAAAGAACTTGCATGACATCTATTGTCCATCCCTCCCGTGGCAGCGGGGTCCAAAAGGAAACTACGGGATATTAAGTTTCTCCTTTTAATAAAGAACCGGACCAACGCATTAGCACTTGGTGAACACATGAACTCCTCAAACTATGGTCATCACCGGGAGTGGTTCCGGTTATTGTCACTCCGGGGTTGCCGGGTCATAACACATAGTAGGTAACTAGAACTTGCAAGATCGGATCTAAAACACACATATATTGGTGACAACATAATAATTTCAGATCTGAAATCATGGCACTAGGGCCCTAGTTACAAGCATTAAGCATGGCAAAGTAGTAGCAACATCAATCTCAGAACATAGTGGATACTAGGGATCAATCCCCATCAAAACTAACTTGATTACATGAGAGATCTCATCCTACTCATCACCGCCCAGCGAGCCTACGAATAGATTACTCAAGAACGATGGAGAGCTTCATGGAATTGGAGAGGGAAGAAGGTTGATGATGACGATGGCGACGATTTCCCCTCTCCGGAGCCCAAAACGGACTCCAGATCTGCCCTCCAGATGAAGAACAGGATGTGGCGGCGCCTCCGTATCGTAAACGCGACGAAATCTTCTCTTTTTAATATTCTAGGACGAAAGTGAATATATAGAGCTGGAGTTGGGGGAGTCAAAGCCACGTGGGCCCCACAAGCTTGCTAGCCGCCACCAGGGGGGTGGCGGCTACAGGGCTTGTGGCCCACTGGCCCATCCCCTCCGGTGGATCTTTGCACAGGTTTTTTTTCATATTTTCCAGAAATATTCTCCGTAAATTTTTAGGACGTTCTGAGAACTTTCATTTCTGCACAAAAACAACACCAAGGCAATTCTACTGAAAACAGCGTCAGTCCAGGTTAGTTCCATTCAAATCATGTAAATTAGAGTCCAAAACAAGGGCAAAAGAGTTTGGAAAAGTAGATACGATGGAGACGTATCAGTCACCAACACAATAACTCAACTATATCCATATCATCACCGAACGTTAAGTGTGCAGACCCTGCGGGGTCGAGAACTATGCAGACATGACCGAGACACCTCTACGGTCAATAGCCAACAGTGGGACGTGGATGCCCATATTGTTTCCTACATATTCTACAAATTTCTATATCCGTCGAACCACAGTGTCAAGGATTTAGCTAATCCCATATGCAGTTCCCTTTGTTCATCGGTATGTTACTTGCCCGAGATTCGATCGTTGGTATCTCCATACCTAGTTCAATATCGTTACCGGCAAGTCTCTTTGATCATTCTATAATACAAGATCTCATGACTAACTCCTTAGTCGCACTGCTTACAACCTTATTGTGATGATGTATTACTAAGTGGGCCCTGAGATACCTCTCTGTCATACGGAGTGAAAAATCCTAGTCTTGATCGATACCAACTTAACAAACACCCTCGGAGATACCTGTAGAGCATCTTTATAATCACCCAGTTACGTTATGACGTTTGATACACACAAGGCATTCCTCCGGTGTCAGGGAGTTGCATGATCTCATGGTCATAGGAATAGATACATTGACATGGAGAAAGCAATAAAAGTAAACTTTATACGATCAAACGCTATGCTTATGGTTTGGGTCTTGTCCATCACATCAATCTTCTAATTATGTGACCCCGTTATGAAATGACAAGTCATGTCCATGGCTAGGAAACCTTAGTCATCTTTGATCAACGAGCTAGTCCAGTAGAGGCTTACTAGGGACAGTTTGATGTCTATGCATCCGTACATGTATTTGAGTTTCTGATCAATACAATTATAGCATGGATATAATAAACAATTACCATGATCAAGGAAACATTATAATAACCACATTATTATTGCCTCTAGGGTATATTTCCAACAGTCTCCCACTTGCACTAGAGTCAATAATCTAGTATTACAAGGTAATAAATCTAACACCCATAGAGTTCTGGTGTTGATCATGTTTTCTTCGTGGAAGAGGTTTAGTCAACAGATCGGCAACATTCAGATCCGTATGTACTTTGCAAATGTTTATGTCCTCCTCCTTGATATAATTGCGGATGGAATTGAAACGGAAATTTACTTGTCTGGTCCTTTTGTGAAACCTTGGTTCCTTGGCTAGAGCAATGGCACCAGTGTTGTCACAAAACAGGGTCATTGGATCCAATGCACTGGGCACAACTCCATGAACCGTCATGAACTAATTCATCCACACAGCTTCCTTCGCTACTTCTGAAGCATCTATGTACTCCACTACACATGTAGAATCAACTATCACACTTTGCTTGGAACTACACCGGCTTACTGGTCCACCATTTAGAATAAAGGATCATTACTCCTGTGCCCCTAGTTCCATAACCTTACTCAGCCATCTCTACGTTCTAAAATTTAGCTAAGTTTTCCCCACTCTCTTGTCCGAAACTGTGACATCATCAGCTTTTGATACAGTGATGATTGTAATTAAGCTACAATGATCACACGCTAATGATGCCACGTCATCGTGATTCCATATCGTTGATCTCGCATTAGTTAAAAAACAATTCAAATTCGAAATTTAAAAATGAATTCAAGCGGGGAAAGTTTTATGATGTTAAAATAAAAATGTCGGGAGAGATATAAAATTCCCTAATGATTTATAAAGTTAAACATGACATTTTGAATTTGTTAAAACCCTATATATTTAAAACACAAATAATAAAAGAATATATATATATATATTAAAAAAAGATTAAAATAAATAATAACAAAAAGGAAAATAAAACCCCCATTTTCTCCCTTGGCCGGCCCACTCCTCCCCCAATGGGCCCACCTAACCTAGCCTATATAAGGCCCCATCTAACCCTAAAATCCCTCCACCCCCGCTCTCTTTCCTCCCTACCCCGCCACCAGGGGGATGATGACCCACAAGCGTATGGAATCGCAGCAGTTTTCGAGGGTAGAGTATTCAACCCAAATTTGATTGTTCGCCAAAGAAGAAGCGAAAGAATATTCTCAAGTATTAGCAGCTTTGTTTGTCAGATTCAACCACACCTGAAAGATTAGTGTCTGCAAGCAAAGTATTAGTAGCAAAGTAGTATGATAGCAACGATGCCAGAAACGATCTGTTGACAAGGCAGACTAATCCTAACTGTTGTATCAATGGCGCCAGAAGGTTGCAGGTGGGCGAGTAACTATTCTACCCCGACAACAGTGTCGGAAAAGATCTTGCAACAAGTAACATCGAAGTAGCAAGGAACAGCAGTAGCAGCAGCAACAGAGTAACAGCAGTAGCAACAGTAGTAGCAAAGTGGCTCAATCCCTTTTGTAGCAAGGGACAAGCCTAGCCAAAGTAACGTAGAGAGGACAAGCAGTAAAAGACTCGTAGGCAGTGGATCGGTGATGGATGAGTATGACGGATGTGATTCATCATGTAACAGCTATAACGCGGAGAGATTAGTAACTAGCTCCCGTTCGTCAATCTAATGTAGGCATGTATTCCATATGTAGTCATACGTGCTTAGGGAAAAGAACTTGCATGACATCTATTGTCCATCCCTCCTGTGGCAGCGGGGTCCTAATGGAAACTACGGGATATTAAGGTTCTCCTTTTAATAAAGAACCGGACCAACGCATTAACACGCGATGAATACATGAACTCCTCATACTATGGTCATCTCCGGGAGTGGTTCTGGCTATTGTCACTCCGGGGTTGCCGGGTCATAACACATAGTAGGTGACTACAACTTGCAAGATAGGATCTAAAACACACATATATTGGCGACAACATGATAGGTTCAGATCAGAAATCATGGCAATCTGGCCCTAGTGACAAGCATTAAGCATAGCCAAGTAGTAGCAACATCAATCTAGAACATAGTGGATACTAGGGATCAATCCTCGTCAAGAACTAACTCGATTACATGATATATCTCATCCAACTCATCACCGTCCAGCAAGCCTACGATGAGATTACTGACGAACGGTGAAAAGCATCATGGAATTGTCGATGGAGAAAGGTTGATGATGACAATGGCGACGATTTCCCCTCTCCGCTGCCCGAAACGGACTCCAGATCTGCCCTCCATATGAAGAACAGGATGTGGTGGCGCCTCCGTATTGAAAAACGCGACGAAACCTTCTATCTGATTTTTTCCGGGCAAGACGGAAGATATAGAGCTGAGTTTGGGGGCGGTGGAGCCACGTGGTCCCCACAAGCCCTCACGGCGCGACCAGGGGGTGGCCGCAGCCTGTGGGCTTGTGGCCCACTGGTCCACCTCCTCCGGTGGGTCTTTGCGCAGGTATTTTTCTTTTATTCTAGAAAAAATATCCGTAAATTTTCAGGACATTCCGAGAACTTTTATTTCTGCACGAAAACAACACCATGGCAATTCTGCTGAAAACAGCGTTAGTCCGGGTTAGTTCCATTCAAATCATGCAAGTTAGATTCCAAAACAAGGGCAAAAGAGTTCGGAAAAGTAGATACGACGGAGACGTATCAACTCCCCCAAGCTTAAAGCCTTGCTTGTCCTCAAGAAATTCAGTTGACAAACTGAAAGAGACAAAAGAAAAACTTTGACGAACTCTGTTTGATCTTGTTGTTGCATCTATGTCTAACTCATAACCAGAATTTCAGCAACATCACAAGAAAACCACATAAGCAAATGATATCTAGGTCTCACGGTAAACTCATATCAATGGCATAATCAACTAGCTAGCAAATAATAATAAGTCTCAAACGTCAACACTTCAATCAAAACAACATGAAGCAGTACGAATAGATGGTATCTCGCTAGCTCTTTCTGAGACCGCAAAACATACATGCAGAGCACCTTCAAAGACCAAGGGCTGACTAAACATTGTAATTCAAGGCAATGAAGATGCCCTCTAGTCACACTCAACACAGTTAAAAGCAAATCATAAAAACGACAAAGGTGCCCTCTAATTGGTGCTTTTGTAAGAGGAGGATGACTCAACAGAAACATAAATAGATAGGCCCTTCACAGAGGGAAGCATTGATTTGGAGAGGTGCCAGAGCTCAAGCTTTGAAAACAGAGATAATAATTTTGGGTGGCATCCTTTCATTGTCAACGCAATGACCAAGAGTTCTCAACATCTTCCACGCTACACATGCTATAGGCGGTTCCCAAACAGAAAAGTAAAGTTTTGACTCCCCCACCACCAATCAATCACAGTCCACGGCTAGCCGAATCCTCGGGTACCATCCATATCAACATCAATCATGGGGGAGTTTTGTTTGCAATTATCTTTTCGATTTGAGCATGGAACTGGGAATTCCAATTACCGGCCCCTTTCTCGTGAATGATAGTGAACAAACACATATCGAGGATAACACGCCTAGCATGGAAGATACCAATAGCCCCCTATCACCACATGAGCGGTTCGGGCATGCAAAACAGATTATTTCTTGAAGATTTAGAGAGTGGCAAATGCAAATTTACTTGGAACGGCAGGTAGATACCGCATATAGGTAGGTATGGTGGACTCATATGGAACAACTTTGGGTTTATGGGAGTGGATGCACAAGCAGTATTCCCGCTTAGTACAAGTGAAGGCTAGCAAAGGACTGGGAAGCGACCAACTAGAGAGAAACAACAGTCATCAAAATGCATTGAGATTAACTAAGCATTGAGTGCAAGCATGAGTAGGACATAAATCACGATGAATTTGAACATCATAGAGGCTATGTTGATTTTGTTTCAACTACATGTGTGAACATGCGCCAAGTCAAGCCACTTGAATCATTCAAAGGAGGATACCATCTGTAGCAACCCGACCTGAAACGGCCAAGTCTCTGGTGTTTCCGTACCGTCCCAAGATCATGCTGGTACACACATAGTACATCAATGTATATATCGAGAGTTCAATCACACAGCTTTATTAATCAAAATCTCATATCGAGTACTTTATTACAATAATGACTTACAATAAAGTGGGTGAAGGCCATCTCATGAGATAACTAACGAAGACTAGCGGAAGCTTCAAAGGTAGACGAGTCCATCCGACTCCAGGGCATATCACCGAGCGTAGATCGTAGCCTCACTCCTGGTCAGAAAAGTACTCTGCAACATGATACGTTGCAGCCGCGTAGGTCAGCATATGGAATATGCCGGCAAGTCATCAAAGAGAGGGGGGTGAAATAGTAATCATCTATTCTACATGCATATATGGCAGGTGGGGCTATAAGTTTTTAGCTAAAAGCAAGTTTTCTCCTACAACAAGAGAGGGTTAAAAGCAAAGTATTACTACGTTGTTGGTTGTTAATGAGATGGTTCCGCCAACCAATTCTCGTACCCGAGTTGTCAATAATTCCCACATCATTATTAAATTGTGGTGAGAGTTCAGGAAAATTTCAATGCCTTCAGCTCAAGTTGTCCATGACCGTGAACACGGCTAATCGATTAGGTTTGAGTACTCTGCAGAGTTTTGCACACATTCCCCACAAGATTTGATCGCCTCCGGGTATGTCTTCGCACTTCAGGGTGTTTGAAGACCGGATGATCAAAACATGGTCTTTCAACAGGTCCCTCTGATCCCCTGTCGGTGCCCATCCAATCCTACCGTTCTTCTACATCTGCTAGCACCGCCTGTCCAGAGTCGCCGCGTTGTCCAACCAAGCCAGAGCCCATAATGACTTGTGGCTGTGCAGGTAAGCCTTGGGTCTTGAAGCCTCCGTCCATCTCTTTGAGCCTGGGTGAAGCTTTCCGCAAGATGTCATGGCACTTCCCCATGCATACTGGAAAACAGTTATTTGCCATCTGCTGCTTCTTTGCCGTCAGCTGGCTGATGGCAAAGACCCTCTTTGCCATCAGCTACCAGAAACCAGACGGCAAAGAGTAGGCTGATGCCAAAGGTACTATTTGCCATCAGCTAGCTCTTTGCCGTCTGCCAGCTCACGACAAAGAGCATGGAGGCGCACGGCAAAGGGGGTGGCCGGCCCACCCCGCAACCCCTCTCTCCCCCTAACGACCTCTTTCTTTGCCGTCCACTTTTCTCCTCTGTGCCGTCGGGAGGCGGACGGCAAAGAGGGTGCCCCCCTAACGGCCATTAGCCCCACCCCCACACGCCTCTCTCTCCCGCTAACGGCCAACCCGACATCCCTCTCTCTCACCCCCGATACCACCACCGCCGTCGCGCCCTCCTCCAGCCTCCCTGCGTCCTCCTCCGGCCTCCCTGCGCCGCCATGCGCCCTCCTCCTGCCAGGCCGCCCTGCGCCCTCCTCCTCCCCGGCAGCCCTGCACCCTCCTCCACCGCCGCCCTGCGCCCCCTCCTCCACCCCGGCCGCCCTGCACCCTCCTCCACCGCTGCCCTGCGCCCCCTCCTCCTCACCGCCCGCCCTGCACCCTCCTCCACCGCCGCCCTGTGCCCCCTCGTCCACCCCGACACCCCTCTCTCTCACTGCCGACAACACCACTGCCGCCGTGCCCTCCTCCGACCTCCCTACCCCACCACCGATGCCGCCGCCACCCCCACCCCAGCGCCCCACCCCACCGCCGCTGCGCTCCTCGCGCCCCTCACCGTGCACCTCCTCCCCCTGCTACCCTCCTCCCCCTGCAGCCTCTCCTCCGCCTGTGGCCCTCCTCCCCCTGGGGGCCCCTGCGACATTCGGTTAGTTTTGTTCTTATTTTTTTAATAGTTTTTGTTTAATTAGTTATATGTTTTAGTGAGGTTTTGGCTTAGTTTTAGTTTAGTTTAGGTTCAGTTTTAGTTTCGGTTTAGTTAGGTTAGTTTCCTGTTTAGTAAAGAAGAAAAGGAGAAGAAGAAGAAGGAGAAAGGAGAAGAAGAAGAAGGAGAAAGGAGAAGAAGAAGGAGAAAGGAGAAGAAGAAGAAGGAGAAAGGAGAAGAAGAAGAAGGAGAAAGGAGAAGAAAAAATAAGAAGAAGAAGGAAAAGAAGAAGAAGGAAAAGGAAGAGAAGGAGAAGAAAGAAGAAGAAGAAAAAAAATAGTAGAGGAAGAGAAGAATAAGAGGAAAAACGAGAAGAAGAAGAAGAAGAAGAAGAATAAGAAGAAGAGAAGAAGAAAACAAGAAGAAGGAAAAGAAGAATAAGAGGAAAAAATAAAAAATAAAATAAGAATAAGAAGAAGAAGAAGAAGAAGAAGAAGAAGAAGAAGAAGAAGAAGAAGAAGAAGAAGAAGAAGAGAAGAAAAGAAGAAGAAGGAGAAGAAGAATAAGAGGAAAAAAGAAAAAAGAAAATAAGAAGAAGAAGAAGAAGAAGAAGAAGAAGAAAAGAAGAAAAGAAGAAGGAGAAGAAGAATAAGAGGAAAAAAGAAAATAAGAAGAAGAAGAAGAAGAAGAAGAAGAAGAAGAATAAGAGGAAAAAAGAAAAAAGAAAATAAGAGTTAGGTCACATATTTTTTGATTATCTTATAAACACATCATATTTGTGTTGATCGGGTGAATTTCAATGTGCAGGTGTTCGACGACCTCCACGTGCGTTGGACGAGCTCTGCCCCTACGTTTGTTGATGAGCACAAATGACTTCTCCTCCTACCCCCTTAATTTGCTCTGTCCCAGTCTTCGTGCCGATGAAAATTGCTAGCTATATATAGGTTTCTTCGATCATGAGTATGCGTGACCAGTATGCGTCTCCTGTTCGAAAGGGCGACATCTATAAATATGCATGTATTTGCATATTTATAACCACCATCCTTTCGAATTGTCCAACATTATCCATGGACACCCCGAGTATGTGTAGATTGGGTTTGTTTTCCCGTATGATGTGCTATGGATCCGATGCGGAATTTCATCAGTGCCTCCCTGTTGTTCTCCGGATGCACATCCTCTCTGTTTATTGCGGAGACGTGTATCAGGAGAACAGCGGGGAGGTGCTGCCGAAATTTTGCGTTGGATCCGGAGGAGAGCATGGGAAAACGAACCCAATCTACACATACTCGGGTGGGATTAGGACCTATCTTTACCTATTAGCATGTAGGTTGCGTGGACGTAATAAAAATGGCGAACCTGATTAACCGATGAATATAAATGCTAAATTATATATAAATATATTTCTTCTGTCTTTAGTAGCTACGCAAGATGAGTCATCGTGCATGGATGTATACCGGTCACCCTAGTTAGAAAGAGATGACGAAAGAATGGTTTGTAAAAACAAAGGAATTTGTGAAAGCCGCATTCGCAAATGGCCAGGAAAGAAACTAATGCCCCTGTCCTGGATGCGACAACTATAAAAAGACGACACAGGCTGTAATGATTAAACACCTGCAAGGAGGGGTTTTAAGCCTAATTATACGGTGTGGACATTTCATGGTGAGTCTATACAACGCACAAGAGCTGACGTGGTCCATCGTCGCACGTACGAGCATGGTACCGGGATCGAAGTCATGGTGCAAGACTTTGATGATGCTCGGGATTCGGAAGATGAGATGGAGGAATCTGCAAAGGCCTTTTACGAAATGTTGGATTCTTCAAAACGTCCTCTCCATGAGCACACTGAGCTCTGTCAGCTGGATGCAATTGCACAAGTAATGGCTCTGAAGGCTCAGTTCAACTTGGGAAGAGAATGCTACGACGCGATGATGACACTATTTGGACGCTTCCTACCCAAAGGCCATGTCATGCCTGCAAACCTGTACCAGTCGGACAAAATACTTCGTGTACTTAAGATGCCCTATGAGAATATAGATGCATGTGAGAAAGGATGTGTCTTATTTAGGAAGGAGTATGCACACTTGGACTATTGTCCCAATTGCGAGTCTTGCAGGTATCTTGTGGTAGATAACGGTATGGGTGAGAAGAGGCAGACCAAAATCGCAGTTAGTGTTCTTCGGTATATGCCATTCATACCAAGACTTCAACGTGTTTTCATGGTCGAAGAGACAGCCAGACAGATGACATGGCACAAATTGGGCAAAAGAACCGAACTAGATGCGGATGAGAATAAGATGATGGTACACACATCAGATGGGGAAGCGTGGAAACATTTCGATGGATTTCATGAGGATAAAGCGGCAGATCCAAGGAATCCTCGAGTCTGCGCCGCCACGGATGGTTTTAATCCCTTCGGCATGACGACAACCCAATACAGTTGTTGGCCTGTATTTGTCATTCCACTCAATCTCCCCACCCGGGCAGATTATGCAAAGAAAGAACATATTTCTGACGTTGATAATTCCATGGCCCAATTGTCTGGGGAAGAATATGGATGTGTACCTGCAACCGCTTAAGGATGAATTGGAAGAAGCTTGGGTAATGGGGTCAAGACATACGATGCCGCTAGAAAAGAAAACTTTGAAATGCATGTGTGGTACATGTACTCTATGGATGACTTGCCAGCGTATGCGATATTCTCTGGATGGTGTCTGCATGGAAGGTTCCCGTTCCCCCAATGCAAGGCAGCTCTTTAGTTTCATTGGTTGCAGCAGGGTCAGAAGTATTCCTGCTTTTTCCTGGATCCTGACCATCAGTTCAGAAAAGACAAGAAGAACTTCACCAAAGGTAAAGTTGTCAAAAACTTGGCACCACCTGCGTTCACAGGCCAACAGATCCTGGATCAGTTAAACACCCTTGAGCCTGATCCAGAGCGTCCAGGGTATTTCAAGGGGTATAATTCAAAACACTCATGGACTCACAAGCCATGCTTCTGGGATCTGCCTTACTTCAAAGACCTCCTTCTTCCACACAATATCGACATGATGCACACTGAAAAGAATATCAGAGAGGCTATTTTTGGTACATTGTTCGACATAGATGGGAAGACAAAGGATAATATTAAGGCTAGAGTCGATCAAGAGACACTATGTCATAGACCGTTACAAAACATGCTAGAAGGCAAAGGAAAGCAGAAGTGGTCGAAGCCAAAGACCTGGTTCAATCTTGGAAGGCCAGCTATGAGGGAAATTTTCTTGTGGGTCAAAATGCACTTGATGTTCCCCGATGGGTATGCAGCGAATCTAAAGAGGGGACCGAGTCTTGAAAAATTAAAAATCGTTGGTCTCAAGAGTCATGATTGGCCCATATGGCTAGAGCGGGTAATGCCGGTGATGTTACGTGGCTCTATTCCTGAGGATGAATGGCTAGTACTGGCGGAGCTGAGCTATTTCTTCCGTGTTCTTTGTGCGAAAGAATTGTCGCCTGGCGTGGTAGAAGACATGGAAGAGTTTGCACCGGAGTTGTTGTGCAAGTTAGAGAAGATCTTTCCACCGGGCTTCTTTAATCCAATGCAGCATTTGATTTTACATCTACCGACCGAGGCAAGATTGGGTGGGCCCGTGCAAGATCGTTGGTGCTATGCAACTGGGAGGATGTAGAAGACCCTTCGAGCTAAATGTAAAAATAAGCGTAGAATTGAAGCATCGATGGCTGAGGCATTCATTATTGAGGAGGTGGCAAACTTTGTGACATCACACTACGATGCCAAAAATCATCACTTGCATAATCCGAAGCCTCGGCACAATGATGCAGACCCTAAAAAAGGTGGGTCCAACCTCAGCCTATTAAAAGGGAAGCTCGCACCAGCCAGTGCCTCGAAACAATAACATTGGATGTCGAAGAATGGAGGAACATTTCGTTGTATATCTTCAACAACCTAACAGAAGTGCGGTCGTACATCGAGTGAGTTCTCGGCACATTTTCCTGTAACTTCTAATTCATTTGAACTGCTCTTATTCCCGGATATTTCAAAGAGCCGTTACGTCGCCAAATTTTCGGATGGAGCGGTGATTGAAAATGACACCGTCGAAGAGTATGAGCTTCTGTCAAAGACAGGAGGCGGCTATCCCGGTTTCATCTCTTGGTTCAAACAAACGGTAATTATCAATTATGGACAATTTCATTCTTGGTCTAACTTGCGGCTAATGCAACAATCGTTTCGTATTAAACTTGTAGGCTAATTCAGAGTCTATGTACGCCGAATTGAGACAAGTCGCTAATGGTTTTGACTATAAGGTCCGTTCATTTGAGAAATACAACATCAACGGGTATCTCTTTCGTACCTTTGGCAAAGAGCTATCTATGCCCGACCGCAAATCTACAAACTTTGGTGTCTCTGCTAGCGGCGAAGGTGTTATCGAGTATTATGGAAGAGTTGAAGCAATTTATGAACTCCAATTCTATGGTGAAAACCCACCAAACGTCGTAGTCTTCAAATGCTATTGGTTCCAGCCGAAGAAGACTAGAAGGACTCATGAACATATAGGACTAGTCGAAATCAATCCAAACACCCATTTAGATGTTCCCGATGTCTATATTACGGCTCAACAGGTGACCCAAGTTTTCTATCTACCATGGGCATGCCAAACGGATAAGAATCTGGAAGGTTGGTATGTTGTTTATGATGTGCCGCCACATGTCACACCACCTCTCCCAAATGAACAGGATTATGAACCTCACATTAACCCAGACACATATGATGGAGAATTGTTCCAAGAAACACGTCTTTCCAAGAAACGTTTCAAGAACCGCCGTGCTTCACCCAAGAACATGGAAGTAGACATCGACAATGAATCCGACTCCAGCCCTGAGCCGGAACCAGAAGACCTGGAACTCGTAGAGGTTACTGATGCGGATGACCTGTCAATGCTTCAACGATTAAAGGAAGGCCTTTCACAACTTCACGCCGTTGAACCCGACGAGCACGTCATTCATGAAGACATGCGTGATAGTGATGATGATGATGCATTTATTGATGATGATTATTAGTTTGTAAGATTCACAACTTAAATTATATATATTTTAATCTTTATTATTCATGTACGTATTATTATTCATGTTAGTTTTTCAATTTTTTTATGTTGTACTAATTTCTTTTAATATTTATCATGGCAGGTCACCAGGTGTGGAAAGATGGCGTGCGCTGGTCCAGATCGCTCGACGGGTTCTTCCCACTCGCCCCACACGAGGGGAGGTACATCCCTTCCACCCCTATCTCTCCGTAGAGCCTTGGCAGACAGTCTGTCGACACCACCCGTGGGTTCTTCTTCGTTGGCGGCATTGCCAACTGGGAGAGGTGCTGGTCGGGTAGGGAAGAAGGGGAAGGGTACAGGGAGAGGTGGTGGCCGCGGAAGATCCAAGAGGACTGTTGAGCCGTACTCGCCACCTCCACCAGCTCATTCACCCGAGAAGAGGACTACTATGGTCGACCCGTTTGTGGAGGAGGCTACGGGGACTCCGTTCCAGGATCTTGTTGTTGACGGGCATTCGTCCCATGAGACTCCAGTCCAGGAGCAGCCTCGGGTCGAGGTGCATTCGACCCAGGAGCAGACGGAGGAGACTACGGTTGCGGAGGCTTCACCCGATGTGGAGAGGCCCGGATGGGAGACCTGGCCGGATCGTGCCGAGTTGCCGGATTGGACCGAGGGTCCGGGTGGCTCAGGGGGAGGGTATGGCGGGGATGAGCTTACGGATAGTGAGGGTGATGTGTAGGTGGACGGGGTCATCGTGTACAAGCGTGGTAGTACACGTCTCCCGGTTGCGCCGGCTACCCGCGAGCAGATGCCGGTGATTAAACCTGAAGGAGATAGGTAAGTACATTTACTCTTTTTTAGCTTTTGCCTTCAAGTTTGTTCAAATATTTAATGCGTTGACCTTATCATATTGCAGGGGATGGGTACACCCGCTTGGAGTCCGCAAGCCGAACTCCGTCCTTGGTGTGCTTTACCGGACAAATTTCCCGGGGTTGGTCACGTTGCCTGGTGAGGGTCAGGTTCCTACACTAGGATTTTCATGGAAACACTACCAGGATGCGCAGGCCCCGCCGGAGGAGATTATAGATGGTGTCTTGTGCCACACGAGGGCCGAGATGGTGATCAAGAGCTTTTGGGTAAATTATCCTTTTACTGAATATAAAATTAACAATATAGCTAATTATTGTACTAATCGGTGTTTTCACGTTTGATTGCAGACCTTCTATAGGTGTGAGGATGGATATGAGGAGGAGGCGGCCAGGGTTCTCGAGGCCGAGTGTAGGCGGTTACTACAGAACTTGCGCCACGAGGCTCGGTCGCAGGCTATTCGAGATTACTACACCACGCGTGGTATTAAGAAGTAGAAGAAGGATTGCCGCGGAAAGTTTCTGAAGAAGGAGCAATACATGAAGGTAATTACCTATTCTTAAGTCCTTCTATGAAGTTTTCTTGACTTCATTCATACGCGTAGTGCTGAAAATTCTTTCTAATAACTTACAGGTGCCCCCGAGATGGTGTGCGGATAAGATGGATTGTTGGGAGGCGTTGGTTGATGAGTGGTGCACAAGCAGCTGGCGAGCCGTCCACGAGAATGCGAAGGATCGGCGTAGCCAAATGGTTGGTGTGCCACACCATCAAGGCAACGCCAACTTACTTCAGTTTGGACGAAACTGGGTATGTGATTTGCTTCACGATTCATGCAATTCATTCTTGATGCTAATATTTTGTTCCTCTCTTTTAGGCGCATCACAATAAGACGGAGATGCCACACTTGTACGACATTTATGGCATGGCCCATACTGCCTCGTACAAGAAAGCGAAGACATTCTCTGAGTCTGACCTGGATGATCCCAATAACTTCACCAACATATCATCCCACCAGAAGCTCGTGGCATACATGGACGCGGGGAAGGCTATGAAAGGGGATGCCTTTAACCCTAGCCAGGAACCTTTGCATCCAGAGCTGGTGATGATATCTGGTGGCGGGAGGCCCCATGGCTCGATAGCTATTGGAGATGGGATAATACGTTGTCCACTCACTCTCCCGGAGATCAAGGCGCGCCAATCGAGCAGCTGTCCTCAGATAATGCATCGTCCACGGCGAGTCGAACTTTTCATCGAGGTTAGTTGTACGGACTAAGAACACTGTCATCCATTTCATTATGTGTGTCACCATAGATCATTACTGTGGTAACGAGGAATGGTGTTTCAGGCTGCTCTTCGGAAAGAGAGATTGGCAAACTAGGCTGCTCTTGAGAAAGAGAGATTGGCAAGCGAGGCTGCTCTTGAGGCCGCTCTTGAGAAAGAGAGATTGGCAAGTCAGTCTGCTCTTGATGAGAGGGACCAGACCACGACATGATTGATTGAGGAGGAGAGGTACCGGAATGAGGAGGGTCAACGGGCCCTCTACGAGCTTTTTGTGGTAAGTTTTTTTTTCACATTAGCCAAATCATGTGTGTAATGTCTGTTTCATTACTAACTAATACGACCCACTCTTCAGGGTCTGTGCGAGAAGAGCGGTCAAGTCCCTCCACCGATGCCCGTCTTCTCTTCGATTGGCACGGTGAATTTCATTATAAACTAGTATTAATAATTGGGTGTCATCATGCTAACTGAGACATTGCAACATATCTATTCTGCAGAATAACTCCCGAGCGGCATCGCACGACCCTTCTCCAGGTGTTTCTCCTCCTTGATGACCACTACGGTAAGTTTCTCTTCTCCTCTTTCATATTCTCCTTGCCTTAATTTCCTCAACAATGACATAGTTAGCCCATTATGCTCCAAAAAGACATAATTAGCCCATTTAGCTCCAAAATGCCATAATAACCTCAAAATGGCATAAGAACCTTGGTTAGCTCATTAATATTATATACTTAGCTTGTTTTCCTCTAAAATGAGATAATTAGCCCATTTAGCTCCAAAAAGACATAGTTAGCTAATTTAGCTCCAAGAAGAGGAGAAGAGGAGAAGAAATAGGAAAAATGAAAAGAAAGAAGAAGAAGAAGAAGAGAAGAAGGAGAAGGAGGAGGAGGAGGAGGAGAAGCAGGAGAAGGCCAAGGACCTTCTAGTCCTTCTCCTCCTCGTCCTCCTCCTTCTCCTCTTTCTTCTTGATTTCTTCATCTTCTCCTCCTCCTCCTCTTTCTTCTCCTCTTTCATATTATCCTTGCTTTAATTTCCCCAAAAAGACATAATTAGCCCATTTAGCTCCAAAATGCCATAATAAGCTCAAAATGGCATAAAAACCTTGGTTAGCTCATGAATATTATATACTTAGCTTGTTTTCCTGTGAAATGGGATAATTAGCCCATTTAGCTCCAAAAATACATAATTAGGTAATTGAGCTCCAAGAAGAGGAGAATAAATAGGAAAAATGAAAAGAAAGAAGAAGAAGAAGATGAAGAAGAAGAAGAGAAGAAGGAGAAGGAGGAGGAGGAGAAGGAGGAGAAGGCCAATGACCTTCTAGTCCTTCTCCTCCTCCTCCTTCTCCTCCTTCTTCTTGATTTCTTCTTCTTCTCGTCCTCCTCCACTTTCTTCTCCTCTTTCATATTATCCTTGCTTTAATTTCCACAAAAATGGCATAATTAGCCCATTTAGCTCCAAAATGCCATAATATGCTGAAAATGGCATAAGAACCTTGGTTAGCTCATGAATATTATATACTTAGCTTGTTTTCCTCTAAAATGGGATAGTTAGCCCATTTAGCTCGAAAAATACATAATTAGGTAATTTAGCTACATCAAGAGGAGAAGAGGAGAAGAAATAGGAAAAATGAAAAGAAAGAAGAAGAAGAAGATGAAGAGAAGGAGAAGGAGGAGGAAGAGGAGGAGAAGGCCAAGGACCTTCTAGTCCTTCTCCTTGTCCTTGTTCTCCTCCTTCTCCTCCTTCTTCTTGATTTCTACTTATTCTCCTCCTCCTACTCTTTCTTCTCCTCTTTCATATTATCCTTGCTTTAATTTCCCCAAAAATGACATAATTAGCCCATTTAGCTCCAAAATACCATAATAACCTCAAAATGGCATAAGAACCTTGGTTAGCTCATGAATATTATATACTTAGCTTGTTTTCCTCTAAAATGGGATAATTAACCCATTTAGCTCCAAAAAGACATAATTAGGTAACTTAGCTCCAATAAGAGGAGAAGAAATAGGAAAAATGAAAAGAAAGAAGAAGAAGAAGAAGTAGAAGAAGAAAAAGAAGAGAAGAAGGAGAAGGAGGAGAAGGCCAAGGACCTTCTAGTCCTTCTCCTCCTTCTCCTCCTTCTTCTTGATTACTTCTTATTCTCCTCCTCCTCCTCTTTCTTATCCTCTTTCATATTATCCTTGCTTTAATTTCCCCAACAATGACATAATTAGCCCATTTAGCTCAAAAATTCCATAATAAGCTCAAAAAGGCATAAGAACCTTGGTTAGCTCATGAATATTATATACTTAGCTTGTTTTCCTCTAAAATGGGATAATTAGCCCATTTAGCTCCAAAAAGATATAATTAGGTAATTTAGCTCCAACAAGAGGAGAAGAGAAGAAGAAATAGGAAAAATGAACAGAAAGAAGAAGAAGAAGAAGAAGAAGAGAAGAAGGAGAAGGATGAGGAGGAGGAAGGCCAAGGACCTTCTAGTCCTTCTCCTACTCCTCCTTCTCCTCCTTCTTGATTTCTTCTTCTTCTCCTCCTCCTCCTATTTATTCTCCTCTTTCATATTATCCTTGCTTTAATTTCCCCAACAATGACATAATTAGCCCATTTAGCTCCAAAATACCATAATAACCTCAAAATGGCATAAGAACCTTGGTTAGCTCATGAATATTATATACTTAGCTTGTTTTCCTCTAAAATGGGATAATTAGTCCATTTAGCTCCAAAAAGACATAATTAGGTAATTTAGCTCCAACAAGAGGAGAAGAGGAGAATAAATAGGAAAAATGAAAAGAAAGTAGAAGAAGAAGAAGAAGAAGAAGAAGAAGAAGAAAAAGGAGGAGGAGGAGGAGAAGGCCAAGGACCTTCTAGTCCTTCTCCTCCTCCTCCTTCTCCTCCTTCTCCTCCTGCTTGTTGATTTCTTCTTCTTCTGCTCCTGCTCCTATTTCTTCTCCTCTTTCATATTATCCTTGCTTGAATTTCCCCAACAATGAAATAATTAGCCCATTTAGCTCCAAAATACCATAATAAGCTCAAAAGCATAAGAACCTTGGTTAGCTCTTGAATATTATATACTTAGCTTATTTTCCTCTAAAATGGGATAATTAGCCCATTGAGATCCAAAAAGACATAATTAGGTAATTTTGCTCCAACATGAGGAGAAGAGGAGAAGAAATAGGAAAAATGAAAAGAAATAAGAAGTAGAAGAAGAAGAAGAAGAAGAGAAGAAGGAGAAGGAGGAGGAGGAGGAGGAGAAGGAGAAGTCCAATGACCTTCTAGTCCTTCTCCTCCTCCTCCTTCTCCTCCTTCTCCTCCTTCTTCTTGATTACTTCTTCTTCTCCTCCTCCTCCTCTTTCTTCTCCTATTTCATATTATCCTTGTTTTAATTTCCCCAACAATGACATAATTAGCCCATTTAGCTCCAAAATACCATAATAACCTCAAAATGGCATAAGAACCTTGGTTAGCTCATGGATATTATATAATTAGCTTGTTTTCCTCTAAAATGGGATAATTAACCCATTTAGCTCCAAAAACACATAATTATGTAATTTAGCTCCAACAAGAGGAGAAGAGGAGAAGAAATAGGAAAAATGAAAAGAAAGAAGAAGAAGAAGAAGAAGAAGAAGAAGAAGTAGAGAAGAAGGAGAAGGAGGAGGAGGAGGAGGAGAAGGCCAAGGACCTTCTAGTCCTTCTCCTCCTCCTCCTTCTCCTCCTGCTTATTGATTTCTTCTTCTTCTCCTCCTCCTCCCCTTTCTTCTCCTCTTTCATATTGTCGTTGCTTCAATTTCCCCAACAATGATATAATTAGTGCATTTAGCTCCAAAATACCATAATAAGCTCAAAATGGCATAAGAACCTTGGTTACCTCATGAATATTATATACTTCGCTTGTTTTCCTCTAAAATGGGATAATTAGCCCATTTAGCTACAAAAAGACATAATTAGGTAATTTAGCTCCAACAAGAGGAGAAGAGGAGAAGAAATAGGAAAAATGAAAAGAAAGAAGAAGAAGAAGAAGAAGAAGAAGAAGAAGAAGAGAAGGAGAAGGAGGAGGAGAAGGAGAGGGCCAAGGACCTTCTAGTCCTTCTCCTACTCCTCCTTCTCCTCCTTCTTGATTTGTTCTTCTTCTCCTCCTCCTCCTATTTCTTCTCCTCTTTCATATTATCCTTGCTTTAATTTCCCCAACAATGACATAATTAGCCCATTTAGCTCCAAAATACCATAATAACCTCAAAATGGCATAAGAACCTTGGTTAGCTCATGAATATTATGTACTTAGCTTGTTTTCCTCTAAAATGGGATAATTAACCCATTTAGCTCCAAAAAGATATAATTAGGTAATTTAGATCCAACAAGAGGAGAATAGGAGAAGAAATAGGAAAAATGAAAAGAAAGAAGAAGAAGAAGAAGAAGAAGAAGAGAAGAAGGAGAAGGAGGAGGAGGAGGAGAAGGCCAAGGACCTTCTAGTCCTTCTCCTCCTCCTCCTTCTCCTCCTTCTCCTCCTTCTTGATTTCTTCTTCTCCTCCTCCTCCTCCTCTTTCTTCTCCTATTTCATATTATCCTTGCTTTAATTTCCCCAACCATGACATAATTAGCCCATTTAGCTCCAAAATACCATAATAAGCTCAAAATGGCATAAGAACCTTGGTTAGCTCATGAATATTATATTCTTAGCTTGTTTTCCTCTAAAATGGGATAATTAGCCCATATAGCTCCAAAAAGACATAATTAGGTAATTTAGCTCCAACAAGAGGAGAAGAGGAGAAGAAATAGGAAAAATGAAAAGAAAGAAGAAGAAGAAGAAGAGAAGAAGGAGAAGGAGGAGGAGGAGGAGGAGGAAAAGGCCTAGGACCTTCTAGTCCTTCTCCTCCTCCTCCTTCTCCTCCTTCTTCTTGATTTCTTCTACTTCTCCTCCTCCTCCTCTTTCTTCTCCTCTTTCATATTATCCTTGCTTTAATTTCCCCAACAATGACATAACTAACCAATTTAGATCCAAAATGCCATAATAAGCTAAAAATGGCATAAGAACCTTGGTTAGCTCATGAATATTATATTCTTAGCTTGTTTTCCGCTAAAATGACATAATTAGCTCAAAAACATCATATTTTGTTCTTCTTCTGAGTTTCTTATTCACATTTTTGCAGATTGGATATACTACATGCATGGAAGCTGGCATTCATGGAGTTGAACAATGTCGATGGATGAACTTTATATGTATATCATCTAGTTTTCATTTGAGTTGATGAACAATGTCGAACTATATGTATATGTATATATGGATAAATAGTGCAATACTTTGTATGTTGGTTCTTTCGATATATGGGGATGTACATTGATTTATATGTATATCATATATGTGTTGTGAATTATATATATATGTGTTGGCAAGTATATGTGTGATGAACTATATATCATATATGTGTGGTGAATTATATAAATGTGCTGTAAAATGTATATATATATATATAAATAAATATATATATATATATATATATATATATATATATATATATATATGTGCTGTGAAATAATATAAAACAAAAAAACAGGTACTATATGGGCTCTTTCCTGTCTGCCAGCTGATGGCAAAGACCTGTGCCATCAGCTGGCAGATGGCAAAGGTGCCACATGGCACCCAGCTGTGCATCCCGGGGTGTCTATATAGGCTCTTTGCCGTCTGCCTCCAGGGTGGGCAGACGGCAAAGAAGAGGGTACAGAGGAGGGGGGGAGGAGGCAGACGGCAAAGAGTGGAGGGGGGAGGAGGAGGAGGCAAACGACAAAGAATAAGGGGTGGGCAGATGGCAAAGCCTCCGTTAACCCCTAATGGAGGCAACGCTTGTTGGTTGCCGTCTCGAGCACTCTGCCGACTGCTCCTATGGAAAGCTGACGGCAAAGAGCTTTGTCATCTGCTTTGGGGGGACAGACGACAAAGAAGGTACGATGCCGTCATAGGCTGACGCAGAAATTTTGCCGGCCGTGAGATTCTTTGCCGTCTGTGGTATTCTCTTTGCCGTCCGGGATTTAGTCTTTGCCGTCTATGATGGCAGATGGCAAATAAGCTGATTCCTGTAGTGATGCATCCCGGGTCGTCCACTCGTTTCTCCACGGAGCCCATCTAAACCGTCCTTCACCCAGAGTTGCATTGCATCACGAGGTCTTGAAAATCTTGACTTAACCGGTCTTGGTTATTAAATAAATCTTGCATCGCTCGTGATAAACTCTCAACCAGTACCCCGTCTACACAAGCATAGCAATATAGAATTTGTCGTCCCGGGCCAAGTAACGGGGTTGATGGGTGCCTACCACATGATACTACAACAAGTAACCAATATTTCCAAGTACCTACTCAGCATGCAATAGGGTGTAGAAGGGTAGAACTACAATGCATAAAACATAGGTAATACATGATCAAATGACTTGCCTTGCTGATAGTTGTCGTTATCAAGCGCTTCTAAGTAGCACGCTTCGCACTCCGGGTGATCTATCGATACAAACAAAATACACACAATAAGTATTACAATCACTAACAAACAAAATAACATCACAATCATATGAACACCATTGCATAAAGTGAAGAAAATCACTTAACATAAGCAAAACAGAATCTATTTTTGATAAAACCCCAACTAAAAATATATGATCACTAGGAAGCAGCAGCAAAAAGAATAAAATTAAAATCTATTTTTAAACTCCTGGAATAAGCAAAACAAGATTTAAACTAAATATGATCTAATTGAAATTTTGAAATTTCAAACATAGTCAAATAATATGTTTTCGAGAACTACAAGAAAATTTTGATCTACTCGAAAAAGAATCAACCTCATTGGACCTCTAGATCAAAATTTATAGGGAAAACAAAATTGAAACTCTCTCTGTTTCTAAACTAAAACAGAAAAAAGAGCTACTCTAGTGAACAGGGGGGGGGTATGTGGCTCATCCTGATTGGCTCTGGGGTTGTGCGATGCGGCGCTATCTAGCTAACGGCCGTTATTTAAACAAAACCTTTCGGATAAATAATAAGTGGGGTAAAACCGGTTTGGTTTTTGTGTGAAAACCGAAGGGGTACTTCGTTTCTAATATACACCGTTCGTCCTAGATCCTACGGATGAAAGGAAAAGAGGGAGAGGCTCACCGCGGGCAGGGGTCTCCGATGAGATCCGAGGCGGTGGTGGCTTGGTGGTGGTCGGCGGCGAGGTTCCCGTGGTCGGGGACGACTACAGAGGAGCCCAGGCGATGGAGGCGGTCCTCCGAGAAGAGTGGCGTCGTCGGCGTGGCTTGGGGAGGTCGGGGCGATGCAGGGGAAGCTCGAGAGCTTCGATCGGCTTTCCAAACTCCGACGAGGTGGCAGCGGTGGTGTGGGGCGAGGGGCTTCGGGTCTAGGGAGAAGAACGCGGTGCGGAGGGGTAGGGGGCTTTTATAGGGGGGAGGAGGGTTAGGGGAAGGAAGGACAGGGAGATCTGGGGAGGGGATCGGGGTCCGGCATGGTAAGGAAAGAGGAGGGGCTCGGGGGGAAAGAAGGGAGCGAGAGGAAGGGGGTGACCGATGGGGTGGCGGTTCGGCCAGTGGGGCCCAGGCGCACGGAGAGAGAAGGGAGGGCACGGGGATCAGTCGGCCGATCCGTAGCGGGATCGGATCCCGGGCCTCAGGAAATCTGGCCCAATTATTAAAAGACGCCCCAGGCGCTTTCCTATTAAAAAAAATATTTTCCTTTTCTATTTTTCTTCAAAAACACAAAGTAAATCAAAGAAAAAAGCAAGTAAATAAATCAAGAAATAGTGATATTATATATCAAAATTTTCAGAAAAAAAATCTCTACAGGTTTAACACTTTTCCAAGGTCAAAATAAAAACTTAAAAAAATGTTTTTTTCAGAGAAACCCCTAAAAGCATTATTTTCTTTTGCAAATATTTTCTCAACAAAGTTTTGGTTTTCTAGGCTCAAAATATATCAAAAGTGCCCCTGGTTTTGGAGGGTCATATTCCTCCTCTCTTTCTTGCTTGCAAGAAATTATTTCCCGGCACTTCTTGCACGAAGAAAAAAAGCAAGGATGAAAATTTGAAAGGAATCAAATGCCAACTTTTATTTCAACCAACATGCATAGATGCTTAGCAGCAATTGTAAAACATTCCAAATTAGGAAATTTGGGATGTTACACCTACAGCACAGTCATCTCTACATTCATGTGGCAACCAAGACAAACCATTATAAGATCCTAGCTAAATAAGCATGGCATAAGCAACTACCATCTCTAAGTTGTCATTGCAAACATGTTTCTCTCACAACAAAGCTGAATTAGGCACGATGAGCTAGTCATATTTACAAAAACAAAATAGATCGAGTTCATACCAGCTTTTCCAAGTTGAGTCACTTCATCATATATCGTCATTATTGCCTTTCACTTGCATGACCGAACAATGTGAACAATAACAAGAGTGCTAGTGCATTGGACTACGCTGGAATCTGCAGGCAAACACAAAGGAGAAGACAAAGTAATATGGCTCTTTGAAAGCTAAACAGGTATGCATGCAAGAGCCACTAAACATTGTAACCAATATCTTCTAGCTTGACCCAAAGAAAAAGAAAACTATCTACACGGGAAAGCTCCCAACAAGCAAAAGAAGAAAAGAAAATCTTTTTGGGTTTTCCCAAACTAGAAAGACACACGAAAAGAAAACAATAAAAAGAAAATAAACTAACCTGGATGATACAGTGGCAAAGTTTGAACACCGACTAACAAAATGAAAGCATAAGCAAGAATGTAAAGTCGGTGAGAACACGTACTCCCCCAAGCTTAGGCTTTTGGCCTAAGTTGGTCTACTCCCAAGGATGGTCGTGGCGAAACCCAGAACGATAATCGGGGTTATACGGGAGCACTGCAGCCACTGCCTGAATAGTTGCCTCACGGAGATGAGCAGCCTTTGCCTCCCTCTCATACTCCTCTGCCTCTCCTCTGGTTATGTAATATCTCTGTTTTACCTGAAAGTCAAAGAAGGCAGGAGCAGGAAGGGTAATATGGAAAACACGCTGCCTGTTAAATATCAAACGGTATAGGAGGGATTTGCCATCCCTCTCAAGGAACTGGTAGCGTGTCAAGGTGACGCGGTCAATGAAAGCTGTATGAAGCGGGGGATCTCCTTCGCGGATGGGTACTCCAAGAAAATTTGCTATGCGAGTGGCATAGATCCCACCAAAGAAATCCCCATCAATTGCATTCTTATTCAGCCTCCTAGCTATTATAGCTCCCATGTTGAAGCTTTTGTCACCCGTCACTGCACTCTTAAGGATACTAATGTCGGGTGCGCAGAGGTGACAATGCTCAATCTTGCCATTAATGCATCTGCCTACGAAAAGGGCAAAGTAATGCAAGGCACGAAAATGAATACTACCCATGGTAGCTTGTGTAATGTCTCTAGTTTCTGCAACACACGAAATGTCTAACCGAAGATTTAGGAGGATCATTGAGGCTACCCCATGTAGGTATCTTGCAAATTCTATTGAAATCCTCTAAATCCATGGTATACGATTTATCATAGAGATCAAACAGTACCGATGGCTCACGGCCAGCTAAAAATTTGAATCTACGAACGAAAGAGGCAGTGAGAGCAACATACTGTTCACATTTATCGGAGATGAATTCTTCGAGTCCGACGTTGTGAACAAGTGCAACAAACTCATCTTTGAAACCCGCATCAATCATAAATTCATCAGAAGGCCATTCACATGTTTGTACCTGCGCGTCCCTTGGTTGGTAAGGATCAGGCTCCCGAATCGCAAGACGGGGACCTCTCTTGCTTGAGGAACCACCATGAAAGTTTCTCCTAAACATCTTCCTTTTCTGAAATTTTAGTGACCCAAAGGAAAAATGAACAAGGCTCAACTAAACTCGTAGCAACTACTCCCACAAGTGCCTAGAGACCATATTACGCATCAAAACTACTTGGGACCAGCTAGAATCAGCATGCAAAGCTCAAGAACATGGTCACCAAGGTAGCAAAAATACGCGGAGCATAAGGCACTAGGGCAAAAACTAATTGGACCAATGGAGGAGTCACTTACCAAGGAGTAATTTCCCCAAAACAGTTCGGAGAATGGTGATTTGAGCAAAGAGATCGAAAATCCCAGCAAGAGGAGCAAGAACACGGGTTTGAGCTGCGAAATGATTTTGTCTCAGAATTTTTTTCAAAACATCTAGAAAAAAATCATACTTGATTTTCACGGCGTTCGGAGAACTTTTATTTTCGGGGTACTTTTCTACCGGACGCTAAAACAGAAAACAGGGAAAACTAAACTAAATCTATCATTTTTCTTCTAAGCAACCGAAGGTGAAAGCTTGGAACAGAGGTTTGTGGCTCCTCGATTCATCCATCTCATGGTCATCGATAGAAATCCGTCAATGGGGTTGATCAAATCCCCTCAACAAAACTTTCTCGAACCGCAAAAGAAAACGGAGAATTTTCAAATAGTCACTCGGTCACCTCGATGGGGATGTGTATCTCCCCAACAAGCAAATCATACTTCATCTTGACACGAGGAATAGGGCATTCAAAGCTCCCAATAAGTATCGATGAAGTTTTTTCGATAGCATTGATGCAATGTACTCAATATTGTTTCTTCGGAAAGTGCACCGTATTCTCATTACCGTTGACATGGAAAGTGACATTGCCTTTGTTGCAATCTATAACAGCCCCTGCAGTGTTTAAAAAGGGTCTTCCGAGGATGACCGCCATGGCATAGTCCTCGGGAATATCCAAGATAACAAAGTCTGTTAAGATGGTGACGTTGGCAACCACAACAGGCACATCCTCGCAAATGCCGATAGGGAAAGCAGTTGATTTGTGGGCCATTTGCAGAGAGATTTTAGTGGGTGTTAACTTATCCAGTTCAAGTCTACGATAAAGAGAGAGAGTCATAACACTAACACCGGCTCCAAGGTCGCATAAAGCAGTTCTCATGTAGTTATCTTTAATGGAGCAAGGTATAGTGGGCACACCGGGATCACCTAGTTTCTTAGGAGTTCCACCCTTGAAGGTATAGTTACCAAGCATGGTGGAAATCTCAACCTCAGGTATCCTCCTCTTATTAGTCACAATATCTTTCATGTACTTAGCATACGAACACATTTTGAGCATATCTGTCAAACGCATCTGCAGAAAGATAGGTCTGATTATTTCAACGAATCGCTCAAAATCCTCATCATCCTTTTTCTTGGATGGTTTGGGACGAAAGGGCATGGGTTTCTGAACCCATGGTTCCCTTTCTTTACCATGCTTCCTAGAAGTGAAGTCATTCTTATCATATCTCTTAGTCTTAGGCTGTGGGTTATCAAGACCAACAGGTTCAATCTCCACATCCTTTTCATTACTAGGTTGAGCATCAACATAAACATCACTATTGATATTATCATTAGGCTCATGTTCATCACCAGATTGTGTTTCAGCATTAGAGACAGAGGCATCGTTTGGACTCTCGGGTGTAGCAGCAACAGGGTTGCTAGCGTGCACATCCCTATCATCTTTGTTCTTCTTTCTAGGATGACTAGGTGCATCAGTGTGAACTCCTCCAAAATCTTGTTCAATTCTCTTAGGATGACCTTCAGGATACAATGGTTCCTGAGTCATTCTACCGCCTCTAGTAACGACTCTAACAGAATTGTCATTCAACTCATTGAGCATGTCATTCCGAGCTTTAAGTACTTGTTCTACTTGAGTAGTAACCATACAGGCATGTTTACTCAGAAGCTTAAGATCATTGACATTTCTGTCCACACAAGCACTTAAATGACTAAGCATACGAGCATTCTTTTCCAATTGTGTGCTAATATAATCATTGAAACTTTGTTGTTTGGCAACGAAGTTATCAAATTCATCCATGCATAAGCTAGCAGGTTTGTCAAAAGGAATATCACTCTCATCAAACCTCCGTAGAGAATTTACTTCTACTACCTGTATCGGGTTATCGAGACAATGGATCTCTTCGATAGGTGGTAGATTTTTGACATCTTCAGATTTAATGCCTTTCTCTCGCATAGATTTCTTGGCTTCTTGCATATCTTCAGGACTGAGGAATAGAATACCTCTTTTCTTCGGAGTTGGCTTAGGAGGTGGTTCGGGAATAGTCCAAGCATTCTCATTGCACAAGATGTTATTCAATAGAATCTCAGCTTGTTCTACGGTTCATTCCCTAAAAACACAACCGGCACAACTATCTAGGCGGTCTTTGGAAGCATCAGCAAGTCCATTATAGAAGATATCAAGTATTTCATTCTTCTCAAGAGGGTGATCAGGCAAAGCATTCAGTAGCTGGATGAGCCTCCCCCAAGCTTGTGGGAGACTCTCTTCCTCAGCTTGAGCAAAGTTGTATATTTCCCGCAAGGCAGCTTGCTTCTTATGGGCAGGGAAATATTTTTCAGAGAAGTAGTAGACCATATCCTTGGGGCTACGCACACATCCAGGAGCAAGAGAAGTGAACTAAGTCTTAGCATCATCCTTTAACAAGAAAGGAAACAGCTTGAACATATAGTAGTGGCGGATCTTTTCCTCACTAGTGAATAGGGTGGCTATATCGTGCAGTTTGGTAAGATGGGCTACAACCGTTTCAGACTCATAACCGTGAAAAGGATCAGATTCGACCAGAGTGATTAACTCAGGGTCGACAGAGAATTCATAATCCTTCTCAGTCACAAAGATAGGCGAAGTAGCATACTTCGGGTCGTATTTCATCCTAGCGTTCAGAGATTGTTCTTTCCACTTGCGCAGTAGTTTCTCAACATCATAGCTATCCTTACATGCAAGAAAGTCCTCAGCTATCTCTCCCTCCATAACATAGCGTGTATCAGGCATAACAGGCAATTCAAGCATAGTAGCAGGTTCTACTTCAATAGTATCAGCAGTTTCAGAAGTATCATCACATCTAGCAGCAGCTCTAGCAATATGTGCATCAAGGAATGCACCAAGTGGCAAAGCAGTATCAGGCATAGTATCAAGCAAAGCATCATCAGGCATAGTATCAAGCATATCATCATCACGCATAGTATCAAGCATAGCATCATCAGGCATAGTATCAAGCATAGCATCATCAGGCATAGTATCATGGGAAGCAGACGTAGCTTCATCAAGCACATGCGTCATATCAAGATTTCTAGCAGGAGGCGAAGTCGCAAACTTACTCAAAACTGAAGGTGAATCAAGTGCAGAGCTAGATGGCAGTTCCTTACCTCTCCTCGTAGTGGAAGGTAGGATTTTAGTTCTTGGATCTATCATATTCCTCATAGTGATCAGCAGACATCAATCCCAAGTGACTCAGAGAATATAGATGTGCTTCCCCAGGAACGGCGCCAGAAAAAGACCTTGATAACCCACAAGCATATGGGATTGCAGCAGTTTTGGAGGGTAGAGTATTCAACCCAAATTTGTTGGTTCGCCAAAGAAGAAGTGAAAGAATATTCTCAAGTATTAGCAGCTGAGTTTGTCAGATTCAACCACACCTGAAAGATTAGTGTCTGCAAGCAAAGTATCAGTAGCAAAGTAGTATGATAGCAACGATGCCAGAAATGATCTGTTGACAAGGCAGACTATTCCTAACTGTTGTATCAATGGCGCCAGAAGGTTGCACGTGGGCGAGTAACTATTCTTCCCCGACAACAGTGTCCGAACAGATCTTGCAACAAGTAACAGCGAAGTAGCAAGGAACAACAGTAGCAGCAGCAGCAGAGTAACAACAGTAGCAACAATAGTAGCAAAGTGGCCCAATCCCTTTTGTAGCAAGGGACAAGCCTAGACAAAGTAACGTAGCGAGGACCAGTAGTAAAAGACTCGTAGGCAATGGATCGGTGATGGATGAGTATGACGGATGTGATTCATCATGTAACAGCTATAACACGGAGAGATAAGTAACTAGCTCCCGTTCGTCAATCTAATGTGGGCATGTATTCCGTATGTAGTCATACGTGCTTAGGGAAAAAACTTGCATGACATCTATTGTCCATCCCTCCTGTGGCAGCGGGGTCCTAAGGGAAACTACAGGATATTAAGATTTTCCTTTTAATAAAGAACCGGACAAACGCATTAACACGCGGTGAATACATGAACTCCTCATACTATGGTCATCTCCGGGAGTGGTTCCGGCTATTGTCACTCCGGGGTTGCCGGGTCATAACATATGGTAGGTGACTACAACTTGCAAGATAGGATCTAAAACACACATATATTAGCGACAACATAATAGGTTCAGATCTGAAATCATGGCACTCGGGCCCTAGTGACAAGCATTAAGCATAGCCAAGTAGTAGCAACATCAATCTAGAACATAGTGGATACTAGGGATTAATCCCCGTCAAGAACTAACTTGATTACATGATAGATCTCATCCAACTCATCACCGTCCAGCAAGCCTACGATGAGATTACTCACGAACGGTGAAGAGCATCATGGAATTGTCGATGGAGAAAGGTTGATGATGACGATGGCGACGATTTCCCCTCTTCGGAGCCCGAAACGGACTCCAGATCTGCCCTCCAGATGAAGAACAGGATGTGGCGGCGCCTCCATATAGATTGATGTTGAAGAACAGGATATGGCAATTCTGATTTTTTTTCCATGCGAGACGGAAAAACGCGATATGGCAAAACGCGATGAAACCTTCTCTCTGATTTTTTTCCATGCGAGACGGAAGATATAGATCTGAGTTTGGGGGCGGTGGAGCCACGTGGGCCCCACAAGCCCTCACTGCGCTGCCAGGGGGGGTGGCCGCGGCCTATGGTCTTGTGGCCCACTGGTCCACCTCCTCCGGTGGATCTTTGCACAGGTATTTTTCTTTTATTACAGAAAAAAGCTCCGTAAGTTTTTAGGACATTCGGAGAACTTTTATTTCTACACAAAAACAACACCATGGCAATTCTGCTGAAAACAGTGTTAGTCCGGGTTAGTTCCATTCAAATCATGCAAGTTAGAGTCCAAAACAAGGGAAAAAGAGTTCGGAAAAGTAGATACGACGGAGACGTATCAGGGGACACCCCTCGTCAGCGCCACTCCCTGGCTCCCTCTCCCACACCCACCTAACCCCTGGCGCTCAATCCCACAACCCCCGCCTACCGCTCTCCTCCACGAGAGACCCGCACCTCCCCTCGTCCCACCAACCCACGAGGCCGCGCCTCCCCTCGCTCCCCCACCTACCACCCCACTCCCTCTCGTCCCTCTCTCCCCACGACCGAGGCCCTGCCTCCCTCCTCCCATATCGCATCGCCCCCACCATCTTGCTCGTGCCGCTGGCCCTCCCCTCCCGTCGGCCCCCGCCATCCCGCTCGTCGCCCCTGGCCACCGCGAGCCCCTCCCTTGGAAGCCCCCGTCACGGCGAACCCTCCACCCCGTCGGCCGGAGCTACCCACGACGGATGCTCCTCGTCATCAACGTCACCGTCTTCTTCCTTTCTCTCTGTTTTGAGAGGTGAGGGAGATATCACACACATGTTGACACGGAGATATGCACACAAATGTGTTAGAGAGAAAATAAAATAAAAGATGTATGTATGTTGTATTAGATGCCCGTATGTATGTATGTATGTATTGGATATGTATGCATGTATGTAGAGAAAATAAAAAGAAAAAGAAAAATATATATATGTTTTTTATTAATAAAATAAATAATTAATTAATTAGGTATATTATTTAATTAATTAGTTAATTAGTTAAATAGATGATTAAGCTAATCTGTTAATTAGGATAAATAATTATCCTATTAGAATATGACACGTGGGTCCCCCACTAAATTAATCTGATTAATTAATATTAAACCTAATTAAAAACTTGTGTCTATGACACACGGGACCCACTAGTCCGTTGACTAGTCAACTGTTGATGTCAGCATGACATCATGTTGATGTCATAATTGCATTTAATAAAATTAATTAAAGCTGTTTTTAATTCCTAAATATTGAATAAAACTTTAAAAATTAATATAAAATAATCCGTAAGTTTGATCAAAATATTTTCAACATGAAAGTTGATCAGCAGAACGAGACGAACCCGGATACACGGTCCATTTGTTTGTCACGCGTCTCTAGCATAGCAAACATGGAACTTTTCCATTGTTTTCAGTCTGACCCGTAGTATCCCGAGACCCGAAAAATATCATCAGATATTCTTCCGACCCGTCTATGACGGATGTTGCTGCGTTAGCTCATGTCTAGTGTGCATATTGCCATGTAATGCTTAGTGTTGCACCTGTTGCTATTATTTATTGTTTCTTCCCCCTCTTCTTACCGGTAGACCCCGAGACTGACGCTGCTGCCGGGTACATCTACGACCCTGCCGACCAGCCCTTTGCCGCCGAGCAACAAGGCAAGCAAACTCCCTTGGTCATCCCTATATCGCCTATGTCTTTCTCCCTGATGCTTGCATTATTATTTTTCTACCGTTGTAGTTAGCTCCTATATCTGATGCATAGCCTATTTTTGATGAACAGCTACTTTCAGTACTGTACCTTTAAATCTGCTTAGTATAGGTGGAGGAGTCATCCCTTCTGACCCCGTAGTCCAGTTGCCCCGCTTTGTTTTCAAATCTTGATCCCTGATCGACGAGCCAGACCCGACACATCACATACACCCCCTTAGTTGTACAACGCTATAGAGATACTATCGGGTACCGAGGGTGACACCTCGCTAAGTACTCCTGATGATATCTCTGTAGTATAGCTAGTCGGTCGTGGTTATCGAGGGTGATTCCTCTTTCACCATTCCCGACGATGCCTTTGTCGTGCAACCCCTCAAGTGTGGGACCGCCGAGGGTGATTCCTCTAAGCCCACCTTGATGAATGCATCGTTTGGAATCCAACTAGGGTTATACCTCGGATTCCCACAGATGGTAGAACCACACAGTTACTCGACCATGTTACTGGGATCATTGGTGTTTAGATGTTAGGCGGGTGGTTTCCCGCATGTTTCGGTCGATGGCCTAATTAAAATGATAATGGATTTGGGTATTTGATCGGGGTTGGTCGGAAGGCCTTATTAGACACTAACCATCTGCGTGGGAAGAATTATGGGTAGTCGATGTCGCGGTATCAGCCGAAGCTTTTCAGATGTCAGCAATGTAGCGGGGCACGCCCGAGTGGTCCCGAGATGCATCACTCTTGTATTAAGGGCTGCTAGGACCGACCTCGGCCGCCCACTCATCGTGCAGGAGCACGGAGGGCAAGTGGGCCCACGAACCCTTTGTGCTTAGGAGTTAGACCGGCGGGTTGGCCTCTCTATTGAGTCTTAGGTGGGGTTGCGACGTGTCGATATTCCGAGGCCGGGCATGACCCAGAAAAGTGTGTCCGGCCAGAGTGTTATCGAGCGCGTCGGGAAATATGTTGTGCACCCCTGCAGGGAAGAACTTATCTATTCGAATAGCCGTGTCCACAGTTACAGGACGACTTGGAGTTGTGCCCTGATCTTATACAACTACAATTGTTACTTAATGGGATTTAGTTGCCCCGGGATTGCTTCCTCGCAGGGAGTCGAGGGAGGATGTCTGGGCGTGACCTCATATTAATATTGCAACAACAATATGACTATTAATTGTGTTACACCTGTTCTACTCTCGTCTATTGCTGCAAGACCCTGAAGATGCTAGTCTTTGATAGGACTAGGCCTTCTCTCTCTATTCTCGCATTGCTGCAGTCAGTCCACACATAACCCCCTTCTTTGATACTGATGCATACTTAGGATAGTTCCGATGAAAGACTTGCGAGTACTTTGGATGAGTACTCACCGTTGCTTTGCTCCCATTTTGTCCCCTTGATCCGTTGTTGCGACCAGATGATGGAGCCCAGGAGATGTAGTTCCCCGCCGACGACGACTTCTACCCTAACGGTGCCTACTACTATGTGGAGGCCGATGCAGACCAGGAGTAGTTAGGAGGTTCCCAGGAAGGAGGCCTCGCCTCGTTCGATCGTTGTATCTTTTGTGCTAGCCTTCTCTAAGGCACCCCATGTTTTATGTCTGTACTCAGATATTGTTTCTTATGCTGACTCGTGTGTTTATCAAGCTTTCGTATTCTAGCCCTCGAGGCCCCTGGCTTGTAATATGAAGCTGATATTCTTTTATTTGTGTCTAGAGTTGTGTTGTGATATCTTCCCGTGAGTCCTTGAGTTTGATCATACGCATTTGCGTGTATGATTAGTGTACGATTAAAAGGAGGGCGTCACAAGTTGGTATCAGAGTCGATTGCCTGTAGGTAGCCCCCTTTCCAACTCCTTGGCCGAAGTTGAGCCTAGTGTTTGAAAAACATTACTAACACTAATGTTGTGGCTTACCGGCCCACATCTCAATTAGGTGTTATTAGTTTCTTTTACTCCTTTCCTATACTCTGGGCTCTACTCTCTCTTCTCTTTCGGGTTAAAGATTTTACTAACTCTAACATTAGGTTCTCATAATCACATCGACCCGGAGCGCTGGACTATCTACTCTGTTCTTCTGAATATATATTACACACACTGTCATTTGACATCCGTCAATCTTATTTTCAGATGCGTCCCGCAAGACAGCACGTGCGCCTGACACAGGCCACTCAGACGACCGGGTTACCAGCCATTTTGGTCGACCTCCTGACCAGACTAGGATATCGCTGGTACCCCGAGTACACTGTGTATGAGGACTTCCGCGAGTACAACGAGTACCAGTACCAGGCTGAGGTTCGCATCTTCGACCAGATGGGCGGCGACACCCTCGAGCGCCACGTGTTCTGCTATATTGGAGTGTCGGTCGAGATGGCCGTCCATGATGCGGCCTACATCGCTATCACCCATCTCCATGGAGCGTATCCTCACCTTGAGGAGAGTGCTTTTAGATACATCCCGCATGCTCCTGTCGGGGATGAGACTGGGTCTGATTTCACTGCCTACACTACTAGCGGTCGGGAGCGCAACGATCGGTCCTACGTCATTGTCTGCGCCCCCTACGTGACACGTCGCTACGATGCGCGGGTTATGGTGCAGTACACTGAGGCGTTGGATCGTGCTTTTCGAGCTCTGATTGTGGAGCTGTACACTACGCGTGCTCGTCTTTATGACGTGATGATACAGCTGGATCCAGCACACCACCCGAGGGTTCCCCCTATGCATGTTCGTGAGCCGAGCAAGACAGAGCTACCATCAGGTCTCGAGTGCACTGATGTTGGGGGTAGAACCCCTGCACTTGGACCTCAACTCCTCGAGTGGATGCGGTATCCTCACTAGAGTCACAACGGGATACAGGATCCTGTTCCTACCTTATATCACCGCCAGCTACCAGGATTCGTTCGTCCTCTTCGACGTTGATGTAGCCTTATCACTATATCTCGTTATGGTACTCTTCCACCGCGTGCCTGCGTGAAGCCTAGTGAGTCCAGGGTATCGTCTATGCGTCCAGGCTATCGCCAAATTTCGAATTTGTAATCGTTGGTGTGTAATCGAACTTATGTATGGGTCTGTATGTCGAACTCAACTACTATGAAGTATCTATCATATTTCCCTTTCAACATGCTTGATTACTTCATGAATGCGAGCGATGCCTTTGCAATTACTTTAAGCTAAACTACCCCTATTAAATATTTAGCAGGATGGTTAGACCAGATGGCCGCCCGCGTAGCCCTGCCGACGATGCGCCACCCCCGCCTCCTGAGTATATGGCTGGGATGATCCAGCAATTTGAACTGATCCGCCAGTTTATGCAAGGGCTCATGGATCAGTTGCAAAGGCCGAATATGAACCAACAGCAAGGCGTGACACTGCAAGACTTCTGCCGCCTCAAACCTGCGATATACCGCAGCTCAACTCAGCCTCTTGATGCTGATGAGTGGCTCCATGACATTGCTTATCAGCTGGAGTCTGGCAATGTGCCCCTGGCGAGCTATGTCAACTTTGCCGCCTACTTCCTGAAGGGTCCCGCTGCTCAATGGTGGGAAAGCCACAGACGCTCTAAGCCCGCTGGAACTGTCATCACTTGGGCAGAGTTCAAGGCTGCTTTCCGTGCTCGCTACATTCCTCAGGGAATCATGGACCGGAAGAAGCGTGAGTTCCGCAACCTGGTCCAGGGCAACAAGACTGTGGATGCTTATCAGCGGGAATTTCTGGACTTATCTCGCTATGCTGAAGAAGACATTGCAACTGATGCACGCAGACAGGAGAAGGCCTTCACCCTGATATCAAGCTGACACTCCTCGTTCACGACTATGCTGATTTCGCCACCCTGGTGAACAACGCTATTCAGGTTGAGACTGCTCTGCAGGAATACAAGGATAGCAGCAAGCGCAACCGTGACATGGGCTCATCTTCGGGATCATCTACACAGAAGCGGATGATCTGGATTCCCAACAACATGTACCATGCACCTACTCATGCTCTGAGGCCATCCTATGCTGCACCTTGCCTGCCTCCTCCACCACCTAGGCATCCGAGGCTTCCAGCTCCACCGCCTCGAGTTCCTCCTTCCCGTCCCGAAGACGGGTTGTGCTTCAAGTGTGGCTGTGCAGGTCACCATGCTAGAGACTTCAGGAAGAATCCGAATCAATTGACACTTGCCTCAACTAGCAGTGGCAACAACCAGAACCGCAACTACAACGCTAAGCCTGCTTATGTTCGTGGTCAGGCCAACAACATTGAGATGGGTCAAGATCAAGACCAGCCTACTATCGTGATGGGTGCACTTCTCGTTAACTCAGTACCTGCTTCTGTATTGTTTGATAGAGGAGCATCACATTCCTCTATGTCAAAATTTTTTCCATACATGCATGACATTAGGAGCGAAGAGATGAACATCCCGATAGTGGTAAACACCCCTCGGGGTGAATGCCGAACCTCTGTGGTTTGCCCCCATGTTTCAGTTGAAATTGAAGGATTAGAATTCCTTGCCAACCCCATCCTACTAAAGTCATCCAACATTGATCTCATACTGGGGATGGACTGGCTGAAAGCACATACGACATCGATTGTTTGTGCCACCAAGACCGTCCACCTCCTACACCCTTTAGATGAATTAATAAGCTACCATGCGCATCTCATCCGAAATGTTGAGGCATGGCTCTATGCCTTGAATGCATTAAATGCGTCGCCTCTTGAAGGGATTGAGAACATTCCAGTGGTCCAAGAATTCCAAGATGTCTTTCCAGAAGAACTTCCGGGGATTCCCCCTGCTCGAGCTGTCGAGTTTGTCATTGACTTGGTACCCAGTACCACTCCTATTGCCAAGCGTCCTTATAAAATGCAACCACATGAACTCCTTGAACTTAAGCAAGAAATTGACAACTCACTTCGTTTGGGTTTCATTCATTCGAGTTCCTCTGCTTGGGGAGCACCTTCTCTCTTTGTTAATAAGAAGGATGGGACAAATCGATTGGTTCAAGACTATTATCCTATCAACCAGGCCACTATTCAAAACAAATATCCTCTCCCTCGGATAGATGATCTGTATGATCAACTTGCTAGTTCCATCGTCTTCTCTAAGCTCGACCTGAGGTTGGGATACCACCAGATCCGTGTTTGCAAAGAGGATATTCCAAAGACCTCCTTTGTTACTCGTTATGGATCATACGAGTACACCGTCATGTCCTTCGGCTTAACCAATGCACTTCTCTCGGTTCATGAATTATATATTCATGGACTACCTCGACAAATTCGTCATGCTATATCTGGATGATATTCTGGTATTTTTGAAGAATAAAGAAGAGCGTGCTGAACATCTTCGTCTTGTACTCGATAAGCTTCAGGAGCATAAACTCTATGCGAACTATTCCAAATGTGAATTCTGGTTGGACGAAGTGACTTACCTTGGTCATGTGATTTCCAAGGATGGCATTAGAGTCAACCCAGAATGAATTCAAGCTATTCTTGACTAGACCCCCCCAAAGAATGTCAAGCAAGTCAGATGTTTTCTCGGACTCGCCAACTATTGCCGTCGATTCGTCGAGAACTTCTCCAAGATTGCGAAGCCCTTAACCAATTTGCTTCACAAAGGTGTTAAGTATGAGTGGACTGATAAATGTCAGGAAAGTTTCCAGGCGCTCAAGGACAAACCGACATCCGCTCAGGTACTTGCTTCTCCAAATACAAAAAGGGATTCCGTCATATATTGTGACGGTTCTCGTCAAGGATTGGGTTGTATCCTGATGCAGGATCATAAGGTGATTGCTTATGCATCACGTCAGCTGCGTGTTCATGAAGAGAACTACCCATTTCATGATCTCAAGCTTGCCGCATTTATTCATGCACTAAAAGAATGGTGACAATACCTTGTCCGTAATTGCCGTGAAATCTACACCGATCATCAAAGTATGAAGTACTTGTTCATTCAACCGGAGTTGAATCTACATCAACAAAGATGGATGGAGCGTATAGCAGATTTTGACTGTATTTTATCATATACCCCTGGCAAGGCTAATGTAATGGTTGATGCCTTGAGTCGCAAGTCATACTTTAACCACCTCCAGGTTCATAAGGTTCACGATCGTCTCCAAGAGGAATTTCGTAAGCTGAACCTCCATATTGTTCCACAGGGTTACCTTGTTCCCCCTCCTGAAGAGTATCGAAAGATGAACCTTCGTGTTGTTAATCAGGGTTCCCTTAGTAACTTAGTTGTTGAACCAAATCTTGTGGGCACCATCAAAAATCTGCAAGGCTTTGACGATGATGTCGACATGATTAAGAGCTATATTGCGAAGGGTAAACCCTCCTTTTTAACTGTTGCTGAAGATGGCACCTTGTACTTCAAGGCTCGCCTATTCGTCCAAAATAAGAAGGAAAATCTCAGAATGACCGGAAAGGTGATGAAAGAAGCTCACGACACACCATTGTCTATTCACCCGGGTAGTACCAAGATGTACCAAGACATCCGGTAAAGATTCTCGTGGCCCAATATGGAACAAGATATTGCAGGATATGTGGCAGAATGTGATATTTTCCGCCATATCAAAGCAGAACATCAAAAGCCTGCTTGGACACTGCAATCTATCTCTATTCCTGAGTGGAAATGGGACCATGTTGAAATGGACTTTGTCACTGGTTTTCCCAAATCTCACAAAGGTAATGATGCTATTCTTGTCGTCATTGACCGACTGTCCAAAGTTGCACATTTCCTGGCCGTCAACGAAACAATTATTGCTAGTCTGTTGGCAGATCTTTATATGTCAAGAGTTGTTTCACTTCACGGCATTCCATTGGTAATCAGCTCTGACCGTGGCAGCTTGTTCACTTCAAAATTCTAGGAAAGTTTTCAGAAGGCTATGGGGACTCATATGTCCTTCAATATGACATTTCATCCTCAATCCCAGGGACAAGTCACTGGTAGAAAAAGGGCCTTTTGTCCCGGTTCATAAGGGCCTTCTGTCCCGGTTTCGGAACCGGGACTAAAAGGTCGTTACTAATGCCCTTGGCCTTTAGTCCCGGTTCTTACATGAACTGGGACAGATGGGCAACCACGTGGCTTGTGCGGCAAGCCCGGGCAGGGGGCCTTTAGTCCCGGTTGGTGACACCCACCGGGACCAAAAGGCATCGACGCGTCTGCATTTCCGGTGCTGGGTTTTTTTTAAAGGTGGGAGGGGGTTTAGGGGGTTTGGGGGGTTAATTTAGGTGTTTCATATATTGTGTTAGCTAGCTAATGAATAGAGAGAAGTGTGCTCTCTTATCTCCGTGCTTGGTCGACGCTACATACTATACGTATAGAGAGGATTAGACACGCTAGCTAGTAAGCAAATGAAGGAAACCGAAGATCGTGATGAACATATGCATACAAAGAAAAGTGATATTGACCACCTCTCCTTCTCTGAGAGATTGATCGAAAAACAAGTTCTCGTATATCTATCCGATGCTACTGGCTACATATATACAATATAATTATCTCTTACAATATAATCTCCTAATTAAAATTCAACTAACTACGGTTCACATGGTATTCTCCGTCTTCAGGGATCACGTGGTCAAGAAAGAATGCCGCCAATTCCTCTTGAATTACTCGCATACGATCTGCTGGTAGGAGTTCATTCCACATCCGATATATCTAATTTGAAGAAGGGGGTCAATACATATATATGAATAAATGAAACTGACCACAAATTATGGTAATAAAATAAAATTGTGAATATTATTATTTACGCACGTCATATTGTTTGTCAGAGTAGCCCCGCTCACAGGTCACGTGGCGGATGGACTCGCAAATGTAGTATCCACAGTAATCATTCCCTGGTTCCTGCCACAACCACTTTACAAGAAATACAGGTCAATAAAACTCATAGTTAGCAAGAATGCTAAATGGTATTGATGAAACTAGCGCTTGAATCACTAGGAGATGCGTGGAACATGCTACTATAGTACTTACTTTCGGGTGTTTAAATTGCAGCTTCTTCGGCAGTCCCGGAGTTTTTGCGGTGAATTCGTTCCAAACCCTGTCAGACAAAGAAAACAATTACTTGATATCAAGAAATCCACAAAGTTGCCGATCTGGTGCGATAATGATCGATTTAACTTACTTCTCTAGAATTTCAGTCATGTCCGCATACTCATGGGGATCTTTTCGTCTCGAGTCTAAGACGGTTACTAGTCCCTGCTCAAGCTTAATCTCTAGGAGAATATAGTGGAAGCTGCGCACGCATGCATAACTCATCACTTACATTACTATAACCTTGACTAATAAGGGAAACCGAATATGCACAAGACAGTAACACTCACTGGAATTCGTATGGGAAGAGTATTATAGCTTTGTTTTGATTCAATACAAATGATTGTAGAAGGTTGGCCTCGGTATCTTTGGCCTGAGATTTAACCATAAATGCATCTACGAGATTTGTGTTAATGAACCCAATATTACCGATTTGTCTTTTCTTCAATTCGATGATCTTCAATATGCATACAATATAGTGAGGATAATTAAAAATACAAGCAATGAAAGAGCTGTCCTATATATAGAGACTTAATGACAGAAGTAGTACTACTTACAGGCAGTAGCAAGTGATCATTAATTTGTCGAGGGCCTTTAGATTGAAAAACGGGAAGAACTCCTCAAATGGAACCACCAAAGTTAACTTCTCGAGAAGCATTTCTAGCTGGGTTGGAATTTCCGGTTCACATACCTCCTAGATTAAAAATATATGTCACGTTGGTCATCATAATTGTCAAAAACAATAAATGAACCAAATAGTTATGAAAAGATAATATATACCACATCTGAATCATAGACAGGACGAGGGTCGATGGGGGCGGATACCAAAACCATCGCACTATATAATAACAAGGAATAATAAAAGTAAGAAAATTAGACAAGTATCTATCTTAACTCAGAATTTTTTTCTTTCAGAAAGAAGATAAGAACAAGAGGCTCACCACGGTGGTGCCGGCGACGAGATCGGCACAGGCGATCGACGGCGGTGAAGACGGGGCGAGGACGGGGCGTGACGGACCGCTAAATCTATTCAAGTCTTGTTGAAAATGGAGCTCGGAGGTCGAGTTTCGAGAGGAGAAAGCTTAAATAGTGTGGCTCGGGCATTTCATCGAACACCTCATGTGGAGAGGAGGTGAACTAGAGCACCCAAATGCCCTCCCCTCCCGGCTCGACAAAAACAGAGCGCTGTGGACTGCTCTGCCGCGGCGGTGGGTATATATGTAGGCAAGTTATTTGTCCAGGTACGTGGCATGAACCGGGACTAAAGGTTGTGGGCCAGCAGCGAGGACCATTGGTCCTGGTTCATGGCTCGAACCGGGACAAATGGTTCCACATGAACCGGGACCAATGCCCACGAGGCCCCGGCCGGCCCCCTGGGCTCACGAACCGGGTCTAATACCCCCCCCCATTGGTCCCGATTCTTGAAGAACCGGGACTAATGGGCTGGCCAGGGCCGAACGATAGCCCTGTTTTCTACTAGTGAGTTGAGCGAGTCAACCAAATTCTCGAGGACATGCTTCGAGCTTTTGTCATTCCTTTTAGTAAGAAATGGGAGGAATCTCTCCCGTAAGCTGAGTTCTCATACAACAATAGCTATCAAGCTAGTCTAAAGATGGCCCCTTTCGTAGTATTGTGTGGACGAAGGTGTCGAACTCCTCTGAATTGGTCAGAAACTGGGGAACAATCACTCTTTGGTCCGGATATTATTCAACATGCCGAAGATCAAGTCCGCATTATTCATGAGAATCTGAAGGCTGCTCAGTCCCGTCAGAAGAGTCAGTATGACCGTCATCATCAAGATATAGTCTATCAACCTGGCGAAAACTCTTATCTCTCTGTCACAGCAATGAGAGGTGCACATCGTTTTGGGATCAAGGGCAAGTTAGCTCCTCACTATATTGGTCCTTTCACTGTTCTCGAAAGGCGTGTAAGAGTGGCTTATCAATTGGAACTGTCGGTGAACCTTTCTCAGGTTCACGATGTCTTCCATGTTTCTCAGCTCCACCGCTGCTTCGAGGATCCTATTCGAGCAGTGGATCATGATACGCTTGAGCTGCAAGAAGACCTCTCTTATAAAGAGCATCCGGTCCGCATTCTCGACTAAGATGAACGTAAGACTCGTTGCAAAGTCACCAAGTTCCTTAAAGTGTCGTGGTCAAATCATTCTGAAGATGAAGCCACTTGGGAATGTGAGGATAATCTTCGTGATGAATACCCCGAGCTCTTTCCTTCTACCTCTTAATTCTCGGGACCAGAATTCTTATTAGTAGGGGAGAGTTGTGACATCCTCAGCTTTTGCTACAGTGATGATTGTAATTAAGTTACAGTGATAACACGCTAATGATGCCACGTCATCGTGATTCCCTATCGTTGATCTCACGTTAGTCCAAAAACAATTCGAATTTGAAATTTAAAAATGAAATCAAGCGGGGAAGTTTTATGATGTTAAAATAAAAATGTAGGGAGAGATATAAAAATTCCCTAATGATTTATAAAGTTAAACATGGCATTTTGAATTTGTTAAAACCCTATATATTTAAAACACAAATAATAAAAGAATATATATATATATTTAAAAATATATTAAAATAAATAATAACAAAAAGGAAAATAAAACCCCCATTTTCTCCCCTGGGCCGGCCCACTCCTCCCCGAGTCGGCCCACCTAACCTAGCCTATATAAGGCCCCATCTAACCCTAAAATCCCTCCACCCCCACTCTCTTTCCTCCCTGCCACGCTGCCAAGGGGACTCCCCTCGCTAGCGCCACCCCATGGCTCCCTCTTCCGCACCCACCTAACCCCTGGCGCTCAATCCCAGAACCCCCACATACCGCTCTCCTTCACGAGAGCCCCGCACATCCCCTCGTCCCATCAACACACGAGGCCCTCCCTCCCCTCGCTCCCCCACCTACCGCCTCACTCCCTCTCGTCCCTCTCTCCCCCACGACCGAGGCCCTGCCTCTCTCCTCCTAGATCGCATCGCCCCCACCGTCTCACTCACACCGCCGACCCTCCCCTCCCGTCGGCCCCCGCCGTCCCGCTTGTCGCCCTTGACCACCGTGAGCCCCTCCCCTGGAAGCCCCCGTCACGGCGACCCCTTCATCCCGCCGGTCGGAGCTCCCCATGGCCGGCGCTCCTCGTCATCAACATCATCGGAGCTCCACCACCGGCCACCACTGCCACCTCGACCTCCTCCTCACCGTCTCATCCGCCCCTCCCCGAGAACTCCGGCTACACCGGACCTTCTCGTCAACGCCGGCGAGCCCTTTTTCGGGCTCCTCCCACCGTTTTCTTCCTTTTAGCGTCATGGTTCCGTTCCGGCAATCACCGCTTCATTCCGAAGTCGCTGTGCTCGTGTAGGTGTAGTTGGAGTTGTCTCCTTTCTCTCTGTTGTGAGAGGTGAGGGAGATAGCTGAGTGATGTTGACACAGAGATGTGCAGAGATATGTGTTAGAGAGAAAATAAAATAAAAGATGTATGTATGTATGTATTAGATGCATGTATGTATGTAATGGACATGTATGCATGTATGTAGAGAAAAGAAAAAGAAAAGGAAAAAAATATAAATGTTTTTATTAATAAAATAATTAATTAATTAATTAGGTATATTCTTTAATTAATTAGTTAATTAGTTAAATAGATAATTAAGCTAATCTGTTAATTAGGATAAATAATTATCCTATTAGAATATGACACGTGGGTCCCCCACTAAATTAATCTGATTAATTAATATTAAACCTAATTAAAAACTTGTGTCTATGACACACAGGACCCACTAGTCAGTTGACCAGTCAACTGCTGATGTCAGCATGACATCATGATGATATCATAATTGCATTTAATAAAATTAATTAAATCTATTGTTAATTCCTAAATATTGAATAAAACTTTAACAATTATATATAAAATAATCCATAAGTCAGATCAAAATATTTTCAACATGAACGTTGATCAGCACGACGAGACGAACCCGGATACACTGTCCATTCGTGTGTCACGCGTCACTAGCATAGCAAACATGGAACTTTTCCATCATTTTTAGTCTGACCGGTAGTAGCGAGAGACCCGGAAAATATCATCAGATATTATTCCGACCCGTCTATGACGGATGTTGCTGCGTTAGCTCATGCCTAGTCTGCATATTGCCATGTCATGCTTAGTGTTGCACCTGTTGCTATTATTTAATGTTTCTTCCCCCTCTTCTTACCGGTAGACCCCAAGACTGACGCTGCTGCCAGGTACATCTACGACCCTACCGACCTACCCTTTGTCGCATAGCAACAAGGCAAGTAAACTCCCTTGATCATCCCTATATCGCCTATGTATTTCTCCCTCATGCTTGCATTAGTATTTTGCTATTGTTGTAGTTAGCTCCTATATCTGATGCATAGCCTATTTTTTATGAACTGCTACTTTCAGTACTGTACCTTCAAATCTTCTTAGTATAGGTGGAGCAGTCATCCCTTTTGACCCATAGTCCATTTGCCCCGCTTTGTTTTCAAATCTCGATCCCTGATCGATGAGCCAGACCCGACACAGCACATACACCCCCCCCCCTTAATTGTACGACGCTACAAAGATACTATCGGGTACCGAGGGTGACACCTCGCTAAGTACTCCTGATGATTTCACTGTAGTATAGCTAGTCGGTCGTGGTTATCGAGGGTGATTCCTCTTTCACCATTACCGATGACGCCTCTGTTGTGCAACCCCTCAAATGTGGGACCCCCGAGGGTGATTCCTCTAAGCCCACCTTGACAGATACATCATTCAGAATCCAACGAGGGTGATACCTCAGATTCCCCCCGATGTTACAACCACACAGTTACTCGACCATGTTACTGGGATCATTGGTGTTTAGATGTTAGGCGGGTGGTTTCCCGCATGTTTACGTCGATGGCTAATTAAAATGATAATGGATTTGGGTATTTCATCTGGGTTGGTCGGAAGGCCTTATTACGCACTAACCATCTGCGTGGGAACAATTATGGTTACTCGACATCGTGGTATCAGCCGAAGCTTTTTAGATGTTAGCAATGTAGTGGCGCGCGCCTGAGTGGTCCCGAGATGCATCGCTCTTGTATTAAGGGGTGCTAGGACTGACCTCGGCCGCCCACGCATCGTGCAGGAGCGCGGAGGGCAAGTGGGCCCACAAACCCTTTGTTCTTAGGAGTTCGACCGGCGGGCTAGCCTCTCTGTTGAGTCTTAGGTGGGGTTGCGACGTGTCGATATTTCAAGGCCGGGCATGACCCAGAAAAGTGTGTCCGGCCAGAGTGTTATCGAGTGCGTTAGGGAATATGTTGTGCACCTGTGCAGGGAACAACTTATCTATTCGAATAGCTGTGTCCACGGTTACACAACGACTTGGAGTTGTGCCCTGATCTTATACAACTACAACTGTTACTTAACTGGATTTAGTTGCCCCGGGATTGCTTCCTCGCAGGGAGTCGAGGGAGGATCTCTGGGCGTGACCTCATATTAATAATGCTGCAATAATATGACTATTAATTGTGTTACACCTGTTCTACTCTCGTCTATTGCTGCAAGACCCTAAAGATGCTAGTCTTCGATAGGACTAGGCCTTCTCTCTCTATTCTCGCATTGTTGTAGTCAGTCCACATATAACCCCCTTCTTTGATACTGATGCATACTTAGAATAGTTCAGATGTAAGGCTTGCAAGTACTTTGGATGAGCACTCACCGTTTCTTTGCTCCCCCTTTGTCCCCTTGATCCGTTGCTGCGACCAGATGATGGAGCCCAGGAGATGGAGGTCCCCACCGATGACGACTGCTACCCCGACGGTGGAGGCCGCTGAAGACCAGGAGTAGTTAGGAGGTTCCTAGGCAGGAGGCCTCGCCTCGTTCGATCGTTGTATCTTTTGTGCTAGCCTTCTCTAAGGCACCCCATGTTTTATGTCTGTACTCATATATTGTTGCTTTCGCTGACTCGTGTGTTTATAGAGCTTCTGCATTCTAGCCCTCGAGGCCCCTGGCTTGTAATATGAAGCTGATATTGTTTTATTTGTGTCTAGAGTTGTGTTGTGATATCTTCCCGTGAGTCCTTGAGTTTGATCGTACACATTTGCATGTATGATTAGCATACGATTAAAATGAGGGCGTCACAGAAACGCTACCAAAAGCCCAAGCTGGTCATTTGCCATGGAGTCGAGCTTTGACCGTTAACTCTGACAGGTGGGGCCGATCGTTGGACCTGACAGGTGGGGTCGCATTGAAGGGTGCTTCTTTGACCGTTGGTTGGCCATTGGACCTGATAGGTGGGGTCGCGTTGAAGGGTACTTCTTTGACCGTTGCTTAGTGACATGTGGGGCTAGATCTGCAACTTAAACCAGATCGAGCCACTCCGCCGCTGTTGTGCAGCCTCAGCAGCTGTCGTGCCGCCTCCACCGCTATCGTGTCGCCTCCGCCGCCGTCGTGCAGTGCACCTACCCTAGGCCACCGCCACCGTTGTCGTGCCCTCTGCCACATTTACCCCCACACTCATCTGGATGGATATAGGAGAGGATTGGTTGGAATTGGCGGTGGGTAATTCATGGATTACCCCTAGGAAAGCATCGTTATCTCTTTAATTGATGCGTTGATACGTTTGTTAGGTCGTATTTGACCGGTGGTCGCGTGAATTTTTCCAATTTTGCTGTCCTAACTTGCACCTTTATTTGCTAATCCATAGGATTGATCCTGCACTTGCTTTCCGGCTGGCGGTTATAATGGAAGTTAGTGTGCTACATGGTAGAAAACCACATTTGATGACTAGAATTATCTATCTGAAGGTGGTAGAAACCAACATTTCTTTCAAAGCTTTGCGGGATGCAATCAATTCTCCTTCATATGGGTGGACTGAAGCCAATGCTGTTGAACTCAAATATTTCAAAAGTATCGAGCAAAAAAATGTCCTACTAACTTGCGATGAGCATCTGGGATTGCTGTTCACTTTGAATGCTCAAAGCCGCTTTGGTAAAATTCTAGTCGAGGTGCTTCAGCCACGGGGCAATGACCGGGACAATGGGAAGGGTGTTGGGAAATCTTGTGTCTCTACTAATAGCGAGCGCCTCGGCACTCTTTGTAGGACAAGACCAAACAGAGCTAGTGGTTATGAATGTCACAATATGATTGATGCCTCTTCTTGTGCCAATTCTCCTACTGTTGCTTCTGCAGCCAATGTGGAACAACATGTAGAGCTAGACGAGGAAGTGCCTCGGCCTGATGATGAGGATGAGAAGATGTACCCTGAACTTGTAGATAAAATCACCCAACAAGCAATGGAGGATGAATATCAAGAGGAACCTATCGCCGGTGTTAGATTTGATGACACTGACGATGAAGAGATGGAGGAGAATAATGACAACTTAGTAAATGAATATGATGGTGATGACATACCAACAATTGAGTGGAGCAGGGATGATCCTTAGCTTACTGTCGACACCGTATTCCCGTCAATGGTGGTCTGTCGTAATGCAGTGATAACATTCTGCATTCTCATTGAAAATGATTATGTGGTTATCACGAGTAAGCCAAAAAGGTTTACTATCAAATGCCCATACACCAGGTGTACATGGAAGTTGCATGCATCAAATATGTTGAGGAGCAAGGTTATTCAGGTTTGTGTGATTCTATTTTTAGATAATTGTGTGTTGTTTTATTAAATGTACTTGACATCATTTTTTAATTTGTTTTAGATAAAAAAGAATGAACACCAACACACTTGTCCACCTGGTGGGTGATACGTCTCAAACGTATCTATAATTTTTGATGGTTTCACGCTGTTATCTTGTCAACTTTGGATGTTTTGTTTACCTTTTATATCTTTTTTGGGACTAACTTATTAACTCAGTGCCAAGTGCCAGTTCCTGTTTTTTCTTTGTTTATGACTCTTTTTCAGATCTGATTTTGGAACGGAGTCCAACCGGAATAAAATCCCCAAAATGATTTTTTCCAGAACGGAAGAAGATCGGGAGGCTTGAGGGCCAAGCAAGTGGGCCCACAGGGAGCCCACAAGCCCTGTTGCCGCAGCCAGGGGGAGGCTGCGGCAACCAAGCTTGTGGCCCCCTGGCGCTGCCCTGCCCTAGGTCTTTGGCCTATAAATTCCCTAAAAATCCAGAAAAATAAGGGCGTCCACGAAAACACTTTTCCGTCGCCGCAAGCTTCCGTTTCCGCGAGATCTCATTTGGAGACCCTTCCCGGTGCCCTGGCGGACGGGACTTTGGAGTTGGAGGGCTTCTTCATCAACATCATCGCCGCTCCAATGAATTGTGAGTAGATTACTTCAGACCTACGGGTCCGTAGTTAGTAGCTAGATGGCTTCTTCTCTCTCTTGGATCTTCAATACAAAGTTCTCCATGATCTTCATGGAGATCTATCCGATGTAATCTTCTTTGGCGGTGTGTTTGTCGAGATCCAATGAATTGTGGATTTGTGATCAGATTATCTATGATATATATTTGAGTCTTTGCTGATTTCTTATATGCATGATTTGATATCCTTGTAAGTCTCTCCGAGTCTTGGGTTTTGTTTGGCCAACTAGATCTATGATTCTTGCAATGGGAGAAGTGCTTGGTTTTGGGTTCATACCGTGTGGGGACCTTTCCCAGTGACAGTAGGGGCAGCAAGGCACACATCATGTTGTTGCCATAAAGGGTAACAAGATGGGCTTTGTCGTAGATATGAGATTGTCCATCTACATCATGTCATCTTGCTTAAGGCGTTACTATGTTCTCATGAACTTAATACACTAGATGCATGCTGGATAGCGGTCGACGTGTGGAGTAATAGTAGTAGATACAAAAAGTATCGGTCTACTTGTTTTGTACGTGATGCCTATAGATATAATCATTGCTATAGATAACGTCACGACTTTGCGTGATTCTATCAATTGCTCGACAGTAATTCATTCACCCACCGTCTACTTGCTTTCATGAGAGAAGACACTAGTGAACACTACGCCCCCCGGGTCTATTCACACCTATCGTTTCCACTTTCGCTTTCACTTTGCTTTGTTACTTTGTTGCTTTCAGTTCTCACTTGGCAAACAATCTATAAGGGATTGACAACCCCTTCATAGCATTGGGAGCAAGCTCTTTGTGTTTGTGTAGGCACTTGTGATACTCCTTCACTGGATCGATACCTTGGCTCTCAAAACTGAGGGAAATACTTACCGCCGCTGTGGTACATCACCCTTTCCGCTTCAAGGGAACACCAACGCAAGGCTCCAAGGCCACGGGGGAATCCTTTGCATATTTTCCTAGGCAGTCCCAAAAGGCGTAGCCGTAGCCAAAGGATTCCTGGTGCCGTTGCTGAGAAGAATCAAGACAAGAATAGTCTCCTGTCAGCACGCTTGTTTCTGGCGCCGTTGGAAGGTCTTTTGTTGTAGTAGAAGTGGGGGAGGCGGAAAGGCTAAAACAAATCTAGCAAAGACAAGGTGGGTGGCAGATGCAATCTTGGATTGGTTGAGACAAACACCAACACTTGGTCCAATAGCACTCCATGAAAAGCTATTTGATAAGTACAAGATTGATATTCCTTACATGAGGATTTTTTTATGCTCGGGAAATAGCTCTTGACAGGATTAATGGTTCATGGAATGAGAGCTTTCAATCGCTTTATACATATAAAGTTGAAGTGGAAGCTGCTAGTCGAGGGAATGTTGTAGAGATTGACAAGCATATAATTAAATACAAAATAAAAGGAAATTCATTTGAGAAGGAGTGCTTCAGGAGGCCTTTTGTTCATTTCAAGGCTTGTTGGCAGGGGTTTCTGGATGGTTGCAGGCCCTATTTGGCTATTAATGCAACTTTTTTGAATGAAAGATGGAGAGAGCAACTAGTGGCAGCTTCTGCAGTTCATGGACACAATTGGCTATTCTGAGTTGCATTTGGTGCGGTGGAGGCAGAGTCGAAGGAAACTTAGGTTTGGTTTCTGCAGCAGTGGTGCAACGTTATATATACAACCCTAAGTTTAGCAATACACAGATGCTTGCAAGGATTTGGAGAGGGCAGTAGAAATTGTATTCCGTGGAGTTGAGCATAGGGAATGTATGTGACACCTAGCTCAGAAATTCAAAGGTAAAATTTATAATGAGAATCTACGTCCAGGATCATACACATGAAGTGAGAGGAAACATGAGCACCATTTGAGGGTTTTGTATGCTTACAATCCTATGGTGAAGGAGCACATGGATGCACATCATGGAAAGCTGTGGTCTAGAAGCAAATTCAATGAAATCAGCAAAGTAGACTATGTGACCAATAGCTTGGGAGAGTGCTTCAATGCAAAGATCAAGTCACTGAAAGTACTTATGTTGTGGCAAGCATTTGATAAGATTATGCAGATGATCATGAGAAAAGTGGCTCTTCGCAAAAGAATTGCAGAAACACAATATGCTGGCCATTTGATGCTACCATCTCTTATTAAGGTATTGCATGCCAAGGCTAGAGAACTCAGAATGAAATGCATTCGAACTTCCACATACGAGGCAAATGTAACACATAATGACAGTAAAGATAGGGAATGGAGGTATCCAGTGAACCTAGCAACTAAGGAATGCAGTTGTAGGCAATCACAAATGCGTGGGAAGCCATGCATACATGCCCTACATCTCATGACTCTTATCGGGGGTGAAGAGGGTGAAGTAGATCAGTACATATCTGAATATTTCTCTATTGCCAAGTTTAGGGCTTCTTATGCTTCCAATGTGCCTGCGCTCTTGGGAAAAGACCAATGGAACATAGTAGATCTGGGGTTCAAGCTCAACTCTCCTATACTGACTAGACCACTAGGAAGACCAAGGAAAAACAGGTACAGAGCAGGTGAAGAGGGTCGTGTTCCAAAACAGCATAAGTGCAAAAAATGTGGAACCGTAGCGCACATTCCTAGGACTTGTACCAATGCAGTGTATGCGTCATTTGGAGAAGAGGAACGATGGACAACAACAAATGCAGAGGAAAATGCAGCAGGAGAGGAAATTGCAACAATTGCAGAGGAGAATGCAGTTGAAACATTATCTGAATTTCAAGCCACGACTTATGAAGGTTTTGAAGCCTTATAGGATGATGAAGAAACTCTGATTCCTTTCAGAATTGTTGAGCCTGCAGATGACCGACAAATGGTCATCACTTGCTCGGGTAATGCTCCATAAGCATCTCCAACCCCACCACCCCGAGTGAAGAAGAACAAGAAACTGACTCACCACCCTATCCCATTTAGGGAAACCCGGAGCAAGACGGTGAAGCCATCCGGGTACACAAGAAGCAAGTCAATTTTTTTAATTTTGAATTCTAGTCATAAACTTTGAATGATAATAATGTTCTGTCTTCGATTTATACTAAGATTCTGTTGTCAATTTGAACTTGAGTAATAATGCTATTTGTACGATGATGTGTAATAATGCTATTTTGAATGTGTAATAATGCTATTTGTATGATGATGTGAAATTTGTCAATTTTTAATGCTAGTCACGCAAAATTTATGGTGTGATGTTGCTATGTTTTATTTACCAACATTTTATGTAAAGTTTCTTTTCCGTAGTGAAACTCGTAGCAATGACAAATGTTAGAGCATATATCTCCATATGTTGTTTTGGTAATTAATGACAATTCCTATGGACTAATGGTTGCCTTAAGTTATATTTATAGGATTTGTCCATAGGCACTTCTTGAAGTCCATCTGTTGGGTTCAAGGAGTTTATATGATGACCAAAGTGGTATTCAAGGTATTATCCAAAGAATGGTCATAGAGACACAAGGTTGATCAAGATCGTTAGACAAAGATTTAATCAAGATGATCAACACACAAAGCGTACAAGATGTACCGAGAGGGATCAAGTGATCCCATGGTATGGTAAGCATTGTCCATTACGTATTTGTGTACTAACCCATGGTCTTCGTGAGAGTTCTATGTGGGGTTAGGTGTGTTTCCATGGGCTTGCGTCAAGAGGAAGATCTCATACAACCCATGGAGGATGACGTCAAGTGGTGGAGGATGGTGGCAATGGACTTGTGACGATATGCTGAAGAGTGGCTCACCCACAGTGAGTATGGGGGAGCAATCAACTAGTCTTCATCAAGCTAACGCAATCAAGAAAGGTGGTCCATCTTGAGGAAGCCAGGATCATCATCATCTAGCTCAAGAGGTCAAGGTGCAAGGTATAGGTTTGCCCTTGATAGGTTTTCTGTTTTAGGATAGAATGATGTACTGTCAAGGGGGGCTCTCAAGTGAGTAGCTTCATAGTATCGTTCGTTGAGATCTCAAACCATTTGCATCTTTGCATCATACTTCTTGGTTCTTATTTAGTGTTTATCTTTGTGAGTTTTAGAGCTTAGGGTCAGCGGTAGTACCGCTGCAGCCAGCGGTAGTACCGCTGGGCTCGGGCTGTAAGTGGGGGTAACGGTCTGATTCCTTCTCCCACAATATAAAGGGGGTCTTCTTCCCCCTTGGTCTTATCTATCTGTTGAGCTCTTGTTCTTCCCTCATTGTTGACCTTCTTAGAGCTTGCTAACTCTCAATCTCTGCAATGATTCTTGCTTGTACTTGAGGGAAAAGAGAGAGGAGATCTAAATCCACATCTCCACCAATCACTTTCTCCTCTATGTGAGGGGAACCCCTTGTATCTAGATCTTGGAGTTCTTTGTGAGCTCCTTGTTCTTCCTCTCATATTTCTCCATAGCTTTTGTTGTTGTGGAGGGATATGAGTGTGAGGGACTTGACCACTTCGTGTGTTCTTGCCATTGCATTAGTTGCATCGGTTTGAATTCTCCACGGTCATACGTGGAAGAGAGAAGTTGAGAAGCTTATTACCCTTTGGTACTTAGTACCCTAGAGATTGTTCTTCGTGGATGCTTTGGCGTCCTAGAAGCTTGGTGGTGTCTTGGAGCTCAATCATTGTGGTGCAAAGCTCCGGGCAAGCATCGGGGTCTCAGATTGGACTGTGGAGATTGCCCCGAGCAATTTGTACGGGTACCGGTAACTGCCCCTAAGGGTTGCCATTTGTACGGGTTCGGAGACCTCCTTCAAGGGTCCCTTAGTGGAATCACGGCATCTTGCATTGTGCAAGGGCGTGAGGAGATTATGGTGGCCTTAGTGGCATCTTGGGGAGCATTGTGCCTCCACACCGCTCCAACGGAGATTAGCATCCGCAAGGGTGTGAACTTCGGGATACATCATCGTCTCTGCGTGCCACGGTTATCTCTTACCTGAACCCTTTACTTATGCACTTTACTTTGTGATAGCCATATTGTTTCTTGTCATATATCTTGCTATCACTTAGTTGTTTATCTTGCTTACCATAAGTTGTTGGTGCACATAGGTGAGCTTAGTTGTTTTAGGTTTTCTGCTTGACATATTAAACGTTAGTTTTATTCTGCATTTGTTCAAGCCTAAACCTTAATTATTTTAAAGCACCTATTCACCCCCCCTCTAGGCGATATCCACGTCCTTTCAATTGGTATCAGAGCTAGGTCTATCTTTATTAGGTTTAACCACCGAAAGAGTAAGGATGTCGACTAGGGGTTTAGGATTCACTGACACTTTTAGTTTCGATGGCACAAATTTTGATGTTTGGGAAATTCGCATGCTTAATCACTTTAGGGTCATAGACCCAAATTTAAAGCGAATTGTAGATATGGGTTTTTCTCCTCCAAAGGATTCTCAAAATATATCTTTAGAGGATGAGAAAAACTCTTATCTCAATGCTCAAGCTTCTAATGTGCTTTTTGATGCTTTGAGCAATGTAGTTATATTTCAACTCATGCCATTCAGGGATGCTCATGAGTTGTGGACAAAGCTTCAAGATAAATATGGTGTGTCCAAGATTTGTAGGGATGATTGTTCTCCCTCCACCTCCGGTCGTGTGGTCTTCTCAACTTCATCTACTTCACCTACATGTGGATTGCCAGAAGGTAATGATATGGTGAGTAGTGGTGATCATTGCAATAATGATAGTGGGTTTATTGTTGATGATCCTTCAACACTATATTATTTCAATGCTTCATCTTTGGGCGTTAACACTTCGAGCACTCTAAATGTTTCACATGCTTGTGTTCCTAGTCCGTGCATATCTTGTAAAAACTGCCTGTCTAAATCTCATGATGATATGCTTCCTATATCGTGTTGCCATGATAAAAACGTATATATTTCCTCGAGTTGTTGTGCTAACAATGTATAGGAAATTCATCACTCCATGGAACAAGATGTGTCTTTGAATGATGCTTCAAGGGATCCTACATCATCATCTATTGTGACTCACTTTTGCCTTATGGCTAAGGCTTCAAAGGTATCTCCTACTTTGAATTCCAATATATCTCATGATGATGTTGTTGATGATAATGGGGATGAGGATAATGATAACGAGAGTGATAATATTGCATCCTTAAATATTAAGGGTGAAATGATTTTTAAATATCTTTATAAGAATAAACTTGCTTGTTCCAACTTCTTGGAAATCATGTCTATTGCCACTGAGGGCAAGAAATACATTGAGGAGTTGGAAGCTCATCTTGAGGAGCATGAGGCCACCATTGAGACAATGGAAGGTCATGAGCATGATTACGCTAATGAGATCGCAGAGCTATCTCAAGCTCTTGATAATGAACAAACCACCAAGGAATCTCTTGAGGAAACCTTTGCTCTAGAATTATCTAGATTAAAGGGATCCTATGATAGAGCTCTCGAGGTGGCTAATAATTTTAGAACTAAAAATGATAAGTTTGAAGTTGCACATGCTAAACTCCTTGAGGACTATGAGCACCTGAAAATGGCTCAAGGGCTATTAAGAGTCCGCTCATCGAACTCACCGAGTCTCATGCTCGACTTGAAGCTTCATATGCTAAAGAGCTTGCCAAGGTGCCCTCTCCTCTTATTGCTAATGATGATGCTTGTGCTACTAACTCTACTTCTTGTGAAGCATCCATTTTAAAGGAGAATGTTGAGATAAGGGTTCAACTTGAGTTGCTATCTAGCAATTATGGGAAATTGGAAGAAAGTCATGTAATGCTCACAAGCTCTCATGATGATTTTCTTGCATCCCATAATGTGCTAAAATTAGCTCAAGAGGCTATTACTACCAAGGTAACATCGAGTGAGCCTCATGTGTACATTAGCACTACTTCTACTCAAAAAGCTATATTGACATGTGCTAGTCCTCGTAATTCATCTATTCATAATGTTGCTACATCTTGTGATGAATTACTTTCCATGCCTTGTTGCTCTAACAATGAAGCTTATACTTCCTCTAGTACTTGTGTTGATACTAACCATGTAGAGGAAATCAAAGAGCTCAAGGCCCAAGTCACTTCCTTGAAGAAAGACTTGGAAAAGAGTCATGAAGGAATGTCCACACTCAACAATGTCTTGTGCGGGCAAAAATCCCCAAATGACAAATATGGACTTGGATTCAACTCCAACAAGAAGAAGAAGTCCAAACACTTAAAGAAGAAGGGCCCAGAACAAGTCAAGAATTCGGCCAAGATTATTTGCTTCAAGTGCAAAATTGAAGGGCACCATGTTAGATCTTGCCCACTAAAGAAGAAGTCCCAAAGTCACAAGCAACAAGGGAAGCGGCCACAAGTTAAATCACATACTCAACTACAAGTTGAAGAAAGGCCTCTTCCCAAGAAGACCCAAGCCAACACTCCTCATGTTGAGAAATCAATAGGGAAGAAATTAAAGGGTAGATGTTGCTACTTATGTCGTGAGAAGGGTCACTTTGCTTCTTCTTGCATGAGAGGTAATTTATCCAACCCAATCATTATTGATGATATTTATTCTCTTGGGAATGATAAGGTTGGCAATGTGTTTGCCAAGTTTGTGGTACTCAAAATGGTGTCAAGAAAATTACCATTTGGGTTGCCCAGCCTATTGTGACTAACCTCTTAGGACCCAACGTGGTTGGGTACCAACAAGCTCAAACTTGATCAATAGGTGAATATGGAGGACATTAGAGACTTGGATACATAATGAAGAATTAAGGGGTCTTCATCATTCATATTTTCTAAAGCCAAGTCATTTGGATTATCGAGTTTCTATCTTATATCCAATGTGCCTCCTTACGGTAACTTGTAATTAAACTGTTTACATTGTTAGTTGCTTGCCCCTTTGGATGTTGTGGTATTGTACCTTGCATGTGTTTGTATATGTTGTGCTTCCAACTTGCTTATGTTGAGTAATCGAGTATGTGTATGTTGGTTTGCATATTATGTACATGTGAGTCTTGTATTGAGCCTTTTTGCATCTTGTTTATATCTTTGTTGGCTCTTGTGAGAGATTAATGGATTATCCCATTGTGGGGGAGTGATCTGCTTTTCACACCTTACAATCCTATAAATGTGTATACATGGGGAATACCACTTAGGATTGATATTTCAAGATTATCTAGTTTCTATCTTGTATGTGTTACTCATGAGAAATTCAAATTCTATGTGGTCCATTAATTATCTCTTGCTGGTTTTAATTTGCCACTTGTTAATATTGTTGGGTTATCACATTATGGGGGAGTAATATGCTATGTGCATATTACAAGCCTAGAGAATGTGTACATTTGAGGTATTGCCACTTAGTGTTAATATTGTAAATTATCTTGTTCCTAGGTGGCATGTTTGCTCTACAAGTGTCATTTGCTTGCATTTTATGGGTAAAGATGATCTTGGATATATTTGCGATCTACCAATGAGTATCAGTTCCAAAATACTTCTTGTCGTTGACAATTGGTATTCCCATCATGCGGTAGGAATTGCTAATCGTCTTTACATTGGATTTTGTGTTTCATTTGTCTTCCTTGCCTCTTGTGGATCTATTTTAACATGTCTAGTGTTTTTATAGATATAGAGAAAGTGATGATCCCATCTTGTGCATTTTGTATTTAAATGCAAATTCTATATAATGCACATCCCTTGGGGAAGCTATCCTATTTTCTTTAGAACACTCTCTTTATTCGCCCATCATAAAATCTTGTGATCCCCATCAAGTGTGTGTTGATGGGAGGCAAGTCTTGCTCTTTATGATGCTTTGTGCCATCATGAAAATTTGTCGAGGGTTTGGTTTGTTGGAACCTAGCTCACTTTGGAAACTAGATACCTCGTGTTTGTTTTCCTTCAATTGGTATCTTGTTTCCTTTTATTTGGCATGTGTAAATGGATATCTCATTCCTTGAGGTATCTTTTAATTGATATCCTTCAAGTGATAGTTTTTTGTTTGGTATCTTATTATCACTTGATACCTTGTCTTTTCGTGTATTATCAACATTGTGTTGAGTTGATTCTTGAAAGCCTCGAGCATGCATATTTACTATACATAGCTTCTTTTGCTTGCTTTCTTTCTTTGACCCAATATATAGGGGAAACTCCACCTTGTCATAAATTGGCTAAAGTGTGCATGAAATTCAAATTCATATATTTGTGCACATATATATGTGGAGTTTGTCCTATGTATTGTTGGTTTTCTAACTCTTTGGTCCCAATGAGCTTGGGCACCATTTTGTTTGTTTTGTTGTTCCAGGAACAATTGGAGATGCGTTGGATGCTCGGCTCACCTATAAGGAAGGTGTTGAGACCATGTGGTTATTGGATCCAAGTCAGGATGATCAACGAGCAACTGTCTACTACATCAATCCAATGTTGTCTCGGTAACAAGTATCTACTTCATGCATTCATTTCTTGCAAAGGCCCAAACCTGCCTTTTCTTTTCCAGGTTGCATCATGGCATGAATCTCTTTATTCGTTCTTGTAGTACATGTTTCCTTTCTCAAAGCATCCGAACGATGATGTCTTATTGCTAGTTGGGATGTCTTTGATGTTCGTTGTTGGAAGTTCATAATGTACAATAAGAAAATATTAGGACATGTGTTATGCTTCCAAGCAAAGATCTTATTGTTATATTTATGACTTCCTTTTGGATATCTTGTTTGTTCCTTCTTGTAACCATTTCGTGTGTACATCCTTCTTTCTAGATATATATCATCATGATTGTATTCTACTTAGAATCTTTTACACATGAGAGAAGTTACATCTCTAATTGATATCCTCTTTTCTTTCACGTCCACCGTTGCATTTCCTTTTTCAGTTTTTGGTGGCTTCGTGAAAGGATTTTTCTTGAGTGCGTATCTTATTTTCCTACATCTTGATGCACTCTTTGGCCGTGAAGATTATTTTTCCTCATGCCTTTCTTGATGAGGGTTTTGCCATTTCGATTGGTATCCCTCCTCTTGAGAAGGTTCTTATTTCCTATCTTCACCATGGGTTGTCACAAGCGTTGGTTCTTATTTTGTTTATTAGTAAGCTTGTGAACCCATTTTCTAGTATGTGTGTGTGGGAATGATATGTCTTGCACTTTTTGTCTCATTTCATCAAGACTATGTTGATGAGTAATGCTCATCCTTATCTTACTCTTCTCAAGTGCTTTGCCATGACTCACACACATTATTTTGGTTGAGCCTATTCTTAAGTTGCTTCTTTTACGTGTTGCTCAACCATTTGTTTGGTGCAAGTGATATGCTTATTGTCTCATTTATCTTCTTGCACTCGTTGTGTGTTTTTATTAATTTTGGGGGAGCAACGATCCTATTTTGTGCACTTGTATCAAATACAAAAATCTCTTATTAGTGCACAAATCATGGGGAGCTTCTCTAGTTTTGATAAAACACTCTGTTGCCTTATCATAATATCTTTTATTCATGTGGTTCGAAGGATCATATGGTTGTTTGTTCCATCTGGTATCTTTTGATTGCTTGCCTCTATTTTTGTATGTCTTTGTGGCATACGATCCTTTTATTTGCAATCTTTGTGTCCTCAATATAGTTTGTTTTCCTCCAACTACTTATCATTGTATTTGTGTATTTCTTTGCACTCATTTGCTGAGAAGTACACACTCTTTGGAGGACCACCAAATATATTGGCTTTCTAAACTTTTCGTCCATTTTGGCAATCGATGCCAATGGGGGGAGAAGTTTAGAGAGTTTACTTTGGATATGTTTAGAGGGTTTTGCTTTTATTGCGTAAGCATTTACATCTTGCACGCATGCATTATTGCTTTGTATGTGTGCACTTGGTTATGCTTATTTCCTTATATAAACTCTCTTGAAGTGGTTGTTATCAATTACCAAAATGGGGGAGATTCTTAGAGCATATATCTCCATATGTGGTTTTGGTAATTGATGACAATTCCTATGGACTAATGGTTGCCTTAAGTTATATTTATAGGATTTGTCCATAGGCACTTCTTGAAGTCCATCTGTTGGGTTCAAGGAGTTTATATGATGACCAAGGTGATATTCAAGGTATTATCCAAAGAAGGGTCATAGAGACACAAGGTTGATCAAGATCGTCAGACAAAGAGTAAATCAAGATGATCAACACACAAAGCGTACAAGATGTACCGAGAGGGATCAAGTGATCCCATGGTATGGTAAGCATTGTCCATTACATATTTGTGTACTAACCCATGGTCTTCGTGAGAGTTCTATGTGGGGTTAGGTGTGTTTCCATGGGCTTGCGTCAAGAGGAAGATCTCATACAACCCATGGAGGATGACGTCAAGTGGTGGAGGATGGTGGTAATGGACTTGTGAAGATATGCTGAAGAGTGGCTCACCCATAGTGATTATGGGGGAGCAATCGACTAGACTTCATCAAGCCAACGCAATCAAGAAAGGTGGTCCATCTTGAGGAAGCCGAGATCATCATCATCTAGCTCAAGAGGTCGAGGTGCAAGGTATAGGTTTGCCCTTGATAGGTTTTCTGTTTTAGGATAGAATGTTGTACTGTCAAGGGGGGCTCTCAAGTGAGTAGCTTGATCGTATCATTCTTTGAGAGCTCAAACCATTTGCATCCTTGCATCATACTTCTTGGTTCTTATTTAGTGTTCATCTTTGTGAGTTTTAGAGCTTAGGGTCAGCGGTAGTACCGCTGGGCTCGGGCTGTAAGTGGGGGTAACGGTCTGATTCCTTCCCCCCACTATATAAAGGGGGTCTTCTTCCCCCCTGGTCTTATCTGTCTGTTGAGCTCGTGTTCTTCCCTCGTTGTTTACCTTCTTAGAGCTTGCTAACTCTCAATCCATGCAATGATTCTTGCTTGTTCTTGAGGGAAAAGAGAGAGGAGATCTAAATCCACATCTCCACCAATCACTTTCTCCTCTATGTGAGGGGAACCCCTTGGATCTAGATCTTGGAGTTCTTTCTGAGCTCCTTCTTCTTCCTCTCATATTTCTCCATAGCTTTTGTTGTTTTGGAGGGATTTGAGTGTGAGGGACTTGACCACTTCGTGTGTTCTTGCCATTGCATTAGTTGCATCGGTTTGAGTTCTCCACGGTCATGCGTGGAAGTGAGAAGTTGAGAAGCTTATTACCCTTTGGTACTTAGTACCCTAGAGATTGTTCTTCGTGGATTCTTTGGCGTCCTAGAAGCTTGGTGGTGTCTTGGAGCTCAATCATTGTCAAGCGTCGGGGTCTCCAATTGGATTGTGGAGATTGCCCCGAGCAATTTGTACGGGTACGGGTAACCGCCCCAAGGGTTGCCATTTGTACGGGTTCGGTGACCGCCCTCAAGGGTCCCTTAGTGGAATCACGACATCTTGCATTGTGCGAGGGCGTGAGGAAATTATGGTGGCCTTAGTGGCATCGTGGGGAGCATTGTGCCTCCACACCGCTCCAATGGAGCTTAGCATCCGCAAGGGTGTGAACTTCGGGATACATCATCGTCTCCGTGTGCCTCGGTTATCTCTTACCCGAACCCTTTAGTTATGCACTTTACTTTGTGATAGCCATATTGTCTCTTGTCATATATCTTTCTATCACTTAGTTGTTTATCTTGCTTACCATAAGTTGTTGGTGCACATAGGTGAGCCTAGTTCTTTTAGGTTTTGAGCTTGACATATTAAACGTTAGTTTTATTCCGATTTGTTCAAGCCTAAACCTTAATTATTTTAAAGCGCCTATTCACCCCCCTCTAGGTGATGTCCACGTCCTTTCAACAAATGTGTTAGAAATGAGCTCTAAAGCTACGGTAAATGACGACATTTGTAATCAATTTTTTTTCCTTGTCTAAACGAGTCAAATATTTTTAGTAAGAGCTATTCAATATATAGAGTGTTAATTCGAACTCTCAATATTTACTGAATTAAACTTCATATTTTTAAATTTTTATGTTTGAAAAGATACTTTAATAGAAAACCATAAGAAAAACAGTTAAATATTTGAAAAATGAAAAAATAAGTTCATATCCTTCTTATTCACTCAAAGTGAAGCTTTGGTGATGTTTCTGATTTTTTTTTGAATTTTTTGTAAACCTAAACCTCTCTCGCTCTCATCCTTGAATTCTATACATCGTCATACGTGATACCTAATTTTTGTGAAGGTTTTTTTGCTCAAATGTTGTAAAACAAAGTTTCCTATTTTTTGTCTAAGCCATTTCACATAAAACGACATTATGCGCTGGTTTTCCAATTTTTCGATTTTTCTGAATTAGTTCTGCCCATTTTAAGTTGATTGTGGTGCCTCGATTCAAAAAATGAATTTTCATAAAATTATCCATATACCAAGTCTATATTTTTTATAGTTACTATATCTTATAAAATGACGACCCATGAAGGTTTCATAAATTTTCAATTTTTCTGAATTAGTTATAGTTTGTCAAACCTAAGATAACCCAGTTGACCGGCTCTAAACTCTGGAGCATTTCTCCAAACCCTAGCATCGCACTGCAGCCGTCTGATCATAACCTACCGTCAAATTGCATCCATCTGAGATGTTCTTCTATACGGAATTATGTTGGCACACTTCTCGCCGCTGGATCGGTTGGTGATCCGCGTCAATCGATTAGTTGGCCATCCGAGTCGTTCGATCAGTTGGTGATTCGCGATCACCCTCCTTCTCCACGCAAAAGACAGAGCAGCTACTCTTCCCACCATAGCCTCCTCTTTCTTCTGCCCCTTCTTCTACCTCGGCGAGACCACCACTCATGTGTTTATTCTTCTCCGGTGACGAGAGATGTCCAACTCCACTTTAGCCTCCCACCCCTGATGGCCCGTGTATGGTCCATTGCCCATGGAGCCATGTCCTGAATGCCCACGCACCGCACCATTGAGACAGTGTACCTCTAAGGAGACCAAGAATGGCAACTATGGGCGTGACTTCGTTAATGTGAAATAAAGTGAGAGGGAAATGTTAGATATCATGATTTCGCTCTGATTTCCTTCATTCTTGATATGAATTATTTTTGTTTTTCCATTGATTTCGTTTTAGATCTTGGAGAAATGCAATCATTTCGAATGGATAGATGAATACGTTACAAGGCTTCAATGGGAGGGCTTGCTTGATTTGAAGGGGGCCGCAACACGGGAGCTCAATCTGCCGTTAGCCATGGAGAATTTGATCTCTCACAGTGTTGCTCCGAGAGTGATGGATGTAGATCTCAAGGGGGAATTAAAGAAGATGGACAAGAATTTGAAGGAAATGCTTGAATTGAAGAAGGAGGCCCATCTGATATCTTTAGGATTTTATTTTTCTATAGTTGCTCCAGGACTTGCTTACTTGTTTGTTCATCTCTCGTTAAGAGAGGTTATTACTCTGGTCATCTCTTGCTTAAATGCTTAATGTGTGGATTGTATGCTTAATGGTGGTTTAAGCTTAAACTGTCTCTGAATCTCTGAATCTATTTGGACTTGCTTACTCGATCTCTGAATCTCTGTAGGTGTTATTTTTTGACAGTTTCAGTTTCTTCAGAACACTCCGAGTGCAAGAAAACAAAACGTGATTTGTTGGGCCAAAAACTAAACCAATATTTTATTGGGTCGTCGCAAGGTGATTGTGATATCCTCCAACCCCCAAAGATAAAAGAGACCCACAAAATATAGTATAGGTGATGGCTCTGTTTTTTGCTACTTCATTTATTTGAAATTTAATCTCCAATCCAACAGTTCAAAAATTAGGCACCAACATTTATTTGATTGCTCTTTCATGCATTATGGTGACCAACATTTCTAAAATTAGGCACCAACATATTTTTTGACAGATTTGATTTTTTTGCTCTTTTTGATGTAACTTTTTTTTCCTTTTTTGACATATTTGATTATGTTGTTTTTAATAAAATCAACATATAACACAACATGAATAAAAGCTTCATAATTTTTTGCTCTTTTTGCTCTAGCTTTTGTATCCTTTTTTGACAGATTTGATTATGTTATTTCTAATAAAATCCAAATATAACACAACACGAATAAAACCTTCATATTCTTTTGCTATTTTTTGCTTTAGCTTTTGTATCCTTTTTTGACAGGTTTGATTATGTTGTTTCTAATAAAATCCTAATATAACACAACATGAATAATAGCTTCATATTTCTTTGCTCTTTTTGCTCTAGTTTTTGTATCCTTTTTTGACAGATATTATTATGTTGTTTCTAATAAAATCCAAATATAACACAGCATGAATAAAAGCTTCATAATTGTTTTGCTCTTTTTCCTGTAGCTTTTGTATCCTTTTTTGACAGATTTGATTATGTCGTTTTTAATAAAATGCAAATATAACACAACATGAATAAAAGCTTCATAATTTGATAGATTTGATTATGTTGTTCGTAATAAAATCCAAATATAACACAACGTGAATAAAAGCTTCATAATTTTTTTGCTCTTTTTTCTATACCTTTTGTATCCTCTTTTGACAGATTTGATTATGTTGTTTCCAATAAAATCCAAATATAACACAACATGAATAAAACTTCATAATTTTTTTTGCTCTTTTTTCTATATCTTTTGTATCCTTTTTTGACAGATTTGATTCTGTTGTTTCCAATAAAATCCAAATATAACAGAACATGAACAAAATACCTTACATGCTAGCCAAAAAATCCAAATATAACACAAGCATATATCATAATATAACATGATATAGCATAATATAACACGACAACAATAAATTTAAGTGCACCTTAAAAATAAGGGACAAAGGGTACGCCAAGTTCATGGTACAACTTTTAAAATGATACAATAATAATAGAAATTAAAATCCCTTAAAACTAGGGCAACACGAGGGAAACACCGTTTTCACCACAAATCAGCCTACCTTTAGTGCCATCTTGTGTAGTCCTCCTCCATGGGGTTCTCGCCGATGTAGTAGGGAAGGTTGTGCATAGCGTTGAGGGTGGGCAAGATGTTGTCGACGTCGGTTAAGATGTTGTAGGTTGTGAAAGCGATGAACTCGTAGCCACACCAAAACACTTTCCCGAGAAGATAGAAAGCGTCGAAGCAGTTGGTGAAGTTCGGGAGGAGCATGGTCGACGGGGAGGGTGCATTCAGACGCATCTCTTCCAGGTGGAACATGATCGGCGAGCCCGCACGGAGAACGTCTCGGCCAACTTCCTATAACCCCTCCACATTGAGATCACCCACACACGCAGAGTGGTCTCTACGACGACGCTAGCGAGGTACCTCCCGTCCAGCACAATGGGTGGGATGCAGAAGGTGGGGCCATTGTAGTTCATCTTCTCTACTCGCCTCGCTTTGAAACTGCTTTTGGGATGAAGAAGAGAAGGAGTGGCGGAAATGGAAGTTGTGGAGAAGAGACGGACGGGTGGGTGGATTAAATAAAGGGTGGCTGGGCTCAGGATGCCATTGGATTTAATCTGCAACTGACTCGATGTGAGCCACTGAATCGACGTCAGCCATTGAATCGATAGGAGCGGACTGAGGAGATGCCAGACGCATGCACCCTAGCATGGCTGCGTGCATCCTAGCGAGACATGGCTGCATACGGCCAAAATTGTGTGTCCTAGAGATGTCGCTCCTCTGAAACAACGCCGCTCTGAACTGAGGAGACGCGAGACGCATGTGCATGCCGGCCATGGCTGCATGTCAGTTTGTGGCGAGGTAATCCCAGTTCGTGGTGGCGCCTGCACCCTCGCATCGCACGCGTGATGCGGAAAAGGTAGGCTATGTACCTGGAGGCAGGGGAGACATGATGCAAGGAGACGCGAGCGAGGCGAGGCAAGCCTACATCCCTGGCGGCATGCACATGCATGCAGAAAACAGCTACGTCACGCACATGCATAACAGGCCAAGGCTGCATCGGCGACATAACACAAGCTGCACGCAATGAAGAGCGGCCAACGGTCATCATAAGCCCATCAGTCCAACCAGCGCAATGACCCCAACTGTCAGGTTCAATGGCCGAGCAGAGTCCATTACCAACATGGCCCCACTCGTTAGAGTTAACGGTCAAAGCTTGACTCGACCGCAAACGACCGGTTTGGGCTTTTGTGAGGGTTTCGTACAAGCGAATGGGGAAACTTGAGCTAAACTTTAGAGCATCGGGTTCAGGGAGTAACACTAAGGAACGAGGGGAACACATATAACCCTCAGAATAAATACATATCTGGATTGGGACTTAGAGTCATCCGGATCAATGTCAAAGCTAGCATCAACGTAACCCTTTACGACGAGCTTTTGATCACCTCCATAAACGAGAAACATTTCCTTATCTCTTTTCAGGTACTCAAAGGATATTCTTGGCCGTTGTCCAGTGTTCCACTCCTGGATCACTTTGAAACCTTCCGACCATACTTATGGCAGGGCTCACTTCTGGTCTTGTGCACAACATGACATACGTTACAGATCCTATGGCTGAAGCATAGGGGATGACACTCATCTTTTCTCTATTCTCTTTAGTCCTCGAGATTGAGCCTTACTCAACTTCACAACTTGTAGGACAGGAAAGAATCCCTTCTTGGAATGATCCATTTTGAACTTCCTCAAAACCTTATCAAGGTATGTGCTTTGTGAAAGTCCTATTAAGCGTCTTGATTTATCTCTATAGATCTTTATGCCTAATATGTAAGCAGCTTCTCCGAGGTCTTTCATTGAAAAACTCTTATTAAAATATATATTCACGCTCTACAAAAATTCTATATTTTTCCCAATCAGCAATATGTCATCCATATATAATATTTGAAACACTATAGAACTCCCACTCACTTTCTTGTAAATACAAGCTTCTCCATAAACTTGTATAAACCCAAACGCTTTGATCACCTCATCAAAGCGAAGATTCCAACTCCGAGATGCCTACACGAGTCCATAAATGGTTCGCTCGAGCTTGCATACTTTGTTACATTCTCTGGATCGATAAAACCTTCCAGTTACATAATATACAACTCTTCCTTAAGCAAATTGTTAAAGAAAGCTGTTTTGACATCCGTGTGCGAGATTTCATAATCGAAAAACGCACCTATTGCCAATATGATTATAATGGACTTAATGTAGGGGATCATAGTAATAATTGAAAAAAATTCCTATGTCACACCAAGATCATCTAGGATAAACCAGCAACGAGTGAGGTTGAGCTTCTTCATACCGTAGAAGATCGCAAAGAGGAAGCGTTACTATGAATGCGATTGATGGAGTCGTACCCGCGGCGATCCGATCCAAACACCGAACATTCGGTATCTCCGCGTTCAACACACCTATAGCCCGGGGACGTCTCCTCCTTCTTGATCCAGCAAGGAGGGAGGTGAAGTTGTGGGAGAACTCTAGTAGCACGATAATGTGGTGGCAATGGAGTTTGTGGCTTTCCGATAGGGCTTCGCCAAGCACCGCGGATGATGGAGAGGTAGGGCTGCCCCGAGGGAGATCGAATCAGGTGTGTGCAGCCCTCCCAAGTCCTCCACTATATATAGGAGGGAGGAAGAGGGGGTGCGCCACCCCTAGGGAAACCCTAGGAGGTGCGTCAGCCTTAGATGGAGGAGGGAGCGGCACCCTAGGGGGTGGCTTGCCACCCAAGGCAGCCACCACGCCCTAGGGTTTGGCCTCCTTGGCATCCTTGTGCGCCTTGGGCCTCCCCCTTGGCTCGCACCAGCCCACTAGGGGCTGGTTACCTTCTCCTTGAAGCCCATGTAGCCCTCCAGGACAGGTGGACTCTCCCGGTGGACCCCCCGGTACCCTTTCGGTGGTCCCGGTACAAAACCAATAAACCCAGAAACTTTTTCGGCGACCGAAACTGGACTTCCCATATATAAATCTTTACCTCCGGGCCATTCTGGAACTCCTCTTAACATCCGGTATCTCATCCGGGACTCCGAACAATCTTCGGTAACCACATATACGATTTCCATAACAACTCTAGCGTCACCGAACCTTAAGTGTGTAGACCCTACGGGTTGGGGAAACATGCATACATGACACTAGTAGAAAAGAGGGCTTTGGTCCACTTGATGAAATGCCATTAGTCTTGGTTCACATACAAACCGAAGTCCGAGGAGAGCTTGGTAAACTTGTTCCTTATACATAAAAAAGGGAAATAATATTTCCTTACAACTTCAAGTGAGTGTTGATATCTTCTCTATAAACTCGGTTTCGCTTACTCGAGGTTAATTAAGTAATGTAATTGATGAGTTATATATATATGCGTGCGCAGAGACCACTTTATTCTGCTATCCATTGACATTGGCAGGGCATTAGTAAATTTCTTAGACTCGAGCCGTAAAGTCGAAGAGGATTATGAGGACATAACTTCAATGCTCAAGAAGTAAGTTCAGTCAATATACCGAGGCCATATCGGCATGCAACTTTCGTTAATTTCCTGATATCAAGTAATCATTTTGTTTGCCTTGCAGGGTTTGGACGAAGTTCGCCAATAAGGTTCCCGGTCTAAACAAAGAGTTGTGATTTACGCACCCCAAAGTAAGTAGTAAAAGCTAGTTCCGCGCATCTCTAATTGATTCAAATTTTCATCAATATATCATTACCATGTTTTCTTATGGGTTTGATTGAACTCTATTCTCGTAAAGTGTATGTACCAGAAAGAAGGCACTATTTTATGTGCATACTACGTATGTGAGTTCATTCGCCACTCGACCTTGAGCGGGTCTTTTGTGAGAAACAATTTCAAGTACGTAAATAATATTCACAATTGTGTTGAGTTTTATTCATATATATGCATGTATTGACCCCCTTCTTTAAATTAGATCTACGAGATGGGGGGTCAACTCCTACCATATTATCGTATACAAGCAATTCAAGAGGAATTGACGGGATTCTTTGTTCACCACGTCATACCTAAAGACAAAGAATGCCATGTGGATTTGTCATTGGATATTAATTAGATGATGTTTTCGATTAATTGTAAAAGATGTTATATTGTATATATGTAATAGTGTCCGATAGATATGTCGGATAGATATACGAAAACTTGTTGTTCGACCAACCATGGAGAAAGAGAGGACACTTCTCTCTATTAGCTAGCTAACACAATATGAAACCACTAACTTAATGCTCCAAAACTCCCCCAAACCCACCCCCCCCCATTCAAAAAACAAACAAAAACCCCAGCTCCGGCCAGATGCTGACGCGTGGATGCCATTTTGTCCCGGTTGGTGTGACCAACCGGGACTAAAGAACCTCCTGCCCGGGCTACCCATAGAGGCCACGTGGAGACCCTTTTGTACCAGTTAGTAAGGGAACCGGGACTAAAGGTTATGGGATTTTGTCCCGACCCTTTAGTCCCGGTTCCAGAACTGGGGCTAATGGGCCTCTGGAACCGGGACAAATGGGCCATTTTCTACTAGTGTGACCGAGACATCTCTTCAGCCAATAACCAACAGCGAGGTCTAGGTATCCATGTTGGCTCCGACATGTTCCACGATGATATCATTGGATGAACCACAATGTCGAGGATTCACTCAATCCCGTATGTAATTCCATTTATCTACTGGTATGACACTTGCACGAGATCGATCGTCGGTATCCCTATACCTTGTTCAATCTCGTTACCAGCAAGTCTCTTTACTCGTTTCGTAACACATCATCCCGTGGCTAACTTATTAGTCACATTGAGCTCATTATGATGATGCATTACCGAGTGGGCCCAGAGATACCTCTCCGTCACATGGAGCGACAAATCCAAGTCTCGATTCGTACCAACCCAACAGACACTTTTGGAGATACATGTAGTGTACCTTTATAATCACCCAGTTACGTTATGACGTTTGATACACCGAAAGAACTCCTATGGTATAGAGGAGTTGCACAATCTCATGGTCTAAGGAAATGATAGTTTGACATTGTAAAAGCTCTAGCAGACGAAATAAACGATCTTGTGCTATGCTCAGGATTGGGTCTTGTCCATCACATCATTCTCCTAATGATGTGACCTCGTTATCAATGACATCCAATGTCCATGATCAAGAAACCATGACCATCTATTGATCAATGAGCTAGCCAAATAGAGACTCACTAGGGACATGTTGTGGTGTATGTATTCACACATGTATTACGGTATCCGGTTAATACAATTATAACATGGACAATAGGCAATTATCATGAACAAGGAAATATATATAATAATAAACAATTTATTATTGCCTCTAGGGCATATTTCCAACACTTAAGCATCACTGCGGGTGAGAAAGTGTCATCATAGTCGATTCCTTGAACTTGTGAAAACCCCTTTGCCACAAGTGGAGCTTTATAGACGGTGACATTACTGACCGCGTCTGTCTTCCTCTAAAAGATCCATTTGTTTTGAATAGCCTTTTGACCTTTAGGTAATACTTCCAAAGTCCACACTTTGTTTTCATATATGGATCCCATCTTAGATCTCATGGCCTCTACCCATTTGTCAGAATTTGGGCCCACCATCGCTTCTCCATAGCTTGTAGGTTCATCGTTGCCCAACAACACGACCTGTAAGACAAGATTACCGTACCACTCATTAGTAGTACATGTCCCTGTCGACCTACGAGGTTCGATAGTAACTTGATCTGAAGCTTCCGCTTCAACTGATGTAGGCGCCACAGGAACATCTTCTCGTGCCGTCCTACCCTCTGGTTTAAGTGATGGTTCAGTAACCTCATCAAGTTCTATCTTCCTCCCATTCAATTCTTTCGAGAGTAACTCTTTTTCAAGAAAGGACCCGTTCTTAGCGACAAACACTTTTCCCTCGGATCTGACATAGAAGGTGTACCTAACTGTTTCCTTTGGGTATCCTATGAACACACATTTATCTGCTTTGCGTTCGAGCTCATCAGGCTAAAGCCTTTTGAAACAAGTGTCGCAGCCCCAAAATTTAAGAAATGACACCTTAGGTTTCTTGCCAAACCATAATTCACACGGTCTCATATCAACGAATTTAGATGGGGCCCTATTTAAAGTGAACATGGCTGTCTCTAATGCATAACTACAAAACGATAGTGGCAAATCAGTAAGAGACATCATAGAACATACCATAACCAATAAAGTATGATTACATCGTTTGGACACACCATTCCGCTGTGGTGTTGCAGGCAGCGTGAGCTGTGAAACAATTCCACATTCTCTTAAGTGCATGCCAAACTCACAACTCAAATATTCTTCTCCTTGATTAGATCATAGGAATTTAATCTTCTTCTTACGATGATTCTCAACTTCACTCTGAAATTGCTTAAACAATTCAAACATTTTAGACTTGTGCTTCATCAAATAAATATACCCATATCTACTCAAATAATCGGTGCTTCATCAAATAAATATACCCATATCTACTCAAATCATCAGTGAAGGTGGGAAAGTAATGACATCCACTGCATGCCTCAACACTCATTGGACCGCACACATCAGTATGTATATTCTCCAACAAGTCACTTACCCGTTCCATTGTACCAGAAAACGAGGGTTTTAGTCGTCTTGCCCATGAGGCATGGTTCACATGTGTCAAGTGATTGAAAATCAAGTGACTCCAAAAGTCCATAAACATGGAGCTTCTACATGCGTTTACACCAATATGACCTAAGAGGCAGTGCCACAAGAAAGTGGTACTATCATTATTAACTCTACATCTTTTGGCATGCACGTTGTAAATATGTGTATCATCACTATCGAGATTCAACAAGAATAAACCATTCACATTGGGTGCATGACTTAAATGAGTAACCATCTCGCGCTAAACAAGATCGATATATAATGTTCATGGTCAACGCAGGCACAAAATAACAATTATTTAGGTTCATCACTAATCCCGATGGTAATCGAAGAGAGACCGTGTCGACGGCGATGACATCAACCTTGGAATCATTTCCCACGCGCATTGTCACTCTGTCCTTTGACAGCCTCCGTTTATTCTGTAGTTCCTGTTTCAAGTTACATATATGAGAAGCCGAACTGGTATCAAATACCCATAGACTACTACGAGAGCTAGTAGGGTACACATCAATAACATGTATATCATATATACCTTTGTTGATGTTGCTAGCCTTCTTATCGGCCAGATACTTGGGGCAGTTTTGCTTCCAGTGGCCAGTTCCCTTGCAATAGAAGTACTCAGTCTCATCTTGGGTCCAGCCTTGGGATTCCTCACGGGAGCAGCAATTGCTCTTCCGTTCTTCTTAAAGTTAGCCTTCGTTACCGTATCAAGAAGAAGGTCAATCTGACACCCTCGATTTGATCGTACGCTAATCATACATGCAAATCCGTACGACCAAGCTCAAGGACTCACAGGAAGATATAACAACACAACTCTAGACACAAATAAAAACATACAAGCTTCATATTACAAGCCAGGGGCCTCGAGGACTAGAATACAAAAGCTCGAAAAACACACGAGTTGGTGGAAGCAACAAATATCTGAGTACAAACGTGAAACATGATAATGCCTTAGAGAAGGCTAGCACAAAAGATGCAGCGATCGAATGAGGCGAGGCCTCCTACATGGGAACGTCCTAAACTAATCCTAGTCTTCAACAGCCTCCAAGTAGTAGTAGACACCGTCGGGGTAGCAGTCGTCGTCGGTGTGATATGCCATCTCCTGGGCTCCATCATCTGATCACACCAACGGATCAATGGGAAAAGGGGGAGCAAAGCAACTATGAGTACTCATCCAAAGTACTCACAAGACTGACATCAGAACTATGTTAAGTGTGCATCAGTATCAAAGGAAGGGGTTATATGTGGACTGACTGCAACAATGCGAGAATAGAGAGAAGGGACTAGTCCTATCGAATACTAGCATCTTCAGGGGTCTTGCAACAATAGACGAGAGTAGAGAAAGTAACACAAACATATAGTCATATTGTTGCAACAATATTAATTTAAGGTCACGCCTGGATATTCTTCCTCGACTTCCTGTGAGGAAGCAATCTCGAAGCAAACATTCCAGTTAAGTAACCGTTGTAGTTGTATAAGATCGGGGCACAACTCCAAATCGTTCTATAACCGTGGACACGGCTATCTGAATAGTTAATTTTCATCCTTGCAGGGGTGCACCAAGTTTCCCGTCAAGCTCGACAAACTCTGGCCGGACACACTTTCCTGGGTCACGCCCGGCCTCGGAACATCAACACGTCGCAGCCCCACCTAGGGTTAACAGAGAGGCTAGCCCGCCAGACTAAGTACTAAGCGCGCAGAGTTCATGGGCCCATCACCCATTGCGCTCGTGCACGTTGCATGGGCGACCGATGTCAATTCGAGCACCTCTTATACAAGAACGATGATTATCCGGGCAACTCGGGCAAGCGACGCTCCATTACTGACGTCTGAAGAGCTTCGGTTGATACTACGATGTCGAGAACCCATAACTCCTCCCACGTAGACGGTTAGTGCAAAAAGGTCTCCGACCATTTCCACATCAAGTACCCAAATCCTTAGCATTTTAATTAACTCATCATCTCATCCATGCGGAAATCCACCTGCAACACACCATTCATGTTCCTAGTAGCACGGTCAAGTAACTGTGTGGTTGTAACATCATAGGGATCCGAGGTATCACCCTCGATGGGATTCAAACAATGCAACCGTCAAGGTGGCCCGGGAGGAATCACCCTCGATGGACCACACTTGATGGGTTGTATGACAGAGTCGTTATCGTAGGTGGTGAAGGAGGAATCACCCTCCGATAACCATCGTCGGTCAACTACACTACAACGCTAACATCGGAGTATGTAACGAGGTGTAACCCTCGGTACACAATAGTAGCTCTACAGCGTCGTACAACTAAGGGGGTGTGAGTGTTGTGTCGGGTCTTGGCTCGTCGATCAGTTGATCGAGACTTGATGATAAAGCGGGGGCAACTAAACTAAGGGGGCAAAGGGATTACTTCTCCACCTATACTAACCAATTTTAAGGTGCAGGAGAATAAAGTAGCAGTTTATCAAAAATAGGCTATGCATCAGATATAGGAGGTAAGTACAACAGTAGCGAAATTCTAATGCAAGCATGAGGGAGAAATAATGGGCGATATAGGAATGATCAAGGGGGTTTTTCTTGTCTTGTTTCTCTGCGGCAAAGGGAAGGTCGTCAGGAGGGTAGTCGTACGCGGCAGTAGTGTCAAGCTCGGGGTCTACGAGTAAGAATAGGGGGAAGAAACAATAAATATAAACATAGATACAACACTAAGAATGACATGGCAATATGCAGGACTAGACATGCACTAACGCGGCATTAAACGTTATAGACAGATCGGGAAAATATCTGATGATATTTCCCCGGTGTGTGGCTACTACCGGACACGCAAAACGGATAGTGTATTTGGGTACATCTCATTTTTCTCATGAACTTTCATGTATAAAATATTTTCATCCGAATTATGGATTATTTTATATTATTTTTTAAAGCTTTATTAATTATTTATACATTAAATAGATTTAATTAAACTCCTAAATAGTTATGACATCACCATGATGTAATGCTAACATCAGCAGTCAACACGGCCCATTGACTCGTCAATTTGACCAGTGGGCCACACTGTCATACTCACATTTTAATTCCAGGTTTAAATAATTAATAACCAGATGTAATTAATAAGCATGTGGGGTCCACATGTCATAACTGCTTTATTAAATGAACAGAGTTAATTAGATTTAATTAACCCAATGAATTAAGTGTCCTAATTAATTACTTCAACTAATTTAGACATGATTACTCGGTGACTTAATTAATCTACTAATTGATCTAACTAATTAATAAACCAATTAATTAATTAATTAATTAATAAATTTTTTAAATTCCTTTTTTTGTTAAGGGGCATTGGGCCCCCATGTCATTCTCTAGGATTGGGGATCTACCCCAAATTAACTACAATTAACAGGGGTGTTAATCCCCCTGCCGACAGGGAGGTGGTCGGGGGGGGGGGGGTGAAAACCCACAAGTATGGGGGATCAATTGTATCCTTTCTTGATAAGTAAGAGTGTCGAACCCAATGAGGAGCTAAAGGTAGAACAAATATCCCCTCAAGTTCTATCAACCACCGATACAACTCTACGCATGCTTAACGTTCATTTTACCTAGAATAAGTGTGAAACTAGAAGTACTTTGTAGGCATGATAGGATAGGTTTGGAAGAAAATAATGAACATGTAAATAAAAACTAGGGGCAGCTAAGATAAAGAAACAACTAAGTTGGTCTTAGTAGAGATCTTTTTGTCACAAGAAGGTTATTTGTCCCTAGGCAATCGATAACTAGACCGGCAATCATTATTGCAATTTTATATGAGGGAGAGGCATAAGATAACATACTTTCTCTACTTGGATCATATGCACTTACGATTGGGACTCTAGGAAGCATTCGTAACTATTAAAGATCATTAAGGTAAAACCCAACCATAGCATTATAAGGTATGAAGTCCTCTTTACTCCCATATGCAACAACCCACCCACTCGGGTTTATGCTTTTGTCACTCAAGCAACCCACCATAGGCAAATCATGAAAACATTGCAACACCCTACAGTGGGGATCCCTCACACTTGCGCGACACGGAGAGCACCATAGGACAACACCAATAATAAAACATGCAACTCAAACCAATCATGATCATCAATCAACCCATAGGACAAAACAGATCTACTCAAACATCATAGGGTAGCCATACATCATTGGGAAATAATATATAGCGTTGAGCACCATGTTTAAGTAGAGATTACAGTGGTGAGAAGAGGTGTTGAGCCATTGCATAGAGGGGTAGAGAGTTAGTGATGACGGCGGAGAAGTCGTTGGTGTAGATGGCCGTCACGATGATGGCCCCGGTGACGTTCCGGTGCCACTAGGAGAGAGCCCGCTCATTCTTCTTCTTCCTTGGCCTCCCCCTAGATGGGAGGAGGGTTTGCCCTCTAGTCCTTTGCCTCCATGGTGGTGGAGGGGCGAGAGCCCCTCCGAGAATGGATCTCTCTTTGTGTTTCATTTTTTTGTGTTTTTTCCTGCCCTCAGATTCGGGTGTTTTGCTGTTTCTTATATTCCCGCAGATCTGTAACTCTCATTAGGCTGAAATTTTAACACGATTTTTATCCGGATATTAGCTTTCTTGCGGCTAAAGAAGACCACCAACCGCCTTACAGGTTGGCCGCAAGACAGCCTAGAGCGCCCTACCCCCCAGGTCGTGCCCCTCTGGCTTGTGGGGCCCTCGAGCACCGCCTTCTATTGATGCCACTTCCCAAAATTCACATATATTCCAAAAAAAATCTCCGTAAATTTTTATCCCGTTTGGACTTCATTTGATATGGATTTCATGCGAAACAAAAAACATGCAACAAACAGGAACTCGCAGTGGGCACTGGATCAATATGTTAGTCCCAAAAATAGTATAAAAAGTTGCCAAATGTATAGGAAAGTTGTAGAAGGCATGAAAAAAATTGAAAAGTATAGATACAACGGAGTCGTATCACTGGTGGGGGTGGCACGGGCGACAGCCGGCGTGCGCCGCGGTGGATAGGGCACCGACGAGGAGCAGCACCAGTGGGCACGGCCTCGGGCGCCTCGGGCAACAATGGCGAGATGGGGAAGCGTGGCCAGCTTGCGGGAGGCACCAGAGCAGCGAGCAGGGACGGGGGCCGCAGCAGGCGCGCGTGTAGGTGCGAGAGCGTGTAGGAGGGTCGGCCGTGGAGCGGTGGCGGTAGGTGCGCGGCCAGGGCATGGCTGGCACATGGCACGGGGAGCGGGGCCGATGCAGCTAGCAGAAGTAGCAGCTGCGGGGGAGAGAAGGGCGACAAGGTGCAGCACGGCCTGGGGGGTCAAGGGACACCGAAGCTCGCCGGAAGTGGAAGGAGCGCTCGACGGGGGGAGGGTGATGAAGGAGGAGGGGAGATCCCCGAGGGCTCACCGGTATTTGTAGGTATGACGGGGAAGGATAGGAGGCGTCCGGCGGTGGAGGCGTCGACGGGGGCCGGCGGCGGGCAAGGTTGGGGTTGGGCGGGTGATGTTTGTTGTGTATCCCCGGCAACGGCGCCAGAAATACTTCTGCTACTGCACAAAAGACCTTCCAACGGCGCCAGAGATAGGCATGTCGACGGGAGAATACTTGGCTTGATCTTTCTGCGTTGGTGTTCCTCGAAGCGGAAAGGGTGATGTAGCACAGCGACGGTAAGTATTTCCCTCAGTTTGAGAACCAAGGTATCAATCCGGCGGAAGAGTATCTCAAGATCCTGCACAAACACAAAAGCTTGCACCCAATGCTATGAAGGGGTTGTCAATCCCTTATAGATTGTTTGCCAAGTGAGAACTGAAAGCAACAAAGTAACAAAGCAAAGTAAGAGCGGAGGTGTAAACGCCGGATGTGAATAGACCCAGGGGCCGTAGTGTTTACTAGTGGCTTCTCTCACGAAAGCAAGTAGACGGTGGGTGAACAAATTACTGTCGAGCAATTGATAGAACTGTGTAGAGTCGTAACGATATCTATGCAATGATTATTTCTATAGGCAACATGTCCGAAAGAAGTAGACCGATACTGCCTGCATCTACTACTATTACTCCACACGTCGACCGCTATCCAACATGCATCTAGTGTATTAAGTCCATAAGAACAGAGTAACGCCTTAAGCAAGATGACATGATGTAGAGGGATAATCTCAAACCAATGATAAAAACCCCATCTTTTTACCCTTGATGGCAACTGATTGATGTGTGCCTTGCTGCCCCTACTGTCACTAGGAAAGGTCACCACATGGCAGAACCCAAAACCAAGCACTTCTCCCATTGCAAGAATCATAGATCTAGTTGGCCAAACAAAACCCAAGACTCGGAGAGACGTACAAGGATATCAAATCATGCATATAAGAAATCAACAAAGACTCAAATATATATCATAGATAATCTGATCACAAGTCCACAATTCGTCGGATCTCGACAAACAAACCGCCAAAGAAGATTACATCGGATAGATCTCCATGAAGATCATGGAGAACTTTGTATTGAAGATCCAATTGAGAGAAGAAGCCATCTAGCTACTAACTACGGACCCGTAGGTCTGAAGTGAACTACTCACGAGTCATTGGAGGGGCGATGATGATGATGAAGAAGCCCTCCACCTCCAAAGTCCCCTCTGGTAGGGCTCCGGGAAGGGTCTCCAGATGAGATCTCGCGGAAACGGAAGCTTGCGGCGGCGGAAAAGTATTTTCGAGGCTTCCCTGATTTATTGCGGAATATTTGGGAATATATAGGCGCAAAACCTAGGTCAGGAGGCGGCTAGGGAAGCCACAAGCTTGCCCACCGCCGCCTTCCCCCTGGTGGCGTGGTGCAAGCTTGTGGGCTCCCTGGGGCCCACGTGGCTTGGCCCAAAGGCTCCCTGGTCTTCTTTCGTTCGGGAAAAAATCATTTCGGGCATTTTATTCCGTTTGGACTCCATTCCAGAATCAGATCTGAAAAGAGTCATAAAGACGGAAAAACAGGAACTCGCACTTGGCACTGAATCAATAAGTTAGTCCCCAAAAAGATATAAAAAGGTACATAAAACATACAAAGAAGACAAGATAACAACGTGAAACAATCAAAAATTATAGATATGTTTGAGACGTATCAAGCATCCCCAAGCTTAACTCTTGCTCGTCCTCGAGTAGGGAAGTGATAAGAATGAATTTTCGATGCTTTCATGCTAGCTAGCATAGGTGTCCTTTGTAATTCCTCTTATGTGACATGAATGTTCAGATCCATTAGATTCAAAACAATAGTTTGTTATTGACGTGGAAACGATAATAATTCAAGCAAACTAGCAAAGTAATCATGAACTTTCAAAATAACAAGGCCAAAAGAAAGTTATCCCTACAAAAGCATATAGTCTGGCTATGCTCTATCATCATTGCACAACGAATTTAAATCATGCACAACCCCGGTATTGGCCAAGTAATTGTTTCACACCTTTACTTTCTCAAACATTTTCAACCCTCACGCAATACATGAGCGTGAGCCATGGTTATAGCACTATAGATGGTGTGGAATGTGGTGGAAGTTGCAAGACAAAAAGGAGAAGATAATCACATTAACTAGGCATATAAATGAGCTGTGGAGATGCTCATCAATAGATATCAATGTGAATGAGTAGGGATTTCCATACAAATGATGCACTAGAGCTACAAGTATGTGAAAGCTCTTAAAGAAAACTAGTGGGTGTGCATCCAACTTGCTTGCTCACGAAGACCTAAGGTAATTTTGAGGAAGCCTATCATTGGAATATACAAGCCAAGTTATATAATGAGAATCTCACACTAGCTATATGGTGGTGACAAAACGAGAGACGCTCTATCATGAAGATCATGGTGCTCAAAATGCACAAGTGTGGAAAAAGTGGTAGCATTGTCCCTTCTCTCTTTTTCTCTCATTTTATTATTATTATTTTGGTGGGCTCTTTGGCCTCTTTTTTATGGCTTCTTTGGCCTCTTTTATTTCCTCACACGGGACAATGCTCCAATAATGATGGTCATCACACTTTCAACTCAAAACTTAGAGGAATTATGACTCTATATCGAATGCCTTCGGTAGTGTACTGTGGCAACGATCTAGCATGGCATAGACATCAATGGAAACATCATGCTAGCTATCTTACGATCATGCAAAGCCAATGTAGACGTGGTGGCACATGTCATGGTGGTAGTTGCATGGCAATATATCTTGGAATGACTTTGAAAAAGCCATAGTAGGTAGGTATGGTGGCTGTTTTGAGGGAGGCTAATGGTGGGTTTTGCGAACCGGCGAAAGTTGCACGGCACTAAGAAGATACTGATGGTGGAAGGTGAAAGTGCATCTAAACCATGGACTCAACATTAGTCATGAAGAACTCATATATTTGTTGCAAATTTTTTATTAGTAATCGAAACAAAGCATTGAACGCATACTCCTAGGGGAAGGGTTGGTAGGTATAAACCATCGCGCGATCCCGACCGCCACGCAAAGGATGACAATCAATAGACTAATCATGCTCAGATTTCATCACATAGCGGTTCACCATACGTGCATGCTACGGGAATCACTAACTTCAACACAAGTATTTCTAGATCCACAATACCTTACTAGCATAACTTCAATATTATGATAACCACAACTCAAAACTAATTGAGATGAATCAAACTTCTCTAACTATTCAATGCACATGAAGGTGGAAGTTTTCGTATCCCTCTGGATAACTACCCCTTTTGAGACTACTTTCAAAGCATAGATCAACTACCAAGCCATGCACCGCTGTGCTCTAAAAGATATAAGTGAAGCACACAGAGCAAAAGTATCTACCTCAAAAGATATAAGTGAAGCACATGTGAGCTGAATTGTCTACCAAAAGATATAAGTGAAGCTCGACAAAATCATGGTGTGTGCATGTCTCTCTCTCTAGGTGTGCAGCAAGGATGATTGTGACACAACAAAAATAAAAGATTCCTACGATACAAGACGCTCCAAGCAAAAACACATAACATGTGGTGAATAAAAATATAGCCCCAAGTAACGTTACCGATGGATTGAAGACGAGAGAGGGGATGCCTTCCCGGGACATCCCCAAGCTTAGGCTTGTACGACATCCTTGAATCTCTTGGGGTGCCTTGGGAATCCCCAAGCTTGAGCTCTTTCTACTCTTTATCTTTTTGTCCATAAGATCTTCACCCAAAACTTGAAAACTTCACAACACGAAACTTAGAGAGAAACTCGTGATAACATTAGTACAAGAAACCAAACCACCACTTCCTTAGATACTGTAGCAAACTTAAATTCTACTTGTGCTGATGTTGGGTTACTGTAATTTCAGTCTTCCATGGCTAATACCCCCGAATACTATCCATAGTTTCATCAAAATAAGCAACCAACACAACAAAAACAGAATCTCTTCACAGTAGACCAGTCTGTAGCAATCTGTATGTTTCGTATACCTCTCGTACTTCACAAATTCTGCAAAATTACGACAGTCTGAAGAATTTGCGTAGAAATCAGCAGCGGAAAGAATCAACTCAAAAGCTCTTATAGAAACAAACTGAACATTCTTTTCGTGAGCAGAAAGTTTGTGTCTTTCCCAAGCATGACCAAACGATCATCCTCAAGACTAATCATAACGGTTTTGCTTGGCACAAACGCAAAAAGAAACACAAAAAACACAATCATAACAGAATTATGAAAGTGTGGAAAACACAAAATAGAAAGAAAAAGGATAGATTCGTTGGGTTGCCTCCCAACAAGCGCTTTTGTTTAACGGCCTTAGCTAGGCATTCAACTATGCTCACACAAAAGACAAGAATTGAAGCACAATGAGAGCATCCTAAAGCATGTGAAAATCACATCTAAGTCTAAAATACTTCCTATGCATAGGCATTTTGTAGGAAAAAAATTTGTCAATACAACTAATAGTTGCCATATGCAAGGAAGAAGAAAGAGACAATAGCAATCTCAACATGACGAGAGGTAATTTGGTAACATGAAAGTTTCTACCGAAATATTTTCCTCTCTCATAGCAATTACATGTGGGATCATATTCAAATTCAACAATATAGCTATCCCATAGGATATTATTTTCATGATCCACATGCATGCAAAGTTGACGCTCTTCAAAATAGTCGGATTATCATCAAATAAAGTCATGACTTCTCCAATCCCACTTTCAGTATTGTTGCAAATATCATATTCATCATGAGGTTTGAACAAATTTTCAAGATCATAAGAAAGATCATCACCCCAATCATGATTATTGCAACAAGTAGTGGTCATAGCAAGACCAGCATCCCCAAGCTTAGGTTTGAGGAGCCACTCTTTGTGCTTCTGTTCGAGGTGAAGATACCCCGAACAAGCCACTCAAAGGATTAGTTTCCATAGTGACAAGTGACAATAAATTTCAGCACACTATATGAATGTTTCCTTACCAATTTCCACTTACCAAAGGCGCTTCACTCCCCGGCAACGGCGCCAGAAAAGAGTCTTGATGACCCACAAGTATAGGGGATGTATCATAGTCTTTTCAATAAGTAAGAGTGTCGAACCCGATGAGGAGCAGAAGGATCTGACAAGTGGTTCTTAGCAAGGTAAAATCTGCAAGCACTGAAATTATCGGTAACAAGTGATTGTGTGGTGAGATGATTCGTAGCAAGCAACAAGTAAAAAAAGTAGCAACGCTGCAGCAAAGTGGCCCAATCCCTTTTGTAGCAAGGGACAAGCCTGGACAAAGTCTTATAGGAGCTAAAACGCTCCCGAGGTCACAATGGAATTTCTGTCATGCTAGGTTTCATCATGTTCATATGATTCGTGTTCGTTACTTTGATAGTTTGATATGTGTGTGGACCGGCGCTTGGGTACTGCCCTTACTTGGACAAGCATCCCACTTATGATTAACCCCTCTCGCAAGCATCCGCAACTACGTAACAAGAATTAAGACAAAGTCTAACCATAGCATTAAACTAGTGGATCCAAATCATCCCCTTAGGAAGCAACGCATAAACTAGGGTTTAAGCGTCTGTAACTCTAGCAACCCATCATCTACTTACTACTTCCCAATGCCTTCCTCTAGGCCCAAATAATGGTGAAGTGTTATGTAGTCGACGTTCACATAACACCACTAGAGGAAAAACAACATACAACACATCAAAATATCGAACGAATACCAAATTCACATGACTACTATTAGCATGACTTATCCCATGTCCTCAGGAACAGAAGTAACTACTCGCAAAGCATAATCATATTCATGACCAGAGAGGTAATGAGTAGCATCAAGGATCTAAATATAAACTCTTCCACCAAGTAATCCAACTTGCATCAACTATGAAGAGTAATTAACACTACTAGCAACCTTACAAGTACCAAGCGGAGTCGCGAGATGGAGATAGGTTACAAGTGATGAACTAGGGTTTGGAGATGAGATGGTGCTGATGAATATGTTGATGGTGATGAGCCCCCTCCGATGAGAGGAGTCTTGGTGATGATGATGGCGATGATTTCCCCCTCTGGGAGGGAAGTTTCCCCGGCAGGATCATGCTGCCGAAGCTCTAGATTGGTTCTGATCAAGTTCCGCCTTGTGGCGGTGGCAAATCCTCCGAAAAGCCTCCCTCTAATTTTTTTTCCCGGACGAAACCATTCTTGTAGAAAAAGGGGGAGCTAGAGGGCCAGCTGGGTGCCCACAAGCCCCCTAGGCGCGGCCAGGGGGGTGGCCGTGCCTAGCAGGCTTGTGGCCACCTGCTAGCGCCCCTCTGGCACTTCTTCGGCCCAGTATATTTTATAATTCCCGAAAAAATCCTCATTGATTTTTACGGCGTTTGGAGTTGCGCAGAATAGGTATCTCAAATTAGCTCCCTTTTCAGGCCAGAATTCCAGCTGCCGGCATTCTCCCTCTTCATGTAAACCTTGCAAAATAAGATAGAAAAGCCATAAGTATTGTTCTGTGAAGTGAAATAACAGCCCAAGAAGAGATAAATATCAACATGAAAACATGATGCAAAATGGACGTATCAGGGTGAAATGAGGGCAACAATGATGGAGGAAAGGAGAAAGGAGGGGATGGGGCAAAGGGGGGAGGACGGGGGAGAGGGTGTGTGTGTGGGTGATAGGTAGAAGGAAGAGAGAAGAAGGGCAAGAATGGTGGAGAAGTAACAATGGAGGAGGAAAGGAGAAAGGAGCGAAAAGGGGGAGGAAGGGGGAGAGGGTGTGTGTGTGTGGGTGAAAAGCTGTCCACAGCCACGTGTAGTAGTAGCGCTGGTTCCAGAGGAGCGCTACTGCTATTGCACTTAGCAGTAGCGCTTTTCCCCTGCCAGCGCTGCTACAACAGTTGTTGTCGATCGCCTCGTTGGGCCCCTTTTAGCAGTAGCGCTAGTTCCAGGGAAGCGCTACTGCTATGGAACTTAGAATTAACACTTTTTAAAGTCCAAAGCTACTACTATAGATATTGTGGGTGGCCTCGTTGGGCCCCGTTTAGCAGTAGCGTTGCAAATGCATCCAACGCTACTACTACGGACGTTAGCAGTAGCGCGTAGTGTTTCCAGCACTACTGCTAAGTACCAGCAGCGCATGATGTTTTCCAGCACTACTACTAGCGTCCTACCTATAAGGTTTTCCCTACTAGTGAGTCAATATGTCCATGCAAAAAAGAAAATAATATGATGAACATATTAGGCAGGATTCCACATCAAAAATTCTGTTTTTATCATTTACCTACTCGAGGACGAGTAGGAATTAAGCTTGGGGATGTTGATACGTCTCCAACGTAATTATAATATTTTATTGTTCCATGTTATTATATTATCATTCTTGGATGTTTTATAATCATTGTATAGCAACTTTATATCATTTTTTGGGACTAACCTATTGACATAGTGCCAAGTGCTAGATGCTTTTTTGCTTGTTTTTGCCTTCGCGGAAAATCAATATCAGATGAACTCCAAATGCCACAAAACACTTTGGAGATTTTTTTGGACCAGATGCAAACTTGAGTGCCCAGGTGGCCCATTAGGTACGAGGGTGCGTCGTGGGACCCTAGCGCTCCCTGGTGGGTGGTGGGGGCCTCAGGCACCTCCTCCACCACTTATGTGCTCTATATATACCACAATATTTCAGGATACTAGAAGAGAAGACAAAAAATAGTTTCAGCCGCCGCAAGTTCGAGAAGCCACGAAGTACAATCTAGAGCCCGTTTCGGAGAGGAACACGATCACAGAGATGTTCATCATCTTCATTGGTGCTCCTCCAATGATGCGTGAGTAGTTCATATCATACCTACGGTCCGTGATATGTCCATAACGTATCTATAGTTTTTGATGGTTTTATGGTAATATTATGCTTTTGACACTTGTTTTTATATAAAGTTTATGATTTATTTGGACTAACCTATTAATAGTTTCAAGAGTGCACAATATTCTTGTTTTACTCTTTTATGTGTAGGAATTATCAAGAAAACAAGAGGAAACCTTGTTGGAGTCGAATTGGGACTTTCCAGAAATCTGTCCCACAACTGTTTTCAAAGATGGTCACTTTACGGGTCGAAGATGACGTCAAATGGAAAAAGTTAATGAATGCAAAGCGTGGGGAATTTTATTCTAATAAATCTAGACATAAAATTTGGCCCAATCCGAGTTTGTATGCGACCTGTGGACCCGTTTTACTAGAGGACAAATATCTGATTACGGGATTACGGGAATCACTGACGTGATTGAGTCCAACTCTTACCATATTTGATGGATTCGGCCAAGCCACGACTTTGGGACCTCATTAGGGCTGAGAGGAGTCCCTAGGAAGGTTGTAGAGGTGCCCATGAGCCCTTGTATCAAAGGGGCATCCATCAAAGGGCCAAGGATGATCGTCCCAGCTCATATAAGGAGAGGAAAACCGCGATTTCTGGGCAACCATCAAAAGCCATGAATTTTGCCTACCCCATGGACTCATCTTCATGGGGGAGGGCTTATCTACAGCACCAAGAAGCCATGGAGGAAGGGGGCTAAGGGGCGGAGCTCCCCCATGATGGCCGGCCGGCGCAGGAGGAGCCCCCTGCGTCGCCGGCGGCCGCCGCCGCCTTGCACCTCACGTGCTACCCCTTCTCCATCCTCTCCGCCATGATGCCGCCTTCACCAACACCTCCATCATCATCTCCTCCATAGCTACAGCGGTCCACTCTTCCACAAACCTCTGTAATCCCCTATGCAAACATGGTGTTTGATGTTATAAATTATTTGCAGATGATCTATTGCATCGATGTCATGTTTGTGTAGTTCCCTTTTGTCATATGATTGATTATTGAATCTCCATAGATGGTTTGAGCTATATATTGAATTTGTGAAAATCCTATGGTGCCCATCATATGTTTATGCGCGCATGTATCACATCATAGGGTTTGTAGTATGTGGAGAAAGCTAGAGGGTGGGCTGCTTGAGTGACAGAAACATGAGCCCCAATCTAGTGATTAAAGCATATGGGATAAAGAGGACCTTTTGATCTTAATGCTATGGTTGGGTATTTTTACCTTAATGTATCTTCTAGTAGTTACGGATGTTTGCTAGAGTTCCAATCATAAGTATTTGCAATCATTGGATAGTGAGAGCTTGTTAGCTTTGCCTCTCCCACATAAAACAGGAAAATCAACCTTGTATTTGACTATTTGATCATGGAAAAATCCATCACAATTACCACCACTTTTCCGTACTCATGGTACTATTAGTTTATAGTTACTTACTATACTTTACTGCTGCAGCAATTACTTTACTTTCATGTATTTATTATCCTGCAAAACTATCTTGTTTACCCGTATTATTACTCTAGTTTTATTTCCTAGATATTGCAAAACGTTTAGTGTGCGTAGAGTTGTGTCAGTGGTTGATAGAACTTGAGAGAATATTTATCCCACCTTTAGCTCCTCGTTGGGTTTGACATTCTTACTTATCGAAAAGGCTACACACGATCCCCTATACTTGTGGGATATCAGTCCCTAGGCAGTAGCTAGATGGCTTTCTCTCTCGTTTTCCTCCTCAATACAATCGTCTCTTGGAGATCAATTTGATGTAACTCTATCTTTTGTGGTGTTTTTGTTGGGATCCGATGAAGTGTGAGTTTATGATCAAATCTATGAAATTATATCCATTCTTGATTATTATAGCCTCATATTTCTTCTCCGATATTTGGGTTTTGTCTGGCTAACTTGATCTTTAATCTTCCAATGGGAAGAGGTGCTTTGTGATGGGTTCGATCTTGCGGTGCTCAATCTCAGTGACACAAAGAGACATGACACACATGTATCGTTGCTATTAAGGACAAAAAATGGGGTCTATTACTACATGAATAGATCTTGCCTACATCATGTCATCGTTCTTAAAGCATTACTCTGTTTCTCCATGAACTTAATACACTCGATGCATGCTGGATAGCGGTCCATGTGTGGAGTAATAGAAGTAGATGCACGCAGAAGTCGGTCTACTTGTCTTGGACGTGATGCCTATATAAATGATCATTGTCTTGGATATCGTCATAATTATTCACTCTTCTATCAACTGCCCAACAGTAATTTGTCTACCCACCGTTTGCTATTTTATCGAAAGAAGCCACTTGTGAAGCCTTCAGCCCCCGAGTCTATTTTACATCATCTATTTGCAATATCTATTTTCCTATTTGTGTTTCCATTTTAGAACTATATAATCAAAAACCACTCTAGTTTTATTTTTAGAACTATATAATCAAAAACCCAAAAATACCTTGTTGAGAGAGATGAGGAGAAGAGGGCTCCGGCCTTGAGGTCCTTGGGGTGGCCGGAGTTGTGCGGTGAGCACCCGGCGGGGCGGTCCGCCAGGAGAGAGATGAGGAGGAAGGCGACTCCGGAGACTCAGAGGACCAGGAGAGGAGGAGGCTCGGTGCAGCGGAGTAGAGTGGCAATGGGATTTGGAGGAGAGTGACATGAGAGAGAAGGGATTTGGGGGAGAAGATGAGAGAGGAGGGATTTCTGGGAGGAGCTCGGGGGGCACACTGAAGGCCACTTAGTAGTAGTGTGGGTTACAAAACCGTGCTACTACTATCAACTTAGTAGTAGCGCTGGTTTATACCACGCGCTACTACTACTGCATGTCGCGGGGTGCACGGTTGAGACCACTTAGCAGTAGTGAGGGTTAATAACCCGCGCTACTACTATCAACTTAGTAGTAGCGATGGGTAAAAACCTGCGCTACTAGTAAGTAGTAGTAGCGAGGGGTATAAACCCTCGCTACTAGTAAGCGTTTGTCTATAAGCTTTTCCCTAGTAGTGGTCCCACATACTTGTGGCACTACCCCCTTGGCCGCGCCGTGAGGGCTTTTGGGGCCCACGTGGCTCCACCGCCCCCAAACTTAGCTCTATATCTTCCATCTCGCCTGGAAAAAAAATTAGAGAGAAGGTTTCATCGCGTTTTGTGATACGGAGGTGTCGCCACATCCTGTTCTTCATCAGCAGGGCAGATCTGGAGTCCGTTTCGGGCTCCGGAGAGGGGAAATCGTCGCCATCATCATCATCAACCTTTCTCCATCGACAATTCCATGATGCTCTTCATCGTTCGTGAGTAATCTCATCATAGGCTTGCTGGACAGTGATGAGTTGGATGACATCTATCATGTAATCGAGTTAGTTCTTGACGGGGATTGATCCCTAGTATCCACTATGTTCTAGATTGATGTTGCTACTACTTGGTTATGCTTAATGCTTGTCACTAGGGCCCGAGTGCCATGATTTCAGATCTGAACCTATTATGTTGTCGCCAATATATGTGTGTTTTAGATCCTATCTTGCAAGTTGTAGTCACCTACTATGTGTTATGACCCGGCAACCCCGGAGTGACCATAGCCGGAACCACTCCCGGAGATGACCATAGTATGAGGAGTTCATGTATTCACCGCGTGTTAATGCGTTGGTCCAGTTCTTTATTAATAGGAGAACCTTAATATCCCATAGTTTCCATTCGGACCCCGCTGCCACGGGAGGGATGGATAATAGATGTCATGCAAGTTCTTTTCCCTAAGCACGTATGACTACATACGAAATGCATGCCTACATTAGATTGACGAACGGGAGCTAGTTACTTATCTCTCCCTGTTATAGTTGTTACATGATGAATCACATCCGTCATACTCATCCATCACCGATCCACTGCCTACAAGTCTTTTACTACTGGTCCTCACTAAGTTACTTTTCTTAGGCTTGTCCCTTGCTACAAAAGGGATTGTGCCACTTTGCTACTCTGTTGCTACTGCTGTTACTCTGCTACTGCTGTTCCTTGCTACATCGTTGTTACTTGTTCCAAGACCTTTTCTGGAGCCATAGCCGGGGAAGCATTCTTCTCAATAATAATGCCCCATCAACGTGCTTTTTACTGGCGCCATTGATACAACAGTTAGGAATAGTCTGCCTTGTCAACAGATCGTTTATGGCACTGCTGCTATCATACTACTTTGCTACTGATACTTTGCTTGCACACACTAATCTTTCAGGTGTGGTTGAATGTGACACATTCAGCTGCTAATACTTGAGAATATTCTTTCGCTTCCCGTCTTGGCGAATTAACAAATTTGGATTGAATACTCTACCCTCGAAAACTGCTGTGATCCCATACGCTTGTGGGTCATCAAGGCTCTTTCTAGCGCCGTTGCCGGGGAGGCACAACTATATTCTGTGAGTCACTTGGGATTGACGTCTGCTGATCACTATGAGGAATCCAAAAGATCCAAGAACTAAAATCTTTCCTTCCACTACGAGGTGAGGTAAGGAATTGCCATCTAGCTCTGCACTTGATTCACCTTCAGTTTTGAGTAAGTTTGCGACTTCGCCTCGTGCTAGAAATCTCGATATGTCGCCTGTGCTTGATGATGCTACTTCTGCTGCCCATGATTCTTATGATGCTATGCTTGATATATGCCTGATGATGCTATGCTTGATAATATGCCTGATGATGCTATGCTTGATACTATGCCTGATACTGCTTTGCCACTTGGTGCATTCCTTGATGCACATATTACTAGAGCTGCTGCTAGATGTGATGATACTTCTGAAACTGCTGATACTATTGAAGTAGAACCTGCTACTTTACCTGTTATGCCTGATACGCGCTATGTTATGGAGGGAGAGATAGCTGAGGACTTTCTTGCGTGTAAGGATAGCTATGATGTTGAGAAACTTCTACGCAAGTGGAAAGAAAAATCTCTAAACGCTAGGATGAAATATGACCCGAAGTTTGCTACTTCGCCTATCTTTGTGACCGATAAGGATTATGGATTCTCTGTCGATCCAGAGTTAATCACTCTGGTCGAATCTGATCCTTTTCACGGTTATGAGTCTAAAACGGTTGTAGCCCATCTTACCAAACTACACGATATAGCCACCCTATTCACTAGTGAGGAAAAGATCCGCCACTACTATATGCTCAAGCTGTTTCCTTTCTTGTTAAAGGATGATGCTAAGACTTGCTTCACTTCTCTTGCTCCTGGATGTGTGCGTAGTCCCCAGGATATGGTCTACTACTTCTTTGAAAAAAATTCCCTGCCCATAAGAAGCAAGCTGCCTTGCAGGAAATATACAACTTTGCTCAAGCTGAAGAAGAGAGTCTCCCACAAGCTTGGGGGAGGCTCATCCAGCTACTGAATGCTTTTCCTGATCACCCTCTTGAGAAGAATGAAATACTTGATATCTTTTGCAATGGACTTGTCGATGCTTCCAAAGACCACCTAGATAGTTGAGTTGGTTGTGTTTTTAGGGAACGAACTGTAGAACAAGCTGAGATTCTACTAAATAACATCTTGTGCAATGAGAATGCTTGGACTATTCCCGAACCACCTCCTAAGCCAATTCCGAAGAAAAGAGGTATTCTATTCCTCAGTCCTGAAGATATGCAAGAAGCCAAGAAATCTATGCGAGAGAAAAGCATTAAATCTTAAGATGTAAAAAATCTACCACCTATCGAAGAGATCCATGGTCTCGATAACCCGATACAGGTAGTAGAAATAAATTCTCTACGTAGGTTTGATGAGAGTGATATTCCTTTTGATAAACCTGCTAGCTTATGCCTGGATGAATTTGATAACTTTGTTGCCAAACAACAGAGTCTCAATGATTATGTTAGCTGACAATTGGAAAAGAATGCTCGTATGCTTAGTCATTTAAGTGCTTGTGTGGACAGAAATGTCAATGATCTTAATCTTCTGAGTAAACATGCCTCTATGGTTACTACTCAGGTAGAACAAGTACTTAAAGCTTAGAATGACTTGCTCAATGAGTTGAATGACAATTCTGTCCGAATCGTTACTAGAGGCCGTAGAATGACCCACTAACCTTTGTATCCTGAGGGTCATCCAAAGAGAGTAGAACAAGAGTCTCAAGGAGTTAGCACTGATGCACCTAGTCATCCTAGAAAGAAGAAGAAATATGATAGGAACCTGCACGCTGGCAACCCTGTTGCTGCTACACCTAACAGTCCAAACGATGTCTCTGTCTCTCATGCTGAAACACAATCTCGTGATGAACATGATCCTAATGATAATATCAATAGTGATGTTCATGTCGATGCTCAACCTAGCAATGATAAGGATGTGGAGATTGAACCTGTTGATCTTGATAACCCAAAGCCTAAGAATAGAAGATATGATAAGAATGACTTCGCTGCTAGGAAGCATGGTAAAGAAAGGGAGACATCGGTTCAGAAACCTATGCCCTTTCCTCCCAAACCATCCAAGAAAAAGGATGATGAGGATTTTGAGCGCTTCGTTGAGATGATCAGACCTGTCTTTTTGCAGATGCGTTTGACGAATATGCTCAAGATGTCCCCGTATGCTAAGTACATGAAAGATATTGTGACTAATAAGAGGAGGATACCTGAGGTTGAGATCTCCGCCATGCTTGCTAATTACACTTTCAAGGGTGGAGCTCCTAAGAAACTAGGTGATCCCGGTGTGCCAACTATACCTTGCTCCATTAAAGGCAACTACGTTAGAACTGCGTTGTGCGGCCTTGGAGACTTGCACTAGTGTTATGCATCTCTCTCTATCGTAGACTTGAACTGGGCAAGTTGACACCCACTGAAATCTCTCTGAAAATGGCCGACAAATCAACTGCTTTCCCTATCGGCATTTGCGAGGATGTGCCTGTTGTGGTAGCTAACACCACTATATTAACAGACTTTGTTATCTTGGATATTCCCGAGGACGATGCCATGGTTGTCATCCTCCGGAAGACCCCTTTTAAACACTGTAGGGGCTGTTATAGATTGCAACAAAGGCAATGTCACTTTCCATGTCAACGGTAATGAGCATATGGTGCACTTTCCAAAGAAACAATATCGAGTACATTGCATCAATGCTATCGAAAAAACTTCATCGATTCTTATTGGGAGCTTTGAATGCCCTATTCCTCGTGTCAAGATGAAGTATGATTTGCTTGTCAGGGAGATACACATCCCCATTGAGGTGACCTAGTGACTATTCAAAAAAATTCTCCGTTCTCTTTTGTGATCCGAAAAGGTTTTGTCGAGGAGGCTTGATCAACCTCACTAACGGATTTATTTCGATGACCATGAGATGGATGAATCGAGGAGTCACAAACCTCTGTTCCAAGCTTTCACCTTCGGTTGCTTAGAAGAAAAATGATAGGTTTAGTTTAGTTTTCCCCGTTTTCTGTTTTAGCGTCCAGTAGAAAAGTACCCCGAAAATAAAAGTTCTCCGAACGGTGTGAAAATCAAGTATGAATTTTTTTGGATTTTTTTTAAAATACTTGGACAAAGAGTCTGTCTGGGGGCCACACCAGTGGGCCACAAGCCCTACGGGTGTGGGCACCCCCACTAGCCGCGCCACCTAAGCTTGTGGGGCCCACAGGCACCCCCTCCACTACTTATTGCTCTCATCCGCTTCTCCTACCTCCAGAAAAAATCGTTTCGCAGCTCAAACCCATGTTCTTGCTCCTCTTGCTGGGATTTTCGATCTCTTTGCTCAAATCACCATTCTCCGAACTGTTGGGGAAATTACTCCTTGGTAAGTGACTCCTCCATTGGTCCAATTATTTTTTCCTCTAATGCCTTATACTCCGCGTATTTTTGCTGCCTTGGTAACCATGTTCTTGAGCTTCGCATGCTGATTTTAGTTGGTCCCAAGTAGTTTTGATGCGTAATATGGTCTCTAGGCACTTGTGGGAGTAGTTGCTACGAGATTCGTTGAGCCTTATTCACTTTTCCTTAGAGTCACTAAAAATTTCAAAAAATTTCAGAGATAGAAAAGGGAAAAGATGAGGAGATTCTTGAGAGGCCCTTCAAGCCGTGACCCCAAGGATGATGGGAGTGAGAAGAAGCCTAAGTATCAGGTCCCTCGAGTCGCAGAAGTTTGAGCGTGCGAGTAGCCAAACGACGTGTTCTTACGCGCCGCTGGAATTTATGAGGACTTTTATCACTTGGTGGAGAACGCAGGCCTTACCGCCTTCGTTGAAGATAAGTGTTTGCAATACCTCCTCCTCACTAATATCTTCGTACAAAGCTTTAACTTCTATCCGAGGAAGAATCCTCCTATGGTTGAGTTTAAACTTTATGGTATCCCCCAGCGCATGTCACTCCATGGTTTTTGCAATGTTTGCAAATTACCTTATGTTGGGGATATTCATGAACCTCGTCCACGGGACTAGGAAGATTTCATCGGTACAATTGTTGTAGGAGAGGAGAGAGGAGTTTCTTGCGCTAGAGCTGCTAGCATTCATTTTCCCGTGCTTCGGTACTTCTCATTATTTGTGGGAAAATGTTTGATTGGCCGTGGGAAAGCTGGGTCACTTAGTGCCCCAGATCTTGCGGTCTTGCGCGAAGCCCTTTATAATGATAAAACTTATAGCTTGGGCGCTATAGTAGCTCAATGGTTGAACCTGAACCGTTCTAAAGGTGTTGTCTATGGAGGTATCTATGCTACCCGTCTTGCTAGACACTTTGAGATACCTATTAGACTGGACGAGGAAGAAGAGATGCTTCTTCCCGAGAGATATCTAGATTATGATAGCATGGTTCGCCATGACTTTCTTGATAGAGATATAAGTAGAAGGATGATTTGTAACGTGGTATTTAGTCAGGGTACTCGTGAGACTATTACTTTGCCTGCTCCTTCTTTGTTCAATCTTCATGCAGGCAGGTACATCATTATGCCCTCAGACATCTACGCATATTGGGGCCTAGCCCAACCACAGGTGCCCGTGCCCGAGCCACCAGTCGAGTACCAGATGCCAGTTTATCAGTGGGAGCCAGAGGAGCTCACACAGCAGTGGCATCCTCAGTCCACTCCGGAGTACCCTGGAGCTGGTTATTTCCCTCCGTGGGAGTAGACCGAGTTAGGCCAAAAGCCTAAGCTTGGGGGAATACATGTTCTCACCGACTTTACATTCTTGCTTATGCTTTCACTTTGTTAGCCGGTGTTCACACTTTGCCACTGTATCATCCATGTTAGTTTATTTTCTTTTTCTCATTTTCTTTTCTTGTGTCTGTCTAGTTTGAGAAAACCCAAAAAGATTTTCTTTTCTTCTTTTTCTTGCTGGGAGCTTTCCCGTGTCGATAGTTTTCTTTTTCTTTGGGTCAAGGTAGAATATATTGGTTACAATGTTTAGTGGTTCTTGCATGCATACCTGTTTAGCTTTCAAAGGGCCATATTACTTTGTCCTCTCCTTTGTGTTTGCCTGCAGATTCCAGCTTTAGTCCAATGCACGAGCACGCTTATTATTGTTCACAACGTTCGGTCGTGCAAGTGAAAGGCAATAATGACGATATATGATGAAGTGACTGAGCTTGGAAAAGCTGGTATGAACTCAATCTATTTTGTTTTTGTAAATATGACTAGCTCATCGTGCCTGATTCATCTTTGTTGTGAGAGAAACATGTTTGCAATGACAACTTAGAGATCATAGTTGCTTATGCCATGCTTACTTAGCTAGGAGCTTATAATGGTTTCTCTTGGATGCCCACATGAATGTTGAGATGACTATGATGTAGTATGATAGGGTGGTATCCTCCTTTGAATGATTCAAATGGCTTGACTTGGTGCATATTCACACATGTAGTTGAAACAAAATCAACATAGCCTCTATGATGTTCATGTTCATGGTGATTTATGTCCTACTCATGCTTGCACTCAATGTTAGTTAATATCAATGCATTTTGATGACTGTTGTCGCTCTCTAGTTGGTCGCTTCCCGGTCTTTTGCTAGCCTTCACTTGTACTAAGCGAGAATACTGCTTGTGCATCCACCTCCATAAACCCAAAGTTGTGCCATATGAGTCCACCATACCTACCTATGTGCGGTATCTACCTGCCGTTCCAAGTAAATTTGCATGTGCCACTCTCTAAACCTTCAAGAAATAATCTGTTTTGCATGCCCGAACTGCTGATGTGGTGATAGGGGGCTATTGGTATCTTCCATGCTAGGCGTGTTTACTCGATATGTGTTTATTCACTATCATTCACGAGAAAGGGGCCGGTAATTGGAATTCCCAGCTCCATGCTCAAATCGAAAAGATACAAACAAAACTCCCCCAGGATTGATGTTGGTATGGACGGTACCCGAGGATTCGGCTAGCCATGGAGTGTGATTGATTGGTGGTGGGGGAGTCAAAACTTTACTTTTCTGTTTGGGAACCGCCTATAGCATGTGTAGCGTGGAAGATGTTGAGAACTCTTGGTCATTGCGTTGACAATGAAAGCATGCCACCCAAAATTATTATCTTTGTTTTCAAAGCTTGAGCTCTGGCACCTCTGCAAATCAATGCTTCCCTCTCGGAAGGGCATTTCTATTTATGTTCCTGTTGAGTCATCCTCCTCTTAAAAAAGCACCAATTAGAGAACACCTCTGTCATTTTTATGCTTTGCTTTTAACTGTGTTGAGTATGACTATGACTGGATCTTCATTGCCTTGAATTACAATGTTTAGTCAGCCCTTGGTCTTTGAAGGTGCTCTGCATTTATGTTTTGCGGTCTTAGAAAGAGCTAGCGATATACCACATATTCGTACTGCTTCATGTTGTTTTGATTGAAGTGTTGACATTTGAGGCTTATTATTATTTGCTCGCTAGTTGATTATGCCATTGATATGAGTTTACTGTCAGACCTAGATGTCATTTGCTTATGTGGTTTGCTTGTGATCTTGCTGGAACTCTGGCTATGAGTTAGACATAGTTGCAACAACAAGATCAAACAGAGTTCGTCAAAGTTTTTCTTTTGTCTCTTTTAGTTTGTCAACTTAATTTCTTGAGGACAAGCAAGGCTTTAAGCTTGGCGGAGTTGATACGTCTCCGTCGTATCTACTTTTCCGAACTTTTTTGCCCTTGTTTTGGACTCTAATTTGCATGATTTGAATGGAACTAACCCGGCCTAACGCTGTTTTCAGCAGAATTGCCAGGGTGTTGTTTTTTTGCAGAAATAAAAGTTCTCGGAATGTCCTGAAGATTTTTTCTGGAATAAAAGAAAAAATACCTGTGCAAAGATCCACCGGAGGAGGTGGACTAGTGGGGCACAAGCCCACATGCCGCGACCACCCCCCCTGGCCGCTCCGTGAGGGCTTGTGGGGCCCACGTGGCTCCACCGCCCCCCAAAATCAGCTTTATATCTTCCGTCTCGCCCGGAAAAAAATTAGAGAGAAGGTTACATCGTGTTTTGCGCTACGGAGGCGCCGCCACATCCTGTTCTTCATCTGGAGGGCAGATCTGGAGTCCGTTTCGAGCTCCGGAGAGGGGAAATCCTCGCCATCGTCATCATCAACCTTTCTCCATCGACAATTCCATGATGCTCTTCATCGTTCGTGAGTACTCTCATCGTAGGCTTGCTCGACGGTGATGAGTTGGATGAGATCTGTCATGTAATCGAGTTAGTTCTTGACGGGGATTGATCCCTAGTATCCACTATGTTCTAGATTGATGTTGCTACTACTTGGCTATGCTTAATGCTTGTCACTAGGGCCCGAGTGCCATGATTTCAGATCTGAACCTATTATGTTGTCGCCAATATATGTGTGTTTTAGATCCTATCTTGCAAGTTGTAGTCACCTACTGTGTGTTATGACCCGGCAACCCCGGAGTAACAATAGCCGGAACCACTCCCAGAGATGACCATAGTATGAGGAGTTCATGTATTCACCGCGTGTTAATGCGTTGGTCCGGTTCTTTATTAATAGGAGAACCATAATATCCCGTAGTTTCCATTAGGACCCCGCTACCACGGGAGGGATGGACAATAGATGTCATGCAAGTTCTTTTTCCTAAGCACGTATGACTACATACGGAATACATGCGTACATTAGATTGACGAACGGGAGCTAGTTACTTATCTCTCCGTGTTATAGCTGTTACATGATGAATCACATCCTCATACTCATCCATCACCGATCCACTGCCTACGAGTCTTTTACTACTGGTCCTCGCTACCTTACTTTGCTTAGGCTTGTCCCTTGATACAAAAGGGATTGGGCCACTTTGCTACTCTGTTGCTACTGTTGTTATTGTGCTGCTGCTGCTACTGTTGTTCCTTGCTACTTCGTTGTTACTTGTTGCAAGACCTTTTGTGGAGCCGTAGCCGGGGAAGCATTCTTCTCAAGAATAATCCCCCGTCAAAGTGCTTTTTACTAGCGCCATTGATAAAATAGTTAGGAATAGTCTGCATTGTCAATAAATCATTTTTGGCACCGTTGCTATCATACTACTTTGCTACTGATACTTTGCTTGCACACACTAATATTTCAGGTGTGGTTGAATTTGACACATTCAGCTGCAAATACTTGAGAATATTCTATCGTTTCCCGTCTTGGCGAATCAACAAATTTGGGTTGAATACTCTACCCTCGAAAACTGTTGCGATCCCATACGCTTGTGGGTCATCAATGACTTAAGCAGATATGGGTATGTCTACTTAATGAAACACATGTCTGAAACCTTTGAAAGGTTCAAGGGATTTCAGAGTGAGGTAGAGAATCAACGTGCAAGAAAAAAAGTTCTTGCGATCTGATCATGGAGGAGAATATTTGAGTCACGAGTTTGGCACGCACTTAGAAAAATGTGGAATTGTTTCTCAACTCACGCCGGATGGCACACCTCAGCGTAACGGTGTATGTGGACGTCGTAATCGCACTTTATTGGATATGGTGCGATCTATGATGTCTCTTACTGATCTATCGCTATCATTTTGGGGATATGCATTGGAGACTGCCGCATTCAATTTAAATAGGGCATTGTTTAAATCTGTTGAGACGATGCCGTATGAATTATGGTTTGGCAAGAAACCTAATTTGTCGTTTCTGAAAGTTTGGGGATGTGATGCTTATGTCAAGAAACTTCAACCTGAAAAGCTCGAACCCAAATCGGATAAGTGCGTCTTCATAGGATACCCTAAGGAAACTATTGGGTATACCTTCCATCTCAGATCCAAAGGCAAGATCTTTGTTGCCAAGAATGGATCCTTTCTAGAGAAAGAGTTTCTCTCGAAAGAAGTGAGTGGGAGGAAAGTAGAACTTGATGAGGTAGTTGTACCTCCTCTCAAACCAGAGAGTAGTGCAGCACAAGAAAATGTTTCTCGGGTGCCTGCAACGGCTGGGGAGGAAATTAATGATGATGATCATGAAACTTCGGATCAAGTTACTACTGAACTTCGTAGGTCCACAAGGACACGTTCCGCACCAGAGTGGTACGGCAACCCTGTCACGGTAATCATGTTGTTGGACAACAATGAACCTTCAAACTATGAAGAAGTAATGATGGGCCCAGATTCCAACAAATGGCTTAAAGCCATGAAATCCTAGATAGGATCCATGTATGAGAACAAAGTATGGACTTTGGTGGACTTGCCCGATGATCGGCGAGACATAGAAAATAAATGGATCTTTAAGAAGAAGACTGACGCGGATGGTAATGTGACCATTGCCGCGGCAACAAAAGTCCTTCCCTGGCACGTAGGAATTCTTCTTGTTACTTCCCTGGTTTGCGTCGGTTTTTCCCTTGAAGAGGAAAGGGTGATGCAGCACAGGAGAACTAAGTATTTCCCTCAGTTTGAGAACCAAGGTATCGATCCAAAAGGAGGGCCTCATCAAGTCCAAAGTACCTGCGCAAACACAAACAAACTTGCACCCAACGCTTCAAAGGGGTTGTCAATCCCTTCAAGATTGTTTGCAAAGTGAGATCTGAAGGCGGAAAGTGCAACGAAGTAAAAAGTGTAAGGCTGAAAATATGGTGTGGAGTAGACCCTGGGGGCCATAGTGTTCACTAGAGGCTTCTCTTATAAAAGCAAATATCACGGTGGGTGAACAAATTACTGTCGAGCAATTGATAGAACCGTGCAAAGTCATGACTACATCTAAGGCAATGATCTAGCATATAGGCATCACGTCCGGGACAAGTAGACCGATACTTTCTACATCTACTACTATTACTCCACACATCGACCGCTATCCAGCGTGCATCTAGTGTATTGAGTTCATGATGAACAGAGTAACGCTTTAAGCAAGATGACATGATCTAGAGGGATAATCTCAAACCAATGATGAAAACCCCATCTTTTCACCCTTGATGGCAACAACACGATATGTGCCTCGCTACCCCTTCTGTCACTGGGTGAGGTCACCGCATGGTATGAACCCAAAACCAAGCACTTCTCCCATTGCAAGAATCATAGATCTAGTTGGCCAAACAAAACCCACAACTCTAAGAGAATTACAAGGATATGAAGTTATGCATAAGAGAGATCAGAAGAAACTCAAATAAGATTCATAGATAATCTCATCATAAATGCGCAATTCATCGGATCTCGACAAACACACGGCAAAACAAGATTTCATCGGATCATGGAGAACTTTGTATTGATGATCCAAGAGAGAGAAGAAGCCATCTAGTTACTAGCTATGGACCGGTAGGTCTATGGTGAACTACTCACGCATCATCGGAGAGGTCATGGTGTTGATGAAGAAGCCCTCCGTGTCTGAATCCCCCCTCCGGCAGGGCACCAGGACGTGCCCCAGATGGGATCTTGCGGAGACAGAAGCTTGCGGCGGCGGAAAAGTAATTGCGATCGTCTCTTGATTTTTTTAGGAATATTTGGGAATATATAGGCGCAAGATCTAGGTCAGGGTACCTCCAGGGGGCCCACAAGCCTGGATGGTGCCCCCCTGGACGCGGGGTGGGGGCTTGTGGGGCCGCTGGGGCTCTTTTGGCTTGACTCCCAAATTCTCCGATCTTCTTCCGTTCCAGAAAAAATCTTTTCGGGGATTTTCTTCTGTTTGGACTCCGTTTCAAAATCTCCTCTGAAAGGGGTCAAAAACATGGAAAATCAGGAACTGGCACTTGGCACTGAGTTAATAAGTTAGTCCCAGAAAATAAAAGTTTGACAAGATAATAGCATGAAACCATCAAAAATTATAGATACGTTGGAGACGTATCAAGCATCTCCAAGCTTAACTCCTGCTCATCCTCGAGTAGGGAAGTGATAAAGAATGAATTTTTGATGTGAAATGCTACCTAGCATAGTTGTCCTTTGCAACTTCTTTCACGTGGCATGAATGTTTAGATCCGTAAGATTCAAAACAATAGTTTGCTATTTACATGAAAGCAATAATACTTCAAGCAAACTAGCAAAGTAATCATAAACTTTCAAAATAACATGGCCAAAGAAAGTTATCCCTACAAAATCATATAGTCTGGCTATGCTCCATCATCCTCACACAACTAATGTAAATCATGCACAACCCCGGAATTGGCCAAGTAATTGTTTTCGCACTCTCACTTTCTCAAACTTTTTATAACTATCATGCAATACATAAGCGCGAGCCATGGATATAGCACTATAGGTGGAATAGAATGTGGTGGTGGTTGTGAGACAAAAAGGAGGAGATGGTCATACTGACTCGGCGTATCAATAGGCTATGAAGATGCCCATTAATAGATATCAATGTGAATGAGTAGGGATTGCCATACAAGAGATGCACTAGAGCTATAAGTATGTGAAAGCTCAAAAGGAAAACTAGTGGGTGTGCATCCAACTTGCTTGCTCACAAAGACCTAGGGCAATTTTGAGGAAGCCCATCATTGGAATATACAACTTAAGTTATAAAACGAAGATTCCCACTATCATATGGTAGTGACAAAGGAAGAAGCTCTCAATCATGAAGAACATGGTGCTAACATGAAGCACAAGTGTGGAAAAATATAGTAGCATTGTCCCTTCTCTCTTTTTCTCTCAATTTTTTTTATTTGGGCTCTTAGGCCTCTTTTTTTCTTTTCTCTCCTTTTTTGGTTTTTGGGCTCTTTGGCCTCTTTTTTTTATTTCCTCACATGGGACAATGCTCTAATAATGATGATCATCACACTTTTTAGTTACTCAAAGCTCAAAGATCACAATGAAGATGACTCCATAGGAAATCCCTCCGGTAGTGTACCGGGATGTGCAACGATCTAGTATGACCATGCAATGGCAATATGAGAGTGACGACACAAGTCATAAGACGGAACGGTGGGAGTTGCATGGCAATATATCTCGGAATGGCTATGAAAATGCCATAGTAGGTAGGTATAGTGGCTGTTTTGAGTAATGAATTTGGTGGGTTTGTGCACCGGCGAGAATTGCGCGGCACTAGAGAGGCTAGCAATGGTGGAAGGTGAAAGTGCATCTGTACTATGGGCTCACATTAGTCATGAAGAACTCATATACTTATTGCGGAAGTTTTTATTAGTAATCAAAACAAAGTGCTAAACGCCTACTCCGAGGGGAAGGGTTGGTAGGTGTAAACCATCGCGCGATACCGACCTCAACACAAAGGATGACAATCAATAGATTAATTATGCTCCGACTTCCTAACATAGTGGTTCACCATACATGCATGCTACGGGAATCACTAACTCCAACACAAGTATCTCTAGATTCACAACACCCTACTAACATAACTCTCAATATTACCGAATCCACGTCTCAAAACTAATTGAGAGGAATCAAAACTTCTCTTTCTATTCAATGCACATGAAGATGGAGGTTTTTGCATCCTCTTTGGGTACCTAGCACATTTGGGACTATTTTCATAGCATAAGCCAACTATCAAATCACGCACCGCCGTGCTTTAAAGATATAAGTTAAGCACAAGATCAAAAGGTATCTAGCTCAAAAGATATAAGTGAAGCACTAGAGCAAAAGTATCTAGCTCAAAAGATATAAGTGAAGCACTATGAGCATTCTAGCAAAATAACGATGAGTGCATGTCTCTCTCTCTCAAAAAGGTGTGCAGCAAGGATGATTGTGACACAACAAAAAGAAAAGACTCCTAAGATACAAGACGCTCCAAGCAAAACACATATCAGGTGGTGAATAAAAATATAGCTCCAAGTAATATTACCGATGGATTGGAGACGAAAGAGGGGATGCCGTCCCGGGGCATCCCCAAGCTTAGGCTTTTTGGTGTCCTTGAATTTGTCTTGGGATGCCATGGGCATCCCCAAGCTTGATCTCTTTCCACTCTTTATCTCTTTGTACATGAGAACATCACCCAAAACTTGAAAACTTCACAAGACAAAACTTAAACAGAAACTCGTGATAACATTAGCACAAGAAAACAAACTACCACCTATTTTGGTACTGTAGCAAACTTGAATTCAATCTATATTGGTGTTGGGCTACTGTATTCTCACTTTTCCATGGCTAGTACCCCCCGATACTAACCATAGTTTCATCAAAACAAGCAACCAACTCAACAAAAACAGAATCTGTCAAAAACAGACCAGTCTGTAGAAATATGTATACTTCGTATACTTCTGGTACCTCAAAAATTCTGAACAATTACGACTGCCTGGGAAAAAGGGATATAAACCAGCAGAAAGAAGAATCAACTCAAAAGCTATTTCTGAATAAAAATGAAAAATCATCGCGTGAGCGAAAAGTTTCTGTCTTTTTCTAGCAGGATCAAACAACTATCACCAAGACTAGTCATAAAGGTTTTGCTTGGCTCAAAGAAACATAAAAGACACAATCATAACATAATTATGATAGTGTGGATGCAACAAAACAGAAAGAAAAAGAAATAAATTCATTGGTTTGCCTCCCAACAAGCCCCATTGTTTAACGCCCTTAGCTAGGCATTGATAATTCAATGATGCTCACACAAAAGACAAGAATTGAAGCACAACGAGAGCATCATAAAGCATGTAAAAATCACATCTAAGTCTAACATACTTCCTATGCATAGGCATTTTATAGGAAAACAGATTGTCAAGACAACCAATAGTTACCATATACAAGGAAGAAGAAAGAGACATTAGCAATCTCAACATAACGAGAGGTGATTTAGTGATATGAAAGTTTCTACCACTGTATTTTCCTCTCTCATAATAATTGCATGTGGGATCATATTCGAATTCAATAATGTAACTATCACATAGGATATTCTTTTCATGATCCACATGCATGCAAAGTTGACGCTCTTCAAAAATAGTGGGATTATCATCAACTAAAGTCATGACTTCTCCAAACCCACTTTCAATAATATTGCAAATATCATATTCATCATGAGGCTTAATTTTTTTTCAAGATCATAAGAAAAATCATTGCCCCACTAATGATCATTGCAACATGTAGTGGACATAGCAAAACTAGCATCCCCAAGCTTAAGGTTTTGCATATTTTTAGCATGATTGTCACTAATAGAATTTATAGTGAAACCATTGCAATCATGCTTTTCATCCAAGGAGCCCTCGTGAATCACTTCTTCAATTTCTTCCTCACAATTTTTAGATTCACGCATCTCAAGCAAAACTCCATAAAGATAGTCAAGTGCACTCAACTCACTAGCAATTGGATCAACATAACTGGATCTCTTAAAGAGATTAGCAAGTGGATGAGGATCCATATCACTAGATTTTTAGCAAGCGAAGATGCAAGCATATTGAAGGCACATGGCACACAAGCGAACAGAAAGCAAGCGAAGGAAAAGAGCGAACGAAAATGGCAAACGAAAAAGGCAAAGATGTTTTTGTAAATTTTTGTTTTTCAGAAGTGGGGGAGAGAAAAACTAGAGGCAAAAAAGTAAATGCAAGAGATGAGTTTGCGACACTTACTTGGATGAGTTCTTGACTTGATCCTCCCCGTCAACGGCGCCAGAGATTCTTCTGCTGCGGCAAAAAAAGTCCTTCCCTGACGCGTAGGAATTCTTCTTGTTAATTCTCTCGTTTGCGTTGGTTTTTCCCTTGAAGAGGAAAGGGTGATGCAGCAGAGGAGTAGTAAGTATTTCCCTCAGTTTGAGAACCAAGGTATCGATCCAGAAGGAGGGCCTCGTCAAGTCCAAAGTACCTGCACAAACACAAACAAACTTGCACCGAACGCATCAAAGGGGTTGTCAATCCCTTCAAGATTGTTTGCAAAGTGAGATCTGAAGGCGGAAAGTGCAACGAAGTAAAAGTGTAAGGCTGAAAATATGGTGTGGAGTAGACCGTGGGGGCCATAGTGTTCACTAGAGGTTTCTCTCATAAAAGCAAATATCACGGTGGGTGAACAAATTACTGTCGAGCAATTGATAGAACCGCGCAAAGTCATGACGATATCTAAGGCAATGATCTAGCATATAGGCATCCCGTCCGAGACAAGTAGACCGATACTTTATGCATCCACTACTATTACTCCACACATCGACCGCTATCCAGCATGCATCTAGTGTATTGAGTTCATTTCGAACAGAGTAACGCTTTAAGCAAGATGGCATGATGTAGAGGGATAATCTCGAACCAATGATGAAAACCCCGTCTTTTTACCCTTGATGGCAACAACATGATACGTGCCTCGCTACCCCTTCTGTCACTGGGTGAGGTCACTGCACGGTATGAACCCAAAACCAAGCACTTCTCCCATTGCAAGAATCATAGATCTAGTTGGCCAAACAAAACCCACAACTCGAAGAGAATTACAAGGATATGAAATCATGCATAAGCGAGATCAGAAGAAACTCAAATAAGATTCATAGATAATCTCATCATAAATCCACAATTCATCGGATCTCGACAAACACACCGCAAAAGAAGATTACATCGGATAGATCTCCATGAAGATCATGGAGAACTTTGTATTGAAGATCCAAGAGAGAGAAGAAGCCATCTAGTTACTAGCTATGGACCCGTAGGTCTATGGTGAACTACTCACGCATCATCGTAGAGGTCATGGTGTTGATGAAGAAGCCCTCCGTGTCCGAATCCCCCCTCCGACAGGGCACCAGGACGTGTCCCAGATGGGATCTTGCGGAGATAGAAGCTTGCGGCGATGGAAAAGTAATTGCGATCGTCTCTTGATTTTTTTGGGAATATATAGGCGCAAGATCTAGGTCAGTGGACCTCTAGGGGGGCCACAAGCCTGGATGGCGCGCCCCCCGTAACCGCGGGATGGGGGCTTGTGGGGCCCCTGGGGCTCTTATGGCTTGGCTCCCAAGTTCTCCGATCTTCTTCCGTTCCAGAAAAAATCTTTTCGGGGATTTTCTTCCGTTTGGACTCCGTTTCAAAATCTCCTCTGAAAGGGGTCAAAAATATGGAAAAAACAGGAAATGACACTTGGCACTGAGTTAATAAGTTAGTCCCAGAAAATAAATAAAAGGCATGTAAAACATCCAAAGTTTGATAAGATAATAGCATGAAACCATCTAAAATTACAGATACGTTGGAGACGTATCAACCATTTATAAGGCTCGACTTGTCGCTAAGGGTTATCGAAAAGTTTAAGATACTGACTACGATGAGACTTTCTCACACGTAGCGAAGGTGAAGCCCGTCCGAATCATATTAGCAGTTGCCGCATTTTATGATTATCAAATCTGGCAAATGGACGTCAAAACGGCATTCCTTAACATGTTTCTTAAAGAAGAATTGTATACAAAGTTGTCAAAATTGTGACTCAAGTCTTAGAATCTTACGACTTTACGATCCAAACTAGCCCCTCTGATTCTACGACTTTGCCCATAAAATCTTAGATTCTACGATCCTGGTAGTTATGATTCTACGATTCACGATCCTACCAACGGAGCTCCGATCCGATTCAGAATCGCGACTCTGACAACCTTAATTGTATATGATACAACCAGAAGGTTTTGTCAATCCTAACAATGTTGACAAGGTATGCAAGCTCCAGCGCTCCATCTATGGGCTGATGCAAGCATCTCGGAGTTGGAACATTTGCTTTGATGAGGTGATCAAAACGGCTGGGTTTGTACAGACTTATGGAGAAGCTTGTATCTACAAGAAAGTGAGTGGGATCTGTGTAGCATTTCTCATATTATATGTGGAGGACATATTGTTGATGGGAAATGATATAGAACTTTTGGAAAGCATAAAGTCCCATTTGAATAAATGTTTTTCAATGAAGGGCCTTGGCGAAGCTGCTTACGTATTAGGCATCAAGATCTATAGAGATAGATCGTGATGCCTCATTGGTCTTTCACAAAGCACATACCTTGACAAGATATTGAAGAAGTTAAATACGGATAAGTCCAAGAAGGGGCTCTTGCCTGTATTGCAAGGTGTGAGGTTGAGCACAGCTCAACGACCGACCACAACAGAAGATAAAGAAAAGATGAGTACCGTCCCCTATGTTTCAGCCATAGGCTCTATTATGTATGCCATGTTGTGTACCACACCTGATGTGAACCTTGCCATATGTTTGGTAGGGAGGTACCAGAGTGATCCAGGAGTGTATCACTGGTCAGCAATCAAGAATATCCTTAAGTATTTGAAAAGGACTAAAGATATGTTTCTCGTTTATGGAGGTGCCCTAGAGCTCGTCGTGAAGGGTTACATCGATGCTAACTTCGATACACAGATCCGGATGACTCCAAGTCACAAACCGGATACATGTATATTTTGAATGGTGGGGCATTCAGCTGGTGCAGTTGCAGCAAAGCGTCGTGGCGACATCTACATGTGAAGCGGAGTACATAGCTACTTCGGAAGCAGCACAGGAAGGAGTCTGGATGAAGGAGTTCATCACCGACCTAGGAGTGATTCCCAGTGCGTCGGGCCTGATGACTCTCTTCTGTGACAACACTTGAGCTACTGCTATTGCCAAGGAGCCCAGGTTTTACAAGAAGACCAAGCACATCAAACGCAGCTTCAACTCCATTCGTGGATACATCCAGGATGAGGATATAGATATTTGAAAAGTACATACTGATCTAAATGTCGTTGTTCCATTGACTAAACCTCTTCCACGAGCGAAACATGATCAACACCAGAACTCTATGGGTGTTCGATTCATCACAATGTAACTAGATTACTGACTATAGTGCAAGTGGGAGACTCTTGGAAATATGCCCTAGAGGCAATAATAAAGTGGTTATTATTATATTTCCTTGTTCATGATAATTGTCTATTATTAATGCTATAATTGTATTAACCGGAAACCGTAATACATGTGTGAATACATAGACCACAACATGTCCCTAGTGAGCCTCTAGTTGGATAGCTCGTTGATCAATAGATGGTCATGGTTTACTGATCATGGACACTGGATGTCGTTGATAACGGGAGCACATCATTAGGAGAATGATGTGATGGACAAGACCCAATCCTAAGCATAGCAGAAGATCGTGTAGTTCGTCTGCTAGAGCTTCTATAATGTCAAGTATCATTTACTTAGACCATGAGAATCTGCAACTCCCGGATATCGCAGGAGTGCTTTGGGTGTATCAAACGTCACAATTTAACTGGGTGATTATAAAGGTGCACTACAGGTATCTCCGAAAGTGTATGTTGGGTTGGTACGAATCGAGACTGGGATTTGTCACTCCATGTGACGGAGAGGTATCTCTGGGCCCACTCGGTAATGCATCATCATAATGAGCTCAATGTGACTAAGGAGTTAGCCATGGGATAATGTGTTATGGAACGAGTAAAGAGACTTTCCAGTAACGAGATTGAACAAGGTATAGGGATACCGATGATCGAATCTCGGGCAAGTATCATACTGGTAGACAAAGGGAAATCCATACGGGATTGAGTGAATCCTCGACATCATGGTTTATCCTATGAGATCATCGTGGAACATGTGGGAGACAACATGGGTATCCAGATCCCGTTGTTGGTTATTGGCCGGAGAGATGACTCGGTCATGTCTGCATGGTTCCCGAACGCGTAGGGTCTACACACTTAAGGTTCGGTGACGCTAGAGTTGTTATGGGAATTGAATATGTGGTTACCGAAGGTTGTTCAGAGCCCCGGATGAGATCCCGTTCGTCACGAGGAGTTCCAGAATGGTTCGGAGGTAAAGATTTACATGTGGGAAGTCCGTTTTCAGCCACTAGAAAGGTTTCTGGATTTATCAGTATTGTACCGGGATAACCGAAAGGGTACTAGGGTCCACCGAGAAGGTTCACCTGTCCCGGAGGGCTACATGGTGTGAAAGGGGAAGGGATCCAGCCCCTAGTGGGCTGGTGCAAGCAAGGGAGGAGGCCCAAGGCGCATAGGGGCCAAACCCTAGGGCGTGGGGGCTGCCTTGGGTGGAAAGCCACCCCCTAGGGGTCGCCCCCTCCTCCTCCTAGGGCTGCTACACTACCTAGGGTTTCCCTAGGGATGGCCGCACCCCCTCTCCCTCCCTCCTATAAATAGTGGAGGTATTGGGAGAGCTGCACACACACGCCTCTCTCTCCCTCGGCGCAGCCCTACCTCTCCACCTCTCCTCCTCCGCGGTGCTTGGCGAAGCCCTGCCGAAGGGCCACAAACTCCATCGCCACCACGCCGTCGTGCTTCTGGAGTTCTCCCTCAACTTATCCTCCCTCCTTGCTGGATCAAGAAGGAGGAGACGTCCCCAGGCTGTAGGTGTGTTGAACGCGGAGACACCGAGTGTTTGGATCAAATCGTCGCGAGTATGACTCCATTGACCTCGTTCTTAGTAACGCTTCCGCTTTGTGATCTTCAATGGTATGAAGATGCTCTACCTCTCTCATTGCTGGTTTCTCCTAGTTTGATCTTGGTGTGACGTAGGAATTTTTTTGAATTATTACTATGACCCCCAACAGATTGTTCTAATAGTCCCTAGTCGTTAAGGTTATGAGGACACATATCCTTTACTAGTATATGATTCAGTTGATGACTATGTTTCACAAGTCATGTACATAGAGATGCTAAACTGATAGTATGGACTCGTGGATAGAGTTCACCGAGTCGGATAGACTCGCTTTGAGCCACAATGAGCTATTGTGATTTTTTAGTCTCAAGTAGAATGTATATGACATCTCCTAGTCCTAAGGTCCTGTCATGTTCTCGGTATGAGGATCGACTCACTTAGGGTCTATCTAATGCTACTCCATAATTGTATAGTTATAAAGGTAGATTTTGGGTGAGTCGTGAGACATGTCGCAAGACATAGTTGACCAATATGGGATTTGCCCCTACGTAAGGAGACATATTCTCTAGGCCCTCTCGAGTGATCAGATTCAGAAAGCATGGTCATGCGACATGGGTTAAATGTTAACCTAATTCAGGAATCTGCATCATGGTTTTGAGAAGAGATGTTGAGCTACCACAAGGGTGACAAGTACTCGCCTTGAGCTTGACAACCAATATCATGAGTGAAAAGTAATGTTTTATATGACACATTGTAGAGGTTCGTCTAACAACTTTTCACACACATAGGAGTTGGCGCGTTCTGCTAGGAGCCCCTACCGACTATCGACTCGGGTCATGTCCATGTGTACGTTAACCTATAGGGTTGCACACTTAAGGATTACAGCCCATTCATATTGGATCTGAATGGAAAATGGGACTAGACTCGTCTTGGCCCCCAAGTGTTGAGCCCACCTCGGAGGTCTATACAAAGGGGAGCGGGCACACTTTTGGGGTTGACACTTTTTATTCCCTTCACAGCCACCGCCACTCCCCCACGCTACCATGTCGTGCGCTTGGACCTAGCAGTCCGCTGCCCAATGCTGCCCCCGTACGTGTTGATACCTTGGAGACATTGCAACTGTGGTGCTTGCACGAACCGTTTGAGGGATTCGCGAGGAACCGTTCGAGGAATACGCAAGGAGCTGTTCATGGGATCCGTAAGGAGCTGTTTATGGGAGATTGCTGCTTGTGGGAGATCGACTACAGGAGAAGGCGACGAATCGACTGATCGACTACACGCGTCACCAAATCTACTTCTGTTGCAGTGACTGTGCATCTAGTGGTAAACCCGACCCCGTGATCTATTTACACCAGCATGTTCTTGGGTGCGCGGTAGAAATTTTTATTTGGCGCTAGAGTAGCGTACTGCATGTTCCAACACACATGATATGTGCTATTCTTGGAGTGCCTTTTTGTTTAGTTTGTTGTTTGAATAAAACTCTCAGATTTGAATTTTTTTATTTAGAGAGAGTCCTGACATACCTACTTAGTTGTTTAACTACACATTGATGTTCACTTATATCTTTTGAGAGTTGTTTGATGTTTACCCTTGTGCTTCACTTATATCGTACACTACAGGAATTAGCTTCTTTGCCATCTGCCATCACAGACGACAAAGAGTAAATCCCGGACGGCAATGAGAATATAACAGACGGCAAAGAATATCACGGCTGGCAAAATTTCTGCGTCAGCCTACAACGGCATTGTAGATTCTTTACCGTCGGTCTCCCCAAAGCGGACGGCAAAGAGCTTTGCCGTCAGCTTTTCATAGGAGCAGTCGGCAAAGTGGTCGAGACGGCAGCCGATAGGCGTTGCCTCTGTTAGGGGCTAACAGAGGCTTTGCCGTCTGCCTCCCCTCTTCTTTGCAGTCTGCCTCTCCCTCCTCCCCCCCTCCTCTGTGCCGTCTGTCTCCCCCCCACTTATTTGCCGTCTGCCTCCCCCCGCCTCTTCTGTGTTGTCTGCCTCCCCCTCTTCTTTGTCGTCAGCCTCCACCTCCTCCCCCTCCTCTGTGCCCTCTTCTTTGCCATCTGCCCCCCTGGAAGCAGACGACAAAGATACTATATGGCCAGCTGCTACTACCCAGGTTGCACAGCTAGGTGCCACGTGGCACCTTTGTCGTCGGTCAGCTGATGGCAAAGGCCTTTGCCATTAGCTGGCAGACGACAAAGAGCCTATATTGTCACATTTTTGTTTATTTTTTCTATTTCACAGCACATATACATATAATTCATAGCACATTTATGATAAATAGGTCACAACACATATATGATATACATATAAAGCTCATCAATGCCATTTGTTCATCAACGTACATCCCATATATCAAAAGAACCAACACATACAAAGTTTCATCCATATATACATACATATAGTTGCACATATATTGTTCATCCATATATACATACACATATAGTTCCACATTGTTCGTCAACTCAAATAAAAACGGAAACTAAAGCACTCCAATGCCAGCTTCCATGCATGTAGTACATCCAATCTGCAAAATGGGAATAAGAAAGTGAGAAGAAGAAGAACAACAACATATATATGACAAATAAGCTAAATTGAAGAAGAAAGATAAGAAGCAAGAAGAGAACAAGGAGAAGAAAAAAAAGAAGGAGGAGGAGGAGGAGGAGGAGGATGAGGGGAAGGAGAAGGAGAAGGAGGAGGAGAAGAAGAAAAAATAAGAAGAGAAGAAGAAGGAGAAGAAGGAGGAGAAAAAGGAGGAGAGAAGAATAAGGAGAAGAAGGAGGGATACTTCTCCTTCTTCTCCTCCTTCTCCTTCTTCTTCTCTTCTTCTCCTCCTCCTCCTTCTTCTTCTCCTTCTCCTTCTCCTTCTCTTCTTCTTCTCTTCTTCTTCTTCTTCCTTCTTTTCATTTCTCCCCTTCTCCTCTTCTCCTCTTCTTGGAGCTAAATTAGCTAACTATGTCTTTTTGGAGCTAAATGGGATAATTATGTCATTATAGAGGCAAACAAGCTAAGTATATAATATTAATGAGCTAACCAAGGTTCTTATGCCATTTTGAGCTTATAATGTTTTTTAGGAGCTAGATTTGCTAACTATGTCATTGTTGGGGAAATTAAGGCAAGGAGAATATGAAAGAGGAGAAGAAAGAGGAGGAGGAGGAGAAGAATCAGAAATAAAGAAGAAGGAGGAGAAGGACTAGAAGGTCATTGGCCTTCTCCTCCTCCTTCTCCTCCTCCTCCTTCTTCTCTTCTTCTTCTTCTTCTTTCTTTTCATTTTTCCTATTTATTCTCCTCTTCTCCTCTTCTTGGAGCTAAATTAGCTAACTATGTCTTTTTGGAGCTAAATGGGCTAATTATCCCATTTTAGAGGAAAACAAGCTAAGTATGTAATATTAATGAGATAACCAAGGTTCTTATGCCATTTTGAGGTTATTATGGCATTTTGGAGCTAATTGGGATAATTATGTGATTGTTGGGGAAATTAAGGCAAGGAGAATATGAAAGAGGACTAGAAAGAGGAGGAGGAGAAGAATAAGAAGAAATAAAGAAGGAGGAGAAGGACGAGGTGGAGGAGAAGGACTAGAAGGTCCTTGGCCTTCTCCTCCTCCTCCTCCTTCTCCTTCTTCTCATCCTCCTTCTTCTCCTTCTCCTTCTCTTCTCTTTCTCTTCTTCTTTCAGTTCTTCCTTTTCATTTCTCCTCTTCTCCTCTTCTTGGAGCTAAATTAGCTAACTATGTCTTTTTGGAGCTAAATGGGCTAATTATCCCATTTTAGAGGAAAACAAGCTAAGTATATAATATTAATGAGCTAACCAAGGTTCATATGCCATTTTGAGGTTATTATAGCATTTTGGAGATAAATGGGCTAATTATGTCTTTGTTGGGGAAATTAAGGCAAGGAGAATATGAAAGAGGAGAAGAAACAGGAGGAGGAGGAGAAGAAGCCTCCTCCTCCTCCTTCTCATTCTTCTCTTCTTCTTCTTCTTCTTCTTTCATTTCATTTTTCCTATTTCTTCTCCTCTTCTCCTCTTCTTGTTGCTAAATTAGCTAACTATGTCTTTTTGAAGCTAAATGGGCTAATTATCTCATTTTAGAGGAAAACAAGCTAAGTATATAATATTAATGAGCTAACCATGGTTCATTTGCCATTTTGAGCTTATTATGGCATTTTGGTGCTAAATGGGCTAATTATCTCAATGTTCGGGAAATTAAGGCAAGGAGAATATGAAAGAGGATAAGAAAGAGGAGGAGGAGGAGAAGAAGAATAAATAAAGAAGAAGGAGGAGAAGGAGGAGGAGGAGGAGAAGGACTAGAAGGTCCTTGGCCTTCTCCTCCTTCTCCTCCTCCTCCTCCTCCTCCTCCTTCTCCTTCTTCGCCTCCTCCTTCTTCTCCTTCTCCTTCTCTTCTCTTTCTCTTCTTCTTTTTGTTCTTCCTTTTCATTTCTCCTCTTCTCCTCTTCTTGGAGCTAAATTAGCTAACTATGTCTTTTTGGAGCTAAATGGGCTAATTATCTCATTTTAGAGGAAAACAAGCTAAGTATATAATATTAATGAGCTAACCAGGGTTATTATGCCATTTTGAGCTTATTATGGCATTTTGGAGCTAAATTGGCTAATTATGTCATTGTTGGGGAAATTAAGGCAAGGAGAATATGAAAGAGGAGAAGAAAGAGGAGGAGGAGGAGAAGAAGAAGAAATAAAGAATAAGGAGGAGAAGGACTAGAAGGTCCTTGGCCTTCTCCTCCTTCTCCTCCTCCTCCTCCTCTTCCTCCTTATTCTCTTCTTCTTCTTTCTTTTCATAGGTCATATTTCTTCTCTTCTTCTTGGAGCTAAATTAGCTAACTATCTCTTTTTGGAGCTAAATGGGCTAATTATGTCATTGTTGGGGAAATTAAGGCAAGGAGAATATGAAAGAGGAGAAGAAAGAGGAGGAGGAGGAGAAGAAGAAGAAATAAATAAGAAGGAGGAGAAGGAGGAGGAGGAGGAGAAGGACTAGAAGGTCCTTGGCCTTCTCCTCCTCCTTCTCCTCCTGCTCCTCCTTCTTCTCTTCTTCTTCTTCTTCTTTCTTTTCATTTTTCCTATTTCTTCTCCTCTTCTCCTCTTCTTGGAGCTAAATTAGCTAACTATGTCTTTTTGGAGCTAAATTGGCTAATTATCCCATTTTAGAGGAAAACAAGCTAAGTATGTAATATTAATGAGATAACCAAGGTTCTTATGCCATTTTGAGGTTATTATGTTATTTTGGAGCTAAATGGGCTAATTATGTGATTGTTGGGCAAATTAAGGCAAGGAGAATATGAAAGAGGACAAGAAAGACGAGGAGAAGAAGAAGAAGAAGAAATAAAGAAGAAGGAGGAGAAGGAGGAGGAGGAGGAGAAGGACTAGAAGGTCCTTGGCCTTCTCCTCCTCCTCCTCCTCCACCTTCTCCTTCTTCTCATCCTCCTTCTTCTCCTTCTCCTTCTCTTCTCTTTCTCTTCTTCTTTTTGTTCTTCCTTTTCATTTCTCCTCTTCTCCTATTCTTGGAGCTAAATTAGCTAACTATGTCTTTTTGGAGCTAAATGGGCTAATTATCCCATTTTAGAGGAAAACAAGCTAAGTATATAATATTAATGAGCTAACCAAGGTTCATATGCCATTTTGAGGTTATTATGGCATTTTGGAGATAAATGGGCTAATTATGTCATTGTTGGGGAAATTAAGGCAAGGAGAATATGAAAGAGGAGAAGAAACAGGAGGAGGAGGAGAAGAAGAGGAAATAAAGAAGAAGGAGAAGAAGAAGGAGGAGGAGGAGGAGCAGGACTAGAAGGTCCTTGGCCTTCTCCTCCTTCTCCTCCTTCTCCTTCTTCTCTTCTTCTTATTCTTCTTCTTTCTTTTCATTTTTACTATTTCTTCTCCTCTTCTCCTGTTCTTGTAGCTAAATTAGCTAACTATGTCTTTTTGAAGCTAAATGGGCTAATTATCTCATTTTAGAGGAAAACAAGCTAAGTATATAATATTAATGAGCTAACCAAGGTTCATTTGCCATTTCGAGCTTATTATGGCATTTTGGAGCTAAATGGTCTAATTATGTCATTGTTGGGGAAATTAAGGCAAGGAGAATATGAAAAAGGAGAAGAAAGTGGAGGAGGAGGAGAAGAAGAAGAAATAAAGCAGAAGGAGGAGAAGGTGGAGGAGGAGGAGAAGGACTAGAAGGTCCTTGGCCTTCTCCTCCTTCTCCTCCTCCTCCTCCTCCTCCTTCTCCTTCTTCGCCTCCTCCTTCTTCTCCTTCTCCTTCTCTTCTCTTTCTCTTCTTCTTTTTGTTCTTCCTTTTCATTTCTCCGCTTCTCCTCTTCTTGGAGCTAAATTAGCTAACTATGTCTTTTTGGAGCTAAATGGGCTAATTATCTCATTTTAGAGGAAAACAAGCTAAGTATATAATATTAATGAGCTAACCAAGGTTATTATGCCATTTTGAGCTTATTATGGCATTTTGGAGCTAAATGGGCTAATTATGTCATTTTTGGGGAAATTAAGGCAAGGAGAATATGAAAGAGGAGAAGAAAGAGGAGGAGGAGGAAAAGAAGAAGAAATAAAGAAGAAGGAGGAGAAGGACTAGAAGGTCCTTGGCCTTCTCCTCCTCCTCCTCCTCCTTCTTCTCTTCTTCTTCTTTCTTTTCATAGGTCATATTTCTTCTCCTCTTCTCCTCTTCTTGGAGCTAAATTAGCTAACTATGTCTTTTTGGAGCTAAATGGGCTAATTATGTCATTGTTGGGGAAATTAAGGCAAGGAGAATATGAAAGAGGAGAAGAGAAACTTACCGTAGTGGTCATCAAGGAGGACAAACACTTGGAGAAGGGTCGTGCGATGCCTCTCGGGAGTTATTCTGCAGAATAGATATTTTGCAATGTATCAGATAGCATGATGACACTCAATTATTAATACTAGTTAATAATGAAACTCACCGTGCCAATCGAAGAGAAGACGGGCATCGACGGAGGGACTTGACCGCTCTTATCGCACAAACCCTGAAGAGTGGGTCGTATTAGTTAGTAATGAAACAGACATTACACACATCATTTGGCTAATGTGAAAAAAACTTACCACAAAAAGCTCGTAGAGTGCCCGTTGACCCGCCTCATTAATTCCGAGACCTCTCCTCCTCAATCAATCGTGTCGTGGTCTGGTACCTCTCATCAAGAGCAGCCTGACTTGCCAATCTCTCTTTCTCAAGAGCAGCCTCAATAGCAGCCTGGCTTGCCAATCTCTCTTTCTCAAGAGCAGCCTGGTTTGCCAATCTCTCTTTCTGAAGAGCAGCGTGAAAAACCATTCCACGTTACCATAGTAATGATCTATGGTGACACACATAATGAAATGGATGAAAGTATTCTTAGTCCGTACAACTAACCTTGATGGCAAGATCGACTGGCCGTGGACGATGCGTTATCTCAGGACAGCTGCTCGACTGGCGCGCCTTGATCTCCGGGAGAGTGAGTGGACAATGTATTATCCCATGTCCAATGGCTATCGAGTCATGGGGCCTCCCGCCATTAGATATCATCACCAGCTCTGGATCCAAAGGTTCCTGGCTAGGGTTAATGTCATCCCCTTTCGTAGCCTTCCCTGTGTCCCTGTATGCCACGAGCTTCTGGTGGGATGATATGTTGGTGAAGTTATTTGGATCATCCAGGTCAGACTCAGAGAATTCCTTCGCCTTCTTGTACGAGGCAGTATGGGACATGCCATAAAGGTCGTACAAGTGTGGCATCTCCGTCTTATTGTGAAGCGCCTAAAAGAGAGGAACAAAATATTAGCATGAAGAATGAATTGCATGAATCATGAAGCAAATCACATACCCAGTTTCGTCCGAACTGAAGTAAGTTGGCGCTGCCTTGATGGTGTGGCACACCAACCATTTGGCTACACCGATCCTTCACATTCTCGTGGATGGCTCGCCAACTCCCTGTGCACCACTCATCAACCAACGCCTCCCAACAATCCATCTTATCCGCACACCATCTCGGGGGCACCTGTAAGTTATTAGATAGAATTTTGAGCGCTATGCCTATGAATGAAATCAAGAAAACTATGTAGAAGGACTTAAGAATATGTAATTACCTTCATGTATTGCTCCTTCTTCAGAAACTTTCCGTGGCAATCCTTCTTCTGCTTCTTAATACCACGCGTGGCGTAGTAGTCTCGAATAGCCTGTGGCCGAGCCTCGTGGCGTAAGTTCTATAGTAACCGCCTACACTCCGCCTCGAGAACCCTGGCCGCCTCCTCCTCATATCCATCCTCACACCTATAGAAGGTCTGCAATCAAACGTGAAAACACCGATTAGTACAATAATTAGCTATATTGTTAATTTTAGATTGTGTAAAAGGATAATTTACCCAAAAGCTCTTGATCACCATCTCGGCCCTCGTGTGTCACAAGACACCATCTATAATCTCCTCCTGCAGGGCCTGCGCAGCCTGGTAGTGCTCCCAGGAAAATCCTAGTGTAGGAACCTGACCCTCACCAGGCAACGTGACAAACCCCGGGAAATTTGTCCGGCAAAGCACACCAAGGACAAAGTTCGGCCTACAGACTCCAAGAGGGTGTACCCATCCCTTGCAGTATGATGAGGTCAACGCATTAGATATTTGAACAAACTTGAAGGCAAAATTTAAAAAAATAGTAAATGTACTTACCTATCTCCTTCAGGTTTCATCACCGGCCTCTGCTCGCGGGTAGCCGGCACGACTGGGAGACGTGTACTACCACGCTTGTACACGGTGGCCCCGTCCACTTGCACATCGCCCTCACTATCCGTAAGCTCATCCCCGCCATCCCCGCCCCGTGAGCCACCCGGACCCTCGGTCCAATCCGGCAACTCGGTCCGATCTGGCCAGGTCTCCCATCTGGGCCTCTCCACGCCGGGTGAAGCCTCCGGAACCGTATTCTCGTGGGTCGAATGCACCTCAACCCGAGGCTGCTCCTGGACCGGAGTCTCATGGAACGAATTCCCGTCAACACCAGGCTCCTGGAACGGAGTCCCAGTAGCCTCTTGCACAAACGGGTCGACCATAGTAGTCCTATGCTCGGGTGAATGAGCTGGTGGTGGTGGCGAGGATGGCTCCAACAGTCCTCCTGGATCTTCCGCGGCCACCACCTCTCCCTGTACCCTTCCCCTTCTTCCCTACCCGACCAGCACCTCTCCCAGTGGGCAATGCCACCGACGAATAAGAACCCAGGGGTGGTGTCGACAGACTGTCTACCAAGGCTCTACGGAGAGATAGGGGTGGAAGGGAAGTAATACCCCTCGTGCTGGGCGCTTGGGAAGAACCCGTCGAGCGATCTGGACCAGCGCCCACCATCTTTCAACACCTGGTCACCTGCCATGATAAAAATTAAAAGAAATTAGTACAACATAAAAAATTGAATAACTGACATGAATAATAATATGTACATGAATAATAAAGATTAAAATATATATAATTTAAGTTGTGAATCTTACAAACTAATAATCATCATCAATAAATGCATCATCATCATCACTATCACGCATGTCTTCATGAATGATGTGCTCGTCGGGTTCAACGGCGTGAAGTTGTGAAAGGCCTTTCTTTAATCGTGAAGCATTAACAGGTCATCCGCATTAGTAACCTCTACGAGTTCCAGGGCTTCTGGTTCCGGCTCAGGGCTGGAATCGGATTCATTGTCGCTGTCTACTTCCATGTTCTTGGGTGAAGCACGGCGGTTCTTGAAACGTTTCTTGGAAAGACGTGTTTCTTGATAGAACTCTCCATCATATGTGTCTGGGTTAATGTGAGGTTCATAATCCTGTTCATTTGGGAGAGGTGGTCTGACATGTGGCGGCACTTCATAAACAACATACCAACCTTCCAGATTCTTATCCGTTTGGCATGCCCACGGTAGATAGAAAACTTGGGTCGCCTGTTGAGCCGTAATATAGACATCGGGAACATCTAAATGGGTGTTTGGACTGATTTCGACTAGTCCTATATGGTCATGAGTCCTTCTAGTCTCCTTCGGCCGGAACCAATAACATTTGAAGACTATGACGTTCGGTGGGTTTTCACCATAGAATTGAATTTCATAAATTGCTTCAACTCTTCCATAATACTCGATAACACCTTCGCCGATAGCAGAGACACCACAATTTGTAGATTTCTGGTCGGGCGTAGATAACTCTTTGCCAAAGGTACGAAAGAGATACCTGTTGATGTTGTATTTCTCAAATGAACGGACCTTATAGTCAAAACCATTAGCGACTTGTCTCAACTCAGCGTCCATAGACTCTGAATTAGCCTACAAGTTTAATACGAAACGGTGTTGCATTAGCCGCAAGTTAGACCAAGAAATGAAATGGTACATTATTTATAATTACCGTTTGTTTGAACCAAGAGATGAAACCGTGATAGCCGCCTCCTGTCTTTGACAGAAGCTCATACTCTTCGACGGAATCATTTTGGATCACCGCTCCATCCGAGAATTTGGCAACGTAACGGCTGTTTGAAAAATCCGGGAATAAGAGCAGTTCAAATGAATTAGAAGTTACGGGAAAATGCGCTGAGAACTCACTCGATGTACGGCCGCACTTCTGGTAGGTTGTTGAAGATATACAATGAAATGTTCCGCCATTCTTCGACATCCAACGTTATTGGTTTCGAAGCACCGGCTGGTGCGAGCTTCCCTTTGAATAGGCTGAGGTTGGACCCATCTTTTTAGGGTGTGCATCATTGTGCCGAGGCTTCGGATTATGCAAATGATGATTTTTGGCTTCGTAGTATGATGTCACAAAGTTTGCCACCTCCTCAGTAATGAATGCCTCAGCCATCGATGCTTCAATTCTACGCTTATTTTTACATTTAGCTCGAAGGGTCGTCTGCATCCTCTCAGTTGCATAGCACCAACGATATTGCACGGGCCCACCCAATCTTGCCTTGGTCGGTAGATGTAAAATCAAATGCTGCATTGGATTAAAGAAGCCCGGTGGAAAGATCTTCTCTAACTTGCACACCAACTCCGGTGCAAACTACTCCATGTCTTCTACCACACGAGGCGACAATTCTTTCGCACAAAGAACACGGAAGAAATAGCTCAGCTCCGCTAGTACTAGCCATTCATCCTCAGGAATAAAGCCACGTAACATCACCGGCATTACCCGCTCTAGCCATATGTACCAATCATGACTCTTGAGACCAAAGATTTTTAATTTTTGAAGACTCGCTCCCCTCTTTAGATTCGCTTCATACCCATCGAGGAACATCAAGTGCATTTTGACCCACAAGATAATTTCCCTCATAGTTGGCCTTCCAAGATTGAACTAGGCCTTTGGCTTCGACCACTTCTGCTTTCCTTTGCCTTCTCGCATGTTTTGTAATGGTCTATGACATAGTGTCTCTTGATCGACTCTAACCTTAGTATTATCCTTTGTCTTCCCATCTACGTCGAACAATGTACCAAAAATAGCCTCTCCGATATTCTTTTCAGTGTGCATCATGTCGATATTGTGTGGAAGAAGGAGGTCTTTGAAGTAAGGCAGATCCCAGAAGCATGGCTTGTGAGTCCAGACGTGTTTTGAATTATACCCCTTGAAATACCCTGGACGCTTTGGATCAGGCTCGAGGGTGTTTAACTGATCCAGGATCTGTTGGCCTGTCAACGCAGGTGGTGCCATGTGTTTGACAACTTTACCTTTGGTAAAGTTCTTCTTGTCTTTTCTGAACTAATGGTCAGGATCCAGGAACTGTCTATGCAAGTCAAAGCAAGAATACTTCCGACCCTCCTGCAACCAATGAAACTGAAGAGCTGCCTTGCTTTGGGGGCACGGGAACCTTCCATGCACACACCATCCAGAGAATAGAGTATACGCTGGCAAGTCATGCATAGAGTACATGTACCACACATGCATTTTGAAGTTTTCTTTTCTAGCGGCATCATATGTCTTGACCCCATTATCCCAAGCTTCTTCCAATTCATCCTTAAGTGGTTGCAGGTAAACATTCATATTCTTCCCTGGATAATCGGGCCCTGGAATTATCAACGTCAGAAATATGTTCTTTCTTTGCATAATCTGCCTGGGGGGAGATTGAGTGGAATGAGAAATACAGGCCAACAACTGTATTGGGTTGCCGTCATGCCGAAGGGATTAAAACCATCTGAGGTGGCACAGACTCGAGGATTCCTTGGATCAACCGCTTTATCCGGATGCAATCCATCGAAATGTTTCCACGCTTCCCCATCTGATGTGTGTACCACCATCTTATTCCCATCCGCATCTAGTTCGGTTCTTTTGCCCAATTTGTGCCATGTCATCTGTCTGGCTGTCTCTTCGACCATGAGAAGACGTTGAAGTCTTGGTACGATTGGCATATATCGAAGAACACTAACTGCAATTTTGGTTTGCCTCTTCTCACCCATACCGTTGTCTACCACAAGATACTTGCAAGACTCGCAATTGGGAAAATAGTCCAAGTGTGCATACTCCTTCCTAAATAAGACACATCCTTTCTCACATGCATCTATCTTCTCATAGGGCATCTTAAGTACAAGAAGTATTTTGTCCGACTGGTACAGGTTTGCGGGCATGACATGGCCTTTGGGTACGAAGCGTCCAAATAGTGTCATCATCACGTCGTAGCATTCTCTTCCCAAGTTGAACTGAGCCTTCACAGCCATTACTTGTGCTATTGCATCCAACTGACAGAGCTCAGTGTGCTCATGGAGAGGACGTTTTGAAGACTCCAACATTTCATAAAAGGCCATTGCAGATTCCTCCATCTCATCTTCCGAATCCCGAGCATCATCAAAGTCTTGCACCATGTCTTCGATCCCGGTACCATGCTCGTCTATGCGACGACGGACCACCTCAGCTCTTGTGCATTGTATAGACTCACCATGAAATGTCCACACCGTATAATTAGGCTTAAAAACCCTCCTCTACAGGTGTTTAATCATTACAGCCTCTGTCATTTTTTATAGTTGTGACATCCAGGACAGGGGCAATAGTTTCTGTCCTGGCCATTTGCAAATGCGGCTTTCACAAATTCCTTTGTTTTTACGAACCATTATTTTTTCATCTCTTTCTGACTAGGGTCACTCATCTTGCCTAGCTACTAAAGGCAGAAGAAATATATTTATATATAATTTAGCATTTATATTCATCGGTTAATCAGGTTCGCCATTTTTATTACGTCCAGGCAACCTACACGCTAATAGGTAAAGATAGGTCCTAATCCCACCCGAGTATGTGTAGATTGGGTTCGTTTTCCCATGCTCTGCTCCGGATCCAACGCAAGATTTCGGCAGCACCTCCCCGCTGTTCTCCTGATACACATCTCCGGAATAAACAGAGAGGATGTGCATCCGGAGAACAACAGGGAGGCACTGACGAAATTCCGCATCGGATCCAGAGCACAACATACGGGAAAATGAACCCAATCTACACATACTCGGGCTGTCCATGGATAATGTTGTACAATTCGAATGGATGGCGGTTATAAATATGCAAAGACATGCATATTTATAGAAGTCGCCCTTTCGAACGGGAGACGCGTACTGGTCACGCATACTGATTAATTAATTTAATTACCTAAATCTAGAAACCGAGCCACAGTAAATGAAGGGGCGGGGAGGAGATGAAATTTGTACTAACCCACGAATGCAGGGGCAGAGCTCGTACAACGCACAGGCAGGTCTTCGCACAGCACACCTCACAGCGACGAGACAACTATCACATGTAAATCCACCCGATCAACACAAATATTCTAATTATGTCATTTTAGAGGAAAACAAGTTAAGAATATAAAATTCATGAGCTAACAAAGGTTTTTATGCCATTTTGTAGCTAAATGGGCTAATTATCTCATTGTTGGGGAAAATAAGGTAAGGAGAATAAGGTAGAGGAGAAGAAAGAGGACGAGGAGAAGAAGAAGGAGAAGGAGGAGGAGGAGAAGAAGGAGGAGAAGAAGGAGGAGGAGAAGGTATTCTTCTTCTCTTCTTCTCTTCTTCTTCTCTTCTTCTTTTCTTCTTATCCTTCTTATTTTTGTCTTCTCCTCCTCCTCCTCTTCTTCTTCTTCTTCTTATCCTCCTCTTCTCCTCTTCTCCTCCTCCTCCTCTTCTTCTTCTTCCTATTCTTTCTATTAAGCTAACTAACTAACTAACCTAACTAACCAAGCTAACTAAACCTATTGCTAAACCTAGATAGCACTAAACAGCAAAAAAATAACAAAAACAGAATCTACCACTAAGTAACTAAAAAAGAATCTAGCTACCACTAAATACCAAACAATAAAAAATCAACTTCTTCTTCTTTTTTCTCTTCTTCTCCATCTTATTTTTTTCTTATTCTCTTCTTCTCTTCTTCTTTACTTCTTCTCCTTCTTATTTTTTTCTTCTCTTCTTCTTCTTCTTCTTCTCCTTCTTATTTTTTTCTTCTCCTCTTCTTCTTCTACTTCTTCTTCTTCTTCTTATTCTTCTTATTTTTCTTCTTCTCCTCCTCCTCCTCCTCCTCCTCCTCCTCTTCTTCTTCTCCTCTTCTCATCCTCCTCCTGTTCTCCTCTTCTCCTCCTCCACCTAACTAACCAAGATAACTAACTAACCTAACTAAAACTACTAACCTAACTAAATCTACCAGTAAAACTACTAACAATAACAACTACTAAAACTACTAAAAAATAATGCGGGTGGGGGGGGGGGTTGTGGGTGTGGGGGCTCACCAAGAGGGGTGGCTGTGGAGGGGCCGGGGTGTTGGGGGTGACGGGGCGGCGCCAGGGGCGCCAGGGGCGGCGGCGCGACCGTGGTGGGGCAGCGGCAGCGGGGGCGAGGTGGGGCAGCGGCGGGATGGTGATGGTGGCGCGACGGTGGCGGTGGGGGCGACAGGGGCGGTGGAGGGGGCGACAGGGGCGGCGGCGGGGGTGACAGGGGCGGCGGAGCCAAGGTGGTGGGGACGGCCGGTGGGTGTCGTGGATTGGGAGAGAGAGGGGCGCGCCGGGTGAGCCATTACAGAGAGAGAGCGGCGGGGTGGGGGAGGAGCCGTTAACGGAGTTAGCGCTTTGCCGTCTGCCGGCGGACGACAAAGAGTCTAGACTCTTTGCCGTCTGCCTTCGGACTCTTTGTCGTCCGCTAGCAGACGGCAAAGAAGGGACTCCAGTTTGACCTAACCATCTCGCGGTCAGGTGGGCCCATCTACATCTTTGTCATCTGCCTCCGGACTCTTTGCCGTCCGCTAGCAGACGGCAAAGATGTGACTGATGGGAAAAACACTCTATGCCATCAGCCTGTGCTTTGCCGTCTGTTTTGCTGAAGCCGATGACAAAGACACTTTTTCCCATCAGCTAGCAGACGACAAAGACTAGGCTGATGGCAAAAAACTATTTTCCAGTAGTGCTAAGAGTAAATTGTGACTGAATGAAATGTCATAAATATGAAATTATCAATGTGCTTTATGACTTGTAGTTGTTTCACATTTGGTTTTAAAAGTAAAATCTATTGAAGTTTCACAATCACTATATTGGTCATATGAGCAATTCATGAATGATTAGTATAAGAAAGAGAACTTACACATGCAAATATATTATCTTCGACATCTTTTATGATTGTGAATACCCATTAATTATTTTCAAACTTGATCAACTAGTTGAAGTTGGACAAGAAAGACAACATAATGGTTATGTTTGGGTATATTTGCATAGAAGTTATATGGTTATGGATCCTCCTACATGTGGTGCTTGTTTAGAACCTTTTGCTAGCCAAAACTTCGTACTAAGTAGAGATACTACTTGTGCATCCAAATACTTGAACCAAGTTTCTTACATGATTGTCCACCATACCCACCTATGCGGGTTATTCTCATGATTAGTGATTATTCAATTGTCATTGCACGAGAGAGGCTGGTAAAAAAGATTCCCAATCCTGCATAATACAAAAATAAATAAACAAGAACTCCCCCTAGAAAGTTGATTGTTTGGAGGGCACCCATGGATACGGCTATCCATGGAATGTGATCGAATGGTTGAGGGGGAGTAAAATTTCAATTCTGTTTGGAAAATGCCAATAACGTGATTAGCATGGAAGATATTGAAGACTCTTACCTGATGTTGACATGAATGACACACCCATCAAAATTACATATTCATCTCTATTATAAAACAAAAAGCTCAACCACCTCTCCAAATCCCTGCTTCCCTCTGCGAAGGGACAATCTATTTACTTTCATGTTACTTACTTTTCATGTTGAGTCAACTTCTTGTTCCAACATGGGTCTATAAGTTGGCAAGCACCATGTGGTGGGGAAAGATCCAAACATATATATCCGCTCAAATATATTTGATCATGATTCATTATTGTTGACAACTATCTTTATGATAAATATGTTGGGAGGCGAAACATTAAGCCCCTATCTTTCTGTGTGTTTGATGAATGTTATTTGTTCTAAAAATATGCTTTGAGTATTAGCAATCATAGAAGACTATATGATAATTGACTATGTGTAGCTCTTACTTAGACTTGATGACGCATTGACATTGTTTGATGACTAAGAAGATATGATGTTGAGTTTCAATAGAATGCATTGTTTATCACATGTGAATTAATTGCTACTCAACCATGATGATTTTTATGAAAAGGTTGCTGGTTATGATGCTAGAAAAAGTGATTGGAATTATCATTGATCAAAATTATACAGTATGCTAGCATTCACACTTCATAAATTATTTCTTTTATCATTTACCTATTCGAGGACGAGTAGGAATTATGCTTGGGGATGCTGATAAGTCTCCAATGTATCAATAATTTATGAAGTATTCATGCCATGTTTTCCTATGTTTGCAATAATTTTATATGGTCTTGATGCACTTTATATGATTAATTTAGAACTAACCCAGACTGGCGCTGTTTTCAGCAGAATTACCATTATGTTGTTTTTGGACAGAAAATGAAAGTTCTTGGAATCGCGTGAAACTTTTTTATATTTTTAGGATGAAATAAGCAATATTGGAGCGAAGAACCACCAGAGGAGATCCACTTGTGTGCCACAAGCTAACAGGGCACCCCCTAGGTCATGCACTGATAGCTTTGGGGTCCATATATATACATGAAACACTAGAAGTAAAAAAAGACAACTTCCGCTCCGCCACGCAACACTGTGTATCGACGAAAAAATAATCTAGAGACGTTCCAGCACCCTGTCGAGAGGGGAAATCATCTCCGTGGCCATCTTCATCTTCCCGGTGGAGGCCATGACGAGGAGGGAGTAGTTCACCCTCGGGCCGAGGTTTTGTACCAGTAGCTATGTGTTTAATCTCTCTCTCTCTCTCTCTTGTGTTCTTGAGATGTCACGATCTTGATGTATCATGGGCTTTGTTAATATATTTGGATCATATGGTGTTTGTCCCTTGCTATTGTTGTGATGAATTGAATCTTTCTCTTTGATATCTCGTTATGTCGGATTGAATATTTTGGTTTGAGAACACTTGATGTATGGCTTGCATGTGGATGCCCATAGTGACATTGGAATATTCAAGTGATTCACTTGATATATGTTATGGGATCAACTTGCGTATTCCGGTGACCTTGGGCATCTATACATAGGGATTGATTGCACATTTTTATACTATGTTCTCCAATAGAAATCTTGGGTTGCTCCTTAAAGTTCTTTGCGTTGGATAGAATATGATAGATCTGAAATTGTTTAATGCATGTCACATAATTTACCCACAGATACTTGATGTGACATTGGAGTATCTAGGTGACATTAGGGTTGATTGATATGTATCATGGTGTTATTCTAGTACGAACTCTAGGGCTGTTTGTGACACTGACACGAATAGTTCAAAAGATTGATCAGAAAGAATAACTTTGAGGTGGTTCTACTACCTACACCAATTTCATCTTATTGTTCTCTGCTAGATACAAACTTTGGAGTGATTCTTTGTTGCACATTCAGGGATGATCATATGATTCTATTATGTTAGGATTGTTGAGAGATTGCACAAATGAAAGTATGAACCCTAGGCCTTATTAGCAAGCATTTGAACAACATTTTGCTCGCTGTTTTCTACTTGTTACCTTGTTGTTTTTATATTTTCAGATTACAAAAACCTATATCTACTATCCATACTACACTTTCATCACCATCTCTTTGCGGAACTAGTGCACCTATACAATTTGCCATTGTATTGGGTGTGTTGGGGACACAAGAGATTTTTTATATTTGATTGCAAGGTTGTTTGAGAGAGACCATCTTCATTCTACACCTCCCACGGATTGATAAACCTTAGGTCATCCACTTGAGGAAAAATTGCTACTGTCCTACAAATCTCTCCACTTGGAGGCCCAACATAGTCTAAAAGAATAAAGTTGTGTAGTAGACATCACTGTGAGAGGTTTTGACCCATTTTTTGACAAATTTTGCATATGGGGAAATAAATTGTCCATGAATTTCATCAAGTCAAGAAACTTAGAAAGATTGTTAGGATAAATAAAATAGCGACAAAAAAACAAGATCTTTGTCTGCACAATGAAGAATACATCAATGCACTATAGAATGGTACTAACTATTATACCTTGTCTTTTCTATTGCTTTGCGCCATTTCAAATCTAGAGAAGGTATTTATGCATATCCTTGTTTTCGGGCCTTTCCAAAGGAGTTCACTCATGATTACCTCGCCAGCCACCTGTATGGTCAGGAGGCGAGGAGCGTATTCATACAAAACCCACGGTAAAATCTTGAAGTGTTCCTGAACAGGACAAAGGATGGATGGTCAATCATCCACACACCCTGGCCTAAAGTTGCAAATACTTTCAACATCAATGAAGGCTCAATATGCTCCTTCCGCTTCAGCAGTTTTCCAAATGAGATTCATTTGTCTATCTACCGTCTATGATGCTAATTTCAAAAGGTTATAGATGTTGCATGTGAAACTTGGTGCTGGTGCAGCCGTGTAATGGGATAGCTAGCTATATGCCTATATGGTCTAACTGAGTGCTGAAGCTACATCATATTGTACTCTGATGTATTTCAATTACGAAATCCTGGTTTCATAATACGATGAAATATATTGTGTGCTTAATATGAAATGTCAATTTTATTAATAATGGATTATTAATAATAGGGCAATTAGCCAGCTAATTGAGGTTTTCTATTGCAAAGGGTTATTCAGAAAACACCGTGGGCGATGGCCTAAGACAACCCACATAGTTTCTGGGACAAAAACGTGTTGGATCAATGAACAATCACACACGACTTCCTCTTGGAAAATTGTATACGTTAGGCCACCTTCCGCAAACATTTTTCACATAGAAATTGTGTGTGATGGATAGCCTATGCCACACAGATTCTTCTACGCACCATGCGCGATGCATTCAAGAATGCAAACAATAAAATTGTTAATAATGTCTGCAATGGCAACGCTATCACAAAGGATTTGTTAGGGAAAATTGTGTGTGATGTATGTGCGACTGGAAACGTTTGTCTGGGATTCATCATGTGGGATGTACATATGAATGGAAGCGTTCTTCTTGGATTGACTGTGTGGGATGTACATACAAATGGAAATGATTGGGCATGTATAATTGTATGCGATAGCTATCCCGATTGCACATGATCTCATTTTGTGCAGCGTGTGTGACTGGATGACCTATCCCCAATGATTTATGGGTCGTGTGGGAAGGACCCCCCTATTTCCCACCCTCACTAGGCTACGGTTTAAAATGTCATCGCGGAAAGGGGTTAAAAACTGTTTGTATAACACGTCGATGCACGAGTGATGTAGTAGGGCAACATGGACAAGGGGAGGGATCATTCGTGGCTCACTATCCAACCTATACTAAGCATTTAGTATAAGCAGATAGGTAACAACAGTAGGTTACAAAATCAAGCTATGCATGAAAATAGGAGCAATCAATACAATAGCAAATTCTAATGCAAGCATGAAAGGGAAATAATTGGGTGACATAGGAATGATCAAGGGCGTTTGTTTGCCTGAAAGCTCTGCTACAAGTAGATGAACATTAGAAGCATAGTCGTACATGGCAGCAGCGTGAGCCTCTCGGGGTCTACCAAAAGAGAAGAGGGGGAATAAACAATAAATATAAAGCAAACAGATGCATCACGAAGCATGACATGACAATATGCATTGCTAGAGGTGACCTAACACAGTACTACACACTACACACGGAGCAAAAAAATATCTACGGGTATTTCCCGGTTCTTAGCAATTTATGGGACATACGTTCCACACGGGAAAGTTCCATGTTCATCATGCTAGAGACATGTGAAGGATGAACGGAGATCATATCCAGATTTATTGAATTTTCCTGATCAACTTTCGTATATAAATTATTTTCATCTCGGTAACAAATTAATTTATATAATTTTTTAAACTTTTAAACATTTTCTGAATTGTTTTAGTTAATTAATTCAAAAGGCAAAAGGCAGAAAAAGGGTTGGGTGTACCCGGTGCAGTGCACCTAGAGGTGCACCAGTGGCCGACAGGTGGGCCTGGGGGCCCAATTGACACAACCAACATTGACTTGCCAACTAGTGAACGGTGCATGGTGGGACCCGGGTGCCCTTGACTCTGCCGAATTCAAGTCAAGTTAAACCATTTAATTAGCCGAGGCGGGTCCACATGTCATACACTTCTTACGAGTGGGTTAGTGCTATTTAGGCCTACCCCTAATTAACAGGGGTCCTGGCCTAGGTGGCAGTGGCACACCATCCACACACGGGCGGGCGTCCACACGTACGAGCACCGCAGAGGCCGGCCACGGGCCCAGGACAGTGGCCGGCGCGGAGCAACGCGGGAGCGTGCGATCGGAGGAGTAGGCGCGGTCGATCGAAGGCGGGTGTGGCTGGCGAGCGTGGGGCGCGGTGGGCCAGCGGCAGTAAAAGGTGTTAGGTTGATCTCTCGTTCAATGGGCCCAACGGCCCATTGGGACCTTGACCCACGCCCTAATCAGGGGCGTCCAGCCCAAGCGAGGTTGGTGGGCCCATGTTGCGCAGTGCTATATAGAGGAGGTGGGGACCATGGCATAGTACACGAGGTTCACCGCCGCCACTGGTTCCTCACTCTCAACCCTAATCCGATCCAGAGGGTAGCACTGAAGCGATGGGAAGTCCATCACCGCCGCTACTACATCTCTCTCTCCCACCAACGTCACCACCTCACGACGGTCGCTGGAGGGAGCTCATCGAGTGCACAACAAGGTAATAAATCACTTTCTCATCCCGAACACATCTAGCCTAAGATCCACGGGATCTATCAATGGTATCATGAGCCACGAGGCTTTTGATGTGTTTTCGGATAAAGAAGTACAAGTAAAGATTTCCCCCTCCTCGGTATGAACCCGAGAAGGGCAAAGATCAAAGAAAAGATAGCTTCACTGGAGTTCTCTCCGGCAAAGAAGCGCCGCCGCAAGGCCGCGCCTGTTCCTCTCGATCCCCACACGCATCGGCATGCCGAGGTGTGGGGTAAAAGAACCTACCTCCTCGAAGGCAAAGGACAGATCAAGATCCAACAAGTAAACAAAGAAAAGAAATCGGATCAGATCCGAAAAAGAAAAGCACAAGAAAGGGGAAAAGGCAACAAAAAAACGCAATAGTGAACGCCGGCAAAGGGGCGCCGCGGCCAACCCATTCGACGGCGGAGTGCTCATCAGAAGGGAGTGCGCGACCGGCAAAATGAGAGGCAACGGGGCCATTATTTATTAGATCTCCAGCCCTCGGAACAAACAAACGGAACCGCAGCCGACCGCTCGACGGTGCCGCACCCACCGCAAGGCGTGTGCGCAGCTGGCGAGAGGAACGCCACGGCTCCGGCATGGAACCGCCACGGGAAAGGACCTACTAGTAGGCGCGAGCACCGCGGGGCCCTCGGCCGCCTCGGCCGGCAGCCACCTCCCAGCACCCTCCGGTGGGGCTGTAAGCCTCCGCACGAGGAGGGGCCGAAGGGGCCAAGAAAGAGAGGTGGCAAGATCCGACTATGCAGGGTGCCACCGCGGGCACAGCTCGAACTGAGAGGAAGAGAGGCCGTCGGGCTCCCTCTCGGCGGCGCTGGCAGCGCGTAGCGTGGGGCTCTCGGCCGCCACGGCCAGCGGCCACCCAAGCGATGGGAGAAGCCGTCAGGCACCAAGAGGAGAAAGGAGACGGGAGAGGCAGAGGTGCAACGGCGCTGGGGGAAATGAGGTAGGGTTTCACAGTAGAGAGAGGCTGGGGCTCGTTTTGTTCAGGCGAGAACGATGGGAAACCGTCGGATTAGATCCGACGGCCCCAGATCAAATCCTAATTCTCCCCAGGCCACTTGGGCCAAAGCAAGGTCGGTCGGCCCAAGGCCGAGAGAAAGAGAGGCGGGCCGAGGCTGTCCTCAGGCCAGCGGGAGGGAGACCGCGGTAGGCCGAAGGGAGCCAGGGTGGCTCGGGCCTCTCGCACCGACCGGCCCAGGCCGGGCCTTTTCAGGCCAGGGAGGCCACAGGTCGTAGGCCGAGTAAGGCTACTGTTGCGGCTATTTTATGTTTTAAAGGACCTTTTATTTCCGTCCTTTTTATGACAGATTTAAAATAGTTTTTTCTAGGCATTTTTTTCTACGAAAATATGTTTAGAAAATAGACAATCAAATGTTCAATGTGTTTGTAAAAATAGCAGAAAAGTAATGTTAATTTTTCTAAAAATGAAAATAAATGGTTCTGAAAATAAAAGAAGATTTTCAGAAAAAGAATAGTTCATGGATTTTATAAAGGGGATTATAAAGTTCATGAATTTCTTAATTATGACACAATATTTTTCTGTAATAGTAACATGATTTTTCTGAAAAGAAAAATAAAAGGTTCTGAAAACAAAAGAGAGTTTTTCAGAAAAGAAAAGTTCATGGATTTTGTAAAAGGGATTATAAAGTTCATGAATTTTTTAAATTTTAACAGAATATTTTTCTCTAAAGGTGCATGAATTTTATATTCACGTTTTTCCGCTGCAAAGTAAAAGTTCAATCCTCCAATTAAATTGGAACCAACGGGAAAATTTAATTGGAAGAACTGTTATTAGCAATGTTTTTCCCTTGTGGGCGAAATAAGATTCCAATAATTTATGCTATGACAAAAGAAAATTGTTTGTTTTAAAGTCAAATATGGTATTGTTGTTTTCTGACCAACGTTGATGATAACAATACTATAATTGTATGAGTCATCTTATGTTTAAAGCTTAAATCTCTAATAAATTTTGTATCAAAGTGATCAATTTTCGGAGCACAGATAGAGCAATGCATATTTCTTTTTCTGCTGCAATATGGTTAATGATGATGATTATTTCTTAGCAAAGTTGTTCAATAAGAATACTATCATCACATTGTTTATGAGTTATATGCATTATTTCCATTTCTGCCCAATGGTGATATGGAATTAATGTAGAAGGATGATGTTTTATTCTAATTGTGCCACCACGGTGATTTAGAATATTCCAGAAAGTTTTAAAAGGTTTAATGTGCATGATTTTAAGCAGACCAACGTAGGATTATTTTTATGCTCATTACCGTTGTTTATTGGCTAAGTTTCTCAGACTAACAGTTATTCAAGCTTTCATTCATGAAAGCGAATGATTGAGTACTAGTGACCCGAAAGATGGAAAAGAAAGGTCATAACTTGAGGGAATAAATTCTCTCTAAAGAATGACTTCACAAGAAAAGAACTATTGGATATTAATACAACAAAAGAAAAGAGATATATCATTGAGAGTCTTGGTTGACGAATGTCTTTCATGTACTCTCTATGAAGAAGTCTTCCTTTTTAGTCAACATGTTTGAGATACATGCATGCTTAATTTGACCAACGTCGGATCAAGCATGTGTGTCAAAGATAATTCAGATTTATTTCTGAAGTTGATGCAGTCAAAACAGCCAATTATGGCATTTATGTCCCTTACAGGGAATTACCCGCATTGCGGGAAAAGTCTGGGAAAAATGCCTATGTAACCGGGTAAAGTTGACATTGTATTATATCAACAATCCGTGTATGGCAGGAGAAATTTTGGCAAAGGCCTTATCCTGTATGACAGGAGAAAGTTATAATGACTCATGTGCGGTTAATGTGTCCCACTATGGGAGAAAAGTATAGAGTAGCTATTAAGCTTTCCTAGTATCGACCGTACACCTTATGTGTAACGGTCATTATGCAATCACTAAATCCAGAGAGGATAAAATTACGAGACGAACCTAAAGAAAAGAATGATATGCAAGTGTGACTTGCAAAAGTGACAATTATAAAGAACTTTGTTGAGTTTGTGAAATGAAATGAGGAAAAAGTACTCCCATACTAGTTAACATATAACTTCATTTTGCATGAAGTGATAACATGAATGAGCTAGATAATCGAAGTCTCCTCAATTCACAAGAGCTATGAATGGGTTTCGAAATTGTGGCAGAAAAGTTCTTGCCACATTTCGAGGGGGAGAAAGAGACATGAAATACATTGTAGTGTATTTCATGACTCCTGTGTACTTTAGATGATGTGATGCACATTATGCATCCAAAGTGATCCATTAACGAAGAATGTGATTGTCAAGGGGAGTACGACAGTCATTAAAATACTGACATTATGATACCCGTAAAGAAAAGAAACAGTTTCATTTCCGGATCTTTTATAGTTCCGAAAGCAGACTAAGGAATACAACAATGGTGCTTAAAGCGTCATACAGAATAAAGTTTAAAGATACGTCATTTCTTTAGTGAAGATGGAGTAATCTGGGGGAGCATGTTGTATGACCTATACAACACCTGTTGTTAGATCTACAAGGGATCTTGTGATACAGGTCCCTGTAAAACCTATTGCCTTTTGGAAATGGGTGACTTTAGAATTAATTTGCCTCTTGGCAATGACAGAGCAATGACAACCCCATATGAATGAAGTGCCAGTACCTGAGATTTTGATGGTCTCTAGGAATGTGAAAATCAGATACTTGTGACTACTATAAAGTCTATGTTAGTGAAATTCCATCATTATAATTTCACTAACATAGACTTTATGAAGGGTCTACAAGGCAAATGTGACTCCAAAGGAAATATGTAAAGGTGTAAAACATGACTTAAATCGAAAGATTTTGTTCAAAGAAAATAAGAGGACAATTGCATTCATGCAAAGTTATAGAATGGGAAATTCGTTTCCCAATTCCTGTGCATGTGGGTGACGTCCTACTTGCTAGTGGTGATGTCAATTCTAGTGCAGGAGGAGAGAAGAAGTTCTTGTCCTCAAAGTTCAAGAGAATAAAAGGGGGTATTAGGAATGTCGCATGGACATGCTAAGAAAGATCTCTAAAGTATGCATAGGAGAAAACCTACGCATGTTCTTATAGTCAAGGGTAATGGAACTGGAAACTATGGTGTTTCAAAAGTTAATAAGAAAAGATTGTAAACGAATATGGTACCATATCCTTCAGTTGTTGGAAGCTCAAGATATTACCCTGACACTGTTCACGTATATATCCGGGTTGTTTTGGCAATGTCCAGTCCATAGATAAATCAATGGAATGGAATCAAAGATATTGGCCTCATGCTGAAAGAAATAAGTGCTCTCAAAAGATTGTGAGTACAAAGGCAGGACTTGTGAAATGTATAGCGAAATCCACAATTTTCGCTAACTTTCATACTCGGAGTTTTGTGTGGAAAATCTCCAAATGAGTGAAACGATTGTCATCAATGTGATGCAATGATATGTTATAGCTTGATATGAGGCTAAGGGACAGGAAAAATGGTTAAGGCTACCTGTACCCGGAGTTGATAATGGTTGACAACAATGATAACCATTTTAAGTTCTTTCGCTCCTGTCACAACAAGCCAAGTGTTGATGCCAAACACACTGACAAAGAGTTACGTGTTGTGAAGGAGAAAGTCCGGAATTGTGGAAAAATGCTTGAAGCATAAAAGCAACAAACAAGTGTTTGCAGATCTGCTAATCAAAGGCTTACCGCCCAGTGTGTTCGGAGAACACACAGTTGACATGGGTTTTATGGTATAGTCTAAAATTTCCGGACAATAAAGGGCCCAAGGTTAAAGAATCTGTCTCAAAATAGAGAGGTACATTGTGGCTGTCTGATTCCATTGGCAATTGAGCTGTGACGATGAAACATGCCCTATGTATTGATCTGTTGCGAAACGGGTAAAGTTAAAAGCATATGATGACATCAAGGGGTAGAATGTTAGGTTGATCTCTCATTCAATGGGCCCAACGGCCCATTGGAACCTTGACCCACGCCCTAATCGGGGGCGTCCAGCCCAAGCAAGGCTGGTGGGCCCCTGTCACGCAGTGCTATATAGAGGAGGTGGGGACCATGGCACAGTACACGAGGTTCACCGCCGCCACTAGTTCCCCACTCTCAACCCTAATCTAATCTAGAGGGTAGCACTGAAGCGATGGGAAGTCCATCACCGCCGCTACCACATCTCTCTCTCCCACCGTCGTCCCCACCTCACGACGGTCACTGGAGGGAGCTCATCGAGTGCACAACAAGGTAATAAATCACTATCTCATCCCGAACACATCTAGCCTAAGATCCACGGGATCTATCAGAAGGAACAACCAGCAGCAGCAACGCGACAGCGGGCACGAGCGCAGGGCAGTGGCAGTATAGCGCAGCGTAAGAAGAAGAAGTAGGATAGTAGCGAGCGAAAATGGGCGCGGACCGGTGCGGTCACGGGCACGCGTCGACGCGGCAGGGTGTGGTCCAGGGGCACGCAAGCGCACGCGAGCGAAGCGGCAGGCGGTTGTGATGCGGGGCTGCGATGGTTGGTAGGGGCGAGCGGAGGGGCGCAACCACATGCAGGCGGCCACGCGCGGGTACGCATCAAGAAGGCTTGCGGGGCATGGCCGGTGCGCACACGCGGGAGTGGGGGCGAGACAAGTGCGCAGCGAGTGCGAGGGAGTGGAGCTCCGTTGCGTCCATGGGGGCGAGTGGGGTGCTCACCCTCCATCGCAGAGGAGGGAGGGCAGCGAGGCTCGACGAAGCCGGGTGGCGAGGCGGTACGGCGATGAGGACGGCGGCGACCGTCGCGTTGGGGTGGTTCGGTGCGCGGTAGATATGAAGGGGGCGAGGGGAGATGAGCAGGGTTAGGGTTGGGTCGAGAAGGGGGAGGCCGTTGGGGTTTTATATACCGGGGGCTCACCGGATGGCCGCCAAGGCTATGGCTGTGGCCATGGCACGCATCGGTGGTAGCCACCTCCCCTTCCAATGTAGCGGGGGAGGGGAGAAGACAAGGGGAGGGGTGAGTTGGGCCACGTGGGCCGGCTGGGTGGACTAAAGCCCGCGGAAAAACCAGGGGGCTGTTCTCTTCATTTTTTTATTTTTTTTATTTATTTTCTGTTATGCATTATTTCTAAAACCAATTCACTTTTTTAAAATATGGAGCTAAGCCCATTATTTACATTGCAATTTTCTGCATTGCCACAAAAAGTTTGGGGTCATTTGAACAAGTTTGGATTTTCCATTTTGTCCTCTATTTTAATTATATTAGGACATTAAAACAATTTACAAACATGTTTGTTGACCACCATAATTAGTTATGGATTATTTGTAACACTTGGAACACATTTTTTATGCTCGTGAGTTTATTTAATTCACTTTTGGTTTGAATTTTGAATTTCAAACTGGAATTTGAAATGAGATATGATTCAAAGATTGATCAACCTCTGTTTAGCAAAATGATTACCTTAATCATAGAGGGTCATTGTATCTTAATTACTAGGGGGTTACAATGATCGATGGCATCGACGGTATGAGAGTACGGGAGGAAGAGAGGGGACGAAATTATATTCCGCCCTTTTAGCGTCGCAAAAAGCTACTAGAGCTCACTACATCGCTTGGTGGCCGGAGGATTCTAAGCTTTTAGCACCTCGAAAAGGCCTATTGGTGCTCACTGCAATGCTTGGTGGCCGAAGGATTTCGAGCTTTTAGCCATAGTTTAAGAAACCAAACCGGTGATCGAACCGACGAGGCCGTTGGTTCAGGTTTTTATCGATCTGACCGCTGGTTCACCGGTTTGATGCCTCATAGTTTATAACATAAATACTAACAATTTATGTACTAGTGTCATACTAAATAGACGTAAAATGCAATCATTTACTTATTTGATAACGAAGTTGGCTAGCCAATATGGTTATGGCTCAAAGGTGCAACTTACACACCTATATCTAGCATCCTTAGTTTGAATTCCCATTAACGCAGGTCATTTTTTATGTTTGCATGTGGCAAGGGTTGAACCACTGGTTTTATACCTCCGGTTCATGTAAAAAACCAACAAATTTACATTATCTTGTCACGTCCAATTGCAAATCAGTCTTTTTAGCTTAAAACTGAAAGGGACGCTGGTTCTAGTTTTTTATGGTTCAATCGTCGGTCCGACTTTTAAAACTATGCTTTTAGCGCCACAAAAGGCCTACTCACGCTCACTACATCTCTTGGTGTCTGTGCCACGAATGAGTAGCTCGAAAAAGGGTTTCCCCACGCTTACCGAAAAAGGGTTTCCCCTGCTTTATATTATAAAGCAACCATCATCGAATACATTCGAGAGACCAAACAACATATACAACACACACACCCAAGGCAAGACACAAAGGTGTCGGGCAGTGACACATCACCCCATCGACAACAATAGAGGGGTGAATCAGACAACAACGAACCCGGGCCTTCAAAGCGGTGCCTCCAAGAAGTGTACGACCAAGGATAGACGCCACCACCCAATCCGCAAAGATCAGGTTTTCACCTGGAGCAAGACGACATGAGGGGGAGCGCCGCGACAGAGCCTTCAGGAAGGGAACAAGATCAACTTCCGCCGCCACCATCGGCGAGTCAAAGGACTGGTCAAGTGGTGCAACTCGGCCCTCACACCCCACCATCGCACCCTAACTCCGTCAACCACCCACAACCACGCCACCCACAAGGCCATGGTTGTCCGCCCACACCTAAGACGCACATTGCACCCACAAACGCCGCGCCTCCCACCGCTTGAGCCCCCGCCCTAGAACTAGACATCTCCAAGAACTATAGAAAGGCCATGGCTTTGGATCAACCGATGACCCTCGACCGACACAACCACCCGTAGAAGCTCGGCTGGTAGAGGTGTGACACATCCATTTTGCATCTTGTTTTTTTATTGTTATTTATAGTGCTTTTATGTGTTTTCCCCTTGGTGGAGTAATTCTAATGCCTTTTCTCTCATAATATGCAAGGTTTACATCAAGTGGGAGAATGCCGGCAGATGGAATTCTGGTCCTGAAAAAGCTACGTCAGAGATACCTATTCTACACATCTCCAATTGGGCTGAAAATTAACGGAGATTTATTTTATAATAAATAAATAAACTGGAGCAAAAAAGTACCGGAGGGGTGCTACCAAGATCCCACTAGACACCAGGGCACGTCAAGCCCCCTTGGGGCGGCCTGATTTCTAGTGGGCCCCTAACCCGCCTATGGCGATCATCTTCTGGTATAAACTCTCTTTTACCCTGAAAATAATTAAGAGGAGGACTTTCAGGACGAAGCACCGCCGTCTCGAGGCGGAACCTAGGCAGGAGCACTTTTTTACTCCGGCGGAGCGATTCTCTCAGAGGAACTTCCCTCCCCAAGACGGAAATCGAGACCATCGTCATCAGCAAAAACTCTCTCATCATGGGGAGACAATCTTCATCAACATCTTCATCAGCACCAACTCCTCTCAAAACCCGAGTTCATCTCTTGTACTCAATTTTGTATCGGAACCATGGATTGGTACCTCAGGTGTGTCTAGTAGTGTTGATTACATCTTGTAGTTGATGCTTAATGGTTAATTTGGTGGAAGATCATATGTTCACATCCATTATGCTATTTAAGACCTCTATAATCATGAACATGTTTATCACTTGTGGGAGAAATAATGTTGCAAGTAGTCATGTGAAGTTGATATTCGTTCGATATTTTGATGATATGAATTTTGTGATTCCCTTAGTGGGGTTATGTGAACATCGACTACATAACACTTCACCATGTTTGGTCCTAAGGGAATGCATTATGGAATAGTAATTAGAGGGTGTTGCAAGAGTGACAAAAACTTAAACCCTAATCTAGGCACTACTCCGTAAGGGGCTGATTTGGATTCCTATGTTTAATGTTATGGTTAGAATTTATTCTTAATACTTTTCTCGTAGTTGTGGATGCTTGCGGGAGTGTTAATCATAAGTGGGGGGTTTGCTCAAGTATGAACAACACCCAAGCACCGGTCCATCCACATATCAAATTATCAAAATACCGAACGTGAATTAACCCAATATGATGAAAGTGACTGGACGAAACTCCTGTGTGCCCTCAAGAACGCTTTGCCTATTATAATAAATTGTTCTGGCCTCTCCTTTGCCAAAAAGGGAATGGGCTACATTGCTACACCTATTGTTACTATTTCTACTTGTCACTTGTTGCAATTATCTTGCTATCAAAAAACTTGTTACCGCTATTTCAGTGCTTATATAAATTACCTTGCTGAAAACCGCTTGTCATTTCCTTTGGCTCCTCGTTGGGTTCGACACTCTTACTTGTCGAAAGGACTATGATTGACCCCGTATACTTGTGGGTCATCAATACTCTTTTCTGGATCCATTGTCAGGGAGTGAAGCACCTTTGGTAAGCTTAATATGGTAAGGGAAATTTATACTATGTGCTGAAATTCACTACTCCCTCCATCTCGGTTTATAAGTCATCTTAGGAAAACCAAATAATCCCAAGACACTAAGGCGTGGTGCATTAACTTTCACCTCGTTTCTTGTTTTTTGACATGAATAAAGGAATCACCTAATAAGAGACGTGGGGCGTGTATGTTTTTAATAACTTGAGACTAACTAGCATGACATGCAGTGGTCAATTCATTGCATGAAATGGTATTAATTAGCAAATTAACATTAATTTCTCTCGATTTCCCCTTCGTCTTGGTCGTAGTGCACAACGTAAAATGACTTATAAACCGAAATGGAGGGAGTATTACTTGTTACTATGGAAAGTAATCCCTTGAGGGGTTTGTTTGGGGTATCTTCACCTTGACCGGAAACACCAAGAGTTGTCCCACAACCTGCTGAAACTACTGAAAATGTTTACTACGAAATTCCTTCGGGTATGAGAGAGAAACTACTAGCTAATCCTTATGCAGGAGATGGAACAAAACATCCCGATATGCACCTGATCTATGTGGATCAAGTTTGTGGATTATTTAAGCTTGCGGGTTTATCCAGAGATGAAGTCAAGAAGAAGGTTTTCCCTTTATTTTTGGGGTGAAAAGAATTGACATGGTATAGGCTATGTAATGATACATGATCTTCGAACTGGAATCGATTGCGATTGGAGTTTCACCAAAAACATTATCCTATGCATCTTGTTCATCGTGATCGGAATATTATCTATAATGTTTTCCTTGTGAAGGAGAAAGTATCACTCTAGGTAGGGGGAGGCTGAAGTCAATGTTATATTCATGCCCCAATCATGAACTTTCAAGAGAAATTATTATTCAGAATTTTTATGCTCGCCTCTCTCGTAATTATCAAACCATGCTTGATACTTCTTGCACTGGTACTTTTATGAAAAAGACTATTGAATTCACGAGGGATCTTTCGGAAAGAATTAAATGCTACACTGAAGATTGGGAACTCGATGAAGGTAAAGAGTGAGGTATAAAACCTAAGTTTAATTGAGTTAAATCTTTTATGATACCAATGCTTTCAATGAATTTAGCACTATAAGTATGGACTTGACTCTCGGATAGTAGCCTCATTTTGTGAAACCTTTGCTGCTCATGTTGATCTCCCTAAAGAGAAATGGTTTAAATATCATCCACCTATTAAATAAATAATTTAATATCCAATTAAAGTTGAGGCTGAAACTATCATTTATAATGTTTACCCAGTTGTGCCCATTGCTTCTATTGAGAAACCACCTTTTCCTGTTAGGATAAAGGAACATGCTAAAGCTTCAACCATGGTTAACAAAAGTTATGTTAGAACAACCAAACCCTCTGAGAAAATCAAGGTAGAACCTAGTACTGCTATGGTTAAGGTCTTTTGGTAGACAGTATTGATGGGCATATTATTTATTTTTGTAATGAAGCTGCTAGAATTGCCAAACCTAATACTAAAGATAAGAATAGACTTGTTGTTGGCACGCCCATCGTTTCAGTCAAAATAGCAGATCATTGTTACCATGGTTTATGTGATATGGGTGCTAGTTTTAGTGTTATACCTTTCACTTTATATCAATAAATTATGCGTGAGATAGCACCCGCTGAGATAGAAGACATAGATGTTGCTATTAAACTTGCTAATAGAGACACCATCACACCACTTGGGATTGTTACAGATGTTGAAGTCTTGTGTGGAAAAGTCAAATACCCTACTGATTTACTAGTACTTGGCTCATCACAAGATAATTGTTGTCCCAGAATATTTGGTAGACCCTTTCTGAACAATGTCAATGCTCAAATAGATTGCAAAAAGGAAACTGTCAGTGTAAATTTTGGTGGTATGTCTCATGAGTTTCATTTCTCCAAGTTCAGTAAGAAACCCCATGATAAATAATTTCCTAGTAAAGATGAAATAATTGGTCTTGCTTCTATTTCCATTCCTCCTATGGATCCATTAGACAATATTTGCTAGACCATGAAAATGATATGCATATTTGTGAAAGAAATGAACTAGATAATATGTTTCTTGAGAAAAAACCTATCCTTTAACACAACTTCCCGTTGAAACTCTAGGAGGTCCTCCTCCACCCAAGGGTGATCCTGTGTTTTAATTAAAGTAATTACCTGACACTTTGAAGTATGCTTATCTTGATGAAAATAAGATATATCATGTTATTATCAGTGCTAACCTTACAGAGCATGAAGAAGAAAGATTGTTAAAAACTTTAAGGAAGCACCAAGCTCCTATTGGATATACTCTTCATGATCTTAAGAGCATTAATCCCACTCTCTATCAGCAGAAGATTAATATGGAACCACATGCTAAACCTGTTGTTGATCACCAACAAAGACTGAATCCCAAAATGAACTAAGTGGTAAGAAATGTAATATTAAAGCTTTTGGAAGAGGGTATAATTTATCCCATAGCTGATAGTAGATGGGTAAGTCTCGTTCATTGTGTTCCTAAGAAAGGAGGTATTACTGTTGTTCCTAATGATAAAATTAACTCATTCCAGAAAGAATTGTGACTGGATACATAATGGTAATTGATTTCAAAAAATTAAACAAAGCTAATAGAAAATCTCATTATCATTTTCCTTTGATAGACCAAATGCTAGAGATATTATCGAAGCACACACATTTTTGCTTTCTAGATGGTTATTCTGGTTTCTCTCAAATACATGTGTCACAACCTGATCAAGAGACAACCACCTTTACTTGTCCTTTTGGAACCTATGCTTATAGACGTATGCCTTTTGGATTATGCAATGCACCTATTAACTTCCAAAGATGTATGACTACTATATTCTTTGATTTTTGTGCAAACGTTATTGAGATCTTCATGGATGATTTCTCTGTTTACGGAACTTATTTTGATGATTGCTTAAGCAAAATTGATCGAGTTTTGCAGAGATGTGAGCAAACTAACCTTGTCTTGAATTGGGAGAAGTGCCACTTTATGCTAAATGAAGGTATTGTCTTGGGTCATAAAATTTCCGAACGAGGTATTGAGGTGTATAAGGCTAAAGTGATGCAATTGAGAAGATGCCATGTCCTAAAGATACTAAGGTATCAGTAGTTTCCTTGGTCACTGGTTTCTATAGGAGGTTTATTAAAGACTTCTCTAAAATTTCTAGGCCTCTTACTAATTTATTACAAAAGGATGCTCCTTTCGTTTTTGATGATGATTGTGTAGAAGCCTTTAAACCCTTAAGAAAGCCTTAACTTCTGGACCTATTGTTCAACCACCTGATTGGAACTTGTCTTTTGAAATTAGGTGTGATGCTAGTGATGATGTTGTTGGTGCTGTTCTAGGACAAAGGGTTGATAAGAAACTATGTTATACATTATTCTAGTAAAACTCTAGACGGTGCCTTGAGAAATTATGCTACCACTGAAAAAGAATTTTTAGCAGTTGTATTTGCTTGTGATAAATTCAGATCTTGCATTTTGACTCTAAAGTATTTGTTCACACTAATCATACTGCTATTAAATATCTTATGGAAAAGAAAGATGCTAAGCCTAAACTTATTAGTTGGGTTCTCTTGCTACAAGAATTTGATTTGCATATCATTGATAGGAAAGGAGTTCAGAATCCCGTAGGTGATAACTTGTCTAGGTTAGAGAATATTCCTGATGACCCTACTGATGATAGCTTTACTGATAACAACTAGATGTGGTCAATGTTTCTCATAACACACCGTGGTTTGAAAAATATGCTAATTACACTGTTGCTAAATACATACCACCTAGTTTCACCTATCAACATAAGATAAAAATCTTCTTTGATAAAAATCTCGTAGATGATATTATTAGACATTTTATACCTGAGCATGAAGAGGAACAAATCCTCCAGAAGTGTCACTCTGAGGCTTGTGGAGGGCACCATGCGGGAGATAGAACCGCACACAAGGAATTACAGTCTGGATTTTATTAGCCTACTCTTTTCAAAGATGCTCGTAAGTTTGTACTTTCTTGTGATGAATATCAAAGAATTGGTAATATAAGTAGACGTTAGGAAATGCCCATGAATTATTCACTTGTTATTGAACCATTTGATGTTTGGGGATTTGATTATATGGGACCTTTTCGTTCCTCTAATGCATATACCCATATTTTGGTTGATGTTGATTATGTCACTAAATGGGTAGAAGCTATTCCAACCAATAGTGATGATCATAACACCTCTATTAAGATGCTTAAGGAAGTTATTTTCCCACATTTTGGAGTTCCAAGATACTTAATGACTGGTGGTGGTTCACACTTTATTCATGGTGATTTTCGTAAGTTGCTTGCTAGATATGATGTTAACCATAGATTGCATCTCCCTATCATCCTCGGTCTAATGGTCAAGTAGAATTAACCAATAGGGAAATAAAATTAATATTGCAAAGGACTCTCAATAGGTCCCGAAAGACTTGGTCTAAGAAATTAGATGATGCATTGTGGGCCTATGGAACAGCTTACAAAAATCATATGGATATGTCTACTTATAAAATGGTTTACGGGAAGGCATGTCATTTACCTCTTGAGTTAGAACATAATGCTTATTGGGCGATAAAAGAACTCAACTATGATGTCCAACTTGCTGGTGAAAAGAGGTTATTTGATATTAGCTCATTAGATGAATGGAGAACCCAAGCTTATGAAAATTACAAACTATTCAAAGAAAAGGTTAAAAGATTGCATGACAAAAGAATCCAAAAGCGAGAATTCAAAGTTGGTGAATATTTTCTATTGTACAATTATCGTCTTAGATATTTTGCAGGAAAACTTCTCTCCAAATGGGAAGGACGACATATCGAAGAGGTTTATCGGCTTGGAGCTATCAAGATCAATAATCCTGAATGCACTAATCTGAAGGTGATCAATGGACAAAGAATAAATCACTATATTTCAGGTACACCGATTAATGTTGAAACAAATATTATCCAAACCATGACACCGGAGGAACACATTAACGAGACCTTCCAGAACACTACAGAACCCTTAAAAGGAAGAGATATGTGATACGGTAAGTAAATGGGCTCAGAAAAATATGCAAAAATATTTTTTGGCAGTTTTGGAATACTAGAGAAACTAGGAAACTCATGAACACACGGGAAGGCAACCCAGGTGTCCACTAGACACCAGGGCTCGCAAGGCTCCCTAGCGCGGCCAGATGTCTAGTGGGCCCCTCGGGCAACTTCCTCGCTCCGTTTTCTTGTGGGACATGTATTTCCTTGTATAAAAGTTCTCTATATATATCTCCCCATGATTTGACCCTAGTACCACGGGGAAATCCTCTATTTTGTTTCGTGCTGTTTTTTTGTCAAAACTATCAAGCCGGGCATCATGTATTCTCCCTCCCCCCAACCACGTAGAAGAAGATGCTTGGTCAATGAAGATGGAACTGAAGTAGGAGGAACTAGTAGGAGCTAATAAGGTAACAAGGGCATGGATGTCAAGGGGGATCAAGCTCCATAAGAAGGGCAGGCCATGCCACCAAAACAAGAGGAAGAAGAAAATTACCTCCATCCCTACTATGAGCATCTCAGCCGTATTGAAATCGAAGCCTTTAGAGCCTTCAAAATGGTTCTTGTTCGGAATAAATATCTTACTCATGAAAATATTGTAACATCCCGAGACTGACGCTCCAGAAGATTCCCCTTTTATTTCGTTATCGCTGTGTGATTTATTTGGTTGTTTCTTTTATAATGGAATCATGCACATCATCTGCATTGCATCGGCACTCCATTGTCATCATTTTTCTAAACTCGCATCTGTTATTAGTCGTCGGTTCTTTCCATTTTTATCGTCGACCGTTTTGGGACCAACCACACTCGCACACGCCCGCGACTTTGTTAAAATATTGTTTTGAAAAGTGTGTATAGAACTTTATCAAATTGAGTTGAAACTTGGCATGCAGTCTTATTATAGTGTAGGTAGGCCGCCTGCCACATTTCATCACAATCGGAGTCCGTTTGATACCCGAACCGTTAAATGTATAGAGGCACTATAGCCGGTTTAATTATAGGTCGTTTTGGTTTGTAATACTCTCTTGCCAGGCGGCAACCTCTCTCTTCTCCAAGCCCATCTACACATCCCACAACCCACCAAGCCTTGCCATCCGATCCATCCGTCCGATAGCGATCGTACGACCGGAATCGGAGCTAAAACCCCAAATCCTAGTCAAAACTACTTTAAATGGACCCCCTCGTCCGATTTGGGCAGCCTAGCCGCCACCCCAGCATCGTTCTCCATGCTGGCTAGCCCAACCACCGCCAATTGGCGCAGCCTTGCTCGCCACCCCGCCTCATTTGCCTCCGGATGCAGCTATTGGGAGCACGCCATGCCAGCCCGCGCAACTACTCCACCTCCCCGCAGCCTTGGAGGCCCATCGCAGGCTCGCCCCGAGTGCGAACCGGGCCGCTCTAGCCTGCAGTTGCCCCGTCGTTGGCTCTCCGCTGCTCCCAACTCAAGATTGAGAGGAGCTCGCTCTCGAGCTCTCTCTCGATCGACACCACCCCTGCCTTAGGCTCTTCTCCACCCCCTCGGACCGGTTGCCGTGTCATCAGAGCCAGGAGAACCCAGCCGGCGCGCCCTTCTCCTCCCTCCCTTTCTCATCTCTCCCTCTCCTTCTCCTCCAGGGACCCGCTGCCCTGCCGTTGCTGCTCTCCTCTCAAATTTGTCGCCACCCCTTACGCCGTCGTGCACCTCCTCTGTCAGATCCGGCTAGGGACATCTTCCTCGTCGCCCCACTATCGCTAGAACCGGCCATCGAAGTCGTCTTGACCTCTTGTGACTCCTCCGACGGCTGAATTGCCCGCGAGACCACATCATCCCGGAACCCCGGGATCCTGATATGTCCCAAACGTATCTATATTTTCTGCTTTTTCCATAATCTTTTGGGTGACATTGTTATATGTTTCGCTAAAATTTTATATCATTTTACGCATATTTGGACTAACCAACTAACTCTGTGCACCCAGTGCCAGTTTCTGTGTGCTGATGTCTATTTTGCAGGGTTTTTACCCAATTTTCCGAAGCCCGAAAAATTCCAGGAAAAATATATAAAAAAACAGTGTAATGGAAGCTTCCTGATCACTGAAGATGGGCCAGAGGGGGGCCAGGGGACGCACAAGCGACCTACTGGCGCGGCCTACCCCCTGGTCGTGCCAGGAGGCCACCTAGGTGGGTCCCACCTCCTCCGCTGCCCTCCTTTGGCCTATATTTAGTCCTCCATGAGGAAACCCTTCCACAACTTCCAGAACTGCGAATTTCTTCATCGTTCCGCCGCCACACAGCGCTTCCGAGATCGGGAGCATCAGTAGACCTCTTCCCGGCACTCTGCCGGAGGGAGGATTGACCTCCAGGAGCTTCTCCACCGCCATGGACGCTTCCTGGACATGCCGTGAGTAGTCCTCCTTGGACCATGGGTCCATGACAGGTAGCTATGTGATGTCTTCTCTACAATATTGTGCTTCAATGGTTAGTCCTTGTGAGCTGCCCTACATGATCAAGGTATCTATGTAATTTTCTTGCTATTGCTATGCTCGGTTTGTTGGGATCCGATGGATTATGAGATTATGTTCAGATTGTTATGAGTTATATATTTGATTATCCTTTTATATTATGGTCCTTAGTGATTCACGAATGTTCTTCGTTGCTATTTATAGCTTTGGCCGAGTAGTAGATTGTACCTCCAAGAGGGAGCGTTATGCATGATTGTGGGTTCATGCCCCTCGATGTCTAGCTTGAGTGACAGAAACATGAGACTAGGGGATGTGTTTTTTCCACCAGGGAGAAAACAATGATGCTTGTGACCACGGTTGGAGGGATTGTTTACCTTACGCATAGTTCGTTAATGCAGTTGTCCATTGCTTTGAGTTTACACTTTGGGTGGGGTTCGCAACTTAATACCGCCGAGATGTTCTAGATAGATATCTCAAGGTGGATGATTAGTAAGTAGATGTTGATGAATAAATGGTCTAATTGTCTTGGCGTACTGCCCATTACTATTGAACCTCTAACTATCAAGTAGCATAATTAGCATTGCGGTGAATTCATAATTCTGTCAATTGCCCAACTGTGATTTTTTTACCCAAGCATAGTTGTTTATCGTCTTTTGGGAGAGAGACATCACTAGTGAACACCATGTGACTCCGGTCCATATCACCATCATTGTTTACACCTCCATCGTTTACCGCTTTCATTTACTTTTTCGTTGCAATCACTATTACCTTCCCGCTTCTGTTTTGATCATTTGCAAACTACAAGGCCGGAGAGATTGGCAACCTCTCTGTACTCATTGGGAGCAAAGTTATTTGTGTGTGTGCAGGTCCACGTCTTCTGCTAGCGCCAGGGTGGAAGACACCTACTTGTTGGTCCTAGGAGTCCTCTTGGTTCGATAAACCTTACAGTTTCTGCGTAAGTGAAAACTTGCTGCTGACTACATCTCATCCTTCCACTTGGGGTAACCAATGAGGTGCGAGAAGTATATACATCATCTCGTCATCAAGCAAAGTTTTCTCGCGCCGTTACCGGGGACTCCAGTCTTCAAGATAGGGGAGTTGCACACTATCTTTCAACTTTGCTTTTCAGTCTTGTTAGTTTGCTTTTTAGTTTTTGCTTTAGAGTCTTATACCGAAAACCACAAAAAAGTAGTTGCTTTGTTTTTTCTTGTTGCTGCTGCTATGGGTTCCACTGAGAACACTAAGTTGTGTGACTTCACTAGTTAGGCTTATGGAAAACTGCACTCTTAGTTCACTGCTTGGGGAAGGCCGCTTTACCACAACCGTGGTAGAAAAGTCTCCTCCACCTACTGAATGTATCTCATTCAAAATACCACTTGGTATAATTGAAATAATTAGGAATGACTGTTATGCATGAGATGGAACAATCAATCCTAGTATTCATTTGTTGAAACTAACAGAACTTTGTGAGTTGTTTAAGATTTCAAGTTTGACAAGAGATGGAGCATGAGGAAATTATTTTCCTTGTCACTGAAAGGAAACGCATTGGAATGGTATAGGCTACTACATGATTCTCAACTTGGGAAGAGATTCAGTCTCTATTTTACTCCAAGTTTTATCCTCTTCATGGAGTCCATGTGGATCATGGTAACAATGCTTTATGTGAAACTTATATTGTTGAGTTTATTCATGATCCCAGTGAAAATTATTATGAGAAGGGAACATATGTTTATAGGTATTTCAATAATATCAATGTCGGGACCCCGATCCTAAGTCATAAGAACCCAGCCTGTAACACATCACATCACTTTGCGGCCTCACGCACGGTAAACTCCACGGCTGCCACCTTACCTTGGCCGGGACCGTTTGCGTCTTTTGGCTCACGTATATGAATATGTTGCTAGCGTTCAAACGACAAAGAACCCGGGTCGACATGACTAGTTATAAACCCAAGCGATACATCCGTACAGGGACAGGCATACATAACCCAGCAAAGCAGGTGTCGGTCATCAGCGTGTGTAGACGAGTCGTAGCAAGCTACAAGGACTCCATTACACCGCATGACATTTCCCCGAGGGTACAGACACCGCAGCAAAGAAGGATACATGCCGGTCAATCAATGTGTTCCGAGCAGTAGCAAGCTACCAAGGCCCGATGGAAACACAAAGAGGCATTTCCCTGTAAGAGTACTACTAAAGGCAAACAACTAGGTGTCGAATCCCACACATATAATGCATTTCAAACATACACACATTATGCACAATATGTGTAGATACAACATGGCATCACAACATAACTCTATGACTCAAGCATTTATTAAAGACTCATAAGAGTCAACATAGTATGATATTACAAACAGGGGTCTCGTGACCCAACACTCAAGTCATACAAACAACAAGCGGAAGCAAATCATGTCTGGGTACAGACATCTACTAAAAGTGGTTGGAAGAGCCTGAAAAGCTACTACGACCCTACCAAAGGAGCCAGACCTCAGTCTGGGATTCCCAAGCTATTCCGGTCAACATCAAACACATCGCGTAGAACCTTTTAATGAGTCTAAGTCTTCTCTGCAAAAACAGAAATAAAGCAACCGTGAGTATAAAGGTACTCAGCAAGTCTTACATCAGAACTATCTACATATGCCTCATGTTTCAAAGAAAGGATGGTGAGGTTTGATTGCAGCAAGCCAGCTTTGACTCTTGGCTAACCTGTACTACGACTACAAGTTCTTTCTTTGAGGTGGGATAGCGCACACGAGTCCACATATTCACCAATGCAATACACCACTATGGATCCACTATCGTCTCCCAACGAGAAGGCCTTCCATAGCACTCACACTTATCTTGCATGTTTTAGAGTATCCATTTACGTTGTCTATGTACCACGTAATGTTTCCAAGTAGTCCATATCCGAGGACGCGACTATTCGAACAGATTGATTCACCCTGCAGGGGTATACTTGTTCACACATGCTCTCACCACTTAGCATCATATGCATGTCATGCATCTTGGCAACCTTCAAGCGGAAGCACTAGCGTGGGTGTCGGCCATGACCGTTAACCACACAAGACCCTAGTCCAGGTTTATCGCCTATTTGAGACTGAACCCACAAGGAAGTCCGGCCGAGGTTTCCTCTACGGCCCCAAATGATGCGCGCAGGGTTCCCAAGCCCACCATCCGGGTGCCACTTGGTACACCGTGCCACTGTGTATCTACCGCAGAGAAGCCTACCCCATTGGGCAGAGCTAAACACGGCCGCCAACACTTTTCCTACAAACACCAGAAACTAATTGCAACTCCTAGACAAAGATCTAGGCGATTAATAAGACGAGAGGGTCAATTAAGTATCCCAATGTGTGGTAGTATCTTGTCTTGGATAACACACACAGAACTCAGTTCTTAAGGACGGTCCCAATGAGACAACCCACCATGTACTCCTACATGGCCTCTCATCGCTACCTTTACCAAATCAGATTCACACCTTTACTCTCACACTGTAGGATATGAACACAACCATTTCGATTCATCATCCAGACGGATCAGACCCGATACGACTCTAAGCATAGCAGGCATTGTAAACAAGCATGGATGAGTAAGCACATCAAGGCTCAAGCAGTTGCTACTCATGCTAAATGGTTTCAACTATTTACTGTGACAAAATCAGGTCATGTAAAGGAATGGGTTCAACTACCGATAACATGCACAGTTGAATCTTGTTTGTCCTAATGCAGTAAAAGGGAGCAGGAGCGAGAGAGTGGGTTTATATCAATATGCTCAAGGGGGTTTGCTTGCCTAACACGTCTGAAGATAGCAATGAGTCTTCATCAATGTCAACGATCACATCATCGGAAACATCGTCTACCGAGAGGGAACAACACCGGGAAACAAGAAAGAACACCAATTACTGCACGGAAATGCAACACTATGATGCATGCTCAAGACATGAAATGAAAGGTGGCAGGGCTAATGTGGCTATCATTTCTTAAGTTGAAGTTGGTTTGAATTAGGATCCAAGCCTCACTTCAAGCCGGGTATCTTTCCAAGTAGCCTTATAATTGAATCGACCTGATGCTCATAACAAATTGTTCCAACATGCATGGGGTTAGTATTTTGAGGTACTGTTTTGCATTGACCAATGTTTGGTCATAACAATTGAAGTGGAATTCAAATAAGTATCAATTTCCAACTCCAAACTATTTATTAGATTTACCCTATTCATCATTTTGCCTATTTGGTGTTGTTAACTTTCTCAAACCAGCATGAAAATGCTATGATCAGATTCTATGGATTTTTCTGATCCCTTTTCATATATAAATTATTTCCATCTGAGTTATATTTTAATTTCTATGATTTTTACAAGTTTTAGCAATTTCCTGGATTTATCTTATAATTGAAAATCAATTACTGCGTCAGCACTGCATCAGCATTGCATCATCAGTCAACTTGCTTGGTCAGAGTCAAACCTGACGTGTGGGGTCCAGACGTTAGTGACAAAGGTTGATTGAGAGGGTTAGATTAGTTTTAATTCCTGTTTTAGAATCGTAGGGCCCACTGTAAGTGAGTCATAGATTAACTAAAATTATATTAGGCGCTAATTAAACACCTCACCGGCTGGGCCCGCTTGTCAGCGACCCAGACCGGCGGAGCTCATCGCCGGTGGCCACAGAGCACGGAGGTGCTGACGAATTTCCTCCTCGGCGACCAAATGGCCGGCGGAGGGCATCTACGCGGTCCTGGGACTTGGCCGGATCCATTTGGTGCGGTGGCTAGAGCAGGGAAGCACTAGAACGGCGCCGGCGACGTGGTAAGCGGCGGCCGGAGCTCGGCTGTGGTGGAGCAGCGGTGAAAGTGCGTTATATCGACTAGAGGGGGTGAATAGGAGATTTTTAGAATTTCATCACTGAGGAAATTCCTTTTGAGGAAATTCCTCACTGATGACTAACTTACAGCGGAAACAGTAAAGGATCAGACATGCAAACGTTCACACCAGCAGTATTTCAGAGTGAAGAATGTGAAAACAGATTGCAGAGTAAGCAGGCACGCAGAATACAGATGATGATTAACTATTGTGAAGAATTTGGGGTTGAGGAAATTCAGAGAAAGTCTTCAACAAATTCTTGAAACAGTCACAGTGAAAGTCATCAACACATAATACAGAGAAAGTAAAGAGTTGAGGAATTAGAATCCGATTCTCAAAGAAGACAGTCGTTGATGACCCAGTTCCAACTGTTGTGACAGGTGTACATCTGGTTTGGAGCGGCTTGGTATTGACACCAAAGGACACCCAGTCCCGGGACACAAAGTCCCTACCGTATTCTCCTTGAGCTAAGGACACACAGTCCTCGCCCAACACTCGTGGTAAGTGTTCAGGCAGACTTCCAAACCCTCACAAACTCGGTCACCCGGCGATCCACAATTGACTGTTGGATTGCTCTAGACCATGAGGCCTAACCGTCTAGAGGATGCACAGTCCTCAAAGGTAAAAGGCTTCAGTCCCACACATGAACAACTTCTTCAGTGATGCTCAATCACTAGGTTTGGTTTGTGGTTTCGGTGGGTGGTGTATTTCCTCACTGATGAATTACTCTTGAAGGATCTGAGGAATTTGGGTTGCTCTTGGACAAGTGTCAGTTTCTAACGGAGAAGCCAACCAGCTAGTGGTTGTGGGGGGTGGCTATTTATAGTCTGGGAGCATCCCGACATGATTTGACACTAATGCCCTTAAATAATATGACCGTTGGAGTGGATAAGACAAGTGACTTGGCGTGGTTATCGAAACGGTCGGGACCCTCAACTGTGAGAGTCCTCATGTCACTCATATTCCTCACTTGAGGCTTTTGGTAGGATTAGGGTTGGGTTGAGCATCATGAGGAAATCCATTCCATACTGTTACTTTGACCCCCTTTAACAGTACGGTGTTCCTATTCATCAAATGCGAAGAAAGTAAAACAGAAAACGTAAATCTTCACGCTTAAATTTCTTCAGAATGAGTTTCTTCAGGAACCACCGGTCTTCTCAATATCAGTGTCTTCATGAGGAATATCAATTTCATCGCAGATTCCTCGCGATTCATTTCTTCAGCTTCAGACCAATTTCTTCAACTGAAGATATACATTTTTAGGGGTCGATATTCTTCAAATATCTCAAACTCCTCAAAGACTTATAGATCATGTGTACACTTATAAACACATTAGATACTTAACCTATAACTCTTCAAACCACCAAAATCACTAAGGGGCACTAGATGCACTTACAATCTCCCCCTTTTTGGTGGTTGATGACAATTAGGTTAAGTCTTCAACAGGGATCAAAAATATGAAGTGTAAATACTCATTTGAGGAATTTGAAAACAAGATTCACAGAGACTCCCCCTGAAGATGTGCATACCTTGAGGATTTTGCTTTTATAGCATATGCACATTGATGATTTATATCATGGAGATCTCCTCCTGAGTCTTGTAAATCATGCATACATATAACATATCATATGAAGAAAATGAAGATGCATGATGGCAAATGGTATCTGACGAATTCCAGCATGCCTGCATTAAAACTTGAGGAATAAGCATGCGAAGAAAAACGTTCAAAAGCGTCAGAGTACCATCGGGCTTAAGTTACAACTCATTACATAAAAACTTCAGAAGAACCAAGAGTTTGTAACTTAAATATAGTTCATAAGCCCCAAAAATATCCCGCTTGAAGACTAACTCTCGAGTTTCTCCCCCTTTGTCATCAAGTGACAAAAAGGGACAAACTGAGGACTAACGCCCGTGAAGACTTCATTTCTTGCCGGTTGATGAAGAGCTGTGACGCTTCTTGGGGGTAGTCTTCTTCCTTGGGCCGGTTGCTGTGTCGAGTTGTTCCTCATCAGATTCAGCGGTGCGGAATGAAGAAAAGGAGCTATCTTCAAGGTCTGGCACCGGAATGCGCCTGAACTTCCTCTTGGGAGGCCACGACCAGTCAAAGTCCTGCTCAATGTTCATTTCTTCAAGCTCAGTCTGAGTCTTCAGATGTGCAAGTGTAGCCCAGGTGCGATCGAAAACCTCATGCAGATAGTGATGATTAATCTTCACAGAGTTCTGAGTTTCAGTGAGGGTTTTCACAATAGCACCAAACTGGCGTTTGACCCATTTGTGGTTGTGATCCACCTTCTGGTGAAGACTGAGGAGAAGCTCTCTGGTGGTTAGCACGCGAGGAGGAACAGGGCTTGCTGGACGAGTCTCAGTATCGTCCCATGAAGAATATGCTTCTGGCTCTCTGAACTGACCATTAAGGGGCATGCTGCCTTCTTCAATCACAGATTTTCCTTTTCCGTCAATGGGCTCAAAAGTCTTCTTGTTGACTCTGATAGGAGGCATATACCCAACATGGTTTTGACAATCAGCATGAAAGTTGATGCCTGTCCTTGTCCTGATGAATCTCATGATCCATGGGGCATAAATCTTGTGGTCATAGGGTCACATGGCATTGTCAGCCAAAGTCCTCAAGAAGAAATCATGGATATTAATAGGAATACCATGAATGATGTTGAATAGGATATTCTTCATGAGGCCTACAACATCTTCTTCATCGTCATGGCCTTTGATTGGCGCAAGCACACTACAGAGAATTCTGTAGACAGACCGGGGTGTGTACTTGAGCTCATGGACGAGGAATGTGGTTCTTGAGGGTTTTCCTGCAGCCAAAGGCTTCATGAGGACTTCCATCATTCCATTTGGCAGCTCACGCTCACCATAAAGCTTCACTGCCCCATTTGAGGGATTGGTACGGGCAGTTCTCTGAGGAGTTCAGAAGCCGGAGCTTTGTAGTGAGTATTTTGGGACATCCAGTCGTACACCCAAGTGTTGATGTCATCAGCGTTGCCAGAGATGTGCAGAGTTGCATAGAACTGAAGAATAAGCTCACTATTCCAATCTGATATGTCTGAGCACATAGGGAGCAAACCTGCATCATGGAGTACACTGAGGACTGGTTCCAGGCAGGGTATTGCTTCAAGCTCAACATGAGGAATGTGCCTGTGCTGGAATATCTTGTTGCGGCCACAGAGCACTGAGGAATAGTAGTTCATCTGAGTCCTTGTCCAAAACTTCAGATGCTCCATTTGAGACTTGTCATAAGGGTTCTCTCCGATGAAATACATGCGTTCTTCAAAGAAATCTTCTTTCTGAAACTTTGTACACTTGGAGAATGGTTGGCGCTGAACTGGCTTAAGATTCTGCTGAGGAATGGGAGGGGAGACAACCATGGCAGTCTCTGGGTTGAGCACAATGAATTCATTGTCTTGGGCGGGAACATTTTCTTCAGCATTTTCCTCAGGTTGAGGAATTTCATCAGCTGGTACTTCTTGCTCTGGCTGAGCTTCACGCTGAGGAATTTCTGCTTCTTTCTCAGCTTGAGGAGTTGGGTCAGCCTGTTCAGAATGAGGAGTCTGCTCAGAATGTGCATTTTCCTCAGCTTGTTTTTCTTCAGCTGGCTTTGTGGCAGAAGCAGTTTCATCAGCTGTTGCAGCTGAAGCTTGAGTAGTCTCTGTCTGAGGAACAAGAGGTTGAGGACTGTCATCAATCTGGATTTCCTCATCAGTGTGTTCCTCAGAGGCGACATCCTTCATTTCCTCATCAGCCCTTGTAGTTGGGTCATCAATGACGACCATCTCATATGAAGGGGCGACATTAAGAGGCACTGGATCCAGAGGAGCAGTTTCTTCAGTTTCCTTGAGGCGCTTTGCCTCTGTCTTTTCTACTGCTGAGGAGGCTTTTCTCTTCTTTGCTTCCTTTTCAGCAGCTCTTGTCTTCTTCGCGTCTGATGCAGACAGGATTATCTTCTTCACCTTTGAAGCTTTTGGTGAAGGTGTTCTTTCTGTAGATTCTTCAGCTGGTAGTGAGGAACCAGCTAGAACAGAGTCATCAGCCTGCTTTGATGAAGCAGCTGGATCAGGAGCAGTCTCATTAGTGGTTGCAATTTCATCAGTTGCAGTCTCCGTGATGATTTCTTCAATGGCCGGTTCATCAGCACGGTGCTCCTGGTGTTCTTCCTTAGTTTGAGGAGTTTCCTCCTCATCAGGAGATGCATCTGCTGGCTGCTCAATCAGGGGCTGAGGAGTTGGTGCTGGTGGTGCTTTTCTCTTGTTGTAGTCATCAACAGCACTAGTGGCTAGCTTGATGAAATTGCGCTTGATGCTTTTGTGATCTGACAGTTTGTCATACTTGTTAGTCAATACTTGCAGTTGTGCCTGGATTGACACCAGTGCATCAGGAGTCAGCTTGAGGAGATTCTGCCTGAGGAATTTCTCCTTTTTGGCCTTTGCAACCTTTGCCTTCCTGGCCTGCTGTTCCTTCCACTTGGCTTCATTTATGAAGGTGGCCACCATGTGGATGATGGCCGGAGGAAGTTTCAAATCATCAATGGGTGTGTTTGGGTCCTCATACCATATATTGATGTAGTCGAGGAGGACCTTGGGGTCCATGGCCAGAGGAATAGCACTGCCTGATGCTTGTGCTACCCGTTCTTCCTTGTTCCTTATGATGGCTTGCAGGGTTTCATCATCATAATCATCACTTCCCTCTGATGCAGACGGGACTGCGATGATTTTGCTGGGGCTGGGCAGAGGTGCAGGTTGAGCAGTTGTCAAAGTCTTCACAAGTGGTGTTGAAGACTTTGTCTCCGAGCTAGTTGCAGCTGGGAGTGAGGAGCTGGAGCTGGCGGTCGTAGGCTTCACGACATGCTTCTGTACTGGTTTTTCTTGAGGCTTTGGAGGTGGAGCTGAGGATTTTGGTGCAGAGGAGATTGGTGCTGAGGGTTTTGGCGCTGATGGTTTTGGTGTTGAAGGTTTTGGAACTGAGGGTTTTGGAGCTGAGGGTTTTGGAGCTGAAGGTTTTGGAGCTGAGGGTTTTGTGACAGAAGCATGAACAGACTTCTCTTGAGGCTTTAGAGCCCTTTGCTTTGTTGGCACAGACTGCGTGTGAGGAATCTCTGAGCCTGAGGTTTCTGCCGCTGAGGAATTAGCAGCACCGGAGGCAGCAACTGAGGATTCATTGAATTTCCTCACTACAGCTTCAGCTTGCTTCTTGAGCTTGGCCAGATGCCTTTCTTTCTCATCTGGGTAGTCATCAATTGTCATAATACTTGAGGGATGTGCTACTTGATCATCCTCAAGTGGGGCCCTTCTGCCAGGAGGCTTCCAAGCGAATTTCTTCGCATATTTTGGAGTCACAAACCTGTACTCCTTCCATTCCTTCGCCCATCTGCGTTCAATCTTCTGCATCCTTATCTTTCTCTTGGCCATTGTCTCATGTTCTTCATCAGGCGTACAATAGTCCAAGTATATGTCCTCGAGAATATCAGCAGCTGTGTTCTGCTCCAGTTTCTTTCCTCCATTCTGTTTTCTCTCTTCCTCCATTTTCTTCAGTCGAGGAATTTGCTGATGATTTTGAACTCTTGAGGATTCTGATGAGCCTTGAAGAGTTTCTTCCAGAAACGCTGCAAATGCGTTAATGTGATGAGAACCGAGAGATTCATCAGCTGACATGTGTGTACCTGTGAACAGAGTATAGTTGCGAGGAATTTGGAGAGGTCATATGCGTTCTCAGATTTGAAGAAAATGAAAAAGTTTGACAGTTTGAGGAATATAACCAGTGGTTGAGGAATTTGCCTAAGCATACTGTTCTTGGGTTCCAGAGTTGTTCAGATTCGAAAATTCGCACAATTGAGCAATCTCGTGAAAATCTTAGATGCTTAGCTAGTTCATCAATGATTGCGGTGATAGGTAGTGTTTGAGGAATCATGTGCGCGTCGTATGTTGAGGAAAAACAGATTTCACTTAGAAGAGGTAAAATTTCAGATCTAATCTGCTGTAAAAATGGGATATATTTACCCTGGAAGGTGCGAACGAAGAACACAGAAGTAGTGTTGGAGAGGCTCTTCGGTCAAGTGTCCAATGCACCCTAACTTGGCGGCAGAGGACGTCTACGGCGGCGGCGGACGTAGATGGTCCGACTCCGGCGTGATCCTGGCGACAAAAAGGTTGAGGTAGTGATGCTCTTCCTTACCGGGGACAAGACTACCAGCGGTGGCGCTAGGGTTTGGTGGAGTGTGCTGTGGCAGGAGAGCGATGAGGCGAAGAAGAGGATACCGAGGGGGATAAGGACATATTTATAGCCCAGAAGTTACTATTTGGCGTGAAAGTTTCGGACCAGATAGCCCCTGCCTCTACGTCTCCGCAGGACACGTGTAGCTCCCGTACAATGCGGTGGAGATAGTGGAGATCGTGGTTATCCGATCGTGGGAAGTGGGGATCCAGTTACTGTTTCTTTAAAGAAAATAATTTTTTTAAGATTTGAGGATTTTCGTTACAAAATCATCAGCTGACAAGGATGCAGTGAGGATTTTGAACAAAGTTTCAAGTAGAACGCATATGAAGAATTGAATAGACTGGATAAGTATAGCATAGAGGGAAAGTAGGGTCCGATCACATTCACTTAGCAGAAACATCAACTTGAAGAATTAGCAATAAGTGAATGCTGTTGAGGACTAGAAATCACAGTCTACCTAGGCAAATGAAAGTCATCAAGTCTTTTTGAAGATTTTGTAATAGATCATCACAATGAAGAATAACTGTTTTGAAGAAAAATGCATTGTGAGGAAATTGATCATTTGAAGAAAATCAACTTGAGGAATTTCACATTGGGCGGTGGTGTTACCCACCATATAAGAATGTTGATTACAGACGCCGCGTACAATTGTCGTAGGGCCCTGAAAATCAATTTCTTCGTTAATTTCTTCACATTCAGAGTGACTTTCTTCATCAGTTGAAGAAAATTGTTTCATCATGTGTTGCACATCTAAGTCATCAACTTTGCATAAGTGTTAGGATGTGTGCATGTTTTTACAAAACATTTGAAGACTCTAAGATATTTAGCTCACACCGCAACTTGCAAAACCTTTTCTCATCCAAGGGCTTAGTGAAGATATCTGCCAGTTGATCATCAGTCTTCACATGGTCGATGAGGATATTGCCCTTGAGGACATGGTCCCGAAGAAAATGATGACGAATCTGGATGTGCTTGGTCTTCGAGTGTTGTACTGGGTTGTATGCAATCTTGATAGCACTCTCATTGTCACAGTAGAGAGGCACATTCTTCATGTTGATGCCGTAGTCCTTGAGGGTTTGCTTCATTCATAGCAATTGAGCACAACAAGAACCAGCATCAATGTACTCAGCTTCGGCAGTGGAGAGTGATACGCAGTTCTGCTTCTTTGAGGACCAGCAAACTAGTGATCTTCCAAGGAAATGGCATGTGCCAGAAGTTGACTTGCGATCCACACGGTCACCAGCATATTCTGAATCAGAATACCCTACCAGATGAAGATTGGAGCCCTTGGGATACCATAATCCTAGTGTTGGTGTGTGAGCTAAGTATCGAAGAATATGTTTCACAGCCTTATGTAGTGATTCCTTCGGTTTTGCTTGAAAACGTGCACACATGCAAACACTAAGCATTATATCTGGCCTAGATGCACATATATACAATAAAGAACCAATCATAGAACGGTATACCTGCTGATCGAAATCTTTACCATTTTCATCAGTGCCGAGGTGGCCTTTGGTAGGCATTGGAGTCTTGGCACCTTTGCATTCGTGCATGTCGAATTTCCTCAGAACATCCTTGAGGTATTTCTCGTGTGATATGAAGATTCCATTTCTTTGTTGACGAATTTGAAGACCTAAGAAGAATTTCAGCTCCCCCATCATGGACATCTGATATTCTTCACTCATCATGTAGGCAAATTCATCACTGTATCTTCTGTCAGTACAGCCAAATATGATATCATCAACATATATTTGACATACAAACAGCTCATTATCATAGGATTTTGTGAAAAGAGTTGAATCGAGTGAACCAGGTTTGAAGCCTTTCTTCATGAGGAATTCCTTCAATGTATCATACCATGCCCGAGGGGCTTGCTTGAGGCCATACAGAGCCTTTTTGAGGCTGAAGACTTTGTCTGGATTCTTTGGATCCTCAAAACCTGGGGGCTGAGCAACATATACTTCTTCCTAAAGCTTACCATTGAGGAATGCACTTTTCACATCCATTTGATATAAGGTGATGTTATGATGATTATCATAAGCAAGTAGTATTCGAATAGCTTCAAGTCTAGCAACAGGTGCAAAAGTTTCATCGAAATCTATTCCTTCAATCTGAGTGTAGCCTTGAGCTACAAGTCGTGCCTTGTTCCTCACCACTTGACCGTCCTCATCTTGCTTGTTTCGGAAAATCCACTTGGTGCCGATGATGTTATGCTTGCGAGTATCTGGTCGTTTGACGAGCTCCCATTCGTCATTCAGCTTGAATTGAAGAAGTTCGTCTTGCATGGCTTGGATCCACTCCGGTTCCAGAAATGCCTCAGCTACTTTTGAGGGTTCTGTGATGGATACAAAGGAAAAATGCCCACAAAAGTTAACTAAGTGTGAAGCTTTTGAGTGAGTGAGAGGACGTGGTGCATTGATGTCGTTGAGGATTTTGTCAAGTTCTACTTCGTTTGCAATCCTCGGATGTGCTGGTTGAGGATTTTGTCTGGGCTGAGGAAGTGGTGCTGTTGCAATTTCCTCAGGAGCATCTTCTTGGTTTTTATCAGCGATGGGGATCGTTTCTTCACCAGTTTCCTCAGTGGGGACAATGTCTTCAGTAGGCTTAAGCTTTATTGCTTCCTCAGGAGACAGCTTGTGTGGATCAGAAGGCAATTGATCTCTTTGCGAGCCATTAGTTTCATCGAACTGCACATCTACAGTCTCAACAACTTTGTTGTGATAGTTGTTGAAGACTCTGTAGGTGTGTGAGTCCTTTCCATAACCGAGCATAAAACCTTCATGTGCCTTAGGTGAAAATTTTGAGCTATGGTGAGGATCTCTAATCCAGCATTTTGCACCGAAGACTTTGAAATAACTTACATTGGGTTTCTTGTCAGTGAGGAGTTCATATGAGGTTTTCTTGAGAAATTTGTGAAGATATACCCTGTTGATGATATGGCATGCAGTGTTGATTGCTTCAGGCCAGAAGCGACGAGGAGTCTGATATTCTTCAAGCATAGTTCTTGCCATTTCAACCAGAGTCCTGTTCTTCCTTTCGACGACACCATTCTGCTGAGGAGTATAAGGAGCAGACAATTCGTGAGTAATACCAAGTCCATCAAGATAATCATCAAGACCAGTGTTTTTGAACTCAGTTCCATTATCACTCCTAATGTGTTTGATCTTGATGCCAAAGTTCGTCGAGGCCCTTGAAGAAAATCGTTTGAAGATTTCCTGCACTTCAGTTTTATACACTATGATATGCACCCAAGTATATCTGGAATAATCATCAACTATAACGAAGCCACATAAAGATGCTGCACTGGTTAGTGTGTCATAGTGAGTAGGTCCAAATAAACCCATATGAAGCAATTCGAATGGACGTGTAGTAGTCATGATGGTTTTAGAGGGATGCTTGGATCTGGTCATTTTCCCAGATTCACAAGCACCGCAGAGATGGTCCTTGAGGAATGTGACTGATTCGATGCCGATGACATACTTCTTCTTTGCAAGCGTGTGCAAATTCCTCATGCCTGCATGACCTAGTCTTCGGTGCCACAGCCATCCTTCTGAGGTTTTTGCTAGTAAGCAAGTGGCTGGTTGAGGACCTGTAGAGAAATCAACAATGTACAAATCCCCTCTTCTTACACCTTCGAAGACTTTGGATCTGTCAGATTCCATGATGACTACACATCTATATCTACCAAAGATAACAATCATATCAAGATCACAAAGCATCGAGACTGACATGAGGTTAAAACCAAGGGATTCAACAAGCATCACTTTGTCCATTTGCCTATCCTTGGAAATAGCTACTTTGCCAAGTCCCAATACCTTCTTTTACCTTTGTCAGCATATGTGATTTGCTTCAGAGGTGATGGAGTTAGTGGCATATTCATCAGTAGGCTTTTATCACCAGTCATGTGATGTGTACAGCCACTATCGAGAACCCACACAGTATTTTTGGGTTTGTCATCCTGCAGATGAATTAGTACAGCTTACCATCTCATATGCTTCATATTTGAAGAATATGATACTAATTTCATCAGTTCAGTAATTTCATCATAACAGAAATGTAAGGACGTGTGAAATATTTCTATTTCATCAATCATTAGCTTGCGTCCTATCAACCATTTCCTCAGGTCTCCAGCAAATTCTTCAGATGATGATTTTCATCTGGAGACCTGACCTGCAGAAGTGATTAGTTTGATTTCTTCACCACCCACATCTGAAGGAGTGGCAAAGCGTTCATCATCCTGCGAGCACCAAATGAGAAAGGTGGCATTGAAGCTAATGCACTTCTCTTAACAGTAGGGGGTTAAATTACTCATATGAGTATGCAGAGAACTGGTTTGAGGATTTATGAACATAATGATTTGAGGAGTAACGCTCATATTCATATTCCTTGTAGTTTCCCTCGATGTTAGACGCATAAGCACGGGTACGAGCATAGTTTAGACCAGTTGAGGATTTTGATCCTCTTGAAGACTTTGGTCCTCCTGAGGAATTTGATCTGGGGTTCAGATTCTTCAGAGGTGCTGTCATGAGGACATTCACCTGAAGATTTTCAAGACAACTTTTGGGAACCCAGATTTTCCTCAGAGGAGGGCCATTCCTGCAGTTAGTTCCAACATATCGAGCAAATACTTCACCAGATTGATTTTTGAACAGTTTATAGTTGGAATCAAATGACTCATCCGAGGAATAGGATAATTCACATGAGAAGCCAGTTATATTAGATGGATCAAAAGGAGGCCCAGTAGCAGCAACCCATGAGGTTTTGGGATACTTCTCAGGTTTCCAATAAGTTCCATCAGCATTTAATTTCCTCTCAAAGGCAATTCCTTCTTTCCTCGGGTTCCTGTTCAAGATCTGCTTTTTGAGCACATCACAAAGGGTTTGGTGTCCTTTGAGGCTTTTGTACATGCCTGTCACGTACAATTCCTTCAACCCTACATTTTCATCAGTAACATTTGTGTTTTCCTCAAGTGAGGAAATAGACACCACAGGTGCAGTTGAAGAATTTGTAGCATTTGATGATTCTGGTGAGGAATTAGCAGTTTCACGTTCAATGCATTTAAGACATGGAGTAATAAATTCAACTTGACTAGCGCTGATCTGTTGAGCTAGTAATGAATCATTTTCCATGCGAAGATCATCATGAGACATCCTCAGCTTCTCAAGATCAAGCTTCCTTTGAAGAAATTCGTAGGAAAGCTTATCATGATCACTGAGGAGTGTATCATAACGATCCTGAAGAATATCAAATCTAGACTGAAGATTTTGCATGTCATCGGCGAGGATTTGATTAAGATTCATTTCATCATTCAACAGACCATCACTTTTGTCTAGCAGTTTTTGAAGCTTTTCCAGAGCAGTTTGTTGTTTAGTGGCAATGATAGCAAGTTTACTCTAACTGGGTTTCTTATAATCATTATGTTCACAGTCACTTGAATCAGAGGAGGAGGAATTATTTGATACCTTTGAACCTTTTGCCATGAAGCAATAGGTTGGAGCGATGTCATCAGCATAGTCATCAGTATGGATGGTGCAATCATTTTCTTCTAGATTGAAGATTGACTTGCTGACGAAAGTGGTTGCTAGTGCAAGACTAGCCTGTCCGGATTCTGAGTCTTCTCCAGAGCCTTCTTCTTCATCACATTCCTCTGATTCTGCCTCGGAATCTATTTCCTTGCCAATAAGTGCCCCAGCCTTTCTGAAGCTAGTCTTCTTCTGTGAAGAGGACTTTGAAGATGAGGATTTTGAAGATTTCTTCTTCTTCTTCGAGTCATCAGAACTGTCATCCTTGTATTTCTTCTTCTTTGATTCCTTTCCCCAGCAGGGACAATCAGCAATGTAATGACCTGATTTCTTGCACTTGTGACAGGTCCGTTTCTTGTAGTCCTCAGATGCAGATTCTGATTTCCTCATGTCTCTTCTTGATGATTTACCGAACTGGCCTCGTCGTGTAAATCTCTGGAATTTCCTCACAAGCATTGCAAGCTCCTGTCCAAATTCTTCAGGGTCACAACTGCTGTCATCTGTGTCTTCTTCTTCAGATGAGGAAATTGCTCTAGCCTTCAGTGCACGTGGTCTGGAATAGCTTTGTCCATATAGATCTATCTTTTCTTCTAGCAAGAATTCATGAGTATTTAGCCTTTCAAGGATATCAGCTGGATCTAGCATCTTGTAGTCTGGTCTTTCTTGAATCATCAGAACTAGAGTGTCAAATGAAGAATCTAAGGATCTCAGCAGTTTCTTCACAACTTCATGATCAGTGATGTCTCGAGCTCCTAGTGCTTGCAGTTCATTTGATATATCAGTGAGGCGATCAAAGGTGGCTTGTCAGCATTCATTGTCATGTCTCTTGAAGCGATTGAAGAGATTGCGAAGAATATCAACACGAGAGTCACGCTGGGTTGATACTCCTTCATTTATCTTGCACAGTCTCTCCCAGATTAGTGTTGCAGAGCCCAAAGCACTTACTCTTCCAAACTGGCCAGGGCTCAGATGGCCACAGATGATGTTCTTCGCTTGAGAATCAAGTTGCTTGAATTTCTTCACATCAGCTGCAGTGACACTGGCAGAAATGATGGGGACGCCATTTTCCACAATATACCAGAGATCATTGTCAATAGCTTGTAGATGCATTTGAATTTTGTTCTTCCAGAAAGGAAAGTTCTTCCCTTCGTAGGTGGGACATGCTGCAGTCACCTTGAGCATGCCTGCAGTCGACATAACTAAAACTCCAGGTGGTTAAACCAAAATCACTGAGGAATCATCGACTAGAGGGGGGTGAATAGGATATTTTTAGAATTTCATCACTGAGGAAATTCCTTTTGAGGAAATTCCTCACTGATGACTAACTTACAGCGGAAACAGTAAAGGATTAGACGTGCAAACGTTCACACCAGCAGTATTTCAGAGTGAAGAATGTGAAAACAGATTGCACAGTAAGCAGGCACGCAGAATACAGATGATGATTAACTATTGTGAAGAATTTGGGGTTGAGGAAATTCAGAGAAAGTCTTCAACAAATTCTTCAAACAGTCACAGTGAAAGTCATCAACACATAATACCGAGAAAGTAAAGAGTTGAGGAATTAGAACCCGATTCTGAGAGAAGACAGTCGTTGATGACCCAGTTCCAACTGCTGTGACAGTTGTACATCTGGTTTGGAGCGGCTTGGTATTGAAACCAAAGGACACCCAGTCCCGGGACACACAGTCCCTACCGTATTCTCCTTGAGCTAAGGACACACAGTCCTCGCCCAACACTCGTGGTAAGTCTTCAGGGCAGACTTCCAAACCCTCACAAACTCGGTCACCCGGCGATCCGTAATTGACTGCTGGATTGCTCTAGACCATGACGCCTAACCGTGTGGAGGATGCACAGTCCTCAAAGGTAAAAGGCTTCAGTCCCACACAGGAACAACTTCTTCAGTGATGCTCAATCACTAGGTTTTGTTTGTGGTTTCGGTGGGTGGTGTATTTCCTCACTTATGAATTACTCTTGAAGGCTCTGAGGAATTTGGGTTGCTCTTGGACAAGTGTCAGTTTCTAACGGAACAGCCAACCAGCTAGTGGTTGTGGGGGGTGGCTATTTATAGCCTGGGAGCATCCCGACATGATTTGACACTAATGCCCTTAAATAATATGACCGTTGGAGTAGATAAGACCAGTGACTTGGCGTGGTTATCGAAACGGTCGGGACCCTCAACTGTGAGAGTCCTCATGTCACTCATATTCCTCACTTGAGGCTTTTGGTAGGATTAGGGTTGGGTTGAGCATCATAAGGAAATCCATTCCATAGTGTTACTTTGACCCCCTTTAACAGTACGGTGTTCCTATTCATCAAATGCGAAGAAAGTAAAATAGAAAAAGTTAATCTTCACGCTTCAATTTCTTCAGAATGAGTTTCTTCAGGAACCACCGGTCTTCTCAATATCAGTGTCTTCATGAGGAATATCAATTTCATCGCAGATTCCTCGTGATTCATTTCTTCAGCTTCAGACCAATTTCTTCAACTGAAGATATACATTTTTAGGGGTCGATATTCTTCAAATATCTCAAACTCCTCAATGACTTATAGATCCTGTGTACACTTATAAACACATTAGATACTTAACCTATAAGTCTTCAAACCACCAAAATCACTAAGGGGCACTAGATGCACTTACAAGAGGCTACGGCGTGCAAGAGGAGAGGGGAACAGGGGGAATCAACGAAGAAGCTCAGGGGGGGCTCGAATGGCGGTTCGGTGGGCTCGGGGCACTTTGGGCGGCGCGAATCAGGGCCGGCGGCCTTCGGTGGTCGGAGGCGAAGATGATGACGGTGGCAGCGCCAGGGGGGATATGGCTTCGATTCCTGAGGCGGGGAGGGGCGGCGCGTCATGGCGAAGGGGATGGGCTGCTCGGGGAGGCCTAGCAGGGGTCAGGGAGGCGCCAGTGAGCTCGAGCCGAGCTCGGCCATGGCGGAAGGAGAAGAGCAGAGGGGGGAAGAGATAAGGGAGAGAGCGAGAGGCTCGGGGGAGGAAGAAAAACAAGGCACGGGGGGAGGCATCACGCTGGCTAGGAGGAATAGGCAAGCAGGGTGGAGGTCGCACCCTTGGCCTCGGTGTCGTGCTCATCTTCTCCCTTGCCTTCTGGCAGGAGGAGGGAGACGACAGGGGAAAACCCCCTTGGTGGGCTGGGCCAGCAGGTGAGCACAGGTTAGTTTCTCTCTCTCTTTTTTTCTATTTTTGTTTTATTTTCTTTCTGGCATTTAGATTTAGGATTTTAATAAAACATTTAATCATTTTATAAAATCCTAAAATAGTATTATGTGACAGTAATAAAAATAATCAATGCCACAAAATAGTTTCAACATTTCTGAAACTTTTATTTTAAAGAAAACAAAATAACTCCATTCCAAACAATTATTTAATCCAATCAAAATTCATGTTCATAAGTTCCTGCGACTTAGAAATTTGGTTTGACAAATTTATTCCCTGTCACTATTTTCCCAAATGTTTGGAACATTTTTCTGGTTCCTTTTAAGGTAATATTTTTATTGCTTTTTGTCAATTTCAACTCATTTGGCTTGATCACTTCCATTTCCAGATTCAATGCAATTTGAATGCATGCATGAAATGCAATGGCAAGCAAGGCAAACTTGGGCTGTGACAACTCACCCCCACTAAACAAGAATCTCGTCCCGAGATTCAAACGTAGTCGGGAAGAGGAAGAGGGAATACTAAACTGTCACAATCTTCACGACCCAATTGCCCCTCTTGAATATGTTGATTCATTTCATCATGATGATCTTGAAATTTTTGTCTTTGAGGTCTTCATCTAACATGACGACAAGAATAGGAAGACTCTACAAGATTCGATCTCCTCAAAGATCGAGGACATGATTTCTTGAGTTATGGATGCATGGATTAGAATGTCGAACGAGTTCAACATAATTCTTCCAGATAACCCATGCAGAAGGGCGGGGTAGGCAGAATCACAATATGGAGTGGAGAACTCATCACGAGAACTCTTATTATGATCTTTAGTTCATGAAGGACTTTTGACAGAGATGGTCCATGGTATTGGAAGAATGATATACCACACACCTTGAGGACTACAACAAGGTTACTAATCATCCTAGAGGAACTAGCAACACTATCAACAGAGATGAGCAGAATGATCATTGGATTCAGGAACCCAGAAATGGAGTACCTACAAGCTATTTAACATCATGAGATGTTTTTTTCGAAGATGATGGCGAGAACTATCACACTAGAAACCAAAACACATCTAGACTATTGGGTAGTTATCGGAGTAACATGGTTTCCTAATACTTCACAAAACATCGAGGTAATAAAGTACCTCAACACAATTATTAGCGTGCTTTGTCCGGCCAAAAGACACTGGAAAAAGGAAGGAATTTGCAAAGGCATTAGACTATTTGGAAACTTTGGAAAACTCGGACAGCATAATGGCTGTACGGGCATGAATTATGAGGCAACCTACAAGAAAACTAACAACATAACAATTGAATTCTTATGGAGACACTGATCCTTGAAGATATCAACTTTCCTATAAGTCTCCAACAACGTAACTCATCATCCTAATGAATAGATGGGAAAGCCTAATTCTTAAACCCCGTAGAATAAAGAAGAGGGTGACTCAGAATAAGAATGACACAAGGAAAGGAGTAAAAAGAGCCTTACGTTCCCTTCCACAAACAATTCCCTTATATAACTAAAGAGTTGCTAGACACAACATCGACCTGTTTAGCTTGGTTATCCTACACGCAGTCAAGCTCTGATACCAAAGCTGTCGGGACCCCGATCCTAAGTCATAAGAACCCAGCCTGTAACACATCACATCACTTTGCAGCCTCACGCATGGTAAATTCCATGGCTCCCACCTTACCTTGGCCGGGACCGTTTGCGTCTTTTGGCTCACGTATATGAATATGTTGGTAGCGTTCAAACGACAAAGAACCCGGGTCGACATGACTAGTTATAAACCCAAGCGGTACATCCGTACAGGGACAGCCATACATAACCCAGCAAAGCAGGTGTCGGTCATCAGCGTGTGTAGACGAGTCGTAGCAAGCTACAAGGACTCCATACTTTTTAGTTTTTGCTTTAGAGTCTTATACCGAAAACTACAAAAAAGTAGTTGCTTTGTTTTTGCTTGTTGCTGCTGCTATGGGTTCCACTGAGAACACTAAGTTGTGTGACTTCACTAGTTAGGCTTATGGAAAACTGCACTCTTAGTTCACTGCTTGGGGAAGGCCGCTTTACCACACCCGTGGTAGAAAAGTCTCCTCCACCTACTGAATGTATCTCATTCAAAATACCACTTGGTATAATTGAAATAATTAGGAATGACTGTTATGCATGAGATGGAACAATCAATCCTAGTATTCATTTGTTGAAACTAACAGAACTTTGTGAGTTGTTTAAGATTTCAAGTTTGACAAGAGATGGAGCATGAGGAAATTATTTTCCTTGTCACTGAAAGGAAACGCATTGGAATGGTATAGGCTACTACATGATTCTCAACTTGGGAAGAGATTCAGTCTCTATTTTACTCCAAGTTTTATCCTCTTCATGGAGTCCATGTGGATCATGGTAACAATGCTTTATGTGAAACTTATATTGTTGAGTTTATTCATGATCCCACTGAAAATTATTATGAGAAGGGAACATATGTTTATAGGTATTTCAATAATATCAATGTCGGGACCCCGATCCTAAGTCATAAGAACCCAGCCTGTAACACATCACATCACTTTGCGGCCTCACGCACGGTAAACTCCACGGCTGCCACCTTACCTTGGCCGGGACCGTTTGCGTCTTTTGGCTCACGTATATGAATATGTTGCTAGCGTTCAAACGACAAAGAACCCGGGTCGACATGACTAGTTATAAACCCAAGCGATACATCCGTACAGGGACAGGCATACATAACCCAGCAAAGCAGGTGTCGGTCATCAGCGTGTGTAGACGAGTCGTAGCAAGCTACAAGGACTCCATTACACCGCATGACATTTCCCCGAGGGGACAGACACCACAGCAAAGAAGGATACATGCCGGTCAATCAATGTGTTCCGAGCAGTAGCAAGCTACCAAGGCCCGATGGAAACACAAAGAGGCATTTCCCTGTAAGAGTACTACTAAAGGCAAACAACTAGGTGTCGAATCCCACACATATAATGCATTTAAAACATACACACATTATGCACGATATGTGTAGATACAACATGGCATCACAACATAACTCTATGACTCAAGCATTTATTAAAGACTCATAAGAGTCAACATAGTATGATATTACAAACAGGGGTCTCGTGACCCAACACTCAAGTCATACAAACAACAAGCGGAAGCAAATCATGTCTGGGTACAGACATCTACTAAAAGTGGTTGGAAGAGCCTGAAAAGCTACTACGACCCTACCAAAGGAGCCAGACCTCAGTCTGGGATTCCCAAGCTATTCCGGTCAACATCAAACACATCGCGTAGAACCTTTTAATGAGTCTAAGTCTTCTCTGCAAAAACAGAAATAAAGCAACCGTGTGTATAAAGGTACTCAGCAAGTCTTACATCAGAACTATCTACATATGCCTCATGTTTCAAAGAAAGGATGGTGAGGTTTGATTGCAGCAAGCCAGCTTTGACTCTTGGCTAACCTGTACTACGACTACAAGTTCTTTCTTTGAGGTGGGATAGCGCACACGAGTCCACATATTCACCAATGCAATACACCACTATGGATCCACTATCGTCTCCCAACGAGAAGGCCTTCCATAGCACTCACACTTATCTTGCATGTTTTAGAGTATCCATTTACGTTGTCTATGTACCACGTAATGTTTCCAAGTAGTCCATATCCGAGGACGCGGCTATTCGAACAGATTGATTCACCCTGCAGGGGTATACTTGTTCACACATGCTCTCACCACTTAGCATCATATGCATGTCATGCATCTTGGCAACCTTCAAGCGGAAGCACTAGCGTGGGTGTCGGCCACGACCGTTAACCACACAAGACCCTAGTCCAGGTTTATCGCCTATTTGAGACTGAACCCGCAAGGAAGTCCGGCCGAGGTTTCCTCTACGGCCCCAAACGATGCGCGCAGGGTTCCCAAGACCACCATCCGGGTGCCACTTGGTACACCGTGCCACTGTGTATCTACCGCAGAGAAGCCTACCCCATTGGGCAGAGCTAAACACGGCCGCCAACACTTTTCCTACAAACACCAGAAACTAATTGCAACTCCTGGACACAGATCTAGGCGATTAATAAGACGAGAGGGTCAATTAAGTATCCCAATGTGTGGTAGTATCTTGTCTTGGATAACACACACAGAACTCAGTTCTTAAGGACGGTCCCAATGAGACAACCCACCATGTACTCCTACATTGCCTCTCATCGCTACCTTTACCAAATCAGATTCACACCTTTACTCTCACACTGTAGGATATGAACACAACCATTCCGATTCATCATCCAGACGGATCAGACCCGATGCGACTCTAAGCATAGCAGGCATTGTAAACAAGCATGGATGAGTAAGCACATCAAGGCTCAAGCAGTTGCTACTCATGCTAAATGGTTTCAACTATTTACTGTGACAAAATCAGGTCATGTAAAGGAATGGGTTCAACTACCGATAACATGCACAGTTGAATCTTGTTTGTCCTAATCCAGTAAAAGGGAGCAGGAGCGAGAGAGTGGGTTTATATCAATATGCTCAAGGGGGTTTGCTTGCCTAACACGTCTGAAGATAGCAATGAGTCTTCATCAATGTCAACGATCACATCGTCGGAAACATCGTCTACCGAGAGGGAACAACACCGGGAAACAAGAAAGAACACCAATTACTACATGGAAATGCAACACTATGATGCATGCTCAAGACATGAAATGAAAGGTGGCAGGGCTAATGTGGCTATCATTTCTTAAGTTGAAGTTGGTTTGAATTAGGATCCAAGCCTCACTTCAAGCCGGGTATCTTTCCAAGTAGCCTTATAATTGAATCGACCTGATGCTCATAACAAATTGTTCCAACATGCATGGGGTTAGTATTTTGAGGTACTGTTTTGCATTGACCAATGTTTGGTCATAACAATTGAAGTGGAATTCAAATAAGTATCAATTTCCAACTCCATACTATTTATTAGATTTACCCTATTCATCAATTTGCATATTTGGTGTTGTTAAGTTTCTCAAACCAGCATGAAAATGCCATGATCAGATTCTTTGGATTTTTCTGATCCTTTTTCATATATAAATTATTTCCATCTGAGTTATATTTTAATTTCTATGATTTTTACAAGTTTTAGCAATTTCCTGGATTTATCTTATAATTGAAAATCAATTACTGCGTCAGCACTGCATCAGCATTGCGTCAGCAGTCAAGTGGCTTGGTCAGAGTCAAACCTGACATGTGGGGTCCACACGTCACTAACAGAGGTTAATTGAGAGGGTTAGATTAGTTTTAATTCCTGTTTTAGAATCGAAGGGCCACTGTCACTGAGTCATAGATTAACTAAAATTAGATTTGGCGCTAATTAAACACCTCACTGGCTGGGCCCGCTTGTCAGCGACCCAGACCGGCGGAGCTCTTCGCCGGTGGCCACAGAGCACGGAGGTTTTGACGGATTTCCTCCTCCGGTGACCGAATGGCCGGCGGAGGGCATCTACGCGGTCCTGGGACTTGGCCAGATCCATTTGGGCGGTGGCTAGAGCAGGGAAGCACTGGAACGGCGCCGGCGATGTGGTAAGCGGCGGCCGGAGCTCGGCCGTGGTGGAGCAGCGGCTACGGCGTGCAAGAGGAGAGGGGAACAGGGGGAATCAACGGAGAAGCTCATGGGGGGCTCGAATGGCGGTTCGGTGGGCTCGGGGCGCTTTGGGCGGCGAATCGGGGCCGCCGGCCTTCGGTGGTCGGAGGCGAAGATGATGACGGTGGCAACGCCAGGGTGGCTCTGGCTTCGATTCCTGAGGCGGGGAGGGGCGGCGCGTCATGGCGAAGTGGATGGGCTGCTCGGGGGGCCTAGCAGGGGTCAGGGAGGCGCTAGTGAGCTCGAGCCGAGCTTGGCCATGGCGGAAGGAGAAGAGCAGAGGGGGGAAGAGATAAGGGAGAGAGAGAGGCTCGGGGGAGGAAGAAAAACAAGGCATGGGGGGAGGCATCGCGCTGGCTAGGAGGAACAGGCAGGGAGGGTGGAGGTGGCGCCCCTGGCCTCAGCGTCGTGCTCATCTTCTCCCCTGCCTTCTAGCAGGAGGAGGGAGACGACACGGGAAAACCCCCTTGGTGGCTGGGCCAGCAGGTGAGCACAGGTTAGTTTCTCTCTCTTTTTTTATTTTTGTTTTATTTTCTTTCTGGCATTTAGATTTAGGATTTTAATAAAACATTTAATCATTTTATAAAATCCTAAAATATTATTATGTGACACTAATAAAAATAATCAATGCCACAAAATAGTTTCAACATTTTTGAAACTTTTATTTTAAAGAAAACAAAATAACTCCATTCCAAACAGTTATTTAATCCAATCAAAACTCATCTTCATAAGTTCGTGTGACTTAGAAATTTGGTTTGACAAATTTATTCCCTGACACTATTTTCCCGAATGTTTGGAACATTTTTGTGGTTCCTTTTAAGGTAATATTTTTATTGCCTTTTTGTCAATTTCAACTCATTTGGCTTGATCACTTCCATTTCCAGGTTCAATGTAATTTGAATGCATGCATGAAATGCAATGGCAAGCAAGGCAAACTTGGGATGTGACAATCAAGTTCCATCTCTATATGTTGAAGGTTTTGAAGCTGCTCTTGTCTTGCCTTCCTATGCTTATTGCTTTGTGCTTCAATGAATTACTCTATTGCAATATTCCTATGCATAGGAAGCATGTTAGACTTAAATGTGTTTGGTGTTTTCTTTTTTATGCTCTATTTTGTTCTACAACTGTTATTCCTACGAGAGCATCATTAAAATCTTAAGCCTATCTTTATGGCTATAAAGAAAGAGCTCTAGGGAGACAACCCTTGTTATCTTTACTTCGAGTTTTTTAATTTCAGTTTTTAGTGGTCTTGATGCTTGTTACTACTATAGCAACATCATTGTATCTTTATTTTTAAAGCTTTGTGCCAAGTTATAGCCTCCAATTGCAAGAAAGTTCAAAAATTGTGACATGTTGTCCAGAAACAGATTCTGTCTGCGTGACGGAAAAATTCGCCAAAAATCACGAGATCATATTTTTGATCTGACTGTTTTCGACAGCATACTCTATATAACTGTCTTTCTGGTATTTGTTCTGAGTTTTTTTATTTGAGTTGCAGAAGTGCCCCAAATAAATTATTTACTACCTATTGTTCTGTTTTTCACAGATTCTGCCATGTTTTGCGTTTCCATTGTTTTGCAAACCCTAAGCTTAGCTTCTATTTGCAAAAACATTTTGGCAATCATTAGAAGCAGTACCTTTTCATGAAAATCTTTATTTCCAGCAGGAAATGAATTATTGTATTAAGGGTACTAAACACTCTAATCATCTTATGATGAGTTTCGTATGAAGGGAGTTTTCAAGTATGAGATGGGAGATGATGAGAGAAGATAGAGGAATGTCAAGCGCTCAAGCTTGGGGATGCCCCCATGCACCCCAAGAAATATTCAAGGAGACTCAAGTGTCTAAGCTTGGGGATGCCCCCGTGCATCCCCTTCTCTATCAACAATCATTAGTTCGTATATCTCCATGCTATATTTTTATCACTTCATATGTTATGTGCTATGCATGGAGCATCCCGCTATTTACTTTTCAGTTTTTTTTAGTTTTGCTTGTTGTTCATAACAAGGGAACCTAGCCTACCTTGTTTGGGAGAGATACACGCCCCATTCCACTCTAGAACAGAACATAGGTTTTCATGCTTATCCTTTTTGTGTGTTCTTCATCTTTCCATAGCTACTGTCATGCTTAGCTCTTAGTTTTCATGCTTATCTTTTTAAGAGCTTTTATTTAGGTAGCTTTTGGAACACTCTTGATTTATCATGCTTATCTTGTTTAGAGAGTTGGCTCGTTGCACTGAGTGGTGTGTCTTGCATGAGTAGGTAATTAAGATTGCTATTTAAGTATAGTAGTAACCCGCAATAGTTTTGAGGTGTTGATGTGAGTAATGTTTGGACTATTGGTGCCAAGAGCTTGAGCCTATTAGTGATAGGCGTCGTATTTTGGGAAATCCATGTGTTTTTCAATAACTAAAAATTAGTTGAGTACTCTAGCTACTAAATTGATCGCTAACCTCTAGAGGGGTTGGAATATATAGAGTGCCCTCACGTTACCATGAGTCGAGGATGCGCAAGGATAACCAAACCCCCAAACACTCCTCCTCGCCAATTGATGTGAAGGAAGTCAGGAGCTTCCTCGGACTCACGGGATATTACCGCAAGTTCGTAGAAGGATTCTCCCGCATTGCTCGGCCTATGACTCGGCTCTTGAAGAAAGGCAAGAAGTTCGAATGGATGCCGGAGTGTGAAGCAAGCTTCCAAGAATTGAAGAAGAGATTAACTACCGCCCCGTTATTGGCCACTCCAGATATCAGCCAGAAGTTTGTGATATATTGTGATGCCTCCAGGACCGGGCTAGGTAGGGTTCTAATGCAGGATGGCGGAGTTGTGGCGTATCTATCACGACAACTACGCCCGCATGAGGAGAACTATGCCACCAATGATCTCGAATTGGCAGCAGTAGTGCATGCCCTGAAGACATGGCGACATTACCTTCTGGGGAAACGATGTGAAATATACACTGACCACAAAAGTCTGAAGTATATCTTCACCCAAAGGGAATTGAATATGAGGCAACAAAGATGGTTGGAGTTAATCAAAGACTACGACCTCAGCATTCAATATCACCCCGGTAAGGCCAATGTAGTGGCTCCTGCCTTAAGCCGGAAGACCAGCACCTTGAACGTCATGCTCAAGGAAAGGCAACCTGCCTTGTATGAGGAATTGGAAAACTTCGGATTGGAGCTAGTAGAATCAGGATTCCTAGCTAACCTCGAAGTCAAACCAACGCTAGAGGATGATATCAAAGAAGCCTAGAAGGGTCATAAGAGCATTGAAGGCATCAAGAAAAAGATTCAAGAAGGAAAGACCCCATGATTCTCGGTGGATGAACAAGGAGTAGTGTGGTTTGGGAAACGTTTATGCGTACCCAACAAGGCTGAACTCAAGGACTTGATCCTATAGGAAGCACATGATACACCCTACTCTATTTACCCCGGTGGTACCAAGATGTATTAAGATCTCCGAGAAAGATTCTGGTGGCATGGAATGAAGAGGGAAATAGCATTTTATGTTGCCAAGTGCGACGTATGCCAGTGAGTCAAGGCTGAGCATCAGCGACCCGCTGGATTGCTACAACCACTCCAAGTGCCAGAATGGAAGTGGGACAAAGTCGGCATGGATTTCATCACTGGATTGCCCAGGTCCAGCAAAGGGCACAACTCCATATGGGTCATTGTCGACCACCTGACTAAGGTGGCCCATTTCATTCCAGTCAACACTACATATGATGGAAACCAATTGGCTAGTCTGTATATCCATTGTGTCGTGAGCCTTCACGGAGTTCCCAAGGAGATTGTATCTGACCGAGGAACACAGTTCACCTCAAGATTTTGGAAGAAGTTCCAAGAATCCCTCGGAACCAAGCTCTCTTTCAGCACCGCTTTCCACCCGCAAACAGGCGGACAAACAGAAGGAGTGAATCAGATGGTGCCAAATGGGAAGACTGTCTACCGTTCGCTGAGTTTTCATACAACAACAGCTACCAGTCCAGTCTCCAAATGGCCCCGTTTGAACTGTTGTACGGATGAAAGTGTCGCACCCCGCTCAACTGGTCTGAAACCGGTGAACTACTGATTTTCGGGCCGGAAGTTTTGCACAAGGCAGAAGAGAAGGTGCAACTTGTCCGAGAAAATCTAAAGGCAGGCAAGTCGCGACAAAAGAGCTATGCGGATTCTCACCGCAGGGATGTGGAGTTCATTCCCGAAGACTAGGTGTACCTTCGTGTCACACCTGTCAAAGTAACCAATCGTTTCCATGTTAAAAGGTTCATTGGACCTTTTAAGATCACGGCAAGGCATGGAGAAGTTGCTTATCAGTTCGAACTACCTCCGGAACTTTCAGGTGTACACAACGTCTTCCACGTGTCACAACTTCGGAAGTGTCTGCAAGTGCCAAACCGTTCCGATCCCTACAAGGATATTGATCACCAGGCCATTGACCTTCAGCCGGATCTCACCTACCGCGAGAAGCCGATCCGCATTCTGGATGAAGGAGAGCGTTGCACCAGAAGTCACACCATCAAGTATTTCAAGGTACAGTGGGGGAACCACACTGAAGCAGAAGCAACATGGGAGCGTGAATAGTATCTCCGATCTGAGTTTCCGGACCTTTTTAGCACCTAGCTTAGGAATCTCGGGGACGAGATTCTTGTAAGGGGGATAGGTCTGTCACACCCTGTTTCTACTATCAATTTCTCTGTAATACAAAAATCTGAGCTTGTTTTAACTTTTTCAAATTTAATGATGTGAGTGCCATGATTGTCATTGTATGCTTGTGTGTTTGATCATGTGATGTTAAAAACCCCATTTCACAATATTGAATTATTTTAAAACCTTCTTCTTGTCTCTGATCAGGGTAAAACCCTACTTTGAGTTGCACTACTTGCCCTTGATGACAAGATTGGATTTCTACCCAAAGTTGGTGATCTGATTTTAACTTATTTTAGTATTCCAAAACCACAAAATAATTATTTTTAGAATTGTTTACTTAATTTATTTACATGTCCATTTCTTAGGCCAGAAATGGTATTCCTACATGGAAAATACTTTTCTGCCTTAGAAAAAACTGATGAAAATTGGGGATGATCAGAAGGACATATATTTTCCATACATAAGATTTTTAACCCCTATTTATATTATAATTATTTGAGTAAAACCCTGAAATCCATTTCTGTCTGTTTTGACCTTTTAAAATATTTCGAAAGGAAATATTCTCAATAAAATCCTAGAAAATTCCAGTGGTACCCCTAAGCCATATTTGGTGTCCACATAAAGTATCACATTGATCCAAGGTGATTAAGGACCCCAAAAAACCCCTTCTGCCCATATTGAAGATAGAGAAACTCTACATAGCAAAGTTTGTCCAATGATGCTGAAACTTTGCAGGAGCGCCTAATACCTCAAATGAGGGTTCCACACCAAAAATGGGATTAGTGGGACTTAGTTTGCCCACACTCTCTTTGGAAGGGACAAATCTGGTAAAATAGTGGTGTTTTCAAGTTTACAAAGCTAAACTTGTCCAATGGAGCTCAAACTTGGTGAAACCCCATGTTTTAGCACCAAACCCAAACCTGTTAAGTTGCAGCACCAGTGGTGGGCTGCAATCCCCTCAAACCACTGTCGAGCACTGATGACCCACAAGTATAGGGGATCTATCGTAGTCCTTTTGATAAGTAAGAGTGTCGAACCCAACGAGGAGCAGAAGGATCTGACAAGTGCTTTTCAGCAAGGTAATCTCTGCAAGCCCTGAAATTATCGGTAACAAGTAGTTGTGTGACAAGATGATTCATAGCAAGTAGCAAGTAACAACGGTAACAAAGCTGCAGCAAAGTGGCCCAATCCCTTTTGTAGCAAGGGACAAGCCTGGACAAACTCTTATAGGAGGTAAAGCGCTCCCGAGGACACATGGGAATTTCTGTCAAGCTAGTTTTAATCATGTTCATATGATTCGCGTTCGCTGCTTTGATAGTTTGATATGTGGGTGGACCGGCGCTTGGGTACTGCCCTTACTTGGACAAGCATCCCACATACGATTAACCCCTCTCGCAAGCATCCGCAACTACGAAACTAGAATTAAGACAAAGTCTAACCATAGCATTTAAACTAGTGGATCCAAATCAAACCCTTATGAAGCAACGCATAAACTAGGGTTTAAGCTTTTGTCACTCTAGCAACCCATCATCTACTTAATACTTCCCAATGCCTTCCTATAGGCCCAAATAATGGTGAAGTGTTATGTAGTCGACGTTCACATAACACCACTAGAGGAAAGACAACATAAAACACATCAAAATATCGAACGAATACCAAATTCACATGACTACTTATAGCAAGACTTATCCCATGTCCTCAGGAACAAAAGTAACTACTCACAAAGCATAATGATATTCATGACCAGAGAGGTATTGAATAGCATCAAGGATCTGAACATACAATCTTCCACCAAGTAATCCAACTAGCATCAACTACAAAGAGTAATTAACACTACTAGCAACCTTACAAGTACCAATCAGAGTCGCGAGACGGAGATTCGTTATAAGAGATGAACTAGGGTTTGGAGATGAGATCGTGTTGATGAAGATGTTGATGGTGATGAGTCCCCTCTGATGAGAGGAGTGTTGGTGATGACAATGGCGATGATTTCCCCCTCCGGGAGGGAAGTTTCCCCGGCAGGATGACCCTGCCGGAGCTCTAGATTGGTTCTGCTCAAGTTCCGCCTCGTGGCGGCGTCGATTCCTCTCGAAAACCTCCTCCGGATTTTTTTGGAACGAAACCCTTCTTGTAGCAAAAGAGGGGGCCAGAGGGCCAGCTGGGAGCCCACCATCCCCCTAGGCGCGACTAGGGGGAGGCCACGCCTAGCAGGCTTGTGGCCTCCTGCTGGCTCCCCTCTAGTACTTCTTCGGCCCAGTATTTTTTATAAATTCCAAAATAAATCCTCGTTGATTTTCATGGCTTTTCGAGTTGCGCAGAATAGGTATCTCAAACTTGCTCCTTTTTCAGGCCAGAATTCCAGCTGCCGGCATTCTCCCTCTTCATGTAAACCATGCAAAATAAGAGAGAAAAGGCATAAGTATTGTCCCGTGAAGTGTAATAACAGCCCATAAAGCGATAAATATCAACATGAAAGCATGACGCAAAATGGACGTATCAACTCCCCCAAGCTTACACCTCGCTTGTCCTCAAGCGAAAGCCGAGATCAATAAATATGCCCACATGTTTAGAGAGAGATGTGTCGACAAAACAAGATACGGACATGTAGGCATCATGATCACAATCAGAACAGCAATATCATCATATAAACTCTCATGCTAAAGTGACAATTCCTTCACAAAGTAAAGTAAGGATCAAGAACCTTACTGAGAATTAACAACCGATAGCCTTTAGTCATTGAAGCAATTGCAATTTATCACAACATCGGAAAGAGTCAAATAAGATCTTGTAAAGCAAATCCACATACTCAATCATCCGTTCGTCTTCTACAATTGCTACAACTCACGTGGTACTCGTGAGATCAAAGTTTCAGTCGGACACAGAGAATGATAGGGGCTTATAGTTTCGCCTCCCAACCATTTACCTCAAGGGTAATGTCAACAATAATAATTCACAAATACTTACTTCCAAGTTGACATATGAATATAGATCTTTCCCTAGCATATGACGTTAACCAAGATAAAGGCGAAATAAGGAATTGGTGTAGATCACCATGACTCTTTCAAGGGAAAAAAGTAAAGGTACAAGATAGGCCCTTCCCAGAGGGAATCAGAGGTTGTCATGCGCTTTTGAGGTTTGGATGTGTGTCCTCTTAGTGTGGAGGAACGTCACTTTATATTGCCTCCTGTGATAAAGAACTTTATTATGCAGTCTGTCTCTTTTATGTCTTCCTCATCACAGGTTCGTACAAAGCTTATTTTCCACACTCTAATAGATCATACATAATAGGGAGCAATTTTTATTGCTTGCACCGATGACAACTTACTTGAGGGATCTTATTCAAGCCATAGGTAGGTATGGTGGACTCTCATGGCAAAACTGGGTTGAAGGTTTATGGATGCACAAGTAGTATCTCTACTTGGTGTAGGAGTTTTGGCTAATATGAGGTGGAAGCAATCATCACATGCTAAGGGATCTCTAGTCATATAACATTGTTCGGAACCAAGCAAACACAATTCATTATGTTGTCTTCCTTGTCCAACATCTACTTCTAAGCATGTAATAGTTTAGTGAGTGTTCACAATCATAGATAGTCTTAAAGATGATATATTTATATGTGAACCTCTCCTTCTTTATCACTTCCTATTAATTGCAACAATGACCAAGGTCTACGTTTGTCTACCCTCAACAAGTTTCAATCAACATTATTTTTATATGTGAAGCTATCACTTCCCATAAGATCATTACATGATCTTTCATGCTTTTGTTCTTTTCTCATTCTCTTGATCATGGCATGAGGCATGGCCCTTAACTAAGACAGTCTTTATTATATGGCTCACGAGCTCGAATACATCGGGGGTGACACAAAGCCAAACTCAAGCCTAAAACACTAAGAACTTTATTCTACTAGAGAAAGATAAAACCAAAAAGGAACGAACTAAGAAAAGGTAAAGGCAAAAGATATGATGGTGATACGATACCGGGGCAACTCCCCCAAGCTTGGCACAAGCCAAGGGGATTGCCCATACCCATGCTTAGTTGTCTTCCTTTGGAGGTGATGGTGGTGGAGTTGTTGCAACCTGGGTTTATCCTCCGTCTTCCAAAGCATAGGTGCTCCATCATGGAAAGATGACCGAGTCTCTGGAATCCTCAGATCTGCAGCCAACTGTATTGATTTAAACCATACTCATACTCACAGTTTTGGTTCTTCAGGTCATAGATCTGGGCTTGGAGGTGATCAATTCTGTCATAGAGCCTAGAGAGGTGCTTCCCGATGTCATTGGCATCGATCTTGTGCTTGTTGGTGAACTCCGTGATCGTCATGTGGTTGGCGTTGAGTCCACGCTCCACCATCCCTTGGCACTTGAAGACTTGTTGCTCCATTGCCTCGAGCCTTGCCTCCACGCTTCCAGTCTTCTTGGGCCCCTCACCATCACGGATGTGCAACATCCCCTCATGCATCTCGATAGATTGAGGGTGTTGCAGCACTCCCGCGAGGTAGGGATTGATGACCTTCTCGAAGATCTTGTCCTTCGGAGCTTTTGGGGACGTCATAGCGATTTGGATCTGTAGCAAAAACAGGCTCGAAACGAAAATAGAGGAAATTTGCGTGATACGAGGGTCAGACCTTATGGGAGAATATATAATATTTTTTCCCGACCAGAAGGAGTACTTCGCAAGAAAATAGAGTCCAGGTGGCACACGAGGTGTCCACAAGCCCCCCAGGCGCGGCCAGGGAGTGGCCCGTGCCTGGCAGGCTTGTCGCGTCCTCGTGCGCTTTCTGGACTACTTTAAATTTTTCTATTTTTTCAAAAATTCCAAAACGGAGAAAAATTCCTACTGGAAAAGTTTTGGAGTCGGTTTACTTACCGAATCACATACCTCTTCGTTTTCGGAGTCTGAAACAGGTTGATAAATATCCCTTATGTACTCCTCCGGAGTTATGGTATTGATAATATTGCTTTCAACATTTATGGGAGTACCTGAGATATAGTGCTTCATTCTTTGCCCATTTACCACTCTCGGAAAATTACCTTCCGTGTTGTTGATCTTGATGGCACCGGAACGATATACTTCCTCAACAATGTAAGGACCTTCCCATTTAGAGAGAAGCTTGCCTGCAAAAAATCTTAAATAAGAATTATATAGCAAGACATAATCACCTACATTGAACTCACGCTTTTGTATCCTTCTATCATGCCACCTCTTAACCTTTTCTTTGAACAACCTGGCATTCTCATATGCCTGAATTCTCCATTCATCAAGTGAGCTAATATCAAATAATCTCTTGTCACCAGCAAGTTTGGAATCAAAGTTGAGCTCTTTGATTGCCCAATAAGCCTTATGCTCTAGCTCAAGAGGTAAATGACATGCTTTGCCGTAAACTATTTTGTATGGAGACATGCCCATGGGATTCTTATATGCATTTCTATAAGCCCACAGTGCATCATCGAGCTTCTTAGACCAATTCTTTCTAGACCTATTGACACTCTTTTGCAGAATTAGTTTAATCTCTCTATTGCTTAGGTCTACTTGACCACTGGACTGAGGGTGATAGGGAGATGCAATTCTATGATTGACATCGTACTTAGCAAGCGTTTTACTGAAAGCACCATGAATAAAATGTGAACTACCATCAGTCATTAGATATCTAGGGACTCCAAATCTAGGGAAAATAACTTCTTTAAGCATCCTCATAGAAGTGTTGTGATCAGCACTACTAGTTGGGATAGCTTCTACCCACTTAGTAACGTAATCAACAGCAACTAGGATATGAGTATACCCGTTGGATTTTAGAAAAGGTCCCATATAATCAAAGCCCCAAACATCAAATGGTTCAATGACAAGTGAATAATTCATAGGCATTTCCTGACGTTTACCAATATTACCTATTCTTTGACATTCGTCACAAGACAATACAAACTTACGGTCATCCTTGAAGAGAGTGGGCCAATAGAAACCTGATTGCAATACCTTGTGTGCAGTTCTATCTCCCGCATGGTGTCCTCCGTAGGCCTCGGAGTGACACTTCTGTAGGATTTGTCCCTGTTCATGTTCAGGTACACAACATCTAATAACACCATCTACTCCTTCCTTATAAAGGTGAGGATCATCCCAAAAGTAATGTCTCAAATCAAAGAAGAATTTCTTCTTTTCCTGGTATGTGAAACTATGTGGTATATATTTGGCAACGATATAGTTTGCATAATCAGCATACCACGGTGTACTACGTGAAGCATTGATGACATTCAATTGCTCATCATGAAAGCTATCATCAATAGGTTGTGGGTCATCAAGAACATTCTCCAACATAGACAACTTATCTGCTACTAGGTTATCAGCACCCTTCCTGTCGACAACATGCAAATCAAATTCTTGTAGCAAGAGAACCCATCTGATAAGTCTAGGTTTAGCGTCTTTCATTTCCATGAGGTACTTAATAGTAGCGTGATTAATGTGAATAGTGACGTTGGAATCAACTATGTAAGATTTGAACTTTTCACATGCAAACACGACTGCTAAAAATTCCTTTTCTGTAGTAGCATAGTTTCTTTGGGCACTATCTAGAGTTTTACTAGCATAGTGAATAACATTCAACTTCTTATCAACTCTTTGTCCTAGGACAGAACCAACAGCATAATCACTAGCATCACACATGATTTCAAAAGGTAAGTTCCAATCAGGTGGTTGAACAATAGGTGCAGTTATCAAAGCCTTCTTAAGTATTTTGAGGGCTTCCTCACAATCATCGTCAAAAACAAAAGGAATATCCTTTTGCAAGAGATTGGTAAGAGGCCAAGAAATCTTAGAGAAGTCTTTAATGAACCTTCTATAGAAACCAGCATGACCAAGGAAACTTCTCATACCGTTGATATCTGTGGGGCATGGCATTTTCTCGATTGCATCAACCTTAGCCTTATCGACTTCAATACCTCTTTCAGAAATTTTATGTCCTAAGATGATTCCTTCATTAACCATAAGGTGGTACTTCTCCCAATTCAAGACAAGGTTGGTGTCTTTGCATCTCTGCAAGACTCGATCAAGGTTGCTGAGGCAATCATCAAAAGAAGACCCGTAAACGGAGAAGTCATCCATGAAAACCTCAACAATCTTTTCACAAAAGTCAGAGAATATAGCCATCATACATCTTTGAAAGGTAGCAGGTGCATTACATAAGCCAAAACGCATACGTTTGTAAGCAAAGGTACCGAAAGGGTAGGTGAAAGTGGTTTTCTCCTGATCAAATTGTGCAACAGGTATTTGGGAGAAACCAGAATAACCGTCTAGAAAGCAGAAGTGTGTGTGTTTGGACAGTCTTTCTAGCATTTGGTCGATAAAAGGCAAAGGGTAATGATCTTTCCTAGTGGCTTTATTTAATTTCCTAAAATCGATCACCATCCTATAGCCAGTAATAATCCTCTGTGGGATCAATTCATCCTTATCGTTAGGGACAACAGTAATACCTCCCTTCTTAGGGACGCAATGCACCGGACTCACCCAATCACTATGAGCAACAGGATAGATAATACCTGCTTCCAGGAGCTTTAGTATTTCTTTTCTTACTACCTCTTTCATCTTAGGATTTAATCTCCATTGATGATCAGCAACTGGTTTGGAATCAGGATCGGTTTTAATCTTGTGCTGGCATAGAGTGGGACTAATGCCCTTAAGATCATCAAGAGTATATCCAATAGCAACACGGTCCTTCCTCAGAGTTTTTAGTAACTTCTTTTCTGCATGCTCTGAGAGACTAGCACTAATTATAACAGGATATATCTCATTTTCGTCAAGATAAGCATACTTAAGAGTATCAGGCAACTGTTTAAGCTCGAACACAGGATCACCCTTTGGTGGGGGTGGATCTCCAAGCAGTTCAACAGGCAAGTTATTCTTAAGGATAGGATATTGTTCAAAGATAACTCTATCTATCTCATCCCTTTCATCCATATGCATATCATTTTCATGCTCAAGCAAGTATTGCTCTAAGGGATCAGTAGGAGGCACGGCAATAGAACCTAAGACAATAGTTTCATCCTTACTAGGCAATTCTTTTTCATGAGGTTGTCTACCAAACTTGGAGAAATTGAACTCATGTGACACATCTTCAAAGCCAACAGTGACAGTTTGCTTCTCACAGTCAATATGAGCATTGACGGTATTGAGGAAGGGTCTGCCAAATATGATGGGACAAAAGCTATCTTGTGTGGTATCAAGAACGAGGAAATCAGCAGGATACTTTGTTTTACCACACAAGACTTCAACATCTCTAACAATTCCCACACGGCAGATAGTATCTCTATTGGCAAGCTGGATAGTGACATCAATAGGTTCCATCTCAACAGGTGCAATCTCGTCTTTAATTTCATCATATAAGGATTGAGGTATTGCACTAACGCTAGCACCCACGTCACATAAACCATGATAACAATGATCTCCTATCTTAACAGAAACAATAGGCGTGCCAACAACAGGCCTATGTTTGTCTCTAGCATGTGGTTTAGCAATTCTAGCAACATCTTCACAGAAGTGAATATCATGGCCATCAACATTGTCGGACAGGAGATCTTTGATAATAGCAATGCTAGGTTCAACTCTAATTTGCTCAGGGGGTGTAGGTGTTCTAATGTGGCCCCTACGTATCACAGTTGAAGATTTAGAATGATCCTTTATCCTAACAGGGAAAGGTGGTTTCTCAATGTAAGCACTAGGAACAATAAGATCATTATAGGCAATGACTTTCTCTTCAACTAGATTGGGTTTAACTACATTGACTTATAAGGGAGGATGATATTTAAACCACTTCTCTTTGGGGAGGTCGATAAGAGCAGCAAATGATTCACACAATGAAGCTACTATCTCAGAGTCAAGTCCATATTTAGCGCTAAAATCACAAAAAGTATTTGTTTCAATAAAGGATTTAACGCAATCAAACTTGAAATTCATACGTGACTCCTTACCTTCATCAAGATCCCAATCTTCAGAGTTGCGTTTAATTCTTTCCAATAAATTCCATCTGAAGTCAATATCTCTCTTCATAAAAAACCGCTACAAGAAGTGTCAAGCATGGTGCGATCATCATGAGAAAGCCGAGCATAGAAGTTTTGAATGATAATTTCTCTCGAGAGCTCATGGTTGGGGCATGAATATAACTTTGATTTAAGCCTCCCCCAAGCTTGAGTGATGCTTTCTCTATCACAAGGCCAAAAATTATAAATATAATTCCGATCACGATGTACTAGATGCATAGGATAAAACTTTTGATGAAATTCCAATTTCAACCGGTTGTAGTTCCATGATCCAGTATCATCACATAGCCTATACCTTGTCAACGCCTTATCCCTCAAAGATAAGGGAAAGACCTTCTTCTTGACCTCATCCTCGGGCAAACCTGCAAGCTTAAATAAACCACAAACTTCATCTACATAGATTAGATGCAAGTCTCGATGTGATGTTCCATCTCCTGTAAAAGGATTAGCCAGCAGTTTCTCAAGCATACCCGAAGCAAATTCATAGCAAATATTTTCAGTAGGTGAAGCAAGTTGAGGAGTGATGACCCACAAGTATAGGGGATCAATCGTAGTCCTTTTGATAAGTAAGAGTGTCGAACCCAACAAGGAGCAGTAGGCTCTGATAAACAGAGTTCAGCAAGGTAATAACTGCAAGCACTGAAAGTAGCGGTAACAAGTGATTGTGTAGCGAGGTGAAACGTAGCAAGCAAAGAGTAACAAGTAACAGGTAGTAGCAACGGTGCAGAAAGTGGCCCAATCCCTTTTGTAGCAAGGGACAAGCCTGAACAAAGTCTTATAGGAGGAGAAACGCTCCCGAGGACACACGGGAATTTGTGTCATGCTAGTTACATCATGTTCATATGATTCGCGTTCGTTACTTTGATAGTTTGATATGTGGGTGGACCGGCGCTTGGGTAATGCCCTTACTTGGACAAGCATCCCACTTATGATTAACCTCTCTCGCAAGCATCCGCAACTACAAAAGAAGAATTAAGACAAAGTCTAACCATAACATTAAACTAGTGGATCCAAATTAGCCCCTCATGAAGCAACGCATAGACTGGGGTTTAAGCTACTGTCACTCCAGCAACCCATCATCTACTTACTACTTCCCAATGCCTTCCTCTAGGCCCAAATATGGTGAAGTGTTATGTAGTCGACATTCACATAACACCACTAGAGGAAAAGACAACATACAACATATCAAAATACCGAACGAATATCAAATTCACATGACTATTATTAACATGACTTATGCCATGTCCTCAGGAACAAAAGTAACTACTCACAAAACATAATCATAATAATGATCAGAGGTGTAATGAATAGCATCAAGGATCTGAACATAAACTGTTCCACCAAGTAATCCAACTAGTATCAACTACAAAGAGTAATCAACACTACTAGCAACCTTACAAGTACCAATCGGAGTTGCGAGACGAAGATTGGTTACAAGAGATGAACTAGGGATTGGAGAGGAGATGGTGCTGATGAAGATGCCTCCCCTTCGACGAGAGGAGTGTTGGTGATGACGATGGCGACGATTCCCCCCTCCGGGAGGGAAGTTTCCCCGGCAGGATCGTCCTGCCGGAGCTCTAGATTGGATCTGCTCAATTTCCGGCTCATGGCGGCGGCGCAACCACGAAAAAGCTCCCCCTTGATTTTTTTTCTGGACCAGGACGCTTCATATAGCAAAAGAGGGGGGCTAGTGGGTCGTCAGGGATCCCACAAGCCCCCACTCCGCCACCAAGGGGGTGACGGTGTCAGGGCTTGTGGCGCCCTGGCAGCCCCCCTTCGGTAGTTCTTTCGCCCAGTATTTTTTGTATAATCCAAAAAAAATCCATGTAACTTTTCAGGGCATTTGGCGATGTGCAGAATAGTGGACTAGGATTTTCTCCTTTTCCAGTCCAGAATTCCAGCTGCCTGAATTCTCCCTCTTCAAATAAACCTTGTAAAATAAGAGAGAAAAGGCATAAATATGGTACCACAAGTAATATAACAGCCCAAAAAGCAATAAATATCAACATGAAAGCATGATGCAAAATGGACGTATCAAGGAGCAACTCCTTGTGCTTCCGTTCGAGGTGAAGATTCCCCGAACAAGCTCCTCAAAGGATTAATTTCCATAGTAACAAGTGACAATAAATTTCAGCACACTATATAAATGTTTCCTTACCAAATTCCACTTACAAAAGGCGCTTCATGATACGTCTCCATCGTATCTACTTTTCCAAACTCTTTTGCCCTTGTTTTGGACTCTAATTTGCATGATTTGAATGGAACTAACCTGGACTGGCGCTGTTTTCAGCAGAATTGCCTTGGTGTTGTTTTTGTGCAGAAATCAAAGTTCTCCAAACGTCCTGAAAATTGACGGAGATTATTTTTGGAAAAAATAAAAAATACCTGCGCAAAGATCCACCTGAGGGGGTGGGCCAGTGGCCCACAAGCCCTGTAGCCGCCACCCCCTGGTGGCGGATGGCGGGCTTGTGGGGCCCACGTGGCTCTGCCGCCCGCAATCTCAGCTCTATAAGTTCACTTTCGTCCCAGAGAAAATAAAGAGAGAAGATTTCGTCGCGTTTGCGATATGGAGGCGCCGCCACATCCTGTTCTTCATCTGGAGGGCAGATCTGGAGTCCATTTTGGGCTCCGAAGAGGGGAAATCATCGCCATCATCATCATCAACCTTCTTCCCTCTCCAATTCCATAAAGCTCTTCGTCGTTCGTGAGTAATCTATTCGTAGGCTCGCTGGGCGGTGATGAGTAGGATGAGATCTATCATGTAATCGAGTTAGTTTTGATGGGGATTGATCCCTAGTATCCACTATGTTCTGAGATTGATGTTGCTACTACTTTGCCATGCTTAATGCTTGTCACTAGGGCCCGAGTGCCATGATTTCAGATCTGAAATTATTATGTTGTCACCAATATATGTGTGTTTTAGATCCGATCTTGCAAGTTGTAGTTACCTACTATGTGTTATGATACGGCAACCCCGGAGTGACAATAACCGAAACCACTCCCGGTGATGACCATAGTTTGAGGAGTTCATGTGCTCACCAAGTGCTAATGCGTTGGTCCGGTTCTTTATTAAAAGGAGAACCTTAATATCCCGTAGTTTCCTTTTGGACCCCGCTGCCACGGGAGGGATGGACAATACATGTCATGCAAGTTCTTTTCCCTAAGCACGTATGACGACACATGGAATGCATGCCTACATCACATTGACGAACAGCAGCTAGCCACATATCTCTCCGCGTTATAACTGTTGCATGACGAATATCATCCAAACAAATCACCAACCCATTGCCTACGAGTTTGTCCCACTGCTGATGTTACTTGTCTTGCTCTGTTGCTACTACTGTTACTACTGTTGCTGCTGTTGTTACTTGTGTTGCTCTGCTCCTACTGTTGCTACTACTGTCGCTTGCTACTGTTGCTACTTGCTACTGCTGTCACTACTGTTGTTCCTTGCCACTGTCGTTACTCGTTACTTTGCTGCTACTACTTTGCTTGCAGATACTAATCTTTCAGGTGCGGTTGAATCAGACAAATTCAGCTGCTAATACTCGAGAGTATTCTATCACCTCCTGCCTGGCGAATCAACAAATTTGGGTCGAATACTCTACCCTCAAAAACTGCTGCGAACCCACGCGCTGGTGGGCCGTCAACAACATTCTTCTAGTTTCATTGCCGGGGAGTGCTAGCAGCATTCTTCTGGTATCGTTGCAGGGGAAGTTCTGTTGTTACAGAATCAACATTCGTCTAGCTATTGCCAGAGAGTGCCAGTCACTTCACTCCCCAGCAACGGCACCAGAAAAGAGTCTTGATGACCCACAAGTATAGGGGATCTATCGTAGTCCGTTTGATAAGTAAGAGTGTCGAACCCAACGAGGAGCAGAAGGATCTGACAAGTGGTTTTCAGCAAGGTAATCTCTGCAAGCACTGAAATTATCGGTAACAAGTAGTTGTGTGACAAGATGATTCGTAGCAAGTAGCAAGTAACAACGGTAACAAAGATGCAGCAAAGTGGCCCAATCTCTTTTGTAGCAAGGGACAAGCCTGGACAAACTCTTATAGGAGGTAAAGCGCTCCCGAGGACACATGGGAATTTCTGTCAAGCTAGTTTCCATCATGTTCATATGATTCGTGTTCGCCGCTTTGATAGTTTGATATGTGGGTGGACCGGCGCTTGGGTACTGCCCTTACTTGGACAAGCATCCCACTTATGATTAACCCCTCTCGCAAGCATCCGCAACTATGAAAGAAGAATTAAGACAATGTCTAACCATATCATTTAAACTAGTGGATCCAAATCAACCCCTTACGAGGCAACGCCTAAACTAGGGTTTAAGCTTCTGTCACTCTAGCAACCCATGATCTACTTACTACTTCCCAATGTATTCCTCTAGGCCCAAATAATGGTGAAGTGTTATGTAGTCGACGTTCACATAACACCACTAGAGGAAAGACAACATAAAACACATCAAAATATCGAACGAATACCAAATTCACATGACTACTTATAGCAAGACTTATCCCATGTCCTCAGGAACAAAAGTAACTACTCACAAAGCATAATGATATTCATGACCAGAGAGCTATTGAATAGCATCAAGGATATGAACATATAATCTTCCACCAAGTAATCCAACTAGCATCAACTACAAAGAGTAATTAACACTACTAGCAACCTTACAAGTACCAATCGGAGTCGCGAGACGGAGATTGGTTACAAGAGATGAAATAGGGTTTGGAGATGAGCTGGTGCTGATGAATATGTTGATGGTGATGAGTCCCCTCTGATGAGAGGAGTGTTGGTGATGACGATGGCGATGATTTCCCCCTCCAGGAGGGAAGTTTCCCCGGCAGGATGACCCAGTCGGAGCTCTAGATTGGTTCTGCTCAAGTTCCGCCTCGTGGCGGCAGCGATTCCTCCCGAAAGCCTCCTCCTGATTTTTTTGGAACGAAACCCTTCTTGTAGCAAAAGAGGGGGGCAGAGGGCCAGCTAGGAGCCCACAAGCCCCCTAGGCGCAGCCAGGGGGAGGCCGCGCCTAGCAGGCTTGTGGCCTCCTGCTGGCTCCCCTCTGGTACTTCTTCGGCCCAGTATTTTTTATAAATTCCAAAATAAATCCTCGTTGATTTTCACGGCTTTTGGAGTTGTGCAGAATAGGCATCTCAAACTTGCTCATTTTTCAGGCCAGAATTCCAGCTGTCGGCATTCTCCCTCTTCATGTAAACCTTGCAAAATAAGAGAGAAAAGGCATAAGTATTGTACCGTGAAGTGTAATAACAGCCCATAAAGCGATAAACATGAAAGCATGATGCAAAATGGACGTATCAAGCACCTTGTGACAGATGGGTAAAAGCCCTCTTAGCCACAGCTAAACCCAACCCCTTTGCTCCAAACTCATAGATTAGGTGGCCAGTATCAATGCCCAACCCCAGTCAACTGGCCACTCACTTGTTCGAAATGGAAATGCCAAAAAACCCAATCTAAGCTTCAGTTCAAAGCTGACAGCACCAGTATTCCTTGTCTCCCTTGACCAATCGAAGCTCCCACGAGACCCAAATGGCTAGCCTCACTCCCAGCCAGTGTCAGGACATGCTAGACACGTCCAAAGTGCCTCAGAGTGCACCAACATGCCGTGGCATGCCAAAACTGTGCTCTGGGCGCGCTAAAGGAAGCCACCGAGGTGGGGGCGACGCTCTCGGCCAGTTCCAGCCTCCCTCGAGGTGTCCAACCTCTTCCCCGACAACCCCTGTGCGTCGAGCAACCATCAGGGCCCCTCCTCTCCCTCGCTAGAGCAAGTGCGACGTGTGCCCGCGTGCACCAGAACCGACCACGGATGCTCGACTCCTCTCTCTATTCCTCTGTTGCAGATGGTTATTGTAGTCCAAAACCACGTCCTGAGACCGTGGTTTCGACCCCAGCTCCTCCCAGCACCCCCATGTGCGCCACGGTGAGTCACCGGCGCTCCCGAATCGGCTCACCGTCGCGGGCCTATTTATAGCCCTCCCCTTCACTCCAGCACCCCTCAGACAGCTTCACCACGACCACTAGCACCTCCCTAGCTACCCAAGCAAGCCAGCAGAGCCTCGGTGCTCGAGATCGACCGAGGCCCCTCTACCTCAGAGCTCCGGTCGATCTCCGGCTACACGACGACTCCTGCGTTCCTCGACCCCACAAACTGATCACCTCGACCCAAGGAAGCTTCCCCCAACTTTCACGAGCATTTCTGTGCCCCTAGCTACCTCCTCGACCACCTCCCCAAACTCCTCCGCCGCGGCTTTCTCGTCGCCGGCGAACCCGTGCCTGTCCGTCGTTGTTCCGACCACCAGCAGGTAGGCGGCGTCATGTCGAGCCCATTTCTATCCTCGTTGGGGCTTGAGAACATCGGCAGCCTCGCCGGCGTGCTCCTCCTCCTCTCTGGCCAGAGGTAGGAGACGACCCCGACAGGTGTGCCCCACCTGTCGGTGGCCCAGCTCCCTCCCCCGTGCTGCCCGCAGCCGTTGACCGCACGGCCCCGCACGTCAGGTTCAAACCTGATGACGCGTGCGCCTCGGAAGGCTGTCGGGTGGCCTTGGGACGACCCAGTTCCAGGCCGAGCCAGGCCAGGGACTTAGCCCATTTTTCTTTATTTTAAAAAATCTGATTTCAAAGATTTTTATAAAAACATTTAACCAATGTAAAACTATAATTTTTTCACTGTTATTCTTACAAAAAATATGTAGTATTTAATAAGACCTTGAGATGAATTTTTCAACAACTATTCTGTTTTACAATAATAAAAAGGACTAAATTGGAATAGTTTTGCTTCTATTTGGTTGATTTTAAAAATGTTCCTTCATTGGAAACAGAGGAAAATATTTTTCAAAATAACAACTTACATTTAGCAGTAATAAAGACCATTTTTAAAATGACTTTATGATCTGTTTTTGAGTGAGCTATTTCTTATTTATTCTTTTGACGACGATAGAAAATCCGTGTGACGAGGGAATCGGAGTGGAAGACCTCGAAGACCCCGGATACCTAGCTGACCAAGGCAAGCAACCCTTTGACCATGACTGAGCATATGTTATATTGCATGTTAAGATAGCAAGTAATTCTGTTGCATATGATCATAAGTGCCGGTAAATCACTAAGGTGATCTTAGCGATGGCTCCTCCGGAGCACATGCATTGAGCTTGATCCTACCCCTTTTGAGGATCATGCTATTATCATGTTGACAAGTAATTCTAGAATAAATAGCATGAGCATGTTGGTATAAATCAAAGATTTATGAAAACCCCGTCGGGTGCCACTAATGCCCGAGGGTGATGATGAGTTAGGTGGCCACTTTTGGTGAAGTGGTGCACCGGGTATTTGTGTGAGTATGGTTTCGGAAATGGGATTAGATTTATGATGTGTCGACCGTCCCAACCTTACCAGTACGACCATGTTACCCCTTATGGGACGGGGCTATGTTGATTACTCTGGTCGGTGGTAGCAAAGAGCCACATTACTAGTGGCGGGAGTGATGTGTGGTCACTCTCGTGATGGGGTCGTGTCAGGTAGGACGACTATGCCATTTTTATGAGTTCCAGGCACACCGTTGGTCCCCGCATGGTTGATATTGTCCAGAGTCGGTGCTCGTAAGACGTACAACATGTGGTTTGGGTACCAATCGAGTGGACCTCTTTGTCAAGTATCGTTAGGGGAAAGGCATTGATCGGGTACTTACCTCGGGCATCTTATATAACGCGAGTCGTGGATGACACGGAAGTTTCCCGGATCTCGTGGGTCCAGCATACTACCTCTACAGAGTGTAAAACTATTCGAATAGCCGTGTCCACGGTCAAGGACAGTTGGGTGGTGCTGCTTAAACTACGTCCAGTTATTTTCGCATAAACCCAGTGTGTGTGAGTTGTGATAAAAAGGAGTTAATGTGAAAGTAATGATATGACCAAGTTTGGTGACTTGGCATATAGGGTGAGCCCGGATGGTGCCCTCGACAGATATATTGATATTTGTAACATGTTCTTCAAAAGTAATTCTTTAACTTGATGCATATTCATGATCATTCCACCAAGATGAATTCCACCAAAGATGCATGTTATTGTTATCCTTCACTTTCAATGTTCATATCATGGGCTGTTTGCGAGTACATTCAAAAGTACTCATTGTCTTGCCACTGGTTATATTATTGACCAGACATGGGAGGACCGGAGTTTGGAGATGAGTACGTCTTCGGAGACGCCCCTGCGAACTAGGACGCTTCCGAGTCAGAATGCCTGTCGGTATAGGCTTGATGGCATGGGCACCCGCTTAGCCCCTATGATTTCCGCTATTAGTTGTATCAGTATGATTTGGCCTTAGGCCCAACCTTCTGAACTTGACCATTCGGTCATGTGATGTAATAAATTCGGTACTTGGATGTAAGACTCTTATTATTCAGTATCTGTGTGTTCAGTGAGCATTGATCTCTGGGATCACTGAGCACGGTCAATCTGCGATCTCGACTTGTAAGTCAGGGCCCACAATGTGACTCCGGTCCATATCACCATCATTGTTTACACCTCCATCATTTACCGCTTTCATTTACTTTTCCGTTGCAATCACTATTACCTTCCCGCTTGTGTTTTGATCCTTTGCAAACTACAAGGCCGGAGAGATTGACAACCTCTCTTTACTCGTTGGGAGCAAAGTTATGAGTGTGTGTGCAGCTCCATGTCTTCTTCTAGCGCTAGGGTGGAATACACCTACTTGTTGGTCCTAGGAGTCCTCTTGGTTCGATAAACCTTACAGTTTCCATGTAGGGGAAACCTTCCTGCTGACTACATCTCAACCTTCCACTTGGGGTAACCAACGAGGTGCGAGAAGTATATACATCATCTCGGCATCAGATCCCTAGATCCAAATGACTAGATCCCCCTGTCCCTGCACAGTGTTGTCCGACAAGGTGTTTTTTCTCTAGGTCCATGTTTGTAAATGTCCTGATGCCATATTAAAGTGCTTGCAACTTTTCACCTATTCATCGCATGAGAATGTTTTATATATGTAAAATCATCTACATTATGTGCTCTACATGATGGTAGAATTTTCTTGGGCATTAGGATTAATTTCAGAGTTAAAAACTCTGTTGCAAAAGTGCATTCCATCGTAATCGTCAAAAACTGTTAAAAACTTTCAAACTTGCGTGGATGATTGCATCTAATTCATAGGTCTTTTGCGTGTCGTTCCTTCATGAGAATTGCTCTAGGATATGTCTACTTTGATATCATGCCTTTGGTTGGCATGTATATTATCATTAACATGCTCATTCGTTGCTCTCAAGTTGCTATCGTGTTCAAACTGAAATCTGTTAATGATAAGTTCCAATTTTGTGAAGCTCGAATTAAGCAAACCATGCCTCCTTTGAATGTGTGCAATGGATGGAATTGTAGTAGGACATGCCTAGTTACTGTTAGTAAGTTTACCATGCCATGTATGACATGGTCAATTGTAGTTTTATTCATGTGAACATGCTATGATGATGTTGTAGATTGTTAGGGTCAAATATTTCCAAGTATCAGAATCTTATATTTCAGCATGCCACGTTTTGTTGATGATAGCTTTGTAAGTGTGCATATTTATAGCTTGCTAGTGTGGAATTAAATGAAGTGCATCATGTCTTCTACCATGCGGTAAATTTTCATGACATTATATGCCTTGTAGAATGTGTTTTTCTTACTGTCAATATGCCTTCATGTTAAAAACTGCACTGCTAAAACTGATAATTTCACCAAGTCTGAAACTTTGTTCAACTTGCCATTTTGTGAGCTCTTTTCCTAGTGATCCATGCTTGTATGCAATTTTCCATTAGTAGATGGTTGTTGAACATCTTCTCTAGTACTGCCTCATGTCTTGTTTGAGCATTTTAGAGTCATGTATCTTGTTGTTTTGATGTGCACAAAATGTCATGTTGCTATTTTTGGCAGATTATAGCTATATCATGTATTGCTTGTAATTGTTGAACCGTTGCTCTCTTTTGAACGTGCCATATATGAAACTTGCTTAGAATCTCATGTAGTTTCATAGTTTCATGTTTCATCCATGATTTAACATGCTTGTGGCTATCATTTGCATACATTTTGCATTTGTGGCATATCATGTTGTGTTGGTCATATGTTTTAGACTGTAACTATGTTTTAGATGATCCATATATGTAAATCGACTAGAATGACATGTAGAATCAAATGGTCCACTTTATTTTTCTTTCTAATAAATATAAAATGTGTTTAGTACAGATATGTACCAATTCGGAAATTAACATTTGGGGTCATTTTGAAAATGATATATGTTGTTTCCGACCTCATTTAAAATGCCTAGTTGTGTAGTTTATTTATGCTTCACCGCTTGCCATGTTAAACAACACTTAACATTGTCATGTACCTAAACGGGAGTGAACTAAATAATTCAAATATGGAGTTTCATCAATATGCAATGAGTTGAATGTTGAGCTTCATTTAATTTGTAGTAACAAAATGTTGTGCTTTGTCATGTCGTGAATATTTAAATGGACATGCATCATAATTTCTAGCACATCATATCATGAGTATGTTGTGGTGTTTCTCGTGTGTTGATTGTTTTTTCCAGATTGTTTCTTCTTGATAGAGTTTTGATCCGCCTCATATAGAGTGTGGAGTCGTTTGACTACGTTGTTTCGTCTGCTTCACGGATTTGTTCTTCTTCCAAGCGGGATCACACACAACACGATCATTTCCCTAGATACCACTACTATCATTGCTATGCTAGTTGTCACGTTCCTACCTCTATGTCTCACTGCCTACCACATGTTATGTCAAGCCTCCCAACATTGCCATGAAAAGCCTCTAACCCTTCCACAACCTAACAAACCCTTGTTTGGCAATGATACCGCTTGCTCAGCCTTCTTATAGCATTGCCTGTTGCAGGTGTAGTTGCTTCCATATGCCAACATGGATTATTTATTATATCACCATATAATTTCTATTTAATTTAATGCACTTGTATACTTGGTAAAATGTGAAGGATTGGCCTAATAGCCTGGTGTTTTGGTCCATCTTTACAGCCCTAGTTACTTGTGTACCAGTGTTATGTTTCATAATTGAGCACTCCTAACATGCTTGGGCGGCCATGCTGGATTTGTTTTACCTTTCTTGAACGTCGTGTATGAGGAATTCTGAGGATACTTTGGTCTATCTCGAGGTTGAGGTTTTCCACCAGGAATTCGAGGAGATCGTGGGTTTTATGTGGTTGAGGTCTCCGACGCAGTTTGTGTAATTTTGTCATGGACTAGTTGGAGCACCCCTACAGGGTTAAATCTTTCAGAAAGCCATGCCCGCAATTATGTGGCTACTTGAAAACTTTGTTTAACACCCAGTCATAGACTTGAAGTAAACTTAATTAAAACATGCCAACTGTGTGCGTAACCGTGACTGTCTCTACTCGTGGTTCTGAATTTGAGAGAGGACACGGTGGGGTTATGTTTGACGTAAATAGGTATTCATGATCATTTTGTGATCATTCTAGTTCACGTCCGTTTATGCGTAAATCACCCCCCTTTTATTCTTGTACTCGTAAGTTAGACACTCAAATAAAATGCTTAGTTGCTTGCTTCAGCCTCACCAATTAACCATACCTCACCCATTAAGTTTTGCTAGTCTTGATACCTTTGGAAATGAGATTGTTGAGTCCCCGTGGCTCACAGATTACTACAAAAATAGTTGCAGGTACAGTTAAAGTGATACTTTCACGTGAGCGCGATGATTGTTCTATTTGGAGTTTTCTTCTTCTTCTTCATCAATCTACAACGGGTTCCAGGCCGACAGCCTGGGATAGTAAGGATGGACGTTGTTCTTTTGTCGTTTGTTTTCGTTCGTAGTCGGACCCTGCTCTTCTATATGGTGATTGTATATATTGTTGTATTGTGTTGTTCATGTTGTGAGTGGAAGCCAATTCCATATACGCATCTCTTCTATACATGTATCTGTAACGATATCCATTCTTGTAACACGACGAGGTGCGCTTCTATCCCTGTCGAGGTCCTCAAGCCAAAATAAGGATAGGATCGCATCTTGGGCGTTACAAGTTGGTATCAGAGCAGTACCAACCTAGGAACCCCCTTGATTGATCGAACTTAGTTGAGTCGAGTCCAGTAAAAAAACTACTTTGAGTCTAGTTATATATCAGAGAGTAGGATTCTTTTTACTCCTCCTCTATGCTCTGGTGAGGAATCTTGACGTAGGAATTTTAATTCTATCCCTCTTCTTGTTCAGTTTTTTTCTTAGGATCACGCGGGTATTTTGGAATCTATATAATGTCGATGTGATGGAGTTCTCACTTGGTGCCTCCTGTTTGGCTTGATTTCTTCCGGGGAGTTGAGCTTCGGGGGATTCTTGTCACACTCGCTATCATTCAGTTTCCTTAGTATCTCAGGACGGATGATGTTTGGAATTGCTTCAATACTCTTTGTGGCGAGAGGAGTTTGGCGTCACCTAGTATTGGGGAGAGCATCGAGATGTACTACCATAATTGGTATCATTGTGATTATGAGGGTTTGAAGTAGATGAGTTTCTGAGATCTCTGGTTATGTGTTGATGGATGTGATACACTCGACGGGTAATATTATTGCTAGGAGTTGAGTGATGGATTTTACTCCTTGTCTCCGTTGGACGAGACTGGATAACCAGAAATATTTGGGGAGTTCTTACGTGGGAATTCAAGTAGTTACCTAGAATTATCTTCCAATAGATGCATGATGTGAGATTGGGGTTCGACACCCATAGGAATCGTTTGTTCACATATGCTCTGTCAAGCCTTGTAGTTCGCTACGCCTAGGGAGCATATTTGAGCGTCATTTTAATATGACAATTCAATGTACGTTCGAGCACGTGCGAACCTTACCACAAAAATATCAAGCGAAATCTCTCACATATATTTGTTTCTGGCTTGTTTTGTAAGTCTCATCCTTCGTTTTGTTGGAGTTTGGCAATTCAAGTTGCTTCGATATCAACTGTTGTTCTTATATTTATATGGGTATGCTATTCCTTTAGATCAACCGAAATTGTCATGTCAATTCTTTTTCAACTGGTGTGCTTCTCGTCAAGTAATTCAATCCTTTTCAATATTTGCAAGATCAATCCCTCATTTCTTTCCGGAGTTCATCTCATCTATCCCAAGTTATCTTTGTTTTTTCCCACCGTCCTGCACTTTTTTCTTCAATGATTTAATTCTCATCCAAGTGTCTTTCTTTTCATTCTTGATTCTGCTATCTTTTCCTCCATATTCTATCCGGTGATTCACTTTAAATATTCTCAGGAGTTTCGAGTTCATCAATCTTAATTCTTGTTTTCTCTCCGATGGATTCAGTTCAAATTGTAGATCTTCATAATATCCTCTTCATTCGCTAGTTCTTTCCCATGTTGGAAATTCTTAGCCAAGCCTCCCTTGTGTTTTCATCCATCTCTAATCTATCCGGAGTGCTGAAGATATCTCAAAATATTTCTGTTTCATTCAATCCTTTCAATTATTTTGAGGTTCTCACCTCATCAAGCTTTCATTTGTACCAGTGAAATCTCTCTTCCTTAGCAATCATTTCAACGGTGTTCTCTTTAAGTGGGCCCATAACCCACATGTTCTTCTCCAAGATCTTAGCTAGCTTTTCGAATCTTTCCGTAGATCTCAAGATCTTTGCAATTGTGACGTAAGTATGGATTCCATCAGTCATATTCCATCTCCAAGATCTGTTCGAATGAATTTTCATCGTTTGCTCAACCTTTCCTTATTTCATTATTCTGGAGTGTCTCAGTAATTCTTGATGACGCTTCTTGTCATCATTCTCTGCATTGAAGATTGAATAAGTGGATCTCTTAAATCTTGTCCATTCTTTTGAAGATTGTCATCTCAGCTTCGTGCTCTTTCTCAAATTGTTTTCGATTATGAGTAATTCCTTCCATATCTATCCGATGCACTCCAGAGGTGTTTTCGTTTCTCGATCCTCCGAAGGCCATCATTTCAGAAGATTTCTTCTATCTCAGCTTTCAGCTTTGATTCTCAAATTCTTCTCAATTGTGTCTCTTCGTTTGGATCTCAAATATTTCGGTGCCTCATTCAAGTTTTCTATTAGGCAGATCATATTCTCTTCATTCTCATGTATCTCCATTCATTCTTGGTATCCATATTCATTTGTGATGTCTTACCGGTGGTTCATCCAAAGCTTCTTTAATTTTGTGCTCTATCTCTCTCTTCAATCTTTTCAAAAAGAATAAGTGGTATGCTAAATCTGTTGCTTGCTATCAATTTAACTTGATGAAGGATAAGCATAACATAATTATAATTCTTGTTTTTTTCAAAGTGATTTCAATCTTTCTTCCAGAGTTGTTCATGATATCAATTCTCAATTCTAAGTTCTTCATTTTTTCTTTCCGGAGCTCCAAATTTTCTGAAGTATCTCTTTGTGAAGTTCCTTCTAAATCTTTGCAAGGCCGCAATCTTATTCTTTTTCATCCATCATTTCTTTTCTATCATCTTTTCATTCCGGAGTTCTTCCAAGGATTCTTCATGGTGGTTCGTTAATGATGTAGTTCTTTTCGAAATATTCTTCAAGATTCTTGTGGTGGTACCTCAAGTTTTTTTCTCTTACATCTCAAAGTGCAATTCTTCCTCCTTTAATCTTTGATATGTTGTTATATCATTCTTGATTCATGAGGAGTCTCGAAGAGAATTTGGTTCAAGAATGAGATAACTAAACCCATGGTTTCTTCATTGAAGCTATCTTTGATTGGATTTCACCTAAAGTTTTTCCTTAAGATTGTTTCTATTATGATGATTATCACTGATCCAAGTTCTCAATCTATCCTCTTGGTGAAAGAAGTTTTTCATATCTTGTTGCTCCCAAGCAATCTTTGTTTTTGTTAGTGGTTGGTTGGCACCTCGTAATTTTGGGATGGTGTCCATAATCCCACAACAAGCTTGTTCTTTTCATTGTTGATTTCCAACAACTATGTTCAATCCTCCTTTCTAAGGATTCTTTTCAAGTTCAATTATGGTGGAAGTTGTCATTTTCTTATGAGCTAAATGATTAAGTTTCTATTCTTTGTTCCGGAGGCTTTGTGATGTTTCTTTCTTTCACCCATCATCTTGTTTTATCAATATCATGTTATTCCCTTGCTTGTCCATTTAATCGGAGTGTTGTGTAATCTTTTCAATTATTTCCATCTTATCAAGTTTTGCTTCGATTTCCTACCGAAGTGCTGCCGAAATTTCTTTTGAATTCTTGTTGTTTCTCATGCCATTCTTCATCTCTTGGCAACTTTCAAGATTCTTTGGTTTCACTCGTTTGTCTAAGAAGCAACTAAGTTTTACCTCTTTATTTCCTCTTCCTCTTCCAATTTTCATTCTTAAATCTTGGGTCGACATCTCTTGTTAGTGTAAGAGAGTTGAAACATCCCGGAACCGGCGCTCCACAAGATTCCCCATTTATTTCGTTATTGTCGTGTAATTTATTTAGTTGTCGCAATCATCATTGCATAATGTGCATCATCAATATTGCATCGCCACTCCATTGTTGTCATTTTTCAAAACTTGCATCCGTTATTTGTCGCCGGTTCTTTCCATTTTTGTCGTAGACAATTTTGGGACCAACCACACTTGCACACGCCACCGACTTCATTAAAATATTGTTTTTAAAATTGTGTATAAAACTTTCTTGGATTGGGTTGAAACTTGGCATGCAGTCTTATTATAGTGTCACTACTAGAAAATAATTTGTTGCCATCTGCCTAGTCTTTGCCGTCTGCTAGCTGATGGCAAAGAGTGTCTTTGCCGTCAGCTTCAGCAAAACAGACGGCAAAGCACAGGCTGATGGCATAAAGTCTTTTTGCCATATGTCACATCTTTGCCGTCTGCTAGCGGACGGCAAAGAGTCCAGAGGCAGACGGCAAAGATATAGGTAGGCCCACCTGACCGCGGGGTGGCTAGGTCAAACTCGAGTCAGACCTTTGCCGTGTGCTAGCGGACGGGAAAGAGTCCGGAGGCAGACGGCAAAGAGTCTAGACTCTTTGCCGTCCGCCGGCAGACGGCAATGCTCTAACGCCGTTAACGGCTCGTTCCCCCCCCCCCCACCCCGCCCCCCTCTCTCTCTGTAACGGTCACCCCGCGCGCCCCTCTCTCTCTCGCTCCCCACCCCGCGCGCCCCTCTCTCTGTAACGGCCGCCGCAACCACCGTCGCGCCGCCGCCCCCGTCGCGTCGCCGCCCCTATCACCCCTGCCGCCTCCCCTGTCACCCCCACTGCCGCCCCTGTCGCCCCCGCCGCCGCCCCTCTCTCTCTCTCCCCCCACCTCGCCCCCGCTGCCGCTGCCGCACCACCATCGCGCCGCCGCCCTGGCGCCTGTCACATCCCTGACACCTTAAGCAAGTTAGTCTTGTGCTCATGTCGTCTTTGCATTTGCATCTAAGAATTTTCCAACAAGATCAAGAAAGTGGTAAAGGAAAAACTCAAAACCCTAGCCACTACTTTAAATAAAGGAAATATCAAACTAGTTAAAATCAATGAACCCAAAATGGCCTCAAGAAAAGTTCAACCTTTCTGATAAATCATGAAAGTAAATGAGCAATGAAGAAAACATTTTTCTTGACACTATAAGCATTTTAAATAAATGCAAAAAGCTACTGGTTTCAAAATTTAAATTTGAAATCAGAAACTTTAAACTTTCAAAATTGTTGAAAACTTTAGGAATGTTTGGAAATATTCCAACAAATATTCTAGGGTGTTTAAAATAATTTTTACAAACTATTTGGGAGCTGAAATAAATAGCAAGTTATTGAAATAGCCAAAACAGAAAAAAAAAGGGAAAAGAAGTTACCTGTCGCTCACCTGGCCCGGCCCATCTCAGCTCCTGTCGTCTTCCTCCCTCGCCAGTGGGCAGCAGGAGGTGGCCGCCGCGTACTCCGGCGCGGCCACGCACCTGTGCGCCTGCCTGGCCGCCGCCTCGCGCTGGCAAGCTCGGGGATAAGCTCCCCGAGCCCGTGGCTATCCATTCCCAACGCCAGTTCTCCCCCTCCTCTCGAATCTCTCCTCCCTCCTTCTGCCGCCATTGGAGCCCGAGCAGAGCTCGAGCTCGCCGTCGATCTAGCCGCCCCTTCTCCCTTCCGAGCCACGCATTAGCTCCGCCGCATCCCCCTGAAGCTCCCTAGCCACGAGCCCGACGCCGAGATGCAGTGAAACGACGAGGAGCTGTCGTCTTCTTCCTCGGGTCACCGAAGATCGCCGCTGGCGTTCTCCCTCTCCAGGCCGTCCCCGAGCAGACTAGCGCCACCACTGCACCCCCCGTGAGCATGCGGTCATTTCCCCTAAGATATCCCCGTCGATCCCCTCCTCTAGCCCTAGTTCCACCGGAGCCCAGCAAGATCCGCCGCTGCAACTCGTCGCCGGTAGCCCTCCGGTGATCAGCTCGTCCTTCCGAGGCCACCGGCAGTTTCAGGCCGTCGCGTAGATGCCATAGGAGCTAAGTTCCATGCGTAGTTCCCTCGGAATCAAAGACCCCGATGACGCCCGAGCCTTGGCCGCCGCCGAGCTCGTCGCCGGCGTCATCTCCGGCCAGATCAGCCCCGGCTAAGTGCAGAAATGGAGCTGCAGGAGATGTGTCGTTCCTCTGGTGCTCTCCGCGCAGCGTTTGGCCCCCCGTGTGCCGTTTTCGAGCCCCTCCTCCGTTCTGGTGGTCGCCGGAGGCTCCCCGCCGGCGAGCACGACCTCGCCGCCGGTGGATCTCAGCTGGCCTGAGCCACTGACGGGTGGGGCCAGCCTCTGAACAGTTTAGAAATAATGAAAATAAATCAAATAAGTTAATAAGACACTGACATGTGGGTCCAGTAAGATTAATCAGTTAATTAAGTTTAATCTTAAACTAAAATTGACCAGAGACACTGACCAGTGGGTCCCACTGGTCAGGTTTGAATTTCAACGGCCAGTTGGACCTGCTGATGTCATGCTGATGCAGTAAAAGGATTTTCCAGTATAAAAATAATTCCAGAAATGTTTAAAACTTCAAAAATTCATATAAATTAATCTGTAACTCCACTGAAAATAATTTATATATGAAAAAGTATCAGAAAAATTCAAGGAATCTGAATATGCTATTTTCAATCATGTTTGAAAAAGTTACAGAACCCAAACATGTAGATTAATGAATAAGTTAATTCTTATAATTACTTTATAAATGGAATTTGGAAAATATTCAAATTTCATTACGAATGACATGATCAAACATTGTTCTAAAAACAAACTAGTACCTTAACATGACATCTCATGCATGCTAACATCAAGTTGATTCGAGCATCAGGTCGAATCAATTAAATCGGTATCCGAGAAGACCTCGTTTGAATTGATATTTGAATGTGATTCAAATCAACTTCAAACCTAATACATGTTGATTATAATAGTTTATCACTTTGCTTTCTCATGCCATGCTCATGCATCATCTTGTTTGCATATGATTGTTATTGATTGTTGCCATTCATTTCGGTAGGCTCCGCACCCCCGGATTCCACCGAATATCCGTCTGACGGATATTGTCCCTCCTCTGAGCAACAAGGCAAGCAACCATTTTGATCATCCCGATAAATCCCATGTTCTTGCTCCTGCACTTGTTTATTGCATTAGGATCAAATGCTTCAACTGCTTTTGCCACGTTAGTTGATCCCACTTCCTTTGCATGACCTATCCTTGTCACAGTAAATAGCCGAACCTTGCAACCTAGCATACCTGGTAGTTGCTTGAGCCATGATGTGCCTTTTCCTGCTATGCATGCTATGCTTAGAGTTGTGTATGGTTTGTCATCTGGGAGATGAACAGAATTGTGAGAATGCGTTCGGTAAGCAAAGGTTGTGTGTTGAACCTGATTTGGTAAAGGTACCGGTGAAAGATTGTGTAGGAGTACATGGCGGGTTCTTTCATTGGAACCGTCCTTAGGAACTGAGTTCCGTGTATGTAATCCAAGACTAGATACTACCACACGTTGGGATACTTAATTGACCCTCTCGACTTATTAATCGCTTAGTACTCGGTCCAGGAGTTGCAAGTAGCTTCTCGTGTTTATAGTCATGCTGGAGGCTGTGCATAGTACTGACCTGAGAGGTGGGTTGTGATGCGGTAGGCAGTGGCACGGTGTACCAAGTGGCACCCAGATGGTGGGCTTGGGAACCTTGGGCACATCGTTTGAGGCCGTGGCGGAAACCTCGGCCGGACTTCCGTACGGGTTACTCTCAGATAGGCGATAAACCTGGACTAGGTACTAGTGTGGTTAACGGTCGTGGCCGACACCCTCGCTAGGCTTCCGCTTGAAGGTTGCCGAGGTGCATGACGTGCACATGGCGATAAGTGGCGAGAGCGTGTGTGACGAAGTACACCCCTGCAGGGTTATGATCTATTCGAATAGCAGCGTCCGCGGATATGGACTACTTGGAGACATATGTTGTTCATAGATAACTTCAATGGCTACTCATAAAATTGTCAAGATAAGCGTGAGTGTCGTGGACGGCAATTCCGTATGGAGACGGAATGATTCCACGATAGTGTATTGCTGTGGTGTTAGTGGACTCGTGTGCGAGAAATCAAGTTGTCAAAAATTATTTCAAAATGCAAGTTGTCTTGCCACGAGTCAAATGCTAGCTTTCCGCATGAAACCCCACAATACTCTTTTGATACCTTGCATGAGTAGTTAGATATCCTAAAGTCTTGCTGAGTACCTTCGTACTCATGTTTGCTTAATAGATGTTGCAGAGGTTGCTAATGACCCTAATGGAGGGTTCTTCGTAGACATCGACGATGATGAGTAGCTGGTGTGCCAGCTACGATCTGGCCCTACGTTGGATGTGTAGAATAGTCAGGCCATGTGCCTTCTAGTTGCCCTGTCTGTACTCAGACAGTTTAATCTCTTCCGCTGGCTTGTAACTGAATGACTGCTATTATGGGTCATGAGACCCTTAATGTGTAATATTATGTGTGTGGCTCTTCCGAGCCTCTAAAATAAAGCTTGTATGTTTATGGTTATGTTGTGATGCCATCGATGTATCTATACATATCGGTATGTCATGCGTACGTGTGTCGTACTTGATATGTATGGGCTTCGATTACCTAGTCGTGAACTTTAGTAGCACTCCTTACAAGGAAATGCCCCGTTGTGATCCAACGAGCCTTGGTAGTTCGCTACTGCTCCGGACACATTGGTTGACCGGCATGTGTCCTTCTTAGCTGATGTGTTTGTCCCCTTTGGGGAAATGTCACGCGATGTAATGGAGTCCTTGTAGCTTGCTACGACTCGTCTACATTCGCTGATGACCGACACCTGCTTTGTTGGGTCATGTATGCCTGTCCTTGTGCGGTACTGCCACTTTGGTTTATGACTAGACATGTCGATCCGGGTTCTTTGACATTGGGATGCTAGCGACACTATTGCATACGTGAGTCAAAAGACGCAAACGGTCCCGGCTAAGGTAAGGCTGCAGCCGTGGAGTTAACCGTGCGTGAGACCGCAAAGGGATGCGATGTGTTACAGGCTGGATTCCTATGGCTTAGGATCGGGGTCCCGACAGCGCCGCCCCGCCACCCCCAACACCCCGGCCCCTCCACAGCCGCCCCTCTCGGTGAGCCCCCACACCCCCACCCCCACCCCCCACCCGCATTATTTTTTAGTAGTTTTATTATTTTTTAGTAGTTTTAGTAGTTGTTATTGTTAGTAGTTTTAGTGGTAGATTTAGTTAGGTTAGTAGTTTTAGTTAGGTTAGTTAGTTTTAGTAGTAGTTTTAGTTAGGTTAGTTAGTTTTAGTAGTTTTAGTGGTAGATTTAGTTAGGTTAGTAGTTTTAGGTAGATTTAGTTTTAGTAGTTGTTATTGTTAAGAAGGAGAAAAAGTAAAGAAGAAGAGAAGAAGAAGAGAAGAAGAAGAGAAAAAGAGAATAAGAAAAAAATAAGAAGGAGAAGAAGAGAAAAAAGAAGAAGAAGTTGATTTTTTATTGTTTGGTATTTAGTGGTAGCTAGATTCTTTTTTAGTTACTTAGTGGTAGATTCTGTTTTTGTTATAGTGGTAGATTTTGTTTTTGTTATTTTTTTGCTGTTTAGTGCTATCTAGGTTTAGCGATAGGTTTAGTTAGCTTGGTTAGTTAGGTTAGTTAGTTAGTTAGCTTACTAGAAAGAATAGGAAGAAGAGGAGGAGGAGGAGGAGAAGAGGAGAAGAGGAGGAGGAGGAGGAGAAGAAGAAGAAGAAGAATAGGAGGAGGAGAACACAAAAAGAAGATCACATGTTTGGTATTTAGTTGTTTGGAATTAATTAGTAGTTTTACTGGTAGATTCAGTTAGTTAATTAGTAGATTTAGTGGTAGATTCTGTTAGTTTATTCGCCCATCATTATTGCTTAGGTTCAAGACTACTTCAAAGAAGATCACATGTTCTTTTGTTGAAATCAACTCTGTCAAAATAATGTATCGTCTATATTTATTGGTACCGGAGCAAAACAGGACAACTTAAATAATATTGCCATCCTCAAATGTAGAAAATATCGAAAAGTTTTATATAACCTGAAAAGTAGTATAGGTAACCTGGAAAGTCCTCTGGACCAAAAGGGCAACTTCTGGACCTGCGAACTTTGCGTGGTAGGTGCATGTCCATGCACCAGGGTAATTATCCCAACAATGACATAATTAGCCCATTTAGCTCCAAAATACCATAATTACCTCAAAATGGCATAAGAACCTTGGTTAGCTCATTAATATTATATACTTAGCTTGTTTTCCTCTAAAATGGGATAATTAGCCCATTTAGCTCAGAAAATACATAATTAGGTAATTTAGCTCCAACAAGAGGAGAAGAGGAGAAGAAATAGGCAAAATGAAAAGAAAGAAGAAGAAGAAGAGAAGAAGAAGAAGAGAAGAAGGAGAAGGACGAGGAGGAGGAGGAGGAGAAGGCCAAGGACCTTCTAGTCCTTCTCCTCCTCCTCCTTCTCCTCCTTCTCCTCCTTGTTCTTGATTTCTTCTTCTTCTCCTCCTCCTCCTCTTTCTTCTCCTCTTTCATATTATCCTTGCTTTAATTAACCCAACAATGACATAATTAGCCCATTTAGCTCCAAAATACCATAATAAGCTCAAAATGGCATAAGAACCTTGGTTAGCTCATTAATATTATATACTTAGCTTGTTTTCCTCTAAAATGGATAATTAGCCCATTTAGCTCAAAAAAGACATAATTAGGTAATTTAGCTCCAACAAGAGGAGAAGAGGAGAAGAAATAGTCAAAATGAAAAGAAAGATGAAGAAGAAGAAGAGAAGAAGAAGAAGAGAAGAAGGAGAAGGAGGAGGACGAGGACGAGGACGAGGAGGAGAAGGCCAAGGACCTTCTAGTCCTTCTCCTCCTCCTCCTTCTCCTCCTTCTCCTCCTTCTTCTTGATTTCTTCTTCTTCTCTTTCTTCTCCTCTTTCATATTATCCTTGCTTTAATTTCCGCAACAATGACATAATTAGCCCATTTAGCTCCAAAATGCCATAATAACCTCAAAATGGCATAAGAGCCTTGGTTAGCTCATGAATATTATATACTTAGCTTGTTTTCCTCTAAAATGACATAATTGGAATATTTGTGTTGATCGGGTGGATTTACATGTGATAGTTGTCTCATCGCTGTGAGGTCTGCTGTGCAAAGACCTCCCGTGCGTTGTACGAGCTCCGCCCCTGCATTCGTGGGTCAGTAAAAAATTTATCTCCTCCCCGCCCCTTCATTTACTGTAGCTCGGTTACCGGATGAACATTTCTATATTTAGGTAATTCAATTAATTTATCAGTATGCGTGACCAGTATGCGTCTCCTGTTCGAAAGGGCGACATCTATAAATATGCATGTCTTTGCATATTTATAACCGCCATCCTTTCGAATTGTCCAACATTATCCATGGACAGCCCGAGTATGTGTAGATTGGGTTCGTTTTCCCATATGCTGTGCTCTAGATCCGATGCGGAATTTTGTCAGTGCCTCCCTGTTGTTCTCCGGATGCACATCCTCTCTGTTTATTGCGGAGACGTGTATCAGGAGAACAGCGGGGAGGTGTTGCCGAAATTTTGCGTTGGATCCGGAGCAGAGCATGGGAAAACGAACCCAATCTACACATACTCGGGTGGGATTAGGACCTATCTTTACCTATTAGCGTGTAGGCTGCCTGGACGTAATAAAAATGGCGAACCTGATTAACCGATGAATATAAATGCTAAATTATATATAAATATATTTCCTCTGTCTTTAGTAGCTACGCAAGATGAGTGATCGTGCGTGGATGTATACCGGTCACCCTAGTCAGAAAGAGATGACGAAAGAATGGTTTTTAAAAACAAAGGAATTTGTGAAAGCCGCATTCGCAAATGGCCAGGAAAGAAACTATTGCCCCTGTCCTGGATGCGACAACTATAAAAAGACGACAGAGGCTGTAATGATTAAACACCTGCAGAGGAGGGGTTTTAAGCCTAATTATACGGTGTGGACATTTCATGGTGAGTCTATACAACGCACAAGAGCTGAGGTGGTCCGTCGTCGCACGGACGAGCATGGTACCGGGATCGAAGACATGGTGCAAGACTTTGATGATGCTCGGGATTCGGAAGATGAGATGGAGGAATCTGCAAAGGCCTTTTATGAAATGTTGGAGTCTTCAAAACGTCCTCTCCATGAGCACACTGAGCTCTGTCAGCTAGATGCAATTGCACAAGTAATGGTTGTGAAGGCTCAGTTCAACTTGGGAAGGGAATGCTACGACGCGATGATGACACTATTTGGACGTTTCCTACCCAAAGGCCATGTCATGCCTGCAAACCTGTACGAGTCGGACAAAATACTTCGTGGACAAAATACTGCATGTGAGAAAGGATGTGTCTTATTTAGGAAGGAGTATGCACACTTGGACTATTGTCCCAATTGCGTGTCTTGCAGGTATCTTGTGGTAGACAACGGTATGGGTGAGAAGAGGCAGACCAAAATCGCAGTTAGTGTTCTTCGGTATATGCCAATCGTACCAAGACTTCAACATCTTTTCATGGTCGAAGAGACAACCAAACAGATGACATGGCACAAATTGGGCAAAAGAACCGAACTAGATGCGGATGGGAATAAGATGATGGTACACACATCGGATGGGGAAGCGTGGAAACATTTCGATGGATTCCATCAGGATAAAGCGGCATATCCAAGGAATCCTCGAGTCTGCGCCACCACGGATGGTTTTAATCCCTTCGGCATGACGGCAACCCAATACAGTTGTTGGCCTGTATTTGTCATTCCACTCAATCTCCCCCCCGGGCAGATTATGCAAAGAAAGAACATATTTCTGACGTTGATAATTCCAGGGCCCAATTATTCGGGGAAGAATATGAATGTGTACCTGCAACCGCTTAAGGATGAATTGGAAGAAGCTTGGAAAAATGGGGTCAAGACATACGATGCCGCTAGAAAAGAAAACTTCAAAATGCATGTGTGGTACATGTACTCTATGCATGACTTGCCAGCGTATGCGCTATTCGCTGGATGGTGTGTGCATGGAAGGTTCCCGTGCCTGCAATGCAAGGCAGCTCTTCAGTTTCATTGGTTGCAGGAGGGTCGGAAGTATTCTTGCTTTGACTTGCATAGACAGTTCCTGGATCCTGACCATTAGTTCAGAAAAGACAAGAAGAACTTTACCAAAGGTAAAGTTGTCAAAAACTTGGCATCACCTGCGTTCACAGGCCAACAGATCCTGGATCAGTTAAACGCCCTTGATCCTGATCCACAGCATCCAGGGTATTTCAAGGGGTATAATTCAAAACACGCCACGACTCACAAGCCATGCTTCTGGGATCTGCCTTACTTCCAAGACCTCCTTCTTCCACACAATATCGACATGATGCACACTGAAAAGAATATCGGAGAGGCTATTTTTTGGTACATTGTTCGACATAGATGGGAAGACAAAGGATAATATTAAGGCTAGAGTCGATCAAGAGACACTATGTCATAGACCGTTACAAAACATGCGAGAAGGCAAAGGAAAGCAGAAGTGGTCGAAGCCAAAGGCCTGGTTCAATCTTGGAAGGCCAGCTATGAGGGAAATTATCTTGTGGGTCAAAATGCACTTGATGTTCCCCGATGGGTATGCATCGAATCTAAAGAGGGGAGCGAGTCTTGAAAAATTAAAAATCTTTGGTCTCAAGAGTCATGATTGGCACATATGGCTAGAGCGGGTAATGTCGGTGATGTTACGTGGCTTTATTCCTGAGGATGAATGGCTAGTACTGGCGGAGCTGAGCTATTTCTTCCGTGTTCTTTGTGTGTAAGAATTGTCGCCTGGCGTGGTAGAAGACATGGAGGAGTTTGCATCGGAGTTGTTGTGCAAGTTAGAGAAGATCTTTCCACTGGGCTTCTTTAATCCAATGCAGCATTTGATTTTACATCTACCGACCGAGGCAAGATTGGGTGGGCCCGTGCAAGATCGTTGGTGCTATGCAACTGAGAGGATGCAGAAGACCCTTCAAGCTAAATGTAAAAATAAGCGTAGAATTGAAGCATCGATGGCTGAGGCATTCATTACTGAGGAGTTGGCAAACTTTGTGACAGCACACTACGAAACCAAAAATCATCATTTGCATAATCCGAAGCCTCGGCACAATGATGGAGACCCTAAAAAAGGTGGGTCCAACCTCAACCTATTCAAAGGGAAGCTCAAACCAGCCGGTGCTTCGAAACCAATAACGTTGGATATCGAAGAATGGCAGAACATTTCGTTGTATATCTTCAACAACCTAACAGAAGTGCGGCCGTACATCGAGTGAGTTCTCGGCACATTTTCTCGTAACTTCTAATTCATTTGGACTGCTCTTATTCCCGGATATTTCAAACAGCCATTACGTCGTCAAATTCTTGGATGGAGCGGTGATCGAAAATGATTCCGTGGAAGAGTATGAGCTTCTGTCAAAGACAGGAGGCGGCTATCCCGGTTTCATCTCCTGGTTCAAACAAACGGTAATTATCAATAATGGACCATTTCATTCTGGGTCTAACTTGCGGCTAATGCAACAACCGTTTCGTATTAAACTTGTATGCTAATTCAGAGTCTATGGACGCCAAATTGAGACAAGTCGCTAATGGTTTTGACTATAAGGTTCGTTCATTTGAGAAATACAACATCAACGGGTATCTCTTTCGTACCTTTGGCAAAGAGCTATCTATGCCCGACCACAAATCTACAAATTGTGGTGTCTCTGCTATCGGCAAAGGTGTTATCCAGTATTATGCAAGAGTTGAAGAAATTTATGAACTTCAATTCTATGGTGAAAACCCACCGGACGTCGTAGTCTTCAAATGTTATTGGTTCCAGCCGAAAAAGACTAGAAGGACTCATGAACATATAGGACTAGTCGAAATCAATCCAAACACCCATTTAGATGTTCCCCATGTCTATATTACGGCTCAACAGGCAACCCAAGTTTTCTACCGTGGGCATGCCAAACGGATAAGAATCTGGAAGGTTGATATGTTGTTTATGAAGTGCCGCCACATGTCAGACCACCTCTCCCAAATGAACAGGATTATGAACCTCACATTAACCCAGACACATATGATGGAGAATTCTTCCAAGAAACACGTCTTTCCAAGAAACGTTTCAAGAACCGCCGTGCTTCATCCAAGAACATGGAAGTAGACAGCGACAATGAATCCGACTCCAGCCCTGTGCCGGAACCAGAATACCTGGAACTCGTAGAGGTTACTGATGTGGATGACCTGTCAATGCTTCAACGATTAAAGGAAGGCCTTTCACAACTTCACGCCGTTGAACCCGATGAGCACGTCCTTCATGAAGACATGCGTGATAGTGATAATGATGATGCATTTATTGATGATGATTATTAGTTTGTAAGATTCACAACTTAAATTATATATTTTTTAATCTTTATTATTCATGTACATATTATTATTCATGTCAGTCATTCATTTTTTTATGTTGTACTAATTTCTTTTAATCTTTATCATGGCAGGTGTTGAAAGATGGTGGGCGTGGGTCCAGAGCGCTCGACGGGTTCTTCCCAGGCGCCCCGCACGAGGGGTGGTACTTCCCTTCCACCCCTATCTCTCCGTAGAGCCTTGGCAGACAGTCTTTCGACACCAGCCGTGGGTTCTTCTTCGTTGGCGGCATTGCCGACTGGGAGAGGTGTTGGTCGGGTAGGGAAGAAGGGGAAGGGTACAGGGAGAGGTGGTGGCCGCGGAAGATCCAGGAGGACTGTTGAGCCGTCCTCGCCACCACCACCAGCTCATTCACCCGAGCATAGGAGTAGTATGGTCGACCCGTTTGCGGAGGAGGCTATGGGGACTCCGGTCCAGGAGCCTGGTGTTCACGGGCATTCGTCCCATGAGACTCCGGTCTAGGAGCAGCCTCGGGTCGAGGTGCATTCGGCCCAGGAGCAGCCGGAGGAGACTACGGTTCCGGAGGCTTCACCCGACATGGAGAGGCCCGGATGGGAGACCTGGCCGGATCGTACCGAGTTGCCGGATTCGACCGAGGGTCCGGGTGGCTCAGGGGGCGGGGATGGCGGGGATGACCTTAGGGATAGTGAGGGCGATGTGCAGGTGGACAGGGCCACCGTGTACAAGTGTGGTAGTACACGTCTCCCGGTCGCCCCGGCTACCCGCGAGCAGAGGCCGGTGATTAAACGTGAAGGAGATAGGTAAGTACATTTACCCTTTTTTAGCTTTTGCCTTCAAGTTTGTTCAAATATCTAATACGCTGACCTTATCATACTGCAGGGGATGGGTACACCCTCTTGGAGTCCGCAGGCCGAACTCCATCCTTGGTGTGCTTTGCCGGACAAATTTCCCGGGGTTTGTCACGTTGCCTGGTGAGGGTCAGGTTCCTACACTAGGATTTACTTGGGAGCACTACCAGGTTGCGCAGGCCCCGCCGGAGGAGATTATAGATGGTGTCTTGTGCCACACGAGGACCGAGATGGTGATCAAGAGCTTTTGGGTAAATTATCCTTTTACAGAATCTAAAATTAACAATATAGCTAATTATTGTACTAACCGGTGTTTTCACGTTTGATTGCAGACCTTCTGTACGTGTGAGGATGGATATGAGGAGGAGGCGGCCAGGGTTCTCGAGGTCGAGTGTAGGCGGTTACTACAGAACTTGTGCCACGAGGCTCGGCCGCAGGCTATTCGAGATTACTACGCCACGCGTGGTATTAAGAAGCAGAAGAAGGATTGCCGCGGAAAGTTTCTGAAGAAGGAGCAATACATGAAGGTAATTACCTATTCTTAAGTCCTTCTACGTAGTTTTCCTGATTTCATTCATAGGCGTAGCGCTGAAAATTCTTTCTAATAACTTACAGGTGCCCCTGAAATGGTGTGCGGATAAGATGGATTGTTGGGAGGCGTTGGTTGATGAGTGGTGCACAGGTAGCTGGCGAGCCATCCACGAGAATGCGAAGGATCGGCGTAGCCAAATGGTTGGTGTCCCACACCATCAAGGCAGCGCCAACTTACTTCAGTTTGGACGAAACTGGGTATGTGATTTGCTTCATGATTCATGCAATTCATTCTTGATGCTAATATTTTGCTCCTCTCTTTTAGGCACATCACAATAAGACTGAGATGCCACACTTGTACGACCTTTATGGCATGGCCCGTACTGCCTCATACAAGAAGGCGAAGGCATTCTTTGAGTCTGACCTGGATGATTCCAATAACTTCACCAACATATCATCCCACTAGAAGCTCGTGGCATACAGGGACGCGGGGAAGGCTACGAAAGGGGATGACTTTATCCCTAGCCAGGAACCTTTGGATCCAGAGCTGGTGATGATGATATCTGGTGGCGGGAGGCCCCATGGCTCGATAGCCATTGGAGATGGGATAATACGTTGTCCACTCACTCTTTTCGGAGATCAAGGCGCGCCAGTCGAGCAACTGTCCTGAGATAATGCGTCGTCCACGGCCAGTCGAACTTGCCATCGAGGTTAGTTGTACGGACTAAGAACACATTCATCCATTTCATTATGTGTGTCACCATAGATCATTACTGTGGTAACGAGGAATGGTGTTTCAGGCTGCTCTTCAGAAAGAGAGAGCGGCAAACCACGCTGCTCTTGAGAAAGAGAGATTGGCAAGCCAGGCTGCTCTTCAGGCTGCTCTTGATGAGAGGGACCAGACCACGGCACGATTGCTTGAGGAGGAGAGGGCCCGGAATGAGGCGGGTCAACGGGCCCTGTACGAGCTTTTTGTGGTATGTTTTTTTTCACATTGCCAAATCATGTGTGTAATGTCTGTTTCAATACTAACTAATACTACCCACTCTTCAGGGTCTGTGCGAGAAGAGCGGTCAAGTCCCTCCGCCGATGCCCGTCTTCTCTTCGATTGGCACGGTGAGTTTCATTATAAACTAGTATTAATAATTGAGTGTCATCATGCTAACTAAGACATTGCAAAATATATTTTCTTCAGAATAACTCCCGAGCGGCATTGCACGACTCTTCTCCACGGCAACCGTCTCCAAACGAAACCGCCGCGAGCAACCGTGGTGTTTCTCCTCCTTGATGACCACTACGGTAAGTTTCTCCTCCAAACTTAGCTTTTTTTCCTCTAAAATGAGATAATTAGCCCATTTAGCTCCAAGAAGACATAATTAGGTAATTTAGCTCCAACAAGTGGAGAAGAAATAGGAAAAATGAAAAGAAAGAAGAAGAAGAAGAAGAGAAGAAGGAGAAGGAGGAGGAGGAGGAGGAGGAGGAAGAGGAGGAGGAGAAGGAGGAGAAGGCCAAGGACCTTCTAGTCCTTCTCCTCCTCCTCCTTCTCCTCCTTCTCCTCCTTGATTTCTTCTTCTTCTCCTCCTCCTCCTCTTTGTTCTCCTCTTTCATATTATCCTTGCTTTAATTTCCCCAACAATGACATAATTAGTCCATTTAGCTCCAAAATACCATAATAAGCTCAAAATGGCATAAGAACCTTGGTTAGCTCATTAATATTATATACTTAGCTTGTTTTCCTGTAAAATGGGATAATTAGCCCATTTAGCTCAAAAAAGACATAATTAGGTAATTTAGCTCCAACAAGAGGAGAAGAGGAGAAGAAATAGGCAAAATGAAAAGAAAGAAGAATAAGAAGAAGAGAAGAAGAAGAAGAGAAGAAGGAGAAGGAGGAGGAGGAGGAGGAGGACAAGGCCAAGGACCTTCTATCCTTCTCCTCCTCCTCCTTCTCCTCCTCCTCCTTCTTCTTCTTGATTTCTTCTTCTTCTCCTCCTCCTCCTCTTTCTTCTCCTCTTTCATATTATCCGTGCTTTAATTAACCCAACAATGACATAATTAGCCCATTTAGCTCCAAAATACCATAATAAGCTCAAAATGGCATAAGAACCTTGGTTAGCTCATTAATATTATATACTTAGCTTGTTTTCCTCTAAAATGGGATAATTAGCCCATTTAGCTCAAAAAAGAGATAACTATGTAATTTAGCTCCAACAAGAGGAGAAGAGGAGAAGAAATAGGCAAAATGAAAAGAAAGAAGAAGAAGAAGAAGAAGAGAAGAAGGAGAAGGAGGAGAAGGCCAAGGACCTTCTAGTCCTTCTCCTCCTCCTCCTCCTCCTCCTTCTCCTCCTTCTTCTTGATTTCTTCTTCTTCTCCTCCTCCTCCTCTTTCTTCTCCTCTTTCATATTATCCTTGCTTTAATTAACCCAACAATGACATAATCAGCCCATTTAGCTCCAAAATACCATAATAAGCTCAAAATGGCTCAAAAAAGACATAATTAGGTAATTTAGCTCCAACAAATGATATATAGTTCACCACACATATACTTAGCTTGTTTTCCGCTAAAAATGACATAATTAGCTGAAAAACATCATATGTTGTTCTTCTTCTAACTTTCTTATTCACATTTTTGCAGATTGGATATACTACATGCATGGAAGCTCGCATTCATGGAGTAGAACAATGTCGATGGATGAACTTTATATGTATATCATCTAGTTTTCATTTGAGTTGATGAACAATGTCGAACTATATGTATATGTAAATATGGATAAACAGTGCAATACTTGCTATGTTGGTTCTTTGGATATATGGGGATGTACATTGGTGAATCATATATGTGTGGTGAATTATATATATGTGTTGGCAAGTATATGTGTGGTGAACTATATATCATATATGTGTGGTGAATTATATAAATGTGCTGTCAAATATATATATATACATATATATATATGTGTGTGTGTGTGTGAAATAATATAAAACAAAAAAACAGGAACTATATGGGCACTTTGCCGTCTGCCAGCTGATGGCAAAGACATGTGCCATCAGCTGGCAGACGGCAAAGGTGCCACATGGCACCCAGCTGTGCATCCTGGGGTGTCTATGTAGTCTCTTTGCCGTCAGCCTCCAGGGTGGGAAGACGGAAAAGAAGAGGGAACAGAGGAGGGGGGAGGAGGAGGCAGACGAGAAAGAGTGGAGAGAGGGGGAGGGGAGGAGCAGGCAGACAGCAAAGATGGACGGGGAGGCAGACGGCAAAGATGGAGGGGGGGAGGGGAGGAGAAGGCAGACGGCAAAGATGGACGGGGAGGCAGACGGCAAAGATGGAGGGGGAGGGAGACGGCAAAGCCTCCGTTAACCCCTAACGGAGGCAACGCCTATCGGCTGCCGTCTCGAGCACTTTGCCGACTGCTCCTAAGGAAAGCTGACGGCAAAGAGCTTTGTCGTCCGCTTTGGGGGGCAGACGGCAAAGAAGGACCTATGCCGTCGTAGGCTGACGCAGAAATTTTGCCGGCCGTGAGAATCTTTGCCGTCTGTGATATTGTCTTTGTCGTCCGGGATATTGTCTTTGCCGTTTGTGATGGAAGACGGCAAAGAAGCTGATTCCTGTAGTGTGTAGGTAGGCCACTTGCCAAATTGCGTCGCAATCGGAGTCCGTTTGATACCCGAAACGTTAAATGTATAGCGGCACTATAGCTGGTTTAATTATTGGTCGTTTCGGTTTATAAAACTCTGTTGCCGGGCGGGGACCTCTCTCTTCTTCAAGCCATTCTACACAGCCCACAACCCACCAAGCCTTGCCCTCAAATCTGTCCATCCAATAGCGATCGTACGGTCAAAATTGGAGCTAAAACCCCCAAACCCTAGCCAAAACTGCTATAAATGGACCCCCCCCCCCTCGTCCAATTTGGGCAGCCTAGCCAGCCTAACCGCACCCGCCGCCCACAACTTTGTTTTCCATGCCGGCTAGCCCAACCACCGCCACTTCACGCCGCCCTGCTCGCTGGTAACCCACAAGTATAGGGGATCGCACCAGTTTTCGAGTGTAAAGTATTCAACCCAAATTTGTAGATTCGACACAAGGGGAAGCCAAAGAATATTCTCAAGTATTAGCAGCTGAGTTGTCAATTCCACCACACCTGAAAGATTTAGTATCTGCAGCAAAGTATCAGTAGCAAGGTAATATGATAGCAACAGTAGCAACAGTAACGGTAGCAGCAGATACAGCAGTAGTGACGGCAGTAAAAGTAGTAGCAGTGACAGCAGTAGCAGCAAAGTGACAACAGTGACAGCAGTAGCGGCAAAGTAACATAGCAAGGACCAGTAAGAAAAGACTCGTAGGCATTGGGTCGGTGATGGATAATTATGCCGGATGTTATTCATCATGCAACAGTTATCACACGAAGAGATATGCAACTAGCTCTAGTTCGTCAATGTAATGTAGGCATGTATTCTGTATGTAGTCATACATGATTAGGGAAAAGAACTTTCATGACATCTTTTGTCCATCCCTCCCGTGGCAGCGGGGTCCTAATGGAAACTACGGGATATTAAGGTTCTTCTTTTAATAAAGAACCGGACCAACGCATTAACACTTAGTGAATACATGAACTCCTCATACTATGGTCATCTCCGGGAGTGGTTCCGGCTATTGTCACTCCGGGGTTGCCGGGTCATAAGACATAGTAGGTGACCACAACTTGCAAGATAGGATCAAGAACACACATATATTGACAAGAACATAATAGGTTCAGATCTGAAATCATGGCACTCTGGCCCTAGTGACAAGCATTAAGCATGGCAAAGTAGTAGCAACATCAATCTCACAACATAGTGGATACTAGGGATCAATCCCCGTCAAAACTAACTCGAATACATGATAGATCTCATACAACCCATCACCATCTAGCAAGCCTACGATGAGATTACTCACGAATGGTGAAGAGCATTATGGAATTAGCGATGAAGGAAGGTTGGTGATGACGATGGCGACGATCTCCCCTCTCCGGAGCCAAGAACGGACTCCAGATCTGCCCTCCAGATGAAGAACAGGAGGTGGCGGAGCCTCCGTATCGTAAAACGCGATGAACTCTTCTCCTTGATTTTTTTCCGGACGAAAGGGACTAAATAGAGCTGGAGTTGGAGGCGGTGGAGCAACGTGGGCCCCACAAGCCTGCCAGGCACGCCCAGGGGGGCCCGTGCCTGGTGGGCTTGTGGGCTCCACGCTCCACCCCTTCGGTTGATTCTTGCGCCAGTATTTTTTATATATTCCACAAAAAATCCTCGTAAATTTCTAGGTCATTCCGAGAACTTTTATTTCTGCGCAAACACAACACCATGGCAATTCTGCTGAAAACAGCGTTAGTCCGGGTTAGTTCCATTCAAATCATGCAAATTAGAGTCCAAAACAAGGGCAAAAGAGTTTGGAAAAGTAGATACGACGGAGACGTATCAACTCCCCCAAGCTTAAAACCTTGCTTGACCTCAAGCAATTCGGTTGACAAACTGAAAGAGACAAAAGAAAAAAATTATGAAATCTGTTTGATCTTGTTGTTGCAACTATGCCTAACTCATATCCTGAATTTCCGCAAGATCACAAGCTAACCACATAAGCAAATGACATCTAGGTCTCATGGTAAAATCATATCAATGGCATAATCAACTAGCGAGCAATAATAATAAGTTTCAAACATGAACACTTCAATCAAAACAATCATGAAGCAGTGTGAACAGATGGTATCTCGCTAGCTCTTTCTGAGACCGCAAAACATAAATGCAGAGCACCTTCAAAGACCAAGGGCTGACTAAGCATTGTAATTCATGGCAAAGAAGATCCAGTCACGGTCATACTCAATATCAGTCAAAAGCAAAGCATAAAAATGACAGAGGTGCTCTCTAATTGGTGCTTTTATAAGAAGAGGATGACTCAACAGAAACATAAATAGACAGGCCCTTCACAGAGGGAAGCATTTGATTTGCAGAGGTGCCAGAGCTCAAGCTTTTAAAACAGAGATAATAATTTTGGGTGGCATGCTTTCATTTTCAACGCGATGACCAAGAGTTTTCACCATCTTCCATGCTACACATACTATAGGTGGTTCCCAAACAGAAAAGTAAAGTTTTGACTCCCCCACCACCGATCAATCACACTCCACGACTAGACGAATACTCGGGTGCCGTCCATACCAACAACAATCCAGGGGGAGTTTTGTTTGCAATTATCTTTTCGATTTGAGCATGGAACTGGGCATTCCAATTACCGGCCCCTTTCTCGTGAGTGATAGTGAATAAACACATATCGAGGATAACACGCCTAGCATGGAAAATACTGATAGCCCCCTGTCACCACATGAGTGGTTCGGGCATGCAAAATAGATTATTTCTTGAAGGTTTAGAGAGTGGCACATGTAAATTTACTTGGAACTGCAGGTAGATACCGCATATAGGTAGGTATGGTGGACTCATATGGAACAACTTTCGGTTTACGTAAGTGGGTGCAAAAGAAGTATTCCCGCTTAGTACAAGTGAAGGCTAGCAAAAGACTGGGAAGCGACCAACTAGAGAGCGACAACAGTCATCAAAATGCATTGAGATTAACCAACTTTGAGTGCAATCATGAGTAGGACATAAATCACCATGAACATGAATATCATATAGGCTATGTTGATTTTGTTTCAACTACATGCGTGAACATGTGGCAAGTCAAGCCACTTGAATCATTCAAAGGAGGATACCATCCTATCATACTACATCATAATCATCTAAAGATTCATGTTGGCATCCAAGACAAACCATTATAAGCTCCTAGCTAATTAAGCATGGCATCAGAAACTATGATCTCTACGTTGTCATTGCAAACATGTTTCTCTCACAACAAAGCTGAATTGGGAACAATGAGCTAGTCATATTTACAAAAACAAAATAGATCGAGTTCATACCAGCTTTTCCAGGCTCAGTCACTTCATCATATATCGTCATTATTGCCTTTCACTTGCATGACCGAACGATGTGAACAATAATAAGAGTGCTTGTGTATTGGACTAAGCTGGAATCTGCAAGCAAACACAAAGGAGAAGACAAAGTAATATGGCTCTTTGACAGATAAACAGATATGAAAGCGAGAGCCACTAAACATTGTAACCATGGTCTTCTACCTTGACCAAAGAAAAAGAAAACTATTTACAAGGGAAAGCTCCCAACAAACAAAATAAGGACGAGAAATCTTTTTGGGTTTTCTGAAACTAGACAAACACACAAGAAGAAAGCGAGAAAAATAAATAAACTAGCATGGATGATACAGTGGCAAAGTGTGAACACCGACTAACAAAGTGAAAGTGTCAACAAGAATATAAAGTCGATGAGAAACACGTACTCCCCCAAGCTTAGGCTTTTGGCCTAAGTTGGTCTACTCCCAAGGAGGGAAATAACCAGCTCTGGGGTACTCCGGAGTGTACTGAGGGTGCCACTGCTGTCTGAGCTCCTCTGGCTCCCACTGATAAACTGGCGTCTGGTACTCGATTGGTAGCTCAGGCACGGGCGCCTGTGGTTGGGGTATGCCCCAATATGCATAGATGGCCGAGGGCATAATAATGTACCTACCTAGATGAAGATTGAACAAAGAAGGAGCAGGCAAAGTAATAGTCTCACGAGTACCCTGACTAAATACCAGGTTATAAATCATCCTTCTATTTATATCTCTATCAAGAAAGTCATGGTGAACAATGCTATCATAGTCTAGATATCTCTTAGGGAGAAGAATCTCTTCTTCCTCGTCCAGTCTAATAGGTATCTCAAAATGTCTAGCAAGACGAGTATCATAGATACCTCCATAAACAATGCCTTTAGAACGGTTCGTGTTCAACCGTTGAGCTACTATAGCACCCAAGCCATAAGTTTTATCATTATAAAGGGCTTCACGCAAGACTGCAAGATCTGGGGAGCTAAGAGCCCCAGCTTTCCCACGGCCAATCAAACATTTTCCTACGAATAATGAGAAGTACCGAAGCACGGGAAAATGTATGCTAGCAGCTCTAGCACAAGACACTCCTCTCTCCTCTCCTACAGCAATAGTATCTATGAAAGCCTCCAAGTCCCGTGGACGAGGTTCATGAATATCCCCAACATAAGGTAATTTGCAAACATTGCAAAAATCCTGAAGTGACATGCGTTGGGGGATATCATATAATTTGAACTCAACCATAGGAGGACTCTTCCTTGGATAGAAGTTAAAGCTTTGCACGAAAATATTAGTGAGGAGGAGGTATTGCGGAGACTTATCTTCAACGAAGGCGGTACGGCATGCGTTCTCCACCAAGTAGTAAAAGTCCTCATAAAGTCCGGTGGCGCGTAAGAACACATCGCTTGGCCACTCGCACGCTTGAACTTCTGCAACTTGGGGGACCGGATACTTGGGTTTCTTCTTCTCATGTTCATCATCCTTGGGGTCACGGCTTGAAGAGCCTCTTAAGAACCTCCTCATCTTTTCCTTTTTCTATCTCTGAAAATTTCTGAAATTTTTAGTGACTCTCAGGAAAAGTGAATAAGGCCCAACGAAACTCGTAACAACTACTCCTTCAAGTGTCTAGAGGCCATATCACGCATCAAAACTACTTGGGACCATCTAAAATTAGCATGCAAAGCTCAAGGACAGGGTCACCAAGGCAGCAAAAATATGCAACGAATAAGGCACTAGAGCAAAAACTAATTGGACCAATGGAGGAGTCACATACCAAGGAGAAATTTCCCCAAAACAGTTTGGTGAATGGGGCTTTGCACAAGGAGATCGAAAATCGCAGCAAGAAGAGCAAGAACACGGGTTTGAGCTGCGAAATGATTTTTTCTGGAGGTAGGAGAAGCAGATGGGAGCTAGAATAAGTGGAGGGGTACACATGGGCCCCACAAGCCTGGTAGGCGTGGCCAGGGGGTTCCCGCGCCTCCAGGGCTTGTGGCCCACTGGTGCATCCCCCTGACTAGCTCTCCGTCTTAGAATTTTTGAAAAATTCCAGAAAAAATCATACTTCATTTTCACGGCATTTGGAGAACTTTTATTTTCGGGGTACTTTTCTATGGGACGCTAAAAGAAAAAACAGACACAACTAAGGCTAAATCTATCATTTTTCTTCTAAGCAACTGAAGGTGAAAGCTTCGAACAGGGGTTTGTGACTCCTCGATTCATCCATCTCATGGTCATCAAAAGAAATCCGTCAATGAGGTTGATCAAGTCTCCTTGACAATCTTTTTTGAATCGCAAAAGAAAACGGAGAACTTTCGAATGGTCACTAGGTTACCTCAGTGGGGATGTGCATATCCCCAACAAGCAAATCATATTTCATATTGATAGTAGGTATAGGGCATTCAAAGCTCCCAATAAGAATCGATGAAGTTTTTTCGATAGCATTGATGCAATGTACTCGATATTGTTTCTTCGGAAAGTGCACCGTATGTTCACTACCATTGACATGGAAAGTGACATTGCCTTTGTTGCAATCAATAACAGCCCCTGCAGTGTTTAGAAAGGGTCTTCCAAGGATGACCGTCATGGCATCATCCTAGGGAATATCCAGGATAACAAAGTCTGTTAAGATAGTAACGTTCGCAACCACAACAGGCACATCCTCGCAAATGCCGATAGGGAAAGCAGTTGATTTGTCGACCATTTGCAGAGAGATTTCAGTGGGTGTCAACCTATCCAGTTCAAGCCTACAATAAAGAGACAGAGGCATAACACTAACACCGGCTCCAAGGTCACATAAAGCAGTTCTAACATAGTTGCCTTTAATGGAGCAAGGTATAGTGGGCACTCCGGGATCACCTAGCTTCTTAGGAGTTCCACCCTTGAAGGTATAATTAGCGAGCATGGTGGAAATCTCAACCTCAGGTATCCTCCTCTTATTAGTAACAATATCCTTCATGTACTTAGCATACGGAGACATTTTGAGCATATCTGTCAAACGCATTTGCAGAAAGACAGGTCTAATCATTTCAACAAATCGCTCAAAATTCTCATCATCCTTTTTCTTGGATGGTTTGGGAGGAAAGGGCATGGGTTTCTGAACCCATGGTTCTCTTTCTTTACCATGCTTCCTAGCAATAAAGTCATTCTTATCGTATCTCTTATTCTTAGGCTGTGGGTTATCAAGATCAATAGGTTCAATCTCCACGTCCCTATCATTGCTAGGCTGAGCATCAACATGAACATCACTATTGATATTATCATTAGGCTCATGTTCATCACCAGATTGTGTTTCGGCATCAGAGACAAAGACATCGTTTGGACTCTCGGGTGTAACATCGACAGGGTTGCTAGCGTGCAAGTTCCTATCATATTTCTTCTTCTTCCTGGGATGACTAGGTGCCTCAGTGCTAACTCCTTGAGAATCTTGTTCAATTCTCTTAGGATGACCTTCACGATACAAAGGTTCTGGGTCATTCTACCGCTTCTAGTGACGACTCTGACAGAATTGTCAGTCAACTCATTGAGCAAGTCATTTTGAGCCTCAAGTACTTGTTCTACTTGAGTAGTAACCATAGAGGCATGTTTACTCAAGAGCTTAAGATCATTGACGTTTCTGTCCACACAAGCACTTAAATGACTAAGCATACGAGCATTCTTTTCCAATTGTCTGCTAACATAATCATTGAAAATTTGTTGTTTGGCAAGAAAGTTATCAAATTCATCCAAGCATAAGCTAGCAGGTTTATCAAAAGGAATATCACTCCCATTGAATCTACAAAGAGAATTTACCTCTACTACCTGTATCGGGTTATCAAGACCATGGATCTCTTCGATAGGTGGTAGATTTCTTACATCTTCAGATTTAATGCCTTTCTCTTTCATAGATTTCTTAGCTTCTTGCATATCTTCAGGACTAAGGAATAGAATACCTCTTTTCTTCGGAGTTGGCTTCGGAGGTGGTTCAGGAATAGTCCAAGCATTCTCATTGCACAAGATATTATTCAATAGGATCTCAGCTTATTCTACGGTTCGTTCCCTAAAAACACAACCAGCACAACTATCTAGGTGGTCTTTAGAAGCATCGGTTAGTCCATTATAGAAGATATCAAGTATTTCATTCTTCTCAAGAGGGTGATCAGGCAAAGCATTCAGCAGTTCCCCCAAGCTTGTGGGAGACTCTCTTCTTCAACTTGCGCAAAGTTGTATATTTCCTGCAAGGCAGCTTGCTTCTTATGGGCAGGGAAATATTTCTCAAAGAAGTAGTAGATCATATCCTCGGGGCTACGCACACAACCAGGAGCAAGAGAAGTGAACCAAGTTTTAGCATCATCCTTTAGCGAGAAAGGAAACAACTTAAGGATATAGTAGTGGCGGATCTTTTCCTCACTCGTGAATAGGGTGGCTATATCGTGTAGTTTGGTAAGATGGGCTACAACCGTTTCAGACTCACAACCGTGAAAATGATCAGATTCAACCAGAGTGATTAACTCAGGATCAACAGAGAATTCATAATCCTTATCAGTCACAAAGATAGGTGAAGTAGCAAACTTCGGGTCGTATTTCATCCTAGCGTTCAGAGATTTTTCTTTCCACTTGCATAGTAATTTCTCGACATCATAGATATCCTTACAAGCAAGAAAGTCCTCGTCTATCTCTCCCTCCATAACATAACCCTCAGGCATATCAGGCAATTCATATCTTGGAGAGCTAGTTCTAACAGGCGAAATAGCAGGTTCTACTTCAATAATCTCAGCAGTTTCAGAAGTATCATCACATCTAGCAGCAACTCTAGCAATTTGTGCATCAAGGAATGCACCTAGTGGCAAAGCAGTATGAAGCATAGCATCATCACAAGCATCATGGATAGCAGAAGTAGCATCATCAAGCACATGTGACACATCAAATTTCTAGCAGGAGGCGGTGTCGCAAACTTACTCATAACTAAAGGTGAATCAAGTGCAGAGCTAGATGGCAGTTCCTTACCTATCCTCGTAGTTGAGGGGAAGACTTTAGTTCTTGGATCTTTCGGATTCCTCATAGTGATCAGCAGACGTAAATCCCAAGTGACTCAGAGAATAGTGCTACACTTCCCCGGCAACGGCGCCAGAAAAAGGTCTTGATAACCCACAAGTATAGGGGATCGCAACAGTTTTTGAGGGTAGAGTATTCAACCCAAATTTGTTGATTCGACATAAGGGGAAGCCAAAGAATATTCTCAAGTATTAGTAGCTGAGTTTTCAATTCAACCACACCTGAAAGATTTAGTATCTGCAGCAAAGTATCAGTAGCAAGGTAATATGATAGGAACAGTAGCAACAGTAACAATAGTAGCAGTGACAGCAGTAGTGACACAGTAACAGTAGCAGCAGTGACAGCAGTAGCAGCAAAGTGACAGCAGTGACAGCAGTAGCGGCAAAGTAACATAGCAAGGACCAGTAGGAAAAGACTCGTAGGCATTGGATCGGTAATGGATAATTATGCTGGATGTTATTCATCATGCAATAGTTATAACACGGACAGATATGTAACTAGCTCTAGTCCGTCAATGTAATGTAGGCATGCATTCCGTATGTAGTCATACGTGCTTAGGGAAAAGAACTTGCATGACATCTATTATCCATCCCACCCATGGCAGCGGGGTCCTAATGGAAACTACGGGATATTAAGATTCTCCTTTTAATAAAGAACCTGACCAACGCATTAACACTTAGAGAATACATGAACTCCTCATACTATGGTCATCTCCGGGAGTGGTTCCGGCTATTGTCACTCCGGGGTTACCGGGTCATAACACATAGTAGGTGACTACAACTTGCAAGATAGGATCAAGAACACACATATATTGGCGAGAACATAATAGGTTCAGATCATAAATCATGGCACTCAGGCCCTAGTGACAAGCATTAAGCATGAAAAAGTAGTAGCAACATCAATCTCACAACATAGTGGATACTAGGGATCAATCCCCGTCAAAACTAACTCGATTACATGATTGATCTCATCCAACCCATCACCGTCCAGCAAGCCTACGATGAGATTACTCACGAACGTTGAAGAGCATCATGGAATTGGCGATGAAGGAAGGTTGGTGATGACGATGGCGACGATCTCCCCTCTCCGGAGCCCAGAACGGACTCCAGATCTGCCCTCCAAAGGAAGAACAGGAGGTGGCGGCACCTCTGTATCGTAAAACGCGATGAACTCTTCTCCTTGATTTTTTCCGGACGAAAGGGACTAAATAGAGCTGGAGTTGGAGGCGGTGGAGCAACGTGGGCACACAAGCCTGCCAGGCGCGGCCAGGGGGGCCCGCGCCTGGTGGGCTTGTGGGCTCCATGCTCCACCCCTTCGGTTTATTCTTGCGCCACTATTTTTTATATATTCCACAAAAAATCCTCGTAAATTTCCACGTCATTCTGAGAACTTTTATTTCTGCGCAAAAACAACACCATGGCAATTCTGCTGAAAACAGCGTTAGTCCGGGTTAGTTCCATTCAAATCATGCAAATTATAGTCCAAAATAAGGGCAAAAGAGTTTGGAAAAGTAGATACGACGGAGACGTATCACTCGCCAGCCGCCCCTGCGCTGCCGCATGCATCCATTGGGAGCGCGTCATGCCAGCCCACACAGCTCCTCCACCTCCCTGCGGCCCAAGATGCCCATCGCGGGACCAAAGCAGACCACTCCAGCCCGCAGCTGCCCTGATGTTGTCTCGCCGCAGCTACCCTCTCCAAATGGAGAAGAGCTCGATCTCGAGCTCTCTCCCGGTCGGTGCTACCCCTGCCTCAAGCTCTTCGCCACCCCGCCGGACCGGGCACCGCACTACCAGGGCCATGCGAGCCCCACCGTCATGCCCTTCTCCTCCCTCCCTCTCCCTTCTATTGCAGGGACAAGTTGTCCCGTCGTTGTTGTGTCTCCTCCGCAAGTCGTCGCCGCCCCTTACACCCTCGGCCACCTCCTCTGTGAGATCTGGCAAGGCCCATTTTCCTCGCCGCTGGAACCGTCCCGGCCTCTTGTGCCTCCTCCAACGATTGAGCTGCCCGTGGGACAATGTCGTCCCGGAATCCCGGGATCCATAGATCCAAACAACTAGATACCCTTGTCCTTGCACCGTGCTATCCCACGAGGTGTTTTTTTCTCTAAGTCCCTGTTTGTAAACGTCTTGATGCCAAACTAAAGTGCTTGCAACTTTTAACCTTTTCATCGCATGAGAATGTTTTATATATGTAAAATCATCTACATTATGTGCTCTACATGATGGTAGAATCTTGGGCATCACGATTCATTTGAGTGTTAAAAACTTTGTTGCAAAAGTGCATTCCATTGTAATCATCAAAAACTTTTAAAAACTTTCGAACTTGCGTGGATGATTGGTTCTAATTTGTAGATCTTTTGCATGTGGTTCCTTCGTGAGAATTTTCTAGGATATGTATACTTTGATGCCATGTCTTTGTTTGGCATGTAGATTATCATTAACATGCTCATTTGTTGCTCTCAAGTTTCTATCATGTTAAAATTGAAATCTATTAATGATAAGTTCCATTTTGTGAAGCTCGAATTAAGCAAACCATGCCTCTTTTGAACATGTGCAATAGACGGAATTGTAGTAGGACAAACCTAGTTACTGATAGTAAGTTTATCATGCCATGTATGACATGCTTAGATGTAGTTTTCTTCATGCAAACATGCTATGATGATGTTGTTGATTGTTAGGGTCAAATATTTCTAAGTCTGAGAATCTGGTATTTCAGCATGCCATGTTGTCTTGATGTTAGCTTTCTATTTGTGCATATTTATACCTTGCTAGTGTGGAATCAAAATGAAGTGCATAGTGTCTACTACCATGCGGTAAATTTCCATGCCATTATATGCATTGTAGCATGTGTTTTTCTTGCTGTCAAAATGCCTTAATGTTAAAAATGGCACTGCTAAAACTGATAATTTCACCAAGTCTGAAACTCTGTTCAACTTGCCACTTTGTGAGCTATTTTCCAAGTGATCCATGCTTCTATGCATTGTTGTGCATCTTCTCCACTACTGCCTCATGTCTTGTTTGAGCATTTTAGAGTCATGTAGCTTGTTGTTTTGATGTGCGCAAAATGTCATGTTGCTGTTTTTGGCAGATTATAGCTATATCTTTTATTGCTTGTAATTGTTGAACCGTTGCTCCGTTTTGAACGTGCCATATATCAAACTTGCTTAGAATCTCATGTAGTTTCATAATTTCTTGTCGCATCCATGATTTAACATGCTTGTGGCTATTATTTGCATACATTTTGCATTCGGAACATAACATCCTGTGTTGCGCATATCTTTCAGTCTGTAACTCCGTTTTAGATGATCCATATATATAAATCGACTAGAATGACATGCAGAATCACATGGTACACTTTATTTTATTGTTTAATAAATATAAAATTTGTTTAGTATAGATATGTACCAATTTCGAAATTATCATTTGGGGTCATTTCGAGAATGTTATATGTTGTTTCCGACCTCATTTAAAATGCCTAGATAGTGTAGTTTATTTATACTTCAGCTCTTGTCATGTTAAACAACACTTAACAATGTCGTGTACCTAAACAGGAGTGAACTAAGTAATTAAAATATGGAGTTTCTTCAATATGCAACGAGATGCATGTTGGGCTTCATTTAATGTGTAGTAATAAATTGTTGTGCTTTGTCGTGTCGTGCATAATTAAATGGACATGCATCATAATTTCTTGAACATCATGTCATGAATATGTTGTGGTGTTTATGATGTGTAGATTGTCGTTTCTGGATTGTTTCTTCTCGATAGAGTTTCGATCCGCTTCAAAGAGTGAGGAGTCGTTCGACTATGTTGGTTCGTCTGCTTCACATATTTGTTCTTCTTCCAAGTGAGATCAGAGGCAAGATGATCATTTCCCTAGATACCACTACTATCATTGCTATGCTAGTTGTCATGTTCCTATCATTATGTCTCACTCCCTACCACATGTTATGTCAAGCCTCCCAACATTGCCATGAAAAGCCTCTAACCCGTCCACAACCGAGCAAACCGTTGTTTGGCAATGTTACCGCTTACTCAGCTTTCTTATAGTATTGTTAGTTGCAGGTGCAGTTGCTTCCATGTGCCAACATGGATTCTTTGTTATATCACTATATAATTGCTAATTAATTTTATGCACCTATATACTTGGTAAAAGGTGAAGGCTTGGCCTTCTAGCCTGGTGTTTTGTTCCAGCTTTGCCGCCCTAGTTACAAGTGTACCGGTGTTATGTTCCATAAATGAGCATTCCTAACTTGCTTGGGGTTGTTATGAAAACTCCCTTAATTTTTGTTCTCGGATAAAACTTGTCTGGCAAGTCCCAACATTGGTACTCTATTTGCCCAACATAATAATACTAAAGATCCTTATTAAAATATAGGGCGTCATGAACCCGAGGAGTAATTCAACATAATACAGGGAGGGCTAGTACTAATGGTGCTGGTCCTAAACAAAGCACTGTGTGGGACCAACCAGGGCAACTTGGGTGATTTCTATCAGGCCTCCGTACGCTAGCTTATCTGTCGTGTCCTGGGAACGAGATAAACGGCTCCTATCGAGATTGTCGACATGCCGAGCGGCCTTGCTGGATTTGTTTTACCTTTCTCGAACATCTTGTGCGAGGAATTCCGAGGATAGTTTGGGCTATCTCAAGGTTGAGGTTTTCCACCAGGAATCCGAGGAGATCATGGGTTTTCCGTGGTTGAGGTTTCTGACGCAGCTTGTGGTAGTTTGTGATGGACTACTTGGAGCACCGCTGGAGGGTTTAATCTTTCGGAAAGCCATGCACACGGTTATGTGGAAACTTGGAAACTTTGTTTAACACCCGGTCATAGCAAACTTGAAGTAAACTTAATTAAAACTTGCCAACTGTGTGTGTAACCGTGACTGTCTCTACTCGTGAGTTCTGAATCCGAGAGAGGACACGGTGGGGTTATGTTTGACGTAAGTAGATGTTCATGATCATTTTGTGATCATTCTAGTTCACGTCCATTTATGCGTATATCACCCTCTTTTATTCTTGTAATCGTAAGTTAGCCACTCAAATAAAATGCTTCGTTGCTTGCTTCAGCCTCACCACTTAACCATGCCTCACTGGTGAGGAATGTTGCATGGGAAACAAAAAATTACCTATGCACAGGCAAGACCTATCATGGTGATGATCATCTACGAGAGGGGAGATCGGATCCACATACCCTTGTATATCACTAAGCGGGAAACATTAAGAAACACGGTTGATGTAGTCGAATGTCTTCGCGATCCGAGTCGCAAGCGTTCCATGAACTCATTTGTCTTTCTATTTATTTTTATTTTTATTTTTTGTGTCCTGTTTTGCTCTTTCTATTTATCTCTCATTTGTCCTCTTTGGGATCTTTTCATGTGTCCTCTTTTGGGATCCTTTAATTTGTCCTCTTTGGGATCTTTTCCTCACTTAAGGGCAACACTCTATGTTTTACAAGAATAAAAAGAAGATCTTCACACTTTAAAAGAAGTACTCAACATAAAGACAAATGAAAACTATCATGGTGTATGCAAATGTATGCCTCTGCCAGTATAGCAGGATATGCAATGAAACTAGCGCGTCATATAGCAATAATAAGGTCAAGGCCCAACTAGCATGCGGCTCCTCGATCAAGCAAAAGCATGTATGACATGAAGATCAAGTCATGAGATGTTGGATGTTGCATGGCAATGTATCTCGGAAAGGCTATGGAAGTGCCTTAATAGGTAGGTATGGTGGCTGTTTTGAGGAAGGATATAATGAGGCTTATGATGATAGAGCGTATCATGCCAAGGGTTTGGATGCACCGGCGAAGTATGCACCAACTCTCAGGATGAGAAAGGGCACCGCGTATCATGCCAAGGGTTTGGATGCTACTGTTTCTAAAGATTGCCAAAAGGTTTTTGCAAAGAAAAAGCAAGCTTAAGATTTGCAAAACAATGAAAACGCAAAACAGGGCAGAATCTGGGAAAACAGAACAGCGGGTAGTAAATAATTTTTTTGGGGCACTTCTGCAATTCAAATCAAAAAACTTAGAACAGATGCCAGAAAGACAATTATATAGAGCATATTGTCAAAACAATTCAGATAAAAAGACGACCTGGTGATTGACGAATTTTTCCGTCAAGCAGACATAATCTATTTTTGAACAGCATGTCACAACTTTTGAACTTTCTTGCAATCGGAGGCTAAAACTTGGCACAAAGCTTGAAAATAAAGATACAATGATGTTGTTACAATAGTAACAAGCATCAAGACCGCTAAAACTGAAAGTAAAAAACAAATTGGGTTGCCTCCCAACAAGCGCTTTCTTTTATGCCTTTGAGCTAGGCATGATGCAAATAGAAGGATCAAAATTCACCAAAGTTATTGGAATCATCAAAACCTTCAAACGGATCATCAACAAGTTCATCCTTATTTTTCCTAGGGAACGGGTACATACCCTTCGCTTTCCCGCATAAGTGTATGTCTCCTTTACCTATATCAATGAAGCCTTTCATGGCTCGGAGGAAGTCCCTTCCAAGCACTATGTTTCGTTGGTTTGGCTTCATGATGAAGAAATCAACTGTTGCATTCCTTTTAGAGAATGTAACCTGGACATCTTTTACCTTTCCCTGGATTTCAGAAATATCCCATTAGCATGTTCATGATAAGATGAAAAATTGTCAATGTTTAAAAGGCTTAGAGAATCATAAACAACTTTTCGCATTGTAGAAACCATGGATCCAATATCACAATAAGCAAGGAAGTCTTGGTTAGAGATGCTAATTCTAACAAAATGCTCCCAGTCATCATCTATTTTCAAAATCTTTTTCTTATCAGCCATGGGTTTCTCTCTTTTTCTTAAGTCTAGAGCATCTATTCTTATTTCAATGGTAGCAAGTCTATCTATAATAGTGTCATATCCACAATCATAAACATGGTAATTAGATAGACCATGTATAATATCAAGAGCTCTAGCCTCATCACACTCTTAAAAATCCCCTTCAGCTATAATATCAAGAGAGTGTTTACACCATATAAAAAGACCATGATAAAATTTCTAAGCACAATTTTGATAGGCATCAATGGCATAATTCTTTTATGTGCTTTAGAAATTCTATCCCAAGCCTTCTTCATATTTTCTCCATTCCTTTGATGGAAATCTAGGACCTCAGATTCCCTCAAAGCATCAAACCCTAACATACTGGACTAAGCAGAAAGGACAACTAAAAGCAAATCAACTAATTTTTTTTGTGGTTTTTGGTATAATACTGTAAAGCAAAAACTAGAAAGCAAACTAACAAGACTAAAAAGCAAAGGTAAAAGATAGTGTGCAACTCCCCTATCTTGAGGACTGGAGTCCACGGCAACGGCGCCAAAAATTTGCTTGATGACGAGTTTATAGATATACTTCTCGCCCCTCGTTGGTCACCCTAAGTGGAAGGTGGAGATGTAGTCAGCAGCAGATTTCCCTAACACGGGCACTTTAAGGTTTATCGGACCAGGAGGACTCCGAGGATCAACAAGTAGCTGTCCGCTGCTGTGGCGCTAGCAGAAGACGTGGACCTCCACACATAAAAAATAACTTTCCTCCCAACGAGTTCACACAGGTTGTCAATCTCTCCGGCCTTGTAGTTTGCAAAGGATCAAAACACGAGCAGGAATAGCGATGGTGATTGCAACGAAAAAGTAAATAAAAGCAGTAAATGATGGAGGGGTAAGCAATGGTGGAAATATGGACCAGAGTCCCATGATGTTCACTAGTGATGTCTCTGTCCCAAAAGACGATAAACAACTATACTAGATAAACAAATTACAGCTGGGCAATTGACGGAATTATAAACGCACCGCAATGCTAATCATGCTACAAGAAAGTTAGAGGCTCAAAAGTAATGGGCAGTATGCAAAGACAAGTAGACCGTTTATCCATCAGCATTTACTCTCTAATCATCCACCTTGAGATATCTATCCAGAACATCTCGTTGGTATTAAGTTGCGAGCGCCACCCAAAGTGTAAACTCAAAGCAACGGACAACTACATTAACGAACTTTGCATAAGGTAAACAATCCTTGCAACCATGGTCACAAGCACCGTTGTTTTCTCCTTGGTGGCAACATCACATCCCCTAGTCTCATGTTTCTGTCACTCAAGCTAGACATCAGGGGGCATGAACCCACAATCATGCATAACGCTCCCTCTTGGAGTTACAATCTACTACTCAGCCAAAGCAATAAAAAGCAACGGAGAACATGCATGAATTACTCAAGAACATAATATAAAATGTGAACCAAATATATAACTCATCACAATCTGAACATAACCTCATAATCAATCGGATCCCAGCAAACTCAGCATAGCAACAGCAAGTAAATTACATAGATGTCTTGATCATGTAGGGCAGCTCACAAGGGCTAAGCATTGAAGCACAAGATTGGAGAGCAGACATCGCATAACTCCTGGTCATGGACTCATGGTCCAAGGAGGACTACTCACGGCATGTCCGGGAAGCGTCCATGGTGGTGGACAAGGTCCCGGAGGTCAATCCTCCCTCCGGCAGGGTGCCGGGAAGAGGACTTCTGGTGCTCCCGATCTCGGAAGCGCTAGGCGGCGGAATGGTGGAAAATTCGTGATTCTGGATATATCTTTAGGGTTTTCCATCCGAGGGGTAAATATAGGCCAACGGAGGGCACCACGGGGTGGACCCTCCACCCATGCGACCTAGTGGCGCGGTTAGGAGGGGGCCCGCATAGGGTGGCCGCCTGGGCAGGGCCTGGCTCCTCTCTGGCCCACCTTGATGCTTCATGAAGCTTCCGTCACGCTGATTTTTATATATTTTTCTTGAAATTTTTGGGGCTGTGTAAATTGGGGTAGACTCCCTGCAATTAAAAGACATCAGCAGACAAAAACTGGCACTGGGTGCACTGAGTTAGAGGTTAGTTCAAATATGTGTAAAAAGGTATGGAAGTGTAGCAAAACATATAACAATGTCACCCAAAAGAGCATGGCACAAACAGAAATTATAGATACGTTTGGGACGTATCAACATCCCCAAGCTTAATTCCTGCTCGTCCTTGAGTAGGTAAATGATAACACATATAAGAACTTCAAAGTAAATCAAGTAAGATATGCAATTCAAGTCAAGACAATAACAAGAAGGAGTTTATATCTAGTATTGAAATTGTCAAAGTAAGAACATAAAGGTGCAAGAGCTCTCGGTGTCCGTGACTTGAATGTCTCCAAATGGTGTTTGCGTGCAAGAAGTGGGAGATGGGTTTAGAGCATAAACATATTATATAGTTTAATTGAGAACTCAATCTACTAAAACTTAACACTTGGTCTCCTTCGGAATCTTATTTTGACTCATCCCCAGACCACTAGTCAGGCACAAGTCAAAATGATCCTCTCCCTTTCGACTTTGAGCACTCATGCAATGGATGAGCGCAAGCAAGATATGTTGCCACTTAGGATGGCAAAGAGAATAATGATGGGGAAGCAAGACAAAAAGGTGTGAAAGGCTCACATCAATGAGGACAATCATAGGTGAGAGAAAGCCAAATGATAGATATGATGTGAGGAGTAGGGATTGCCATGCAACGGATGCACATATGAGCTAAGGTAAGCTCTCCAATGGAACTAGTGGGGGTGCATCCAACTTGCACTACTAGGGAAAACCTTATACACATAAGTGTACCAGTAGCGCTTTTTAAAAGGAGGCGCTGCTGCTACCTAGTAGTAGCGTGTGTACAAAAACAACGCTACTAATAAACTCATATCAGTAGCATGGCTCTTATAAAATGCGCTACTACTATAATTGCCACACCATTCCCGACAGGCTAGGTATAGTAGTAGCGCCCTTCCTAAACCAGCGCTGCTGCTAGTCTACTTATCTATAGCGCTTGGCACCAACCCACGTTGCTGCTATGCCCACCTTATCCACCCCGTGCGCTCCCTCTCTCTTCCTCACTCCCGGACCCTTAGTCCCCCCTCACACTGTCGCTCCATCTCAGCCCCCCGCCGCTCGCCGCCGCCGTCACCTACCCCACCTCCCTCTGCCGCCGTCACCTCCCCCTCCTCCATGGACTCGGTAATCCCCCGTCTCCCTCTATCGCCGTCACCTCCCCCTCCTCCCTCCTCCCCACCTCACCTCCTCCGTCCTCCCTCCACTCCTTCATTCGCCGCCGGACGGCCCCTCCTCGCTCCCTACTCCAATCGCCGCCGGTCGGCCCCTCCTCGCTCCGCCTTCTTCCTCCGTCCTACTTCCTCCTCCCTCCTTCAGTCGCCCTCCTTTTCCCTCCTCCCTCCTCCATCCACAACCCCTCCTCCCTGCTACATTTTGATTTAGTAGGCTAGTTGATATTTTCTTGTTGATATGCGACATTCTGATTTACTTAATAGTTTGTAGTTGATATATAGCAATTTTGATTTAGTATGATTAACTGATTAGTAAAATTTAGACATAGTTGATAGTTTTTAGTTGATATAAGCCTTTGTTCATATATAACACTTTGATTTAGGATAGTTTCTATGGTTTAGTTGATAATTTCTAGTGATCCAGAAACTATTTACTCATTTTCTAGAATGAACATGTCATATTTCTTCGTTTATTTCCTTGTGCTACCTTATATTTCAATATAAGTATAATGTAGTTTTTTTACTATTTTTAGTAAGTGTTTATTAGAAATAGTTTATTTAGTAAGTGTTTAATAGAAATAGTTTAATCAGTGAGGGAATGTCCACCATATATGAGAGAAGAAGAATGCCGACTGTTGTCGTGGGGGTCGTTTCTCCTTCTTCTCCTTGTGCTAGATATTTGTTATGCACTCGGGGAAGTAGGAGTAGCGACCATCATCGACGGTCGAAAAAACGGTGAGGGAGTGTCCACCATATATGAGAGAAGAAGAATGTCGACTGTTGTCGTGGGGGTCGCTTCTCCTTCTTCTCCTTGTGCTAGATATTTGTTATGCACTAGGGGAAGTAGGAGTAGCGACCATCATCGACGGTCGAAAAATCAGTGAGGGAGTGTCCACCATACACGAGAGAATAGTGTCCATCATATGTCGTTTATTTAAGTTCCTCAACCATATTTATTGAGTAATTTATGTCGTTTACTTAAAAATATTTGACAACTAATTTCTTATTGTTTAATTTCTATTTATGTCATTCTCCTAGGGTTAGCGCCGCCGCCTCCGTTCATATCCAACGTCGCCCTCGGCCACCTCCGACGTCGCCCCCGCACGGTACTACCACGCTCTCGCTCCCCTCTAGTTCATACTACCTCAACCTTGCAAACATGCACAATCATATTTGGTTAACTTGTCATATGATGTTGTCATGAGCGTTGATCCCCTGAACATGAGCTAATTAGTTTTTGTCATATGAACTTGGTTAATTTGTCATATGATATTGCCATGTTCACTTGAGATAGCCTATGTAATATTTGGTTAATTTGTCATATGATGTTGCCATGTAATATCCGGTTCAAACATTAAACAAGTGCTAAAAAAATTCAGAGGAATTTGTCTCGATGTCGACGATGCCCATCCCGCATCCTCGTCGTCGACTCGGTGACGGCCACCTGCTTGATAGGCGCCAGCATGTGCGGGAATGGGCTCCGCCGGGCTGGCACTGGGGGGTGCTACCTTCCGGGGGGCGCACCTTGGTGTGGAATCGGAGTCTCATCGTTGACCCGTAGCCTCTTTGGTGGCGGTCGCGTGGGCCATTATCGGTGATGAGGGTGCCGGCCCCCATGGAGGTGGTACGTCGTCGTGTTAGGGAGGAGGACGAGCACGTCTATCGCTACATGGTTGCGTTGGATGCCAGGTTCCCCAATACCTGGCAGGTTCTCCAGGGACATCATCCGAACTATGATTCGGTGATGTTTCCTTATCTTTGGGTTGCCACCACCGGCACCGTGAGGCGTCAAATGGATTATTATTAGTGATATGAGTATGAGTTATATGAGTATGAGTTATATGAGTATGAGTTACATGAATATGAGCTATATGAGTATGAGTTATATGAGTATGAGCTATATGAGTATGAGTTATATGAGTATGAGTTATATGAATATGAGTTATATGATTATGAGTTATATGGGTATGAGATATATGAGTATGAGTTATATGAGTATGAGTTGTATGAGTATGAGTTATATGACTATGAGTTATATGAGTTATATGAGTTGTTAAATGAGTATGAGTTATATGAGTTAAATGAGTATGAGTTATATGAGTTATATGAATATGAGTTATATGAGTTGTTATATGAATATTCTGAATACTGCTAATATTGTGGATGATGATGCATTCTGATAGTAAACATTAGCAGTAGCGCTGGAAAATATTAGCAGTAGTGCTGCTTAGCAGCAGCGCTTTCTGTGAGCAAGCACTTCTACTAAACGTACCAGTAGCGCTGCATGTATCTGCGCTACTACTAGTTTTTAGCTGTAGCGCGATAGCAGTAGCGCGTGGACCAGCGCTACTGCTACCCATATATCCAGCGCTACTAGTAGGGTTTTCCCTAGTAGTGTTGCTTCGTTTATGGTTTGGGCATAACAATGTACATATAGATATGATGTGAGTAGTAGGGATTGCCATGCAACGGATGCACATATGAGCTAAGGTAAGATCTCCAATGGAACTAGTGGGGATGCACATATGAGCTAAGGACAATCATAGGCGAGATAATAACAATGTCACCCAAAAGAACATGAAACAAACAAAATTTATAGATACGTTTGGGACGTATCAGTGAGAAATCCCAGTCTCGATCCATGCTTACTCAACGGACACCTTCGGAGATACCTGTAGAGCACCTTTATAGTTACCTAGTTACATTGCGACGTTTGATACACACAAGGCATTCCTCGGGTGTCACTGAGTTACATGACCTCATGGTCATAGGAACATATACTTGACATGCAGAAAACAATAGTAATAAAATAGCACGATCACATGCTACGTTTATGGTTTGGGTCTTGTCTATCACATCATTCTCCTAATGATGTGATCCCATTATCAATGACACCACTTGTCTACGGCTACGAAACCTCAACCATCTTTGATCAAAAATCTAGTCAACTAGGGGCTCACTAGGGACATTGTTTTGTCTATATATCCACACATGTATTTGTGTTTCCATTCAATACAATTATAGGATGGATAGTAAACAATTATCTTGAAACAGGAAATATAATAATAACTATTTTATTATTGCCTTTAGGGCATATTTCGAACAGTCTTCCACTTGCACTAGAGTCAATAATCTAGCTTCACATCTCATGTGATTTACAATGTAACAAATCTAACACCCATACAGTTCTGGTGTTGATCATGTTTTGCTTGTGGAAGAGGCTTAGTCAGCGGATCTGCAACATTCAGACCTGTGTGAACTTTGCAAATATTTATGTCCTCCTCCTTGATGTAATCGCGGATGGCATTGAAGCGTCACTTTATGTGGCTGGTCCTCTTGTGAAAACTTGGTTCCTTGGCTAGAGCAATGACACCAGTGTTGTCACAGAACAGATTTATTGGATCCAGTGCACTTGGCACAACTCCAAGATCTGTCATGAACTACTTCATATAGACACCCTCCTTAGCCGCCTCCGAGGCAGTTATGTACACAACTTCGCATGTAGAATCAGCTACGACAGTTTTCTTGGAACTGCACCAGCTTACCGCACCCCCCTTAAGAATAAATACGTATCCGGTTTGAGACTTAGAGTCATCCGGATCAGTGTCGAAGCTTGCATCGATGTAACCCTTTACAACGAGCTCTTCGTCACCTCCATAAATGAGAAACATTTCCTTAGTCCTTTTCAGGTACTTCAGAATATTCTTGACCGTTGTCGAGTGCTCCATTCCTTGAATACATTGAAACCTGCCTGCCATACTTATGGCAAGGCTCACATCCGGTCTAGTCCACAGCATTGCATACATGATAGACCCTATGGCTGAAGCATAGGGGACGACACTTGTCGTTTCTCTATCTTCTGCAGTCACTAGGGCATTGAGGCTTACTCAACTTTATACCTTATAACATAGGCAAGAACCCCTTCTTGGATTGTTCCATTTTGAACTTCTTCAGAATCTTATCAAGGTATGTGCTTTGTGAAAGTCCTATCAGGCGCCTCGATCTATCTCTATAGATCTTAATGCCCAATATGTAAGCAGCTTCTCCCAGGTCCTTCATTGAAAAACTTTTATTCAAGTAATCCTTTACGCTTCCCAAAAGTTCTACATTGTTTCCAATCAGCAATATGTCATCCAATATAATATTAGAAACGCTATAGAGCTCCCACTCACTTTCTTGTAAATACAAGCTTTTCCAAAAACTTCTATAAACTCGAACGCCTTGATCACCTCATCAAAGCGCTGACTCCAACTCCGAGATTCTTGCACCAGTCCATAAATGGATCGCTGGAGCTGGCATACTTTGTCAGCATTCTCTGGATCGACAAAACCTTCCGGTTGCATCATATACAACTCTTCCATAAGAAACCCGTTAAGGAACGTTGTTTTGACATCCATCTGCCAAATTTCATAATCGAAAAATGTAGCTATTGCTAACATGATTTTGACGGACTTAAGCATCGCTACAAGTGAGAAAATCTCATCGTAGTCAACTCCTTGAACTTTTGAAAAAACCTTTTCCACAGACTTAAGCATCGCTACAGGTGAGAAAATCTCATCGTAGTCAACTCCTTGAACTTTTGAAAAAACATTTGCCACAAGTCGAGCTTTAAAGACAATCACATTACCGTCGGCGTCTGACTTCTTCTTAAAGATCCATTTGATTTGAATGGCCTTTCGGCCTTCAGGTAATACTTCCAAAGTACATACTTTGTTTTCATACATAGATCCTATCTCAGACTTCATGGCCTCTAACCATTTGTTGGAATCCGGGCCCACCATTGCTTCTCCATAGCTCATAGGTTCATTGTTGTCTAACAACATGATTGATAATACAGGATTCACGTACCACTCGGGAGTAGTGCGTGCCCTTGTCGGCCTACGAGATCTGATAGCAACTCGATCTGAAGTTTCATGATCACCATCATTAGCTTCCTCTTCAACTGGTGTAGCCTTGACAGAAACTTCTTTCTGTCCTGTGCCACCATATGGTTGAAGTAAAGGTTCTACAACCTCATCAAGTTCTATCTTCCTCCCACTCAATTCTTTTGAGAGAAACTCTTTCTCAAGAAAAGCTCTATTTTTAGCGACAAACACTTTGCCCTCGGATTTGAGATTGAAGGTATACCCAACTGTCTCTTTTGGGTAACCTATGAAGACGCACTTTTCCGCTTTGGGTTCCAGCTTTTCAGATTGAAGATTTTTGACATAAGCATCACATCCCCAAACTTTAAGAAACGACAACTTTGGCTTTTTGCCATACCACAGTTCACATGGTGTTGTCTCAACGGATTATGATGGTGCCCATTTTAAAGTGAATCCAGCTCTCTCTAATGCATAGCCCCAAAACGATAACGGCAAATTGGTGAGAGACATCATAGAATGCACCATATCTAATAAAGTACGATTACGACGTTCGGACACACCATTACGATGTGGTGTTCCACGTGGTGTCAAGTGTGAAACAATTCCGATTGTCTTAGGTGAGCACCAAACTTGCAACTCACATACTCACCTCCTCGATCGGATCGTAGGAATTTAATCTTCTCGTTATGATGATTTTCAACTTTGCTCGGAAATTGCTTGAACTTTTCAAACGTTTCAGACTTGTGCTTCATCAAGTAAATATAACCATATCTACTCAAATCATCATTGAAGGTGAGAAAATAACGATATCCACCACGCACCCCTATGCTCATCAGTCCGCACACATCAGTATGTATGATCTCCAACAAGTCACTTGCACGCTCCATTGTTCCGGAGAATGGAGTCTTAGTCATCTTGCCCATGAGGCATGATTCACATGTGTCAAGTGATTCAAAATCAAGTGACTCCAAAGGTCCATCGGCCTGGAGTTTCTTCATGCGTTTTACACCAATATGACCTAAGCGGCAGTGCCACAAGAAAGTGATGCTATCATTACTAACTATACATCTTCTGGTCTCAATGTTATGGATATGAGTGTCATCACTATTGAGATTCAACATGAACAAACCCCTCACATTGGGTCCATGACCATAAAAGATATTACTCATATAAATAGAACGACCATTATTCTCTGACTTAAATGAGTAATCGTCTTGAATAAACAAGATCCAGATATAATGTTCATGCTCAACGCAGGCACTAAATAACAATTATTTAAGTTCATCACTATTCTCGATGGCAACTAAAGCGAGGTCGTGCCGACGGCGATCGCATCAACCTTGGAACCATTTCCCACGCGCATCGTCACTTCATTCTTCACAAGCCTTTGTTTATTCTACAGTTCCTGTTTCGAGTTGCAAATGTGAGCAACAGAACCGGTATCAAATACCCAAGCACTAATACGAGAGCTGGTGAGGTACACATCAATAACGTGTATATCAAATATACCTTGTTTGGCGTTGGCCGCCTTCTTATCAGCCAGATACTTGGGGCAATTTCGCTTCTAGTCACCTGTCCCCTTGCAATAATAACACTCAGTTTCCGGCTTGGGTCCAGCCTTGGGTTTCGTCATCTGAGGGGCAACAACTTTTCCACTCTTCTTGGAGTTACCCTTCTTGCCCTTGTCATTTTTCTTTAAACTAGTGGTTTTATTAACCATTAACACTTGATGTTCTTTCTCGATTTCTCACTCAGCGACTTTCAACGTCGCAAACAGCTCAACGTGTGACTTATTCATCCCTTGCATGTTATAGTTCAACATCAAGCTCTTATAGCTAGGTGGCAGTGACTAAATAACTCTATCAGTGATAGCCTCTTGCGAGAGAGAAATCCCTAGCTCATCTAGATGGTTAGAGTACCCAGACATTCTGAGTATGTGTTCACTGACATACCCGTTCTCCTCCATTTTCCAAGCATAGAACTTATCAGAGGTTTCATACCTCTCGATACGGGCATTCTTCTCAAAGATAAACTTCAATTCCTGGAACATCTCATATGCTCCATGATGTTTAAAACATCTTTGAAGTCCCGGTTCTAAGCCATACAAAATTGCACATTGAACTAATGAGTAGTCATCCTTATGCGACTGCCAAGTGTTCATAACTTCTTGGGACGCCATTTCGGGTGGTGCATCACCTAGCGCCGCATCAAGGACATATTTCTTTTGGTCAGCCGTGAGGATAAGCCTTAGATTACGGGCACAGTTAACAAAGTTGCTTCCATCATCTTTCAACTTAGCTTTCTCTAAGAACGCATTAAAATTCAGGGTTGCTACTGCGCAAGCCATTGATCTACAACATAAAATTTTGCAAAATTACTTAGACTATGTTTAAGATAATAGAGTTTAGCTAATCATATTACTGATAAACTCCCACTCAAATTGACATCCCTCTAGTCATTCGAGTGTCCATGATCCAAATTCACTAACTCAAGTCCGATCATCACATGAGTTGAGTTTAGTTTCAATGGTGAACATCTCCATGTTGATCATATCAACTATATGATTCATGCTCGACTTTTCGGTCTCTTGTGTTCCGAGGATATGTCTGTACATGCTAGGCTCGTCAAGTTTAACCCAATTGTTCCGCGTGTGCAACTGTTTTGCACCCGTTGTATGTGAACATAGAGTCTATCACACCCTATCATCACGTGGTGTCTCAAAACGACGAAGTGTCGCAAGGGTGCACGGTTGGGGAGAACACAATTTTCTCTTGAAATTTTAGTGAGACATCACCTTATAAGGCCACCATCGTCCGAAGCAAAATAAGGTGCCTAAAAGGATTAACATCACATGCAAATCATAAAGTGACATGATATGGCCATGAACTTGTGCTTCTTGACCTCCCTCCCCAAAGCACCGGCATGATCTCCATTGTCACCGGCGCCACACCATGATCTCCATCATCATGCTGCCATCGAGGTTGTCACGCTAACTATATGATGTTACTACTAAACCTACTACTAGCAATAAAGCAAAGCATCATCAAGCGCAAAATAATTAAAGACAACCCTATGGCTCCTGCCGGTTGCCGTAGCATCGACGTGCAAGTCGATATTTAACTATTACAACATGATCATCTCATACATCCAATATATCATATCATGTGTTTGGCCATATCACATCACATGCATACCGTGCAAAAACAAGTTAGATGTCCTCTAATTTGTTGTTGCAAATTTTACCTGGCTGCTATGGGTATCTAGTATGATCGCATCTTACTTAGGCAAAGCCACAATGGTGATATGCAAATTCATATTTAACCTTCTCCAAGGACCGCCTCGGTCAAATTCGATTCAACTAAAGTTGAAGAAACAGACACCCGTCGGTCATCTTTATGCAATATGTTGCATGTTAGTCGATGAAACCGGTCTCTCATAAGCGTACGAGTAATGTTGGTCTAGGACGATCCAATCCAACAATACCGCTGAATCAAGAAAAGACTAAGGAGGGCAGCAAATTGAACATCAACTCCCACAAACTCTTTCGTGTTCTACACGATATATCTTCTATGCATGCACCTAGCTCATGATGCCACTGTTGGGGAACGTTGCATGGGAAACAAAAAAAATCCTACGCACACGCAAGACCTATCATGGTGATGATCATATACGGGAGGAAAGATCGGATCTACATACCCTTGTAGATCGCTAAGCGGGGAGCATTAAGAAACGCGGTTGATGTAGTCAAACATCTTCATCATCCGACTCGCAAGCGTCCGACGAATTTCGTCCCGATTTAGCGCCGAACGGACGACACCTCCGCGTTCAGCACACGTACATCTCGACGACGATCTCTGCCTTCTTGATCCAGCAAAGAGGAGCGGAGAGGTAGATGAGTTCCCCGACAACACGATGGCGTGGTGGTGAACTAATCTAGCAGGGCTTCGCCAAGCTATGACGGACTAATCTAGACGACGAAGGAGATCTGTGGAGAAGAGGGCAGCACGTCGCTTTTTCTCGTGTAGTTTGCCCTCAAAACCTCCACTATATATAGGAGGAACAAGAGGGAGGCACTACTGGAATCAGAGAATTTTCCATCTGCTGCTTCTTTGCCGTCTGCTGGCTGATGGAAAAGACACTCTTTGCCATCAGCTACCCAAAACCTGACGGCAAAGAGCAGGCTGACGGAAAACATCCTCTTTGCCATAAGTGTACTCTTTGCCATCTGCCAGCTGACGGCAAAGCACATGCAGGCAGACAGCAAAGAACCCACCGCACACCACCCTCTAACCCATAACGGTCCAACACTTTGCCATAAGCCTATTACCACTTTAACGTCGGGGGCAGACGACAAAGAGGCAACTAGACCTAACGTCGTCAATCCCCACCCCACCCCCTCTCTCCCCCGTAACGGTTCACCACAGCCCCCTTCTCTCTCCTCGCGCCGCCGCTAGAGCTCGTCTTCCCTTCTCCCCGTGACCCGCCGCCGAAGCTCGCCCCCTCCTCCTCCCTGCGACCCCATCCTCCACCACCGTGCCCCTGCTCCACCACCGCCCCTCCTCTCCGTGCCCCTACTCCACCACCGCCCTGGTGCCCTCCTCCCTACGACCCCCTCTCATCCACCATTGTGCCACCCCTCGCCCTGGTGCCCTCTCCTCCCCGCGACCCCCTCCTCCACCAGCTCCGGCTAGGTCACCCACCGCCCCGACCGTCACCGCCCCAGCTGCCCACTACTAACCAAGGTGATTTTTTTCTTTTTTTCTAATTAATAGATTTAGTGGTAGTTTAGTTAGTTGGTAGATTATCTTTAGTTAGTTAGTAGTTTAGTTAGTTGGTAGATTTAGTTAGTTAATTAGTAGATTTAGTACGTAGTTTAGTGGTAGATTCTGTTTTGTTAATTAGTGGTAGCAAGATTCTTTTTTAGTTACTTAGTGGTAGATTATGTTTTTGTTATTTTTTTGCTGTTTAGTGTTGTATACGTTTAGCGTTAGGTTTAGTTAGCTTGGTTAGTTAGGTTAGTTAGTTAGTTAGCTTAATAGAAAGAAGAGGAAGAAGTAGAAGAAGAGGAGGAGGAGAAGAGGAGAGGAGGAGGAGGAGGAGGAGGAGAAGAAGAAGAAGAAGAAGAAGAAGAGGAGAAGAAGAAAAAACAATAAGGAGAAGAAGAGAAGAAGAAGAGAAGAAGAGAAGAAGACACAATTAGCCCATTTAGCTCCAAAATGCCATAATAAGTCTAAAATGGCATAAGAACATTGGTTAGCTCATGAATATTATATTCTTAGCTTGTTTTCCTCTAAAATGACATAATTAGCCCATATAGCTCCAAAAAGACATAATTAGATAATTTAGCTCCAAAAAGAGGAGAAGAGGAGAAGAAATAGGAAAAATGAAAAGAAAGAAGAAGAAAAAGAAGAAGAAGAAGAAGAGAAGAAAAATACCTTCTTTTTCTTCTCCTCCTCCTCCTTCTCCTTCTTCTTGATTTCTTCTTCTTCTTCTCCTCCTCCTCTTTCTTCTCCTCTTTCTTATTCTCCTTACCTTATTTTCCCCCAACAATGAGATAATTAGCCCATTTAACTACAAAATGGCATAAAAGCCTTGGTTAGCTCATGAATATTATATTCTTAACTTGTTTTCCTCTAAAATGACATAATTAGCATATTTGTGTTGATCAGGTGCATTTACATGTGATAGCTATCTCGTCGCTGTGAGGTCTACTGTGCGAAGACCTCCCCGTGCTTTGTACGAGCTCCGCCCCTGCATTCGTGGGTCAGTACAAATTTCATCTCCTCCTCGCCCCTTCATTTACTGTGGCTCGGTTTCCGTATGAAACTTTCTAGATTTAGGTAATTAAATTAATTTATCAGTATGCGTGACCAGTATGTGTCTCCCGTTCGAAAGGGAGACATCTATAAATATGCATGTCTTTGCATATTTATAACCGCCATCCTTTCGAATTGTCCAACATTATCCATGGACAGCCCGAGTATGTGTAGATTGGGTTCGTTTTCCCGTATGATGTGCTCTGGATCCGATGCGGAATTTTGTCACTCCCTCCATGTTGTTCTCCGGATGCACATCCTCTCTGTTTATTACGAAGACGTGTATCAGGAGAACAGCGGGGAGGTGCTGCCGAAATTTTGCGTTGGATCCGAAGTAGAGCATGGGAAAACGAACCCAATCTACACATACTCGGGTGGGATTAGGACCTATCTTTACCTATTAGCGTGTAGGTTGCCTGGACGTAATAAAAATGGCGAACCTGATTAACCGATGAATATAAATGCTAAATTATATAAAAATATATTTCTTCTATCTTTAGTAGCTAGGCAAGATGAGTGATCGTGCGTGGATGTATACCGGTCACCCTAGTCAGAAATAGATGACGAAAGAATGGTTTGTAAAAACAAAGGAATTTGTGAAAGCCGCATTCGCAAATGGCCAGGAAAGAAACGGTTGCCCCTGTCCTGGATGCGACAACTATAAAAAGACGACAGAGGCTATAATGATTAAACACCTGCAGAGGAGGGGTTTTAAGCCTAATTATACGGTGTGGACATTTCATGGTGAGTCTATACAACGCACAAGAGCTGAGGTGGTCCGTCGTCGCACGGACGAGCATGGTACCGGGATCGAAGACATGGTGCAAGACTTTGATGATGCTCGGGATTCGGAAGATGAGATGGAGGAATCTGCAAAGGCCTTTTATGAAATGTTGGAGTCTTCAAAACGTCCTCTCCATGACCACACTGAGCTCTGTTAGCTGGATGCAATTGCACAAGTAATGGCTCTAAAGGCTCAGTTCAACTTGGTAAGAGAATGCTATGACGCGATGATGACACTATTTGGACGCTTCCTACCCAAAGGCCATGTCATGCCTGCAAACTTGTACCAGTCGGACAAAATACTTCGTGTACTTAAGATGCCCTATGAGAAGATAGATGCATGTGAGGAAGGATGTGTCTTATTTAGGAAGGAGTATGCACACTTGGACTATTGTCCAATTGCGAGTCTTGCAGGTATCTTGTGGTAGACAACGGTATGGGTGAGAAGAGGCAGACCAAAATCGCAGTTAGTGTTCTTTGGTATATGCCAATCGTACCAAGACTTCAACATATTTTCTTGGTCGAAGAGATAGCCAGACAGATGACATGGCACAAATTGGGCAAAAGAACCGAACTAGATGCGGACGGGGAAGCGTGGAAACATTTCGATGGATTGCATCAGGATAAAGCGGCAGATCCAAGGAATCCTCGAGTCTGCGCCGCCACTGATGGTTTTAAAGAACATATTTCTGACGTTGATAATTCCAGGGCCCAATTATCCGGGGAAGAATATGAATGTGTACCTGCAACCGCTTAAGGATGAATTGGAAGAAGCTTGGGATAATGGGGTCAAGACATACGAGGCCGCTAGAAAAGAAAACTTCAAAATGCATGTGTGGTAAATGTACTCTATGCATGACTTGCCAGCGTATGCGCTATTCTCTGGATGGTGTGTGCATGGAAGGTTCCCGTGCCCCCAATGCAAGGCAGCTCTTCAGTTTCATTGGTTGCAGGAGGGTCGGAAGTATTCTTGCTTTGACTTGCATAGACAGTTCCTGGATCCTGACCATCAGTTCAGAAAAGACAAGAAGAACTTTACCAAAGGTAAAGTTGTCAAAAACTTGGCACCACCTGCGTCCACAGGCCAATAGATCCTGGATTAGTTAAACGCCCTCGAACCTGATCCAGAGCGTCCAGGGTATTTCAAGGGGTATAATTCAAAACACGCCTGGATTCACAAGCCATGCTTCTGGGATCTGCCTTACTTCAAAGACCTCCTTCTTCCACACAATATCGACATGATGCACACTGAAAAGAATATCGGAGAGGCTATTTTGGTACATTGTTCGACATAGATGGGATGACAAAGGATAATACTAAGGCTAGAGTCGATCAAGAGACACTATGTCATAGACCATTACAAAGATGCGAGAAGGCAAAGGAAAGCAGAAGTGGTCGAAGCCAAAGGCCTGGTTCAATCTTGGAAGGCCAGCTATGAGGGAAATTATCTTGTGGGTCAAAATGCACTTGATGTTCCCCGATGGGTATGCAGCGAATCTAAAGAGGGGAGCGAGTCTTGAAAAAATAAAAATCTTTGGTCTCAAGAGTCATGATTGGCACATATGGCTAGAGCGGGTAATGCAGGTGATGTTACGTGGCTTTATTCCTGAGGATGAATGGCTAGTACTGGCGGAGCTGAGCTATTTCTTCCGTGTTCTTTGTGCGAAAGAATTGTCGCCTGGCGTGGTAGAAGACATGGAGGAGTTTGCACCGGAGTTGTTGTGCAAGTTAGAGAAGATCTTTCTACCGGGCTTCTTTAATCCAATGCAATATTTGATTTTACATCTACCGACCGAGGCAAGATTGGGTGGGCCCGTGCAAGATCGTTGGTGCTATGCAACTGAGAGGATGCAGAAGACCCTTCGAGCTAAATGTAAAAATAAACGTAGAATTGAAGCATCGATGGCTGAGGCATTCATTACAAAGGAGGTGGCAAACTTTGTGACAGCACACTACGAAGCCAAAAATCATCATTTGCATAATTCGAAGCCTCGGCACAATGATGCAGACACTAAAAAAGGTGGGTCCAACCTCATCCTATTCAAAGGGAAGCTCGCACCAGCCGGTGCTTCGAAACCAATAACATTGGATGTCGAAGAATGGAGGAACATTTCGTTGTATATCTTCAACAACCTAACAGAAGTGCGGCCGTACATCGAGTGAGTTCTCGGCACATTTTCCCGTAACTTCTAATTCATTTGAACTGCTCTTATTCCCGGATATTTCAAACAGCCGTTACGTCGCCAAACTCTCGGATGGAGCGGTGATCGAAAATGATTCCGTCGAAGAGTATGAGCTTCTGTCAAAGACAGGAGGCGGCTATCCTGGTTTCATCTCTTGGTTTAAACAAACGGTAATTATCAATAATGGACCATTTCATTTCTTTGTCTAACTTGCGGTTAATGCAACAATCGTTTCGTATTAAACTTGTAGGCTAATTCAGAGTCTATGGACGCCGAATTGAGACAAGTCGCTAGTGGTTTTGACTATAAGGTTCGTTCATTTGAGAAATACAACATCAACGGGTATCTCTTTCGTACCTTTGGCAAAGAGCTATCTATGCCCGACCGGAAATCTACAAATTGTGGTGTCTCTGCTATCGGCGAAGGTGTTATCGAGTATTATGGAAGAGTTGAAGCAATTTATGAACTTCAATTCTATGGTGAAAACCCATCGAACGTCGTATTCTTCAAATGTTATTGGTTCCAGCCGAAGGAGACTAGAAGGACTCATGAACATATAGGACTAGTCAAAATCAATCCAAACACCCATTTAGATGTCCCCGATGTCTATATTATAGCTCAACAGGCGACCCAAGTTTTCTATCTACCGTGGGCATGCCAAACGGATAAGAATCTGGAAGGTTGGTATGTTGTTTATGAAGTGCCGCCACATGTCAGACCACCTCTCCCAAATGAACAGGATTATGAACCTCACATTAACCCAGACACATATGATGGAGAATTCTTCCAAGAAACACGTCTTTCCAAGAAACATTTCAAGAACCGTCGTGCTTCACCCAAGAAGATGGAAGTAGACAGCGACAATGAATCTGACTCCACCCCTGAGCCGGAACCAGAAGACCTGGAACTCGTAGAGGTTACTGAGGCGGATGACCTGTCAATGCTTCAACGATTAAAGAAAGGCCTTTCACAACTTCACGTCGTTGAACCCCACGAGCACATCATTCATGAAGACATGCGTGATAGTGATGATGATGATGCATTTATTGATGATGATTATTAGTTTGTAAGATTCACAACTTAAATTATATATATTTTAATTTTTATTATTCATGTACATATTATTATTCATGTTAGTTATTCATCTTTTTATGTTGTACTAATTTCTTTTAATCTTTATCATGGCAGGTCACCAGGTGTTGAAAGATGGTGGGCGCTGGTCCAGATCGCTCGACGGGTTCTTCCGAGGCGCCCCGCACGAGGGGTGGTACTTCCCTTCCACCCCTATCTCTCCGTAGAGCCTTGGCAGATAGTCTGTCGACACCACCCGTGGGTTCTTCTTCGTCGGTGGCATTGCCCACTGGGAGAGGTGCTGGTCGGGTAGGGAAGAAGGGGAAGGGTACAGGGAGAGGTGGTGGCCACGGAAGATCCAGGATGACTGTTGAGCCGTCCTCGCCACCACCACCAGCTCATTCACCCGAGCATAGGACTACTATGGTCGACCCGTTTGCAAAGGAGGCTACGGGGACTCCGTTCCAGGAGCCTGGTATTGACGGGCATTCGTCCCATGAGACTCCGGTCGAGGAGCAGCCTCGGGTCGAGGTGCATTCGGCCCACGAGACTACGGTTTCGGAGGCTTCACCCGACGTGGAGAGGCCCGGATGGGAGTCCTGGCCGGATCGGATCGAGTTGCCGGATTGGACCGAGGGTCCGGGTGGCTCAGGGGGCCGGGATGGCGGGGATGAGCTTATGGATAGTGAGGGCGATGTGCAGGTGGACAGGGCCACCGTGTACAAGCGTGGTAGTACATGTCTCCCGGTCATGCCGGCTACCCGCGAGCACAGGCCGGTGATTAAACCTGAAGGAGATAGGTAAGTACATTTACTCTTTTTTAGCTTTTGCCTTCAATTTTGTTCAAATATCTAATGCGTTGACCTTATCATACTGCAGGGGATGGGTACACCCTCTTGGAGTCCGCAAGCCGAACTCCGTCCTTGGTGTGCTTTGCCGGACAAATTTCCCGGGGTTTGTCACGTTGCCTCGTGAGGGTCAGGTTCCTACACTAGGATTTTCCTGGGAGCACTACCAGGCTGCGCAGGCCCTGCCGGAGGAGATTATAGATGGTGTCTTGTGCCACACGAGGGCCGAGATGGTGATCAAGAGATTTTTGTTAAATTATCCTTTTACAGAATCTAAAATTAACAATATATTTAATTATTGTACTAATCGGTGTTTTCACGTTTGATTGCAGACCTTCTATAGGTGTGAGGATGGATATGAGGAGGAGGCGGCCAGGGTTCTCGAGGCCGAGTGTAGGTGGTTACTACAGAACTTACGCCACGAGGCTCGGCCGCAGGCTATTCGAGAGTACTACGCCACGCGTGGTATTAAGAAGCAGAAGAAGGATTGCCGCGGAAAGTTTCTGAAGAAGGAGCAATACATGAAGGTAATTACCTATTCTTAAGTCCTTCTACGTAGTTTTCTTGATTTCATTCATAGGCGTAGCGCTCAAAATTCTTTCTAATAACTTGCAGGTGCCCCCGAGATGGTGTGCGGATAAGATGGATTGTTGGGAGGCGTTGGTTGATGAGTGGGGCACAGGCAGCTGGCGAGCCGTCCACGAGAATGCGAAGGATCGGCGTAGCCAAATGGTTGGTCTGCCACACCATCAAGGCAGCGCCAACTTACTTCAGCTCGGACGAAACTGGGTATGTGATTTGCTTCATGATTCATGCAATTCATTCTTCATGCTAATATTTTGTTCCTCTCTTTTAGGCGCATCACAATAAGACGGAGATGCCACACTTGTACGACCTTTATGGCATGGCCCATACTGCCTCGTACAAGAAGGCGAAGGCATTCTCTGAGTCTAGCCTGGATGATCCCAATAACTTCACCAACATATCATCCACCAGAAGCTCGTGGCATACAGGGACGCGGGGAAGGCTACGAAAGGGGATGACTTTAACCCTAGCCACGAACCTTTGGATCCAGAGCTGGTGATGATATCTGGTGGCGGGAGGCCCCATGGCTCGATAGCCATTGGAGATGGGATAATACGTTGTCCACTCACTCTCCCAGAGATCAAGGCGCGCCAGTCGAGCAGCTGTCCTGAGATAATGCATCGTCCAAGCCAGTCGATCTTGCCATCGAGGTTACTTGTACGGACTAAGAACACTTTCATCCATTTCATTATGTGTGTCACCATAGATCATTATTGTGGTAACGAGGAATGGTGTTTCGGGCTGCTCTTCAAAAAGAGAGATTGGCAAACCAGGCTGCTCTTGAGAAAGAGAGATTGGCAAGCCAGGCTGCTCTTGAGGCTTCTCTTGAGAAAGAGAGATTGGCAAGTTAGGCTGCTCTTGATGAGAGGGACCAGACCGTGGCACGATTGATTGAGGAGGAGAGGTCCCGAAATGAGGCGGGTCAACGGGCCTTGTACGACCTTTTTGTGGTAATTTTTTTTCACATTAGCCAAATCATGTGTGTAATGTATGTTTCATTACTAACTAATACGACCCACTCTTCAGGGTCTGTGCGAGAAGAGCGGTCAAGTCCCTCCGCCGATGCCCGTCTTCTCTACGATTGGCACGGTGAGTTTCATTATAAACTAGTATTAATAATTGAGTGTCATCATGCTAACTGAGACATTGCAAAATATCTATTCTGCAGAATAACTCCCGAGCAGCATCGCACGACCCTTGTCCAGGTGTTTCTCCTCCTTGATGACCACTACGGTAAGTTTCTCTTCTCCTCTTTCATATTCTCCTTGCCTTAATTTTCCCAACAATGACATAATTAGCCCATTTAACTTCAAAAATACATAGTTAGCTAATTTAGCTCCAAGAAGAGAAGAAGAGGAGAAGAAATAGGAAAAATGAAAAGAAAGAAGAAGAAGAAGAAGAAGAAGAGAAGAAGTAGGAGGAGGAGGAGGAGGAGGAGAAGGAGAAAGCCAAGGACCTTCTAGTCCTTCTCCTCCTCCTCCTTCTCCTCCTTCTTCTTTATTTCTTCTTCTTCTCCTCCTCCTCCACTTTCTTCTCCTCTTTCATATTCTCCTTGCCTTAATTTCCCCAACAATGACATAATTAGCCCATTTAGCTCCAAAATGCCATAATAAGCTGAAAATGGCATAAGAACCTTGGTTAGCTCATTAATATTATATGCTTAGCTTGTTTTCCTCTAAAATGAGATAATTAGCCCATTTAGCTCCAAAAAGACATAGTTAGCTAATTTAACTCCAGGAAGATGAGAAGAGAAGAAATAGGAAAAACGGAAAGAAAGAAAGAAGAAGAAGAAGAAGAAGAAGAAGAAGAAGAAGAAGAAGAAGGAGAAGGAGGAGGAGTAGGAGGAGGAGGAGAAGGAGGAGAAGGCCAAGGACCTTCTAGTCCTTCTCCTCCTCCTCCTCCTTCTCCTCCTTCTTTATTTCTTCTTCTTCTCCTCCTACTCCTCTTTCTTCTCCTATTTCATATTCTCCTTGCCTTAATTTCCCCAACAATGACATAATTAGACCATTTAGCTCCAAAATGCCATAATAACCTCAAAATGGCATAAGAACCTTGGTTAGCTCATTAATATTATATACTTAGCTTGTTTTCCTCTAAAATGGGATAATTAGCCCATTTAGCTCCAAAAAGACATAGTTAGCTAATTTAGCTCCAAGAAGAGGAGAAGAGGAGAAATGAACAGGAAGAACAAAAAGAAGAAGAGAAAGAGAAGAGAAGGAGAAGGAGAATAAGGAGGAGGAGAAAAAGGAGGAGGAAGAGGAGGAGGAGAAGGAGGAGAAGGCCAAGGACCTTCTAGTCCTTCTCCTCCTCCTCCTCCTTCTCCTCCTCCTTTATTTCTTCTTCTTCTCCTCCTCCTCCTCTTTCTTCTCCTCTTTCATATTCTCCTTGCCTTAATTTTCCCAACAATAACATAATTAGCCCATTTAGCTCCAAAATGCCATAATAACCTCAAAATGGCATAAGAACCTTGGTTAGCTCATTAATATTATATACTTAGATTGTTTTCCTCTAAAATGGGATAATTAGCCCATTTAGCTCCAAAAAGACATAGTTAGCTAATTTAGCTCCAAGAAGAGGAGAAGAGGAGAAGAAATAGGAAAAATGAAAAGAAAGAAGAGAAAGAGAAGAGAAGGAGAAGGACAAGACGGTGGAGGAGAAGAAGGAGAAGGAGGAGGAGGAGGAGGAGGAGAAGGAGGAGAAGGCCAAGGACCTTCTAGTCCTTCTCCTCCTCCTCCTCCTTGTCCTCCTTCTTCTTTATTTCTTCTTCTTCTACTCCTCCTCCTCTTACTTCTCCTCTTTCATATTCTCCTTGCCTTAATTTCCCCAACAATGACATAATTAGCCAATTTAGCTCCAAAATGCCATAATTTCTTGAACATCATGTCATGAATATGTTGCGGTGTTTATGATGAGTTGATTGTCGTTTCCGGATTGTTTCTTCTTGATAGAGTTTCGATCCGCTTCAAAGAGTGAGGAGTCGTTCGACTATGTTGGTTCGTCTGCTTCACATATTTGTTCTTCTTCCAAGTGAGATCAGAGGCAAGATGATCATTTCCCTAGATACCACTACTATCATTGCTATGCTAGTTGTCATGTTCCTATCGTTATGTCTCACTCCCTACCACCTGTTATGTCAAGCCTCCCAACATTGCCATGAAAAGCCTCTAACCCGTCCACAACCCAGCAAACCGTTGTTTGGCAATGTTACCGCTTACTCAGCTTTCTTATAGTATTGTTAGTTGCAGGTGCAGTTGCTTCCATGTGCCAACATGGATTCTTTGTTATATCACTATATAATTGCTATTTAATTTTATGCACCTATATACTTGGTAAAAGGTGGAAGGCTTGGCCTTCTAGCCTGGTGTTTTGTTCCAGCTTTGCCGCCCTAGTTACAAGTGTACCGGTGTTATGTTCCATAAATGAGCATTCCTAACTTGCTTGGGGTTGTTATGAAAACTCCCTTAATTTTTGTTCTCGGATAAAACTTGTCTGGCAAGGCCCAACATTGGTACTATATTTGCCCAACATAATAATACTAAACATCCTTATTAAAATATAGGGCGTCATGAACCCGAGGAGTAATTCAACATAATACAGGGAGGGCTAGTACTAATGGTGCTGGTCCTAAACAAAGCTCTGTGTGGGACCAACTAGGGAAACTTGGGTGATTTCTATCAGGCCTCCGTACGCTAGCTTATCCGCCGTGTCCTGGGAACGAGATAAACGGCTCCTATCGAGATTGTCGACACGCCGAGCGGCCTTGCTGGATTTGTTTTACCTTTCTCGAACATCTTGTGCGAGGAATTCCGAGGATAGTTTGGGCTATCTCAAGGTTGAAGTTTTCCACCAGGAATCCGAGGAGATCATGGGTTTTCCGTGGTTGAGGTTTCTGACGCAGCTTGTGTTAGTTAGTGATGGACTACTTGGAGCACCGCTGGAGGGTTTAATCTTTTGGAAAGCCATGCACACGGTTATGTGGAAACTTCGAAACTTTATTTAACACCCGGTCATAGCAAACTTGAAGTAAACTTAATTAAAACTTGCCAACTGTGTGTGTAACCATGACTGTCTCTACTCGTGAGTTCTGAATCCGAGAGAGGACACGGTGGGGTTATGTTTGACGTAAGTAGATGTTCATGATCATTTTGTGATCATTCTAGTTCACGTCCATTTATGCGTATATCACCCTCTTTTATTCTTGTACTCGTAAGTTAGCCACTCAAATAAAATGCTTCGTTGCTTGCTTCAGCCTCACCACTTAACCATGCCTCACTGGTGGGGAATGTTGCATGGGAAACAAAAAATTACCAACGCACAGGCAAGACCTATTATGGTGATGATCATCTACGAGAGGGGAGATCGGATCCACATACCCTTGTATATCACTAAGCGGGAAACATTAAGAAACACGGTTGATGTAGTCGAATGTCTTCGCGATCCGAGTCGCAAGCGTTCCATGAACTCCGTCCCGATCTAGCACCGACCGAACGGCACCTCCGCGTTCAGCACACGTACAACTCGATGATGATCTCCGCCTTATTGATCCAGAAAGAGGGGCAGAGAGGTAGATGAGTTCCCCGGCAGCACGACAGCGTGGTGGTGGTGGTGAACTAATCCAGCAGGGCATCGCCAAGCTATGCCGGACTAATCTAGATGATGAAGACGATCTGTGGAGAAGAGGGCAAGATGTGGCTTTTTCTGGTGTAGTTTGTCCTCAAAACCTCCACTATATGTAGGAGGAACAAGAGGGAGGGTTTCCTTGCCTCCTACTCAAAGTAGGAGGGCTTCGGCCAAGGAAAGGGGAGGAGTCCTCCTCCAATTATGTTTGGTGGAGGACTCCCTTCTCACTTGTCCACCGCCTTCCTTACTTTCCTTTTTCCATTTATTTTTTCCTTTGGCCGAAATAGCTTATTAGGCTGTCCTCACCGGCCCACTAAAGGTGGTGTGCAACCTTTAGGCCTCTTAGGTCCTATCCCGGGTGGGTGGCCCCTCCCGGTAAAACCCCTGAACCCATTCGTCACTCCTGGTACTTTACCGGCAATGCCCGAAATCTTTCCGGAAGCCAAATGCAACATTCCTATATCAATCTTTACCTCCGGACCATTTCGGAGCTCCTCGTGACATCCGTGATCTCATACGGGACTCCGAACAACTTTAAGTCACCAACATACATAACTCAATACTACCAAAATGTCACCGAACCTTAAGTGTGTAGACCCTGCGGGTTCGAGAACTATGTAGACATGACCGAGACACTCTCCGATCAATATCCAATAGCGGGATATGGATGCCCACATTAGATCCTACATGTTCTACGAAGATCTTATCGGTTGAACCTCTATGTCAAGGATTTAGTTAATCCCGTATAACACTCCCTTTGTCATTCGGTATGTTACTTGCCCGAGATTCGATCGTTGGTATCTCCATACCTATTTCTATCTCGTTATCGGCAAGTATATTTACTCGTCCCGCAACTAACTCTTTAGTCACATTGCTTGCAAGGCTTGTTTGTGATGTTGTATTATGGAGTGGGCCCCGATATACCTCTCCTCATAAAGAGTTACTGAGGACGAGTTGATGGATATACTTCTCGCCCCTTGTTGGTTACCCCAAGTGGAAGGTGGAGATGTACTTAGCAGCAGATTTCCCTTACACAGGGACTGTAAGGTTTATCGAACCAGAAGGACTCCAAGGATCAACAAGTAGATGTATGCTGCTCTGGCGCTAGCAAAAGACGTGGACCTCCACACACAACAAATAAATTTTCTCCCAACGAGTTCAGAGAGGTTGTCAATCTCTCCAGCCTTGTAGTTTGCAAAGGATCAAAACACAAGCGGGAATAGCGATGGTGATTGCAACGGAAAAGTAAATAAAAGCAGTAAATGATGGAGGTATAAACAATGGTGGAGATATGGACCAGAGACCCATGATGTTCACTAGTGATGTCTCTCTCCCAAAAGACGATAAACAACTATGTTGGGTAAACAAATTACAGCTGGGCAATTGACAGAATTATAAATGCACCGCAATACTAATCATGCTACAAGAAAGTTAGAGGCCCAAAGTAATGGGCAGTACGCCAAGACAAGTAGATCGTTTATCCATCAGCATCTACTCTCTAATCATCCACATTGAGATATCTATCCAGAACATCTCGCTGGTATTAAGTTGTGAGCCCCACCCAAAGTGTAAACTCAAAGCAACGGACAACTGCATTAACGAACTTTGCCTAAGGTAAACAATCCTTGCAACCGTGGTCACAAGCACCGTTGTTTTCTCCCTGGTGGCAACATCACATCCCCTAGTCTCATGTTTGTGTCACTCAAGCTAGACATCAGGGGGCATGAACCCACAATCATACATAATGCTCTCTCTTGGAGTTACAATCTACTACTCGGCCAAAGCAATAAAAAGCAACGGAGAACATGCATAAATTACTCAAGAACGTAATATAAAAGGAGAACCAAATATATAACTCATCACAATCTGAACATAATCTCATAATCCATCGGATCCCAGCAAACTCAGCATAGCAACAACAGGTAAATTACAGAGATGCCTTGATCATGTAGGTTAGCTCACAAGGGCTAAGCATTGAAGCACAAGATTGGAGAGAAGACATCGTATAGCTACTGGTCATGGACTCATGGTCGAAAGAGGCTTACTCGCGGCATGTCCGGGAAGCGTCCATGGTGGAGGAGAAGCTCCCGGAGGTCCATCCTCCCTCCGCCAGGGTGCCGGGAAGAAGTCTTCTGGCTCTCCCAGTCTCGGAAGCGCTAGGCGGTGAAACGGTGGAAAATTCGCTATTCTGGATATATCTTTAGGGTTTTCCGTCTGAGGGGTAAATATAGGCCAAAGGAGGGCGCCAGGGGGTGGACCCTCCACCCAGGCGACCTGGTGGCGCGGCCAGGAGGGGCTCGTGCAGGGTGGTCGCCTGGGCAAGGCCTGCCTCCCCTCTAGCCCACCTTGATGCTTTGTGAAGCTTCCGTCACGCTGATTTTTATATATTTTACTCAGAATTTTTGGGGATGTGTAAATTGGGGTAAACTCCCTAAAATTAAAAGACATCAGCACACATAAACTCGCACTAGGTGCACTGAGTTAGAGGTTAGTCCAAATATGTGTAAAAGGGTAATAAAGTGTAGCAAAACATATAACGATGTCACCAAAAAGAGCATGGCACAAACAGAAATTATAGATACGTTTGGGACGTATCAACATCCCCAAGCTTAATTCCTGCTCATCCTCGAGTAGGTAAATGATAACACAAATAATTTCTATGGTGACATGCTAACACACATATAAGAACTTCAAAGTAAAGCAAATAAGATATGCAATTCAAGTCAAGACAATAACAAGCAAGAGTTTATATCTAGTATTGAAATTATCAAAGTAAGAACGTAAAGGTGCAAGAGCTCTCGTTGTCCGTGACTAGAATGTCGCCAAATGGTGTTTGCATGCAAGAAGTGGGAGACGGGTTTAGAGCATAAAAAAATTATATAGTTTAATTGAGAACTCAATCTACTAAAACTTCACACTTGTTCTCCTTCGGAATCTTATTTTGACTCATCCCTAGACCACTAGTCAGGCACAAGTCAAAATGATCCTCTCCCTTTCTACCTTGAGCGCTCATGCAATGGATGAGCATAAGCAAGATATGTTGGCACTTAGGATGGCAAAGAGAATAATGATGGGTAAATAAGACAAAAAAGATGTGAAAGGCTCACATCAATGAGGGCAATGATAGGTGAGAGAAAGCCAAATGGTAGATATGATGTGAGGAGTAGGGATTGCCATGCAACAGATGCACATATAAGCTAAGGTAAGCTCTCCAATGGAACTAGAGGGGGTGCATCCAACTTGCTTGATCATGAAGACCTAGAGCTCATTTGAGGAGGCTCATCATTGGAATATGCAAGCCAAGTTTTATAGTGTAAGGGTCCCACATAGTTATGCATGAATGATAATTTCCATGGACTACAGAAATAACAATGGAGTACGAGTATGGATCTTTCAAAAGGAATAGTAGTGTTGCCCCTTCTCACTTTGTATTTCTTTTTTAACTTTCTTTTTTTATTTTTATTTTTACTTTTTGTGTCCTGTTTTGCTCTTTCTATTTATCTCTCATTTGTCCTCTTTGGGATCTTTTCATGTGTCCTCTTTTGGGATCCTTTAATTTGTCCTCTTTGGGATCTTTTCCTCACTTAAGGGCAACACTCTATGTTTTACAAGAATAAAAAGAAGATCTTCACACTTTAAAAGAAGTACTCAACATAAAGACAAATGAAAACTATCATGGTGTATGCAAATGTATGCCTCTGCCAGTATAGCAGGATATGCAATGAAACTAGCGCGTCATATAGCAATAATAAGGTCAAGGCCCAACTAGCATGCGGCTCCTCGATCAAGCAAAAGCATGTATGACATGAAGATCAAGTCATGAGATGTTGGATGTTGCATGGCAATGTATCTCGGAAAGGCTATGGAAGTGCCTTAATAGGTAGGTATGGTGGCTGTTTTGAGGAAGGATATAATGAGGCTTATGATGATAGAGCGTATCATGCCAAGGGTTTGGATGCACCGGCGAAGTATGCACCAACTCTCAGGATGAGAAAGGGCAATGCACGGTACCGAAGAGGCTAGCAAAATATGGATGCTGGAAGTGCCAACAATCGAAAACTCGCATTAGTCCGAAGAACTCATTCACTTATTATCGGTAACTTTCTATCTAGTCACGAGATTCACAAAGAGACAAGTACCCCGAGGAGGAGTGTTTGGGGTTTGGTTATCCTTGCGCATCCTCGGCCCATGATAACGTGAGGGTACTCTATATATTCCAACCCCTCCAGAGGTTAGCGATCCATCTAGTAGCTAGAGTTCTCAACTAATTTTTTTTAGTTTTTGAAAATACACACGGATTTCCCAAAATACTACACCTATCACTAATACTCTCAAGCTCTTTACACCAATAGTCCAAACATTACTCAAATCAATACCTCAAAACTATTACAAGTTACTACTATACTTAAATAGCAACCTCAATTACCTACTCATGCAAGACACACAACTCAGTGCAACAAGCCAACTCTCTAAACAAGATAAGCAAGATAACTCAAGAGAGTTCCAAAATCAAACTAAATAAAATCTCTTGAAAAGATAAAGCATGAAAACTAAGAGCTAAGCATGCCAGCAGCTATGAAAAGATAAATAACACACAAAAAGGATAAGCATGAAAACCTATGTTGTGTTCTAGGGTGGAGTGGAGTGTGTTTCTCTCCCAAACAAATAAGGCTAGGTTCCAACTTGTTATGAACAGCAAGCAAAATTAAAACAAACTAAAAACTAAAGGGAGGGACGCTCCAAGCATAGCACATAACATATGAAGTGATAAAAATATAGCATGGAGAAGGGCAACTGATGATTGTTGATGGAGAAGGGGATGCACGGGGGCATCCCCAAGCTTAGACGCTTGAGTCTCCTTGAATATTTCTTGGGGGTGCATGGGGGCATCCCCAATATTGAGCGCTTGACACTCCTGGATCTTCTTTCATCGTCTTCCATCGCATACTTGAAAACTCCCTTCATAAGAAACTCATCATAAGTTGATTAGAGTGGTTAGTGCCCATAATAAAATAATTTTTCTCTACTGGAAATAAATATTTTTAGGAAGAGCTACTGTTTCTCAAGATTGCCAAAAGGTTTTTTCAAATAAAAAGAAAGCTTAAGATTTGCAAAACAATGAAAACGCAAAACAGGGCAGAATCTGGGAAAACAGAACAGCGGGTAGTAAATAATTTTTTGGGGCACTTCTGCAATTCAAATCAAAAAACTCAGAACAGATGCCAGAAAGACAATTATATAGAGCATATTGTCAAAACAATTCAGATAAAAAGACGACCTGGTGATTGACGAATTTTTCCGTCAAGCAGACATAATCTATTTTTGAACAGCATGTCACAACTTTTGAACGTTCTTGCAATCGGAGGCTAAAACTTGGCACAAAGCTTGAAAATAAAGATACAATGATGTTGTTACAATAGTAACAAGCATCAAGACCGCTAAAACTGAAAGTAAAAAACAAATTGGGTTGCCTCCCAACAAGCCCTTTCTTTTATGCCTTTGAGCTAGGCATGATGCAAATAGAAGGATCAAAATTCACCAAAGTTATTGGAATCATCAAAACCTTCAAACGGTTCCTCAACAAGTTCATCCTTATTTTTCCTAGGGAACGGGTACATACCTTTCGCTTTCCCGCGTAAGTGTATGTCTCCTTTACCTATATCAATGAAGCCTTTCATGGTTCGGAGGAAGTCCCTTCCAAGCACTATGTTTCGTTGGTTTGGCTTCATGATGAAGAAATCAACTGTTGCATTCCTTTTAGAGAATGTAACCTGGACATCTTTCACCTTTCCCTGGATTTCAGAAATATCCCATTAGCATGTTCATGATAAGATGAAAAATTGTCAATGTTTAAAAGGCTTAGAGAATCATAAACAACTTTTCGCATTGTAGAAACCATGGATCCAATATCACAATAAGCAAGGAAGTCTTGGTTAGAGATGCTAATTCTAACAAAATGCTCCCAGTCATCATCTATTTTCAAAATCTTTTTATTATCAGCCATGGGTTTCTCACTTTTTCTTATGTCTAGAGCATCTATTCTTATTTCAATGGTAGCAAGTCTATCTATAATAGTGTCATATCCACAATCATAAACATGGTAATTAGATAGACCATGTATAATATCAAGAGCTCTAGCCTCATCACACTCTAAAAAATCTCCTTCAACTATAATATCGAGAGAGTGTTTACACCATATAAAAAGACCATGATAAAAATTTCTAAGCACAATTTTGATAGGCATCCAAGGCATAATTCTTTTATGTGCTTCAGAAATTCTATCCCAAGCCTTCTTCATATTTTCTCCATTCCTTTCATGGAAATCTAGGACCTCAGATTCCCTCAAAGCAGCAAACCCTAACATACTGGACTAAGCAGAAAGGACAACTAAAATCAAATCAACTAATTTTTTTTGTGGTTTTTGGTATAATACTGTAAAGCAAAAACTAGAAAGCAAACTAACAAGACTAAAAAGCAAAGGTAAAAGATAGTGTGCAACTCCCCTATCTTGAAGACTCGAGTCCACGGCAACGGCGCCAAAAATTTGCTTGATGACGAGTTTATAGATATACTTCTCGCCCCTCGTTGGTCACCGTGGAAGGTGGAGATGTAGTCAGCAGCAGATTTCCCTAACGCGGGCACTTTAAGGTTTATCGAACCAGGAGGACTCCGAGGATCAACAAGTAGTTGTCCGCTGCTGTGGCGCTAGCAGAAGACGTGGACCTCCACACATAAAAAATAACTTTGCTCCCTATGAGTTCACACAGATTGTCAATCTCTCTGGCCTTGTAGTTTGCAAAGGATCAAAACACGAGGAGGAATAGCGATGGTGATTGCAACGAAAAAGTAAATAAAAGCAGTAAATGATGGAGGTGTAAACAATGGTGGAAATATGGCACACAGTACCATGATGTTCACTAGTGATGTCTCTGTCCCAAAAGACGATAAACAACTATACTAGATAAACAAATTACAGTTGGGCAATTGACAGAATTATAAACGCACCGCAATGCTAATCATGCTACAACAAAGTTAGAGGCTCAAAAGTAATGGGCAGTACGCAAAGACAAGTAGACCGTTTATCCATCAGCATCTACTCTCTAATCATCCACCTTGAGATATCTATCTAGAACATCTCGTTGGTATTAAGTTGCGAGCCCCACCCAAAGTGTAAACTCACAGCAACGGACAACTGCATTAACGAACTTTGCATAAGGTAAACAATCCTTGCAACCATGGTCACAAGCACCGTTGTTTTCTCCTTGGTGGCAACATCACATCCCCTAGTCTCATGTTTCTGTCACTCAAGCTAGACATCAGGGGCATGAACCCACAATCATGCATAACGCTCCGTCTTGGAGTTACAATCTACTACTCAGCCAAAGCAATAAAAAGCAACGGAGAACATGCATGAATTACTCAAGAACATGATATAAAATGCGAACCAAATATATAACTCATCTCAATCTGAACATAACCTCATAATCAATCAGGTCCCAACAAACTCAGCATAGCAATAACAAGTAAATTACATAGATGTCTTGATCATGTAGGGCAGCTCACAAGGGCTAAGCATTGAAGCACAAGATTGGAGAGCAGACATCGCATAACTGCTGGTCATGGACTCATGGTCCAAGGAGGACTACTCACGGCATGTCCAGGAAGCGTCCATGGTGGTGGAGAAGGTCCCGGAGGTCAATCCTCCCTCCGGCAGGGTGCCAGGAAGACGACTTCTGGTGCTCCCGATCTCGGAAGCCCTAGGCGGCGGAATGGTGGAAAATTCGTGATTCTGGATATATCTTTAGGGTTTTCCATCCGAGGGGTAAATATAGGCCAACGGAGGGCACCACGGGGTGGACCCTCCACCCATGCGACCTGGTGGCGCGGTTAGGAGGGGGCCCGCATAGGGTGGCCGCCTGGGCAGGGCTTGGCTCCTCTCTAGCCCGCCTTGATGCTTCATGAAGATTCCGTCACGCTGATTTTTATATATTTTTCTTGAAATTTTTGGGGCTGTGTAAATTGGGGTAGACTCCCTACAATTAAAAGACATCAGCAGAGAAAAACTGGCACTGGGTGCACTGAGTTAGAGGTTAGTTCATGTAAAAAGGTATGGAAGTGTAGCAAAACATATAACAATGTCACCCAAAAGAGCATGGCACAAACAGAAATTATAGATACGTTTGGGATGTATCAACATCCCCAAGCTTAATTCCTGCTCGTCCGTGAGTAGGTAAATGATAACACAAATAATTTCTATGGTGGCATGCTAACACACATATAAGAATTTCAAAGTAAATCAAGTAAGATATGCAATTCAAGTCAAGACAATAACAAGCAGGAGTTTATATCTAGTATTGAAATTATCAAAGTAAGAACATAAAGGTGCAAGAGCTCTCGCTGTCCGTGACTTGAATGTCTCCAAATGGTGTTTGCGTCCAAGAAGTGGGAGATGGGTTTAGAGCATAAAAATATTATATAGTTTAATTGAGAACTCAATCTACTAAAACTTAACACTTGGTCTCCTTCGGAATCTTATTTTGACTCATCCCCAGACCACTAGTCAGGCACAAGTCAAAATGATCCTCTCCCTTTCGACTTTGAGCACTCATGCAATGGATGAGCACAAGCAAGATATGTTGCCACTTAGGATGGCAAAGAGAATAATGATGGGGAAGCAAGACAAAAAGGTGTGAAAGGCTCACATCAATGAGGACAATCATAGGTGAGAGAAAGCCAAATGATAGATATGATGTGAGGAGTAGGGATTGCCATGCAACGGATGCACATATGAGCTAAGGTAAGCTCTCCAATGGAACTAGTGGGGGTGCATCCAACTTGCACTACTAGAGAAAACCTTATACACAGAAGTGTACCAGTAGCGCTTTTTAAAAGGAGGCGCTGCTGCTACCTAGCAGTAGCGTGTGTCCAAAAACAACGCTACTAATAAACTCATATCAGTAGCATGGCTCTTATAAAATGCGCTACTACTATAATTGCCACACCATTCCCGACAGGCTAGGTATAGTAGTAGCGCCCTTCCTAAACCAGCGCTGCTGCTAGTCTACTTATCTGTAGCGCTTGGCACCAACCCACGCTGCTGCTATGCCCACCTTATCCACCCCGTGCGCTCCCTCTCTCTTCCTCACTCCCGGACCCTTAGTCCCACCTCACACTGTCACTCCATCTCAGCCCCCCGCCGCTCGCCGCCGCCGTCACCTACCCCTCCTCCCTCTTCCGCCATCACCTCCCCCTCCTCCATGGACTCGGTAACCCCCCTTCTCCCTCTATCATCGTCACCTCCCCCTCCTCCCTCCTCCCCGCCTCACCTCCTCCGTCCTCCCTCCACTCCTTCATTCGCCGTCGGACAGCCCCTCCTCGCTCCCTACTCCATTCGCCGCCGGCCGGCCCCTCCTCGCTCCGCCTTCCTCCTCCGTCCTACTTCCTCCTCCCTCCTTCAGTCGCCCTCCTTTTCCCTCCTCCCTCCTCCATCCACAACCCCTCCTCCCTGCTACATTTTGATTTAGTAGGCTAGTTGATATTTTCTTGTTGATATGCGACATTCTGATTTACTTAATAGTTTGTAGTTGATATATAGCAATTTTGATTTAGTATGATTAACTGATTAGTAAAAATTTAGACATAGTTGATAGTTTTTAGTTGATATAAGCCTTTGTTCATATATAACACTTTGATTTAGGATAGTTTATATGGTTTAGTTGATAATTTCTAGTGATCCAGAAACTATTTACTCATTTTCTAGAATGAACATGTCATATTTCTTCGTTTATTTCCTTGTGCTACCTTATATTTCAATATAAGTATAATGTAGTTTTTTTACTATTTTTAGTGAGTGTTTATTAGAAATAGTTTATTTAGTAAGTGTTTAATAGAAATAGTTTAATCGGTGAGGGAATTTCCACCATATATGAGAGAAGAAGAATGCCGACTGTTGTCGTGGGGGTCGTTTCTCCTTCTTCTCCTTGTGCTAGATATTTGTTATGCACTAGGGGAAGTAGGAGTAGCGACCATCATCGACGGTCGAAAAATCGGTGAGGGAGTGTCCACCATATATGAGAGAAGAAGAATGTCGACTGTTGTCGTGGGGGTCGCTTCTCCTTCTCCTTGTGCTAGATATTTGTTATGCACTAGGGGAAGTAGGAGTAGCGACCATCATCGATGGTCGAAAAATCAGTGAGGGAGTGTCCACCATACACGAGAGAATAGTGTCCATCATATGTCGTTTATTTAAGTTCCTCAACCATATTTATTAAGTAATTTATGTCGTTTACTTAAAAATAGTTGACAACTAATTTCTTATTGTTTAATTTCTATTTATGTCATTCTCCTAGGGTTAGCGCCGCCGCCTCCGGCCATCTCCAACGTCGCCCTTGGCCACCTCCGACGTCGCCCCCGCACGGTACTACCACGCTCTCGCTCCCCTCTAGTTCATACTACCTCAAACTTACAAACATGCACAATCATATTTGGTTAATTTTTCATATGATGTTGTCATGAGCGTTGATCCCCTGAACATGAGTCAATTAGTTTTTTTCATATGAACTTGGTTAATTTGTCATATGATATTGCCATGTTCTCTTGAGATAGCCTATGTAATATTTGGTTAATTTGTCATATGATGTTGCCATGTAATATCTGGTTCAAACATTAAACAAGTGCTAAAAAAATTCAGAGGAATTTGTCTCGACGTCGACGATGCCCATCCCGCATCCTTGTCGTCGACTCGGTGGCGGCCACCTGCTTGATAGGCGCCAGCATGTGCGGGACTGGACTCCGCCGGGCTGGCACTGGGAGGTGCTACCTTCCGGGGGGCGCACCTTGGTGCGGAATCTGAGTCTCATCGTTGACCCGTAGCCTCTTTGGTGGCGGTCGCGTGGGCCATTATCGGTGATGAGGGAGCCGGGCCCCATGGAGGTGGTACGTCGTCGTGTCAGGGAGGAGGACAAGCACGTCTATCGCTACATGGTTGCGTTGGATGCCAAGTTCTCCAATACCTGGCAGGTTCTCCAGGGACATCATCCGAGCTATGATTCGGTGATGTTTCCTTATCTTTGGGTTGCCACCACCGGCACCGTGAGGCGTCAAATTGATTATTATTAGTGATATGAGTATGAGTTATATGAGTATGAGTTATATGAGTATGAGTTACATGAATATGAGCTATATGAGTATGAGTTATATGAGTATAAGCTATATGAGTATGAGTTATATGAGTATGAGTTATATGATTATGAGTTATATGGGTATGAGATATATGAGTATGAGTTATATGAGTATGAGTTGTATGAGTATGAGTTATATGACTATGAGTTATATGAGTTATATGAGTTGTTAAATGAGTATGAGTTATATGAGTTAAATGAGTATGAGTTATATGAGTTATATGAATATGAGTTATATGAGTTGTTATATGAATATTCTGAATACTGCTAATATTGTGGATGATGATGCATTCTGATAGTAAACATTAGCAGTAGCGCTGGAAAATATTAGCAGTAGCGCTGCTTAGCAGCAACGCTTTCTGTGAGCAAGCACTGCTACTAAACTTACCAGTAGCGCTGCCTGTATCTGCGCTACTACTAGTTTTTAGCTGTAGCGCGATAGCAGTAGCGCGTGGACCAGCGCTACTGCTACCCATATATCCAGCGCTACTAGTAGGGTTTTCCCTAGTAGTGTTGCTTCGTTTATGGTTTGGGAATAACAATGTACATATAGATATGATGTGAGGAGTAGGGATTGCCATGCAACGGATGCACATATGAGCTAAGGTAAGCTCTCCAATGGAACTAGTGGGGATGCACATATGAGCTAAGGACAATCATAGGCGAGATAATAACAATGTCACCCAAAAGAACATGGAACAAACAAAATTTATAGATACGTTTGGGACGTATCAGTGAGAAATCCCAGTCTCGATCCATGCTAACTCAACGGACACCTTCGGAGATACCTGTAGAGCACCTTTATAGTTACCTAGTTACGTTGCGACGTTTGATACACACAAGGCATTCCTCGGGTGTCACTGAGTTACATGATCTCATGGTCATAGGAACGTATACTTGACATGCAGAAAACAATAGTAATAAAATAGCACGATCACATGCTACGTTTATGGTTTGGGTCTTGTCTATCACATCATTCTCCTAATGATGTGATCCCATTATCAATGACACCACTTGTCTACGGCTACGAAACCTCAACCATCTTTGATCAATGATCTAGTCAACTAGAGGCTCACTAGGGACATTGTTTTGTCTATATATCCACACATGTATTTGTGTTTCCATTCAATACAATTATAGCATGGATAGTAAACAATTATCTTGAAACAGGAAATATAATAATAACTATTTTATTATTGCCTTTAGGGCATATTTCGAATAGTCTTCCACTTGCACTAGAGTCAATAATCTAGCTTCACATCTCTATGTGATTTACAATGTAACAAATCTAACACCCATACAGTTCTGGTGTTGATCATGTTTTGCTTGTGGAAGAGGCTTAGTCAACGGATCTGCAACATTCAGACCTGTGTTAACTTGGCAAATATTTATGTCCTCCTCCTTGATGTAATCGCGGATGGCATTGAAGCGTCACTTTATGTGGCTGGTCCTCTTGTGAAACCTTGGTTCCTTGGCTAGAGCAATGACACCAGTGTTGTCACAGAACAGATTTATTGGATCCAGTGCACTTGGCACAACTCCAAGATCTGTCATGAACTACTTCATATAGACACCCTCCTTAGCCGCCTCCGAGGCAGTTATGTACACAACTTCGCATGTAGAATTAGCTACGACAGTTTTCTTGGAACTGCACCAGCTTACCGCACCCCCCTTAAGAATAAATATGTATCCGGTTTGAGACTTAGAGTCATACGGATCAGTGTCGAAGCTTGCATCGATGTAACCCTTTACAACGAGCTCTTCGTCACCTCCATAAATGAGAAACATTTCCTTAGTCCTTTTCAGGTACTTCAGAATATTCTTGACCGTTGTCGAGTGCTCCATTCCTTGAATACATTGAAACCTGCCTGCCATACTTATGGCAAGGCCCACATCCGGTCTAGTCCACAACATTGCATACATGATAGACCCTATGGCTGAAGCATAGGGGACGACACTTGTCGTTTCTCTATCTTCTGCAGTCACTGGGCATTGAGGCTTACTCAACTTTATACCTTATAACATAGGCAAGAACCCCTTCTTGGATTGTTCCATTTTGAACTTCTTCAGAATCTTATCAAGGTATGTGCTTTGTGAAAGTCCTATCAGGCGCCTCGATCTATCTCTATAGATCTTAATTCCCAATATGTAAGCAGCTTCTCCCAGGTCCTTCATTGAAAAACTTTTATTCAAGTAATCCTTTAGGCTTCCCAAAAGATCTACATTATTTCCAATCAGCAATATGTCATCCAATATAATATTAGAAATGCTATAGAGCTCCCACTCACTTTCTTGTAAATACAAGCTTTTCCAAAAACTTCTATAAACTCGAACGCCTTGATCACCTCATCAAAGCGCTGATTCCAACTCCGAGATTCTTGCACCAGTCCATAAATGGATCGCTGGAGTTGGCACACATTGTCAGCATTCTCTGGATCGACAAAACCTTCCGGTTGCATCATATACAACTCTTCCAAAAGAAACCCGTTAAGGAACGTTGTTTTGACATCCATCTGCCAAATTTCATAATCGAAAAATGCAGCTATTGCTAACATGATTTTGACGGACTTAAGCATCGCTACAGGTGAGAAAATCTCATCGTAGTCAACTCCTTGAACTTTTGAAAAAACCTTTGCCACAGACTTAAGCATCGCTACAGGTGAGAAAATCTCATCGTAGTCAACTCCTTGAACTTTTGAAAAAACATTTGCCACAAGTCGAGCTTTATAGACAATCACATTACCGTCGGCGTCCGTCTTCTTCTTAAAGATCCATTTGATTTGAATGGCCTTTCGGCCATCAGGTAATACTTCCAAAGTCCATACTTTGTTTTCATACATAGATCCTATCTCAGACTTCATGGCCCCTAACCATTTGTTGGAATCCGGGCCCACCATTGCTTCTCCATAGCTCGTAGGTTCATTGTTGTCTAACAACATGATTGATAATACAGGATTCACGTACCACTCAGGAGTAGTGCGTGCCCTTGTCGGCCTACGAGATCTGATAGCAACTTGATCTGAAGTTTCATGATCACCATCATTAGCTTCCTCTTCAACTGGTGTAGCCTTGACAGAAACTTCTTTCTGTCCTGTGCCACCATATGGTTGAAGTAAAGGTTCTACAACCTCATCAAGTTCTATCTTCCTCCCACTCAATTCTTTTGAGAGAAACTCTTTCTCAAGAAAAGCTCTATTTTTAGCGATAAACACTTTGCCCTCGGATTTGAGATTGAAGGTATACCCAACTGTCTCTTTTGGGTAACCTATGAAGACGCACTTTTCCTCTTTGGGTTCCAGCTTTTCAGATTGAAGATTTTTGACATAAGCATCACATCCCCAAACTTTAAGAAACGACAACTTTGGCTTATTGCCATACCACAGTTCACATGGTGTTGTCTCAACGGATTATGATGGTGCCCATTTTAAAGTGAATCCAGCTCTCTCTAATGCATAGCCCCAAAACGATAACGGCAAATTGGTGAGAGACATCATAGAATGCACCATATCTAATAAAGTACGATTACGACGTTCGGACACACCATTACGATGTGGTGTTCCACGTGGTGTCAAGTGTGAAACAATTCCGATTGTCTTAAGTGAGCACCAAACTTGCAACTCACATACTCACCTCCTCGATCGGATCGTAGGAATTTAATCTTCTCGTTATGATGATTTTCAACTTTGCTCTGAAATTGCTTGAACTTTTCAAACGTTTCAGACTTGTGCTTCATCAAGTAAATATAACCATATCTACTCAAATCATCAATGAAGGTGAGAAAATAACGATATCCACCACGCACCCCTATTCTCATCAGTCCGCACACATCAGTATGTATGATCTTCAACAAGTCACTTGCACGCTCCATTGTTCCGGAGAATGGAGTCTTTGTCATCTTGCCCATGAGGCATGATTCACATGTGTCAAGTGACTCAAAATCAAGTGACTCCAAATGTCCATCGGCCTGGAGTTTCTTCATGCGTTTTACACCAATATGACCTAAGCGGCAGTGCCACAAGAAAGTGACGCTATCATTACTAACTATACATCTTCTAGTCTCAATGTTATGGATATGAGTGTCATCACTATTGAGATTCAACATGACCAAACCCCTCACATTGGGTCCATGACTATAAAAGATATTACTCATATAAATAGAACAACCATTATTCTCTGACTTAGATGAGTAATCGTCTTGAATAAACAAGATCCAGATATAATGTTCATGCTCAACGCAGGCACTAAATAACAATTATTTCAGTTCATCACTATTCTCGATGGCAACTAAAGCGAGGTCGTGCCGACGGCGATCGCATCAACCTTGGAACCATTTCCCACGCGCATCGTCACTTCATTCTTCACAAGCCTTTGTTTATTCTGCAGTTCCTGTTTCGAGTTGCAAATGTGAGCAACAGAACCAGTATCAAATACCCAAGCACTAATACGAGAGCTGGTGAGGTACACATAAATAACATGTATATCAAATATACCTTGTTTGGCGTTGGCCGCCTTCTTATCAGCCAGATACTTGGGGCAATTTCGCTTCTAGTCACCTGTCCCCTTGCAATAATAACACTCAGTTTCCGGCTTGGGTCCAGCCTTGGGTTTCGTCATCTGGAGTTATTATTGCAAGGGGAGAACACAATTTTCTCTTGAAATTTTAGTGAGACATCACCTTATAAGGCCACCATCGTCCGAAGCAAAATAAGGTGCCTAAAAGGATTAACATCACATGCAAATCATAAAGTGACATGATATGGCCATGAACTTGTGCTTCTTGACCTCCATCCCCAAAGCACCGGCATGATCTCCATTGTCACCGGCGCCACACCATGATCTCCATCATCATGCTGCCATCGAGGTTGTCACGCTAACTATATGATGTTACTACTAAACCTACTACTAGCAATAAAGCAAAGCATCATCAAGCGCAAAATAATTAAAGACAACCCTATGGCTCCTGCCGGTTGCCGTAGCATCGACGTGCAAGTCGATATTTAACTATTACAACATGATCATCTCATACATCCAATATATCATATCATGTGTTTGGCCATATCACATCACATGCATACTGTGCAAAAACAAGTTAGATGTCCTCTAATTTGTTGTTGCAAATTTTACCTGGCTGCTATGGGTATCTAGTATGATCGCATCTTACTTAGGCAAAGCCACAATGGTGATATGCAAATTGATATTTAACCTTCTCCAAGGAACGCCTCGGTCAAATTCGATTCAACTAAAGTTGAAGAAACAGACACCCGTCGGTCATCTTTATGCAATATGTTGCATGTTAGTCGATGAAACCGGTCTCTCATAAGCGTACGAGTAATGTTGGTCTAGGATGATCCAATCCAACAATACCGCTGAATCAAGAAAAGACTAAGGAGGGCAGCAAATTGAACATCAACTCCCACAAACTCTTTCGTGTTCTACTCGAGATATCTTCTATGCATGCACCTAGCTCATGATGCCACCGTTGGGACGTTGCATGGGAAACAAAAAAAATCCTACGCACACGCAAGACCTATCATGGTGATGGTCATCTACGGGAGGAAAGATCGGATCCACATACCCTTGTAGATCGCTAAGCGGGGAGCATTAAGAAACGCGGTTGATGTAGTCAAACATCTTCATCATCCGACTCGCAAGCGTCCGACGAATTTCGTCCCGATTTAGCGCCGAACGGACGACAGCTCCGCGTTCAGCACACGTACATCTCGACGACGATCTCTGCCTTCTTGATCCGGCAAAGAGGAGCGGAGAGGTAGATGAGTTCCCCGACAGCACGATGGCGTGGTGGTGAACTAATCCAGCAGGGCTTCGCCAAGCTATGCCGGACTAATCTAGACGAGGAAGGCGATCTGTGGAGAAGAGGGCAGCACGTCGCTTTTTATCGTGTAGTTTGCCCTCAAAACCTCCACTATATATAGGAGGAACAAGAGGGAGGCACTACTGGAATCAGAGAATTTTCCATCTGCTGCTTCTTTGTCGTCTGCTGGCTGATGGAAAAGACACTCTTTGCCATCAGCTACCCAAAACCTGACGGCAAAGAGCAGGCTGACGGAAAACATCCTCTTTGCCATAAGTGTACTCTTTGCCATCTGCCAGCTGACGGCAAAGCACATGCAGGCAGACAGCAAAGAACCCACCCCACACCACCCTCTAACCCATAATGGTCCAAAACTTTGCAGTAAGCCTATTACCACTTTACCGTCGGGGGCAGACGACAAAGAGGCAACTAGACCTAACGTCGTCAACCCCCACCCCACCCCCTCTCTCCCCCATAACGGTTCACCACAGCCCCCTTCTCTCTCCTCGCGCCGCCGCTGGAGCTCGTCTTCCCTTCTCCCCGTGACCCGCCGCCAAAGCTCGCCCCCTCCTCCTCCCTGCGACCCCATCCTCCACCACCGTGCCCCTGCTCCACCACCGCCCCCTCCTCTCCGTGCCCCTACTCCACCACCGCCCTGGTGCCCTCCTCCCGGCGACCCCCTCTCATCCACCATTGCGCCACCCCTCGCCCTGGTGCCCTCTCCTCCCCGCGACCCCCTCCTCCACCAGCTCCGGCCAGGTCACCCACCGCCCCGACCGTCACCGCCCCGGCTGCCCACTACTAACCAAGGTGATTTTTTTCTTTTATCTAATTAATAGATTTAGTGGTATATATAGTTTAGTTGGTAGGTTAGTTAATTACTAGATTTAGTGGTAGTTTAGTTAGTTGGTAGATTATCTTTAGTTAGTTAGTAGTTTAGTTAGTTGGTAGATTTAGTTAGTTAATTAGTAGATTTAGTAGGTAGTTTAGTGGTAGATTCTGTTTTGTTAATTAGTGCTAGCAAGATTCTTTTTTAGTTACTTAGTGGTAGGTTATGTTTTTGTTATTTTTTTGCTGTTTAGTGTTGTATACGTTTAGCGTTAGGTTTAGTTAGCTTGGTTAGTTAGGTTAGTTAGTTAGTTAGCTTAATAGAAAGAAGAGGAAGAAGTAGAAGAAGAGGAGGAGGAGAAGAGGAGAGGAGGAGGAGGAGGAGGAGGAGAAGAAGAAGAAGAAGAAGAAGAAGAAGAAGAAGAGGAGAAGAAAAAAACAATAAGGAGAAGAAGAGAAGAAGAAGAGAAGAAGAGAAGAAGACATAATTAGCCCATTTAGCTCCAAAATGCCATAATAAGTCTAAAATGGCATAAGAACCTTCGTTAGCTCATGAATATTATATTATTAGCTTGTTTTCCTCTAAAATAACATAATTAGCCCATATAGCTCCAAAAAGACATAATTAGATAATTTAGCTCCAAAAAGAGGAGAAGAGGAGAAGAAATAGGAAAATGAAAAGAAAGAAGAAGAAAAAGAAGAAGAAAAAGAAGAAGAGAAGAAAAATACCTTCTCCTTCTTCTCCTCCTCCTCGTTCTCCTTCTTCTTGATTTCTTCTTCTTCTTCTCCTCCTCCTCTTTCTTCTCCTCTTTCTTATTCTCCTTACCTTATTTTCCCCAACAATGAGATAATTAGCCCATTTAACTACAAAATGGCATAAAAACCTTGGTTAGCTCGTGAGTATTATATTCTTAACTTGTTTTCCTCTAAAATGACATAATTAGCATATTTGTGTTGATTGGGTGCATTTACATGTGCTAGTTGTCTCGCCACTGTGAGGTATGTTGTGCGAAGACCTCCCCGTGCTTTGTACGAGCTCCGCCCCTGCATTCATGGGTCAGTACAAATTTCATCTCCTCCTCGCCCCTTCATTTACCGTGGCTCGGTTTCCGTATGAAACTTTCTAGATTTAGGTAATTAATTAATTTATCAGTATGCGTGACCAGTATGCTTCTCCCGTTCGAAAGGGATACATCTATAAATATGCATGTCTTTGCATATTTATAACCGCCATCCTTTCGAATTGTCCAACATTATCCATGGACAGCCCGAGTATGTGTAGATTGGGTTCGTTTTCCCGTATGATGTGCTCTGGATCCGATGCGGAATTTTGTCACTGCCTCCATGTTTTTCTCCGGATGCACATCCTCTCTGTTTATTACGGAGACGTGTATCAGGAGAACAGCGGGGAGGTGCTGCCGAAATTTTGCGTAGCATCCGAAGTAGTGCATGGGAAAACGAACCCAATCTACACATACTCGGGTGGGATTAGGACATATCTTTACCTATTAGCGTGTAGGTTGCCTGGACGTAATAAAAATGGCGAACCTGATTAACCGATGAATATAAATGCTAGATTATATAAAAATATATTTCTTCTGTCTTTAGTAGCTAGGCAAGATGAGTGATCGTGCGTGGATGTATACCGGTCACCCTAGTTAGAAATAGATGACGAAAGAATGGTTTGTAAAAACAAAGGAATTTGTGAAAGCCGCATTCGCAAATGGCCAGGAAAGAAACTGTTGCCCCTGTCCTGGATGCGACAACTATAAAAAGACGACAGAGGCTATAATGATTAAACACCTGTAGAGGAGGGGTTATAAGCCTAATTATACGGTGTGGACATTTCATGGTGAGTCTATACAACGCACAAGAGCTGAGGTGGTCGGTCGTCGCACGGACGAGCATGGTACCGGGATCAAAGACATGGTGCAAGACTTTGATGATGCTCGGGATTCGGAAGATGAGATGGAGGAATCTGCAAAGGCCTTTTATGAAATGTTGGAGTCTTCAAAACATCCTCTCCATGACCACACTGAGCTCTGTTAGCTGGATGCAATTGCACAAGTAATGGCTCTAAAGGCTCAGTTCAACTTGGTAAGAGAATGCTATGACGCGATGATGACACTATTTGGACGCTTCCTACCCAAAGGCCATGTCATGCCTGCAAACCTGTACTAGTCGGACAAAATACTTCGTGTACTTAAGATGCCCTATGAGAAGATAGATGCATGTGAGAAAGGATGTGTCTTATTTAGGAAGGAGTATGCACACTTGGACTATTGTCCCAATTGCGAGTCTTGCAGGTATCTTATGGTAGACAACGGTATGGGTGAGAAGAGGTAGACCAAAATCGTAGTTAGTGTTCTTTGGTATATGCCAATCGTACCAAGACTTCAACGTCTTTTCTTGGTCGAAGAGACAGCCAGACAGATGACATGGCACAAATTGGGCAAAAGAACCGAACTAGATGCGGATGGGGAAGCGTGGAAACATTTCGATGGATTGCATCAGGATAAAGCGGCAGATCCAAGGAATCCTCGAGTCTGCGCCGCCACGGATGGTTTTAATCCCTTCGGCATGACGGCAACCCAATACAGTTGTTGGCCTGTATTTGTCATTCCACTCAATCTCCCCCCCGGGCAGATTATGCAAAGAAAGAACATATTTCACGTCGTTGAACCCGACGAGCACGTCATTCATGAAGACATGCGTGATAGTGATGATGATGATGCATTTATTGATGATGATTATTAGTTTGTAAGATTCACAACTTAAATTATATATTTTTTTAATCTTTATTATTCATGTACATATTATTATTCATGTTAGTTATTCATCTTTTTATGTTGTACTAATTTCTTTTAATCTTTATAATGGCAGGTCACCAGGTGTTGAAAGATGGTGGGCGCTGGTCCAGATCGCTCGACGGGTTCTTCCGAGGCGCCCCGCACGAGGGGTGGTACTTCCCTTCCACCCCTATCTCTCCGTAGATCCTTGGCAGATAGTCTGTCGACACCACCCGTGGGTTCTTCTTCGTCGGTGGCATTGCCCACTGGGAGAGGTGCTGGTCGGGTAGGGAAGAAGGGGAAGGGTACAGGGAGAGGTGGTGGCCGCGGAAGATCTAGGATGACTGTTGAGCCGTCCTCGCCACCACCACCAGCTCATTCACTCGAGCATATGTTGGAATTATGCCCTAGAGGCAATAATAAATGTATAGTTATTATTATAATTCCTGTATCAAGATAATAGTTTATTATCCATGCTATAATTGTATTGAATGAAGACTCATTTACATGTGTGGATACATAGACAAAACACCGTCCCTAGCATGCCTCTAGTTGGCTAGCCAGTTGATCGATGATAGTCAGTGTCTTCTGATTATGAACAAGGTGTTGTTGCTTGATAACTGGATCACGTCATTAGGAGAATCACGTGATGGACTAGACCCAAACTAATAGACGTAGCATGTTGATCGTGTCATTTTGTTGCTACTGTTTTCTGCGTGTCAAGTATTTATTCCTATGACCATGAGATCATATAACTCACTGACACCGGAGGAATGCTTTGTGTGTATCAAACGTCGCAACGTAACTGGGTGACTATAAAGATGCTCTACAGGTATCTCCGAAGGTGGTAGTTGAGTTAGTATGGATCAAGACTGGGATTTGTCACTCCGTGTGACGGAGAGGTATCTCGGGGCCCACTCGGTAATACAACATCACACACAAGCCTTGCAAGCAATGTAACTTAGTGTAAGTTGCGGGATCTTGTATTACGGAACGAGTAAAGAGACTTGCCGGTAAACGAGGTTGAAATAGGTATGCGGATACTGACGATCGAATCTCGGGCAAGTAACATACCGAAGGACAAAGGGAATGACATACGGGATTATACGAATCCTTGGCACTGAGGTTCAAACGATAAGATCTTCGTAGAATATGTAGGATCCAATATGGGCATCCAGGTCCCGCTGTTGGATATTGACCAAGGAGTCTCTCGGGTCATGTCTACATAGTTCTCGAACCCGCAGGGTCTGCACACTTAAGGTTCGACGTTGTTTTATGCGTATTTGAGTTATATGGTTGGTTACCGAATGTTGTTCGGAGTCCCGAATGAGATCACGGACGTCACGGGGGTTTCCGGAATAGTCCGGAAACGAAGATTGATATATAGGATGACCTCATTTGATTACCGGAAGGTTTTCGGAGTTACCGGGAATGTACCGGGAATGACGAATGGGTTCCGGGAGTTCACCGGAGGGGGGCAACCCACTCCGGGGAAGCCCATAGGCATTTGGGGGGGTCACACCAGCCCTTAGTGGGCTGGTGGGACAGCCCACCAATCCCCTATGCGCCAAGAGAGAAAAAATCTAAGGAAAGAAAAAAAAGGAAGAAGTGGGAAAGGGGAAGGACTCCCTCCCACCAAACCAAGTAGGACTCGGTTTGGGGGGGGAGAGTCCTCCCCCCTGGCTCGGCCGACCCCTTGGGGATCCCTTGGACCCCAAGGAAAGGTCCCCCTCCCTCCTCCTATATATATGGGGCTTTTAGGGCAGATTTGAGACGACTTTCTCACGGCTGCCCGACCACATACCTCCATAGTTTTTCCTCTAGATCGTGTTTCTGCGGAGCTCGGGCGGAGCCCTGCTGAGACAAGATCATCACCAACCTCCGGAGCGCCGTCACCCTGCCGGAGAACTCTTCTACCTCTCCGTCTCTCTTGCTGGATTAAGAAGGCCGAGATCATCGTCGAGCTGTACGTGTGCTGAACGCGGAGGTGCCGTCCGTTCGGTACTAGATCGTGGGACTGATCGCGGGATTGTTCGCGGGGCGGATCGAGGGACGTGAGGACGTTCCACTACATCAACCGCGTTCTCTAACGCTTCTGCTGTACGATCTACAAGGGTACGTAGATCACTCATCCCCTCTCGTAGATGGACATCACCATGATAGGTCTTCGTGCGCGTAGGAAAATTTTTGTTTCCATGCGACGTTCCCCAACAGTGGCATCATGAGCTAGGTTCATGCGTAGATGTCTTCTCGAGTAGAACACAAAAGGTTTTGTGGGCGGTGATGTGCGTTTTGCTGCCCTCCTTAGTCTTTTCTTGATTCCGCGGTATTGTTGGATTGAAGCGGCTTGGACCGACATTACTCGTACGCTTACGAGAGACTGGTTTCATCGTTACGAGTAACCCCCTTTGCTCAAAGATGACTGGCAAGTGACGGTTTCTCCAACTTTAGTTGAATCGGATTTGACCGAGGAGGTCCTTGGATGAGGTTAAATAGCAACTCATATATCTCCGTTGTGGTGTTTGCGTAAGTAAGATGCGATCCTACTAGATACCCTTGGTCACCACGTAAAACATGCAACAACAAAATTAGAGGACGTCTAACTTGTTTTTGCAGGGTATGATTGTGATGTGATATGGCCAACGATGTGATGTGATATATTGGATGTATGAGATGATCATGTTGTAATAGAAATATCGACTTGCATGTCGATGGTACGACAACCGGCAGGAGCCATAGGGTTGTCTTTACACTAACGTTTGTGCTTGCAGATGCGTTTACTATTTTGCTAGGATGTAGCTTTAGTAGTAATAGCATAAGTAGCACGACAACCCCGATGGCAACACGTTGATGGATGATCATGGTGTGGCGCCGGTGACAAGAAGATCGTGCCGGTGCTTTGGTGATGGAGATCAAGAAGCACGTGATGATGGCCATATCATGTCACTTATGAATTGCATGTGATGTTAATCCTTTTTTGCACCTTATTTTGCTTAGAAGGACGGTAGCATTATGAGGTGATCTCTCACCAAAATTTCAAGACGAAATTGTGTTCTCCCCGACTGTGCACCGTTGCTACAGTTCGTCGTTTCGAGACACCACGTGATGATCGGGTGTGATAGACTCAACGTTCACATACAACGGGTGCAAAACAGTTGCGCACGCGGAACACTCGGGTTAAGCTTGACGAGCCTAGCATGTGCAGACATGGCCTCGGAACACATGAGACCGAAAGGTCGATCATGAATCATATAGTTGATATGATTAGCATAGGGATGCTTACCACTGAAACTATACTCAACTCACGTGATGATCGGACTTGGGATAGTGTAAGTGGATCATGAACCACTCAAATGACTAGAGAGATGTACTTTTTGAGTGGGAGTTTAGCATATAATTTGATTAAGTTGAACTCCAATTATCTTGAACATAGTCTAAGTCCACTTTGAATATATTTGTGTTGTAGATCATGGCTCACGCAAGTGTCATCCTGAATTTTAATACGTTCCTAGAGAAAGCTAAGTTGAAAGATGATGGAAGCAACTTTGTAGACTGGGCTCGTAATCTTAAGCTAATCTTACAAGCTGGAAAGAAGGATTATGTCCTTAATGCTGCGCTAGGAGATGAACCACCCGCTACGGCTGATCAGGATGTTAAGAACGCTTGGTTAGCACGTAAGGAGGACTACTCAATAGTTCAATGTGCAGTCTTGTATGGCTTAGAACCGGGACTTCAACGTCGCTTTGAGCGTCATGGAGCATTTGAGATGTTCCAGGAATTGAAGTTTATCTTTCAGAAGAACGCCCGGATCGAGAGGTATGAGACCTCCGATAAATTCTATGCTTGCAAGATGGAGGAAAACTCGTCTGTCAGTGAACATGTGCTCAAAATGTCTGGGTACTCAAACCGTCTAGCTGAACTGGGGATTGAACTCCCGCAAGAAGCTATCACTGACAGAATCCTTCAATCACTGCCGCCAACCTATAAAGGCTTTGTGTTGAACTACAACATGCAAGGGATGAACAAGTCTCCCGGCGAGTTGTTTGCGATGCTGAAAGTCGCAGAGTCTGAACTCCGTAAAGAGCATCAAGTGTTGATGGTAAGCAAGACCACTAGTTTCAAGAGAAACGGCAAAGGCAAGAAGGGCAATTCGAAGAAGAGCGGCAAGCCTGTTGCCAATCCGCCAAAGAAACCCAAGGCTGGACCTAAGCGTGAAACAGAGTGCTTCTATTGCAAGGGTATGGGTCACTGGAAGCGCAATTGCCCCAAGTATCTGGCAGATAAGAAGGCGGGCAAAGAAAAATCAGGTATATTTGATATACATGTTATTGATGTGTACTTAACCGGCTCTCGTAGTAGTGCCTGGGTATTCGATACCGGTTCTGTTGCTCACATTTGCAACTCGAAGCAGGAACTGCGGAATAGACGAAGGCTGGCGAAAGACGAAGTGACGATGCGCGTAGGAAACGGTTCCAAGGTTGATGCAATCGCCGTCGGCACAATGTCACTTCAACTACCATCGGGATTAGTGATGAACTTAAATCATTGTTATTTAGTGCCTGCGTTGAGCATGAACATTATATCTGGATCTTGTTTATTGCGAGACGGTTACTCTTTTAAGTCTGAGAATAATGGTTGTTCTATTTCTATGAGTAACGTCTTTTATGGTCATGCACCGAATGTGAGAGGATTGTTCATATTGAATCTTGATAGAGATACACATATACATAACATTGAGACCAAAAGAGTTAGAGTAAACAATGATAGCGCCATATTTTTGTGGCACTGCCACTTGGGTCATATTGGTGTAAAGCGCATGAAGAAACTCCATGCTGATGGACTTTTGGAGTCACTTGACTTTGATTCACTTGACACGTGCGAACCATGCCTCATGGGCAAGATGACTAAGACTCCGTTCTCCGGAACAATGGAGCGTGCAAGTGACTTGTTGGAAATCATACATACCGATGTATGTGGTCCAATGAGCGTGGAGGCACGCGGCGGATATCGTTATTTTCTCACCTTCACTGACGATTTAAGTAGATATGGTTATGTCTACTTGATGAAGCACAAGTCTGAAACATTTGAAAAGTTCAAGCAATTTCAGAGTGAAGTGGAAAATCATCGTAACAAGAAGATCAAGTTCCTACGGTCTGATCGTGGGGGTGAATATCTGAGTTTCGAGTTTGGTACTCACTTAAGACAATGTGGAATTGTTTCGCAGTTAACACCGCCTGGAACACCACAGCGTAATGGTGTGTCCGAACATCGTAATCGTACTTTGTTAGAAATGGTGCGATCTATGATGTCTCTTACTGATTTGCCGTTATCGTTTTGGGGTTATGCATTAGAAACAGCTGCATTCACTTTAAATAGGGCACCATCGAAATCCGTTGAGACGACACCATACGAACTGTGGTATGGCAAAAGGCCAAAGTTGTTGTTTCTTAAAGTTTGGGGATGTGATGCTTATGTCAAAAAGCTTCAGCCTGAAAAGATGGAACCCAAAGCGGAAAAGTGCGTCTTCATAGGTTACCCAAAAGAGACAGTTGGGTACACCTTCTATCTCAAATCCGAGGGCAAAGTGTTTGTTGCTAAGAACGGAACTTTTCTCGAGAAGGAGTTTCTCTCGAGAGAATTGAGTGGGAGGAAGATAGAACTTAACGAGGTTGTCGAACCTCTCATCCCTCTGGATGGTGGCGCAGGGCAAGGGGAAACCTCTGTCATTGCGACGCCGGTTGAGGAGGAAGTTAATGATGATGATCATGAAACTCCAGTTCAAGTTTCTGTTGAACCACGCAGGTCGACGAGATCACGCGCTGCTCCAGAGTGGTACGGTAATTCCGTCTTATCAATCATGTTGTTAGACAACAATGAACCTGCAAATTATGAAGAAGCAATGGTGGGCCCAGATTCCAACAAATGGCTAGAAGCCATGAAATCCGAGATAGGATCCATGTATGAGAACAAAGTGTGGACTTTGGAGATGCTGCCTGAGGGCCGCAAGGCTATTCAGAACAAATGGATCTTTAAGAAGAAGACGGACGCTGACGGTAATGTGACCGTTTATAAAGCTCGACTTGTGGCAAAGGGTTTTTCACAAGTTCCAGGAATTGACTACGATGAGACTTTCTCTCCCGTAGCGATGCTTAAGTCCGTCAGAATCATGTTAGCAATAGCTGCATTTTTCGATTATGAAATCTGGCAGATGGATGTCAAAACGGCGTTCCTTAACGGTTTCCTTAAGGAAGAGTTGTATATGATGCAACCCGAAGGTTCTGTCGATCCTAAAAATGCTGACAAGGTGTGCAAGCTCCAGCGATCCATTTATGGACTGGTGCAAGCATCTCGGAGTTGGAACAAACGCTTTGATGAGGTGATCAAAGCATTTGGGTTTATACAAGTGGTTGGAGAATCTTGTATTTACAAGAAAGTGAGTGGGAGCTCTGTGGCGTTTCTAATATTATATGTGGATGACATATTACTGATTGGAAACAATGTAGAGCTTTTGGAGAGCATAAAAGGTTACTTAAATAAAAGTTTCTCTATGAAGGACCTAGGAGAAGTTGCTTACATTCTAGGCATTAAGATCTATAGGGATAGATCAAAACGCCTGATAGGACTTTCACAAAGCACGTACCTTGATAAAGTTTTGAAGAGGTTCAAAATGGAACAGTCCAAGAAAGGGTTCTTGCCAGTGTTACAAGGTACGAGATTGAGTAAGACTCAGTGCCCAGCAACTGATGAAGATAGAGAGCATATGCGCTCCGTCCCCTATGCTTCAGCCATAGGCTCTATCATGTATGCAATGTTGTGCACTAGACCGGATGTTAGCCTGGCCATAAGTATGGCAGGTAGGTTCCAGAGTAATCCAGGAGTGGATCACTGGACGGCGGTCAAGAATATCCTGAAGTACCTGAAAAGGACTAAGGAGATGTTTCTCGTGTATGGAGGTGACGAAGAGCTCGCCGTAAAAGGTTACGTCGATGCAAGCTTTGACACGGATCCGGACGACTCTAAGTCGCAAACCGGATACGTATTTATTCTTAATGGGGGTGCAGTAAGCTGGTGCAGTTCCAAGCAAAGCGTCGTAGCAGATTCTACATGTGAAGCGGAGTACATGGCTGCCTCGGAGGCGGCTAAGGAGGGTGTCTGGATGAAGCAGTTCATGACGGATTTTGGAGTGGTGCCAAGTGCACTGGATCCAATAACCTTGTTCTGTGACAACACTGGTGCCATTGCCTTAGCAAAGGAACCAAGGTTTCACAAGAAGACCAGACACATCAAACGACGCTTCAACCTCATCCGCGACTACGTCGAGGAGGAGGACGTAAATATATGCAAAGTGCACACGGATCTGAATGTAGCAGACCCGCTGACTAAGCCTCTTCCACGGCCAAAACATGATCGACACCAGAACTGTATGGGTCTTAGATTTATTACAATGTAATTCACATGGTGATGTGAGGGCTAGATTATTGACTCTAGTGCAAGTGGGAGACTGTTGGAATTATGCCCTAGAGGCAATAATAAATGTATAGTTATTATTATAATTCCTGTATCAAGATAATAGTTTATTATCCATGCTATAATTGTATTGAATGAAGACTCATTTACATGTGTGGATACATAGACAAAACACCGTCCCTAGCATGCCTCTAGTTGGCTAGCCAGTTGATCGATGATAGTCAGTGTCTTCTGATTATGAACAAGGTGTTGTTGCTTGATAACTGGATCACGTCATTAGGAGAATCACGTGATGGACTAGACCCAAACTAATAGACGTAGCATGTTGATCGTGTCATTTTGTTGCTACTGTTTTCTGCGTGTCAAGTATTTATTCCTATGACCAGGAGATCATATAACTCACTGACACCGGAGGAATGCTTTGTGTGTATCAAACGTCGCAACGTAACTGGGTGACTATAAAGATGCTCTACAGGTATCTCCGAAGGTGGTAGTTGAGTTAGTATGGATCAAGACTGGGATTTGTCACTCCGTGTGACGGAGAGGTATCTCGGGGCCCACTCGGTAATACAACATCACACACAAGCCTTGCAAGCAATGTAACTTAGTGTAAGTTGCGGGATCTTGTATTACGGAACGAGTAAAGAGACTTGCCGGTAAACGAGGTTGAAATAGGTATGCGGATACTGACGATCGAATCTCGGGCAAGTAACATACCGAAGGACAAAGGGAATGACATACGGGATTATACGAATCCTTGGCACTGAGGTTCAAACGATAAGATCTTCGTAGAATATGTAGGATCCAATATGGGCATCCAGGTCCCGCTGTTGGATATTGACCGAGGAGTCTCTCGGGTCATGTCTACATAGTTCTCGAACCCGCAGGGTCTGCACACTTAAGGTTCGACGTTGTTTTATGCGTATTTGAGTTATATGGTTGGTTACCGAATGTTGTTCGGAGTCTCGGATGAGATCACGGACATCACGAGGGTTTCCGGAATAGTCCGGAAACGAAGATTGATATATAGGATGACCTCATTTGATTACCGGAAGGTTTTCGGAGTTACCGGGAATGTACCGGGAATGACGAATGGGTTCCGGGAGTTCATCGGAGGGGGGCAACCCACTCCGGGGAAGCCCATAGGCATTTGGGGGGGTCACACCAGCCCTTAGTGGGCTGGTGGGACAGCCCACCAATCCCCTATGCGCCAAGAGAGAAAAAATCAAAGGAAAGAAAAAAAAGGAAGAAGTGGGAAAGGGGAAGGACTCCCTCCCACCAAACCAAGTAGGACTCGGTTTGGGGGGGGAGAGTCCTCCCCCCTGGCTCGGCCGACCCCTTGGGGATCCCTTGGACCCCAAGGCAAGGTCCCCCTCCCTCCTCCTATATATATGGGGCTTTTAGGGCAGATTTGAGACGACTTTCTCACGGCTGCCCGACCACATACCTCCATAGTTTTTCCTCTAGATCGTGTTTCTGCGGAGCTCGGGCGGAGCCCTGCTGAGACAAGATCATCACCAACCTCCGGAGCGCCGTCACGCTGCCGGAGAACTCTTCTACCTCTCTGTCTCTCTTGCTGGATCAAGAAGGCCGAGATCATCGTCGAGCTGTACGTGTGCTGAACGCGGAGGTGTCGTCCGTTCGGTACTAGATCGTGGGACTGATCGCGGGATTGTTCGCGGGGCGGATCGAGGGACGTGAGGACGTTCCACTACATCAACCGCGTTCTCTAACGCTTCTGTTGTACGATCTACAAGGGTACGTAGATCACTCATCCCCTCTCGTAGATGGACATCACCATGATAGGTCTTCGTGCGCGTAGGAAATTTTTTGTTTCCATGCGACGTTCCCCAACAGCATATGACTACTATGGTCGACCCGTTTGCGAAGGAGGCTACGGGGACTCCATTCCAGGAGCCTGGTGTTGACGGGCATTCGTCCCGTGAGACTCCGGTCGAGGAGCAGCCTCGGGTCGAGGTGCATTCGGCCCACAAGACTACGGTTCCGGAGGCTTCACCCGACGTGGAGAGGCCCGGATGGGAGACCTGGCCGGATTGGATCGAGTTGCCGGATTGGACTGAGGGTCCGGGTGGCTCAGGGGGCCGGGATGGCGGGGATGAGCTTATGGATAGTGAGGGCGATGTGCAGGTGGACGGGGCCACCGTGTACAAGCGTGGTAGTACACGTCTCCCGGTCATGCCGGCTACCCGCGAGCAGAGGCCGGTGATTAAACCTGAAGGAGATAGGTAAGTACATTTACTCTTTTTTAGCTTTTGCCTTCAATTTTGTTCAAATATCTAATGTGTTGACCTTATCATACTGCAGGGGATGGGTACACCCTCTTGGAGTCCGCAAGCCGAACTCCGTCCTTGGTGTGCTTTGCCGGACAAATTTCCCGGGGTTTGTCACGTTGCCTCGTGAGGGTCAGGTTCCTACACTAGGATTTTCCTGGGAGCACTACCAGGCTGCGCAGGCCCCGCCGGAGGAGATTATAGATGGTGTCTTGTGCCACACGAGGGCCGAGATGGTGATCAAGAGCTTTTTGTTAAATTATCCTTTTACAGAATCTAAAATTAACAATATAGTTAATTATTGTACTAATCGGTGTTTTCACGTTTGATTGCAGACCTTCTATAGGTGTGAGGATGGATATGAGGAGGAGGCGGCTAGGGTTCTCGAGGCCGAGTGTAGGTGGTTACTACAGAACTTACGCCACGAGGCTCGGCCGCAGGCTATTCGAGACTACTACGCCACGCGTGGTATTAAGAAGCAGAAGAAGGATTGTCGCGGAAAGTTTCTGAAGAAGGAGCAATACATGAAGGTAATTACCTATTCTTAAGTCCTTCTACGTAGTTTTCTTGATTTCATTCATAGGCGTAGCGCTCAAAATTCTTTCTAATAACTTGCAGGTGCCCCCGAGATGGTGTGCGGATAAGATGGATTGTTGGGAGGCGTTGGTTGATGAGTGGGGCACAGGCAGCTGGCGAGCCGTCCACGAGAATGCGAAGGATCGGCGTAGCCAAATGGTTGGTCTGCCACACCATCAAGGCAGCGCCAACTTACTTCAGCTCGGACGAAACTGGGTATGTGATTTGCTTCATGATTCATGCAATTCATTCTTCATGCTAATATTTTGTTCCTCTCTTTTAGGCGCATCACAATAAGACGGAGATGCCACACTTGTACGACCTTTATGGCATGGCCCATACTGCCTCGTACAAGAAGGCGAAGGCATTCTCTGAGTCTAGCCTGGATGATCCCAATAACTACACCAACATATCATCCACCAGAAGCTCGTGGCATACAGGGACGCGGGGAAGGCTACGAAAGGGGATGACTTTAACCCTAGCCACGAACCTTTGGATCCAGAGCTGGTGATGATATCTGGTGGCGGGAGGCCCCATGGCTCGATAGCCATTGGAGATGGGATAATACGTTGTCCACTCACTCTCCCGGAGATCAAGGCGCGCCAGTCGAGCAGCTGTCCTGAGATAATGCATCGTCCAAGCCAGTCGATCTTGCCATCGAGGTTACTTGTACGGACTAAGAACACTTTCATCCATTTCATTATGTGTGTCACCATAGATCATTATTGTGGTAACGAGGAATGGTGTTTCGGGCTGCTCTTCAAAAAGAGAGATTGGCAAACCAGGCTGCTCTTGAGAAAGAGAGATTGGCAAGCCAGGCTGCTCTTGAGGCTGCTCTTGAGAAAGAGAGATTGGCAAGTTAGGCTGCTCTTGATGAGAGGGACCAGACCGTGGCACGATTGATTGAGGAGGAGAGGTCCCGGAATGAGGCGGGTCAACGGGCCCTGTACGACCTTTTTGTGGTAAATTTTTTTTCACATTAGCCAAATCATGTGTGTAATGTATGTTTCATTACTAACTAATACGACCCACTCTTCAGGGTCTGTGCGAGAAGAGCGGTCAAGTCCCTCCGCCGATGCCCGTCTTCTCTATGATTGGCACGGTGAGTTTCATTATAAACTAGTATTAATAATTGAGTGTCATCATGCTAACTGAGACATTGCAAAATATCTATTCTGCAGAATAACTCCCGAGCGGCATCGCACGACCCTTCTCCAGGTGTTTCTCCTCCTTGATGACCACTACGGTAAGTTTCTCTTCTCCTCTTTCATATTCTCCTTGCCTAAATTTCCCCAACAATGACATAATTAGCCCATTTAACTTCAAAAAGACATAGTTAGCTAATTTAGCTCCAAGAAGAGAAGAAGAGGAGAAGAAATAGGAAAAATGAAAAGAAAGAAGAAGAAGAAGAAGAATAAGAGAAGAAGTAGTAGTAGGAGGAGGAGGAGGAGGAGAAGGAGAAGGCCAAGGACCTTCTAGTCCTTCTCCTCCTCCTCCTCCTTCTCCTCCTTCTTCTTTATTTCTTCTTCTTCTCCTCCTCCTCCTCTTTCTTCTCCTCTTTCATATTCTCCTTGCCTTAATTTCCCCAACAATGACATAATTAGCCCATTTAACTCCAAAATGCCATAATAAGCTCAAAATGGCATAAGAACCTTGGTTAGCTCATCAATATTATATACTTAGCTTGTTTTCCTCTAAAATGAGATAATTAGCCCATTTAGCTCCAAAAAGACATAGTTAGCTAATTTAACTCCAGGAAGATGAGAAGAGGAGAAGAAATAGGAAAAACGGAAAGAAGAAGAAGAAGAAGAAGAAGAGAAGAAGGAGAAGGAGGAGGAGGAGGAGGAGAAGGCCAAGGACCTTCTAGTCCTTCTCCTCCTCCTCCTCCTTCTCCTCCTTCTTTATTTCTTCTTATTCTCCTCCTACTCCTCTTTCTTCTCCTATTTCATATTCTCCTTGCCTTAATTTCCCCAACAATGACATAATTAGACCATGTAGCTCCAAAATGCCATAATAACCTCAAAATGGCATAAGAACCTAGGTTAGCTCATTAATATTATATACTTAGCTTGTTTTCCTCTAAAATGGGATAATTAGCCCATTTAGCTCCAAAAAGACATAGTTAGCTAATTTAGCTCCAAGAAGAGGAGAAGAGGAGAAATGAACAGGAAGAACAAAAATAAGAAGAGAAAGAGAAGAGAAGGAGAAGGAGAAGAAGGAGGAGGAGAAAAAGAGAAGGAGGAGGAGGAGGAGAAGGAGGAGAAGGCCAAGGACCTTCTAGTCCTTCTCCTCCTCCTCCTCCTTCTCCTCCTCCTTTATTTCTTCTTCTTCTCCTCCTCCTCCTCTTTCTTCTCCTCTTTCATATTCTCCTTGCCTTAATTTTCCCAACAATAACATAATTAGCCCATTTAGCTCCAAAATGCCATAATAACCTCAAAATGGCATAAGAACCTTGGTTAGCTCATTAAAATTATATACTTAGATTGTTTTCCTCTAGAATGGGATAATTAGCCCATTTAGCTCCAAAAAGACATAGTTAGCTAATTTAGCTCCAAGAAGAGGAGAAGAGGAGAAGAAATAGGAAAAATGAAAAGAAAGAAGGGAAGGAGAAGGAGAAGACGGTGGAGGAGAAGAAGGAGGAGGAGGAGGAGGAGAAGGAGGAGAAGGCCAAGGACCTTCTAGTCCTTCTCCTCCTCCTCCTCCTTCTCCTCCTTCTTCTTTATTTCTTCTTATTCTACTCCTCCTCCTCTTACTTCTCCTCTTTCATATTCTCCTTGCCTTAATTTCCCCAACAATGACATAATTAGCCAATTTAGCTCCAAAATGCCATAATAACCTAAAAATGGCATAAGAACCTTGGTTAGCTCATTAATATTATATACTTAGCTTGTTTTCCTCTAAAATGGGATAATTAGCCCATTTAGCTCCAAAAAGACATAGTTAGCTAATTTAGCTCCAAGAAGAGGAGAAGAGGAGAAGAAATAGGAAAGATGAAAAGAAAGAAGAAGAAGAAGAAGAGAAGAAGGAGGAGGAGGAGGAGGAGAAGGAGGAGAAGGCCTAGGACCTTCTAGTCCTTCTCCTCCTCCTCCAATTTCTCCTCCTTCTTCTTTATTTCTTCTTCTTCTCCTCCTCCTCCTCTTTCTTCTCCTCTTTCATATTCTCCTTGCCTTAATTTCCCCAACAATGACATAATTAGCCAATTTAGCTCCTAAAAGACATTATAAGCTCAAAATGGCATAAGAACCTTGGTTAGCTCATTAATATTATATATTTAGCTTGTTTTCCTCTATAATGACATAATTAGCCCATTTAGCTCCAAAAAGACATAGTTAGCTAATTTAGCTCTAAGAAGAGGAGAAGAGGAGAAATGAAAAGAAGGGAGAAGAAGAAGAAGAAGAGAAGAAGAAGAGAAGGAGGAGGAGAAGGAGAAGAAGAAGGAGGAGGGGGAGAAGAAGAGAAGAAGAAAGAGATGGAGGAGAAGAAGGAGAAGGAGCCCTCCTTCTTCTCCTTCTTCTTCTCTCCTCCTTCTTCTCCTCCTTCTTCTCCTTCTTCTTCTCTTCTTCTTTTTTCTTCTTCTCCTCCTCCTTCTCCTTCTCCTTCCCCTTCCCCTCCTCCTCCTCCTCCTTCTTGTTTTTATTCTCCATGTTCTCTTCTTGCTTCTTCTCTTTCTTCTTCAATTTAGCTTATTTGTCATATATATGTCGTTGTTCTTCTTCTTCTGACTTTCTTATTCCTATTTTGCAGATTGGATGTACTACATGCATGGAAGCTGCCATTGGAGTGCTTTAGTTTCCGTTTTTATTTGAGTTGATGAACAATGTGGAACTATATGTATATGTATATATGGATGAACAATATATGTGCAACTATATGTATGTATATATGGATGAAACTTTGTATGTGTTGGTTCTTTTGATATATGGGATGTACGTTGATGAACAAATGGCATTGATGAGCTTTATATGTATATCATATATGTGTTGTGACCTATTTATCATATATGTGCTATGAATTATATGTATATGTGCTGTGAAATAGAAAAAATAAATAAAAATGTGACAATATAGGCTCTTTGCCATCTGCCAGCTGATGGCAAAGGCCTTTGCCATCAGCTGACCGATGGCAAATGTGCCACGTGGCGCCCAGCTGTGCAACCTGGGTAGCAGCAGCTGGCCATATAGTATCTTTGCCGTCTGCTTCCAGGGGGGCAAATGACAAAGAAGAGGGCACAGAGGGGGGAGGAGGGGTAGGCAGACGACAAAGAGTGGAGGGGGGGAGGAGGTGGAGGCAGAAGGCAAAGAAGAGGGGGAAGGCAGACGGCAAAGAAGAGGGTGGGAGGCTAACGGCAAAGAAGAGGGGGGAGGCAGACGACAAAGCCTCCGTTAGCCCCTAATGGAGGCAACGCCTGTCGGCTGCCGTCTCGACCACTTTGCCGACAGCTCCTATGAGAAGCTGACGGCAAAGCTCTTTGCCGTCCGCTTTGGGGAGACAAATGGCAAAGAAGCTACAATGCCATCATAGGCTGACGCAGAAATTTTGCTGGCCGTGAGATTCTTTGTCGTCTGTGATATTCTCTTTGCCGTCCGGGATTTACTCGTTGCCGTCTGTGATGGCAGACGGCAGAGAAGCTAATTCCTGTAGTGTATGGATGAACAATATATGTGCAACTATATGTATGTATATATGGATGAAACTTTGTATGTGTTGGTTCTTTTGATATATGGGATGTACGTTGATGAACAAATGGCATTGATGAGCTTTATATGTATATCATATATGTGTTGTGACCTATTTATCATATATGTGCTATGAATTATATATATATGTGTTGTGAAATAGAAAAAATAAACAAAAATGTGACAATATAGGCTCTTTGCCATCTGCCATCAGCTGACCGATGGTAAAGGTGCCACATGGCACCCAGCTGTGCTCCATGGGTGTCCATATAGTCTCTTTGCCGTCTGCTTCCTGGGGGGTAGACGGCAAAGAAGAGGGCACGGAAGAGGGGGGAGGAGGGGTAGGCAGACGACAAAGAGTGGAGGGGGGAGGAGGTGGAGGCAGTCGGCAAAGAGTGGAGGTGGAGGCAGACGGCAAAGAAGAGGGCGAGGCAGACGGCAAAGCCTCCGTTAGCCCCTAACGGAGGCAACTCCTGTCGGCTGCCGTCTCGACCTCTTTGCTGACTGCTCTTATGAAAAGCTGACGGCAAAGCTCTTTGCCATCCTCTTCGGTGAGGCTGACGGCAAAGAAGCTACAATGTCGTCGTAGGCTGATGCTGAATTTTTGCTGACAGGAGTTTTCTTTGTCGTCTGTGTATTACCCTTTGCCGTCGGTGGATTACTCTTTGCCGTTTGTGATGGCAGACGGCAAAGAAGCTAATTCCTGTAGTGAGGGTTGCCTTGCTTCCAACTCAAAGTAGGAGGGCTTCGGCCGAGCCAAGGGGAGTCCTCCTCCTCCAATTCGGTTTGGTGGAGGATTCCCTTCCCACTTGTCTACCTCCTTCCTTTTCCCCCTTTTTTTTGCCTTTGGCTGAAATAGTTTATTGGGCTGGCCTCACCAGCCCACTAAGGGTTGGTTTGCAACCTTTAGGCCTATTAGGTCCTCTCCCGAATGGGTGGCCCCTCCAGGTAAAACCCAGGAACCCATCCGTCACTCCTGGTACTTTATCGGTAATGCCCGAAATCTTTCCGGAAGCGGCCAAATGCAACATTCCTTTATATCAATCTTTACCAATGGAATATTCCGGAGCTCCTCGTGACGTCTGGGATCTCATCCGGGGCTCCGAACAACTTTTGGTCACCAACATACATAACTCAATACTATCGAAACGTCACCGAACCTTAAGTGTGCAGACCCTGCAGGTTCGAGAACTATGTAGACATGATCGAGACACTATTCAGTCAATATCCAATAGTGGGACCTGGATGCCCATATTGGATCCTACATATTCTATGAAGATCTTATCAGTTGAACCTCTATGTCAAGGATTCAGGTAATCCCGTATAACATTCCCTTTGTCCTTCGGTATGTTACTTGCCCGAGATTCGTTCGTCAATATATCCATACCTATTTCAATATCGTTACCGGCAAGTCTCTTTACTCGTTCCGTAATACAAAATCCCGGGACTAACTCTTTAGTCACATTGCTTGCAAGGCTTGTTTGTGATGTTGCATTACCGAGTGGGCCCCGAGATACCTCTCCGTCATTCGGAGTGACAAATCCCAGCCTTGATCCATGCTAACTCAATTGACACCTTCAGATATACCTGTAGAGCACCTTTATAGTCACCCAGTTACGTTGTGACGTTTGATACATACAAATCATTGCTCCAGTGTCAGTGAGTTACATGATCTCATGGTCATAGGAACGTATACTTGACATGCTGAAAACAATAGCAATAAAATAACACGATCACATGCTATGTTTGTGGTTTGGATCTTGTCTATCACATCATTCTCCTAATGATGTGATTCCGTTATCAATGACAACACTTGTCTATGGCTAGGAAACCTCAACCATATTTGATTAATGAGCTAGTCAACTAGAGGCTCACTAGGGACATTGTTTTCTCTATATATCCACACATGTATTTTTGTTTCCATTCAATACAATTGTAACATGGATAATAAACGATTATCTTGAAACAAGAAATATAATATTAACTATTTTATTATTGCCTTTAGGGCATATTTGCAACACTCACCCATTAAGCTTTGCTAGTCTTGATACCTTTGGAAATGAGATTTCTCAATCGATGTGGCTCATAGATTACTACAACAATAGTTGTAGGTACAGGTAAAGTGATACTTTGATGTGGGCGTGATGATTGTTCTATTTTGAGTTTTCTTCTTCTTCTTCATCATCGATCTAGGATGGGCTCAGCGCGAGCAACATGGGATAGCAAGGATGGACATTGTTCTTTTACCGCTTGTTTTCGTCCGTAGTCGGACCCTAATCTTCTACAAGGTGATTGTATATATTGTTGTATTGTGTTGTTCATGTTGTAGCTTGTGGCGGGTGTAAGACAATTCCATATACTCATCTCTTTTGTACATGTACTTGTAACGATATCCATTCTTGCAACACGACGAGATGCGCTTCTATCCCTGTCGAGGACCTCGAGCCAAAATAAGGATAGGATCGCATCTTCGGTGTTACAAATATTTTGTTAAAGGACCAAGTCATCAATCTTCGGAGTGTTATTCAACATCTGGATAACTTCCTGAGGTTACACTATGATGCTCGAGTACACAGGTATGGGCACTCCCCTTGGCTTGTGCCAAGCTTGGGGGAGGCGCCCCGATATCATATCACCATCACTCTTATTTTCTTTATCCATCTTAGTTTAATCTTTATCTATTTCCAAATTTACTCAAATAAAAGTTTAGTTTGATCCTTTTCTTTTGAGTGCTAGTTTCGTGATCTATCTATCTATCTATGTAATCGAGTGAGAGTTATATAATAAAGTTTAGTTTGAGTTTTGCTTCTTTACTTCCTTGCTGCAATCAAACTAAAAAAAGATCATATGCCAATCTTATACGTAGTAAGTAGTGACTTCATATAAGGAAAAGTATAAGTGGTAAAATTTGTTAAATGTAGACGAACATAGCATTGGTCGGTGATGCAACACATGAAACAATTAATAAGGGAAAAGAATATTTACATGCAAATACACTATCCTTGACATCTTTCATGATTGTGAACCTCCATTAATTATAATATGCCAAAAATGTTGACACTAGACAAGGAAGACAATCGTAATGATTTATGCTTGTTCACGTTCACACAGAAATTATATTGTTATAGATCCTATTATATGTGGTGCTTTTCCAATACCTTTGCTAGCCAAAATTCCGCACTACATAGAGATACTACTTGTGCATCCAAAATCTTAAACCCAAATCCATGTTTCAAGAGTCCACCATACCTACCTATGGATCGAGTAAGATCCTTCAAGTAAGTTGTCATCGATTCACAATGCAATAAAAATTGCTTCTAAACATGTTTGATCATTCAGTGCAAGGGAAATTAAGCGTTGTACATACTTGTGATGGCGATAATAAAAGTGACAGTCTAGATAATAAAGGTTACCATCACAGGGGCAATATAACGTAATGTTCCTTTGGACTAAGAGATTTAGCATACAACCAAAAAGCGCATGACAACCTCTGCTCCCCTCTGCGAAGGGCCTATCTTTTACCTTTATGTATTTATTTTTGTGCAAGAGTCAAAGTATTTTCCTCTACTTCCTTTATCTTCTCTTTGGCAAGCATCATGTGGTGGGGAAATATCTAGACATATATATCTAGCTGAATGTGGGTGTGCAGGAGTTATTATTGTTGACATCACCCTTGAGGTGAATGCATTGGGAGGCAACACACTAAGCCCCTATCTTTCTATGTGTCCGGTTGAAACCTTTTGCTTATATGAATGCGGTGAGTGTTAGCAATCATAAAAGACTAAATGATGGTTGAGTATGTACACTTGTTTAAAAGCTCTGATATGTGACCCTTCGTGAAAATATGATGAATTCTGTTGCAAATTGACTGAAAATATAGTTTGTTAGTTTTCAATAGAGTTTATGCTTCATACTTCAATGTTGTGATGAATTGTTACTTGTCTATAAGAAGCCTTTATGATAAAAGTTATATGTTGAAATGTTATGATGAAGTGTTTTATAAAGTTTTATTTGTTGTTATAATAATGAAAAATATGCTGCTATGTATTTTATAAACATATGCTGTAAAGTTATATGATGAAAGATGTTGTCTCAAAGCATGTGGTCATGATTTTCGTTATTGGCTTTCGCTTGAGGACAAGCGAGGTCTAAGCTTGGGGGAGTTGATACGTCCATTTTGCATCATGTTTTATTACTGTTATTTATAGTGTTTTTATGCATTTTGCCACTTGGTGGAGTAATTGTAATGCCTTTTCTCTCATAATATGCAAGGTTTACATCAAGTGAGAGAATGCCGGTAGACGGAATTCTGATCCTAAAAAAGCTACGTCAGAGATACGTAGTTTGCACAAATCAATTAGCTTGAAAATTTACGGAGACTAATTTTATAAAAAATAAAAAATACCGGAGTGAAGAAATATGAGAAGGGGGCTACTAGGCGCCCACTAGACACCAGGACGCACCAGACCCCCTGGCGCGGCCTTAGTGGGCCCCCTGGCCCACCTCTGGTGATCATCTTCTGGTATAAATTCTGTTTTACCCTGAAAAAATTTAAGAGGAGGACTTTCGGGACGAAGCGCCGCCGTCTCGAGGCGGAACCTGGGAACGAGCACTTTTTCCCTCCAGCGGAGCGATTCCACCGGAGGAACTTCCCTCCCACAGAGGGAAATCGAGGCCATCGTCCTCACCAACAACACTCTCATCTTGGGGAGGCCAATCTTCATCAACATCTTCATCACCACCAACTCCTCTCAAAACCCTATTTCATCTCTTGTACTCAATCTTGTATCGAAACCTCGTATTGGTACCTAGGGTGTGTCTAGTAGTGTTGATTACATCTTGTAGTTGATGCTTTATGGTTTATTTCGTGGAAGATCATATGTTCAGATCCATTATTCTATTTAATACCTCTCTAATCATGAACATGTTTATCACTTGTGAGTAGTTACTTTTGTTCTTGAGGCCACGGGAGAAATCATGTTGCAAGTAGTCATGTGAAGTTGATATACGTTCGATATTTTGATGATATGAATACTGTGATTCCCTTAGTGATGTTATGTGAACGTCGAATACATAACACTTCACCATCTTTGGTCCTAAGGGAATGCATCGTGGATTAGTAGTTAGAGGGTGGGTTGCGAGAGTGACAGAAACTTACACCCGAGTCTAGGCACTACTCCGTAAGGGGCTGATTTGGATCCCTATGTTTAATCTTATGGTTAGAATTTATTCTTAATAATTTTCTCGTAGTTGCGGATGCGTGCGGGAGGGTTAATAATAAGTGGGAGGTTTGTTCAAGTAAGAACATCACCCAAACACCGGTGTACCGACATATCAAATTATCAAAATACCAAACGCGAATTAACCCAACATGACGAAAGTGACTAGATGAAACTCCCGTATGCCCTCAAGAACGCTTTGCCTATTATAAGAAATTTTTCTCACATGTCCTTTGCCATAAGACGATTGGGCTACCTTGCTGCACATATTGTTACTATTGCTATTTGTCACTTGTTACAATTATCTTGCTATCAAACAACTTATTACCGCTATTTCAGCGCTTGTAGAAATTACCTTGCTGAAACCGCTTGTCATTTCCTTCTTCTCCTCGTTGGTTTAGACGCTCTTACTTATCGAAATGAGTACGATTGACCCCCTATACTTGTGGGTCATCAAGCTGCGCCAACCTGCCCCGCGGCCGAGGAACGGGCTAGAAATGGAAGTGGATGAATCCGTACCGTCACACCCGTGCCGACGATAAGTGACGTGACCGCGCCAAGGCCACCCATCCCTCCAACCGAGCTCCCTGTCGATAATGAGGAAAGGGGGAGGAGCATCCTCGTGTCGCCCCATCATGGTAGCTGGCAGAAACTCTCCGTGAGGACATTCACAAACCTGCACCCGCCGACGGGGGAGACCAAATCGACCTGCCGTCGCAACTGAGGTAGCTCACCAGGGAGGCCCTCCCGCGCCGAGTGCCGTCTTCCAGCCGCAAGGGCCTGACTGAACAGGGGTCGCCCACATCCATCGTTGACGCGCCGCCCCCACACCATCATGCCACGGGGAGAGAAGATGCCGACGAGCCAGGCTGCCCATGATCCACAACGTCATAGGCACATCCGGACGCACGAAGTCCTCACCACTGTCACCTCCAGCTGGCCTCCACCACCATCATGTTGCACGTCGCATCACCGCCACACCCTCATCGCCAGCCCGCACCAGAGCGCTGATGCGCTGCCGTGTCCGGCAACTAGCGCTGCATCCCGGTCATGAGGGCCAGCCCGCGCCGCACACCCCAAGCGAGGAGACGAAGGGACCTGCCGCCATCGGCGAGCATGCGCTCACTACGGTGTGGGGAGGGCAGATGAGGGGTGGGGACGCGACAGATCTAGGGTTGCCTCCCGGGGGCTCTCGCGGGAGCGCCTAGGGAGGGTCGTGAGTCTTTGATCGTCTAGCCTGCTCACAAAAATCGTATTACAACGAAAAAACACACACCAAAAAAAGGCTCTCCCAAAGAATTGAACTCAAGCCGTAGCAATTGTCTTCATCTTGGGCTAACCGCTTGAGAGAGCGGATTCTAGCAATTTACAACACCATGAAATGTTTAAGAGCAATGGTAGCCGCGTTAGTAAACACAAAATTGCACAACATTGTCACTGCATCACATAAATTTTTGAATTGTTTGAAAATATTTTGGAAAACCTTGATTTTCTTTAAAAAAAGTGAACAGACTTGAAAGTGAACAAATTTTAAAAAAAGTTGAAGAAATGAAAAAATTCACAAACCGTAAAAAAGTTCATCAATCTTGAAAAAGGTCGTCGGTTTTGAAAAAAATGCATGAACTATTTTAAGAAGTTCAATAATTTGAGAAAAAAACTCATCCATTTTGACATTTTAAATATTTTGAAAAAAGAGTTAACGAAATTGGAAATAGTTCGGACATATATAGCAAAAAAAGAAAAGGAAAAAATTGAAAATAATAATAATATAAGATCCCAAAAAAATCGTTCCAAAAACAGAAAATTAAAACAATTTTAAAAAAAGGAAAGAAGAATGATTATAATCAGAAAGAGGATTTATATAAATAGATTAGCTAAGGCTGGCCCGTTGGTTACTATGGTGCGCGGGTTCGAACCCCACCCACGCTCGCTATTTTGCCCTGCCCAAGCGGGTATTTTGCGGCGACAACTGTCATGGCGGAAGTTCGAGTCGGATTCGGTTATCGTAGTTTGTACGCGGTGGTATGCCTATATCATCCGCTCGTAGTTTGTACGAGCACAAACAACTCCATTCGCCCCCCTCGCGCGATTTCAATCTGGATTTTGGCGAAGCGATCCATCCCGGCAAGTCCTTCCTTCCTTCTTTTTTCCATTACTTTCCTTTTTATTTTATTTAACAATTCTTGCATTGGTTCATTGTTCATTTCGCCCGTGCTGCCATTGCTCGATCTTGGTCTGCCCTTCTTTGTCTCTGTGCCTGTCTTTTTTGCAGCGTCGATGGCTGGCCGGGTTGATCTGCCGTCGCTGCTGCCCAAGCCCGCGTCTTCATCTTGGACGACGCGCTGCCTCGCCCTCACGCCTGCTCCTGCCGTGTACGCGCCTCGCGTGGAGCTGGACGCCAAGAAGCAGCAGCCTGGACGCGCCTCGGTGAGCCAAAGCTGGATCAGAGACAAGACACTCCGCCATGACGTGACCTTGAACAGCCCCGGCCGCGGGCGCGGGAAGACGGCGAGGGAGAACTGGAAGAGGCCGGCGAGCTGCGCGCCGTCCGTCGACCGGTGCGAGAAGAAGCCGAGGCCTCCGGCTGAGATGGTGGCAGAGTCGGAGGCATCACTCCTCGCTGGCCTCGCTCCGTCGATCGACCGGTCTGAGAAGAAGCCTCTGACTAAGATGGAGGCGGACTCGGAGGCATCCTTCTTCGCTGGCCCGACATTCGTCGTGTCGCCGGACCCCAGCGAGCTGCCCATGCCGACCTTCCTCTACAAGCACAAGCTAGCTAGAACAGTCGCTCCGATGCTCGTTGATCAGCAAGACTGAAGTTGTTTTCAGTATGCAGCTAGCTGGACTATGCTCCAATAGGTTGTTAGAGTGTTTTCAGTGTGTAGCTAGGTGGGCTATGCTCATCAAGGTCAGCAAGAAGTTTGTAGCTATTTTTAGTATGTACTCCCTCTGTTCCATAATATTTGTTGTTGGAGAGAACTAAACTAGTTCTCTCCCAACAACAAATATTATGATATAAAGGGCTAGGTGGACATGATTAAATACAAATCAGGACTACCATTTATTTATTCTCGAGCTTGGCACTGATCTTATCTGCGATGGAATGAGACGATCGCGTTCTGCATTCTTTCTGCAAACAAGTGTCAGAAGGCACGGCATGCTCTGCAACACAGAGACATTCTCGCAAACACCTTCAAAGCGTGAGCAGGAGAGGACAGCGGGTCTTTGCTAACAAAGTGTTCGACTAAACCGCCCGCTGGCGGCGATCTCTCTCCCTCCGGTGGCGCTGATCGGGTGCGCTAGCGTCTGTCGCCGCCGGTGCCTCGTTCCCCGACCCAGCTCGACCTCGCCGCCACGTCGGCGTACAGCCGGCGGCTCTCCCCGTCGCCTCGTTTCCCGGTTCATCAGCAGGTGCGCCTCTCATCGCCCAACGGCAAGGGGCCCCCCTCTGGCGCCCCCCGCCGCCACGCGCGCTCGCTGCCGCAGCCCATGTTCTTCTAGGTGGTCTCGCTCCCGCCGCCGACGAACGCCGATCTGGCCGGGCCGCCCACCGCCCCGCACCCCTGAGGCTGTGCAGCACTGCAACCTGGCGCCGACGAGCCATCGCCCTGCTGTTGCTGCTTGTGCTAGGTGCCCGACCCGCAACCGCAATAGCATGGCCGCGAGGTTTGTTGAATCAGTCCTCACTAACACTGCGAGATTGGAAATTATGAAACTGGTGTTCATTTCGTACTACAAATAGTGGAAGGCGAGTTTTCCACAGCTCCTCACGCAGCTTTTACACCATCCCAGTACGATCCTTGTTCGGTTACACCTCTTCTCAACAGGATTGGAGGATATTGGGGTGGATTTTGACTTGTAGGGAATTATATCCTCCTCAATCCCTGTCAAACCCCCTCCTAAGTGATTAACATTGACAATAACAAACCAGTTTAACGCCATTGGCTTTCTACTAGAATAAGCACCTTCCTATGTTTCTCGCAAAACAAAAGCACCTTCCTATGTAATTTAAGGATGGTCTGATCTCCGATGCACACTTTTGTACCTTCCCCTGCTATACTATGCTACCTGTGCTAGACAATTTTCAACCTGATGTACTATTCATGCCTAGAATATATTTGCATTGTTTTTATCATGGTCATGGTACATCTGCTGTGACATGGTCTCCCTGATGCATATTCACAATCAATAATAGACTTTGTGCCTACTTGCTTTCTTACGCGCCATGCTGTTAGCTCGTGGGAGAATCAGTAAAAATAATTCTGAAATGAAACAGTGTATGATTGTTCTGAAATTAGTGGTTCCACGTCCACGGTGTTTCTTTATCTAACTTAATTACTTTAGCAGTTCAAGAGGATGCTTTCGGCCAGAGACACCCTAATTATGCAGGAAGAAATAAAGTCAGCCTGCTCCAAGGTTGTACCTCACAACAAGGGGGAGAAAAAGTTGCTCTGATAGGTGAGGCTTCTGGGTTAGCACTTTACACATGCCAATTTAAACATCTGACTCTCATATAAGCATTAGATTACTTTTGAAAATCAGGATTTCATTCTAGTTAAATAAGCTTTAGCATTTGTAGGATAGTATAGTGTGTTAGGAATATGCAACTTGTATTCCCATGAGGCCATAGGCCGATATATATATATGTACATGTGTGGAACATATGCAGGAAACCCCTTATACAACGGGATAAATACAAAGGGGTACATGGCTTATATTATAACTCTAACACCCCCCTCAAACTCATGGTGGATGAACAACACTGAGTTTGGAGAGATAAAAGCCATGTTGTGCTCTGGACTGGGCCTTCATCAGGAAATCCGCCAACTGTAACTCGGAAGGCACATACTGAAGAACAATAACCTGATCCTGCACACCAGCGCGCACATAGAAAGTATCAACACCAATATGCTTGGTGAGCTCATGCTTCACAGGATCACGCGCAATGCTAATAGCACTTGTACTGTCAGATAAGAGCAGAGTCGGTGTAGTGACAGAAACACCAAAATCCTGAAGTAACCACCGCAACCAAGTCACCTCTGCCGTCAAAAGAGTCATCGCTCGCAACTCAGCCTCTGCACTCAAACGGGAAACTGCAATCTGTTTCTTCGTCTTCCAGGCAATGAGAGAACCACCAAGAAAAACACAGTAAGCAGAAAGTGAACGGCGATCTGAAGGATCACTAGCCCACGTAGCATCCGAATAGGCCTGAAGCTGTAAAGAACTGGAGCGAGGAAAGAATAGACGGTGAGAGATCGTGCCTCAAAGATATCGGAGAACACGAAGGAGATGACTGTAGTGAACCGATGTGAGAGCGGAGACGAACTGACTCAGAGTATGAACCGGATAAGAGATATCCGGACGAGTGACAGCTAGATAGACAAGACTGCCAACAAGATGACGATAACGCGTCGGGTCAGGCAGGGGATCACCATCAATAGCACGGAGGTGAACATTGAGCTCCATAGGAGTCTCAACAATGCGCTCGTCAGTAAGAGCAGCACGAGCAAGAAGATCCTGGATATACTTTTCCTGGGATATAAAAAAGCCATCAGAGGTAGAAGAGACTTCAATCCCAAGAAAGTAGCGAAGAGGTCCAAGATCAGACATAAGAAACTGCTCACTAAGACAGGCCTTTACAAAGGCAATATACTCGGGGTCATCCCCAGTGATGATCATGTCATCAACATAGAGAAGAAGAAGAGTCTGCTCATGAGGAGAAAGGTGAATAAACAATGCTGGATCATGAGCACTCGCTGAAAAACCAACGACGGTCACCACAGAGGCAAAACGCTCAAACCAGGCGCGAGGGGCTTGCTTAAGGCCATAGAGAGAGCGACGAAGACGACATACCATGGCATCAGGAACAGAATACCCAAGTGGTGGCTGCATGTACACCTCCTCACGCAGCTCACCATTAAGAAAGGCATTCTTAACATCAAGCTGAGATATAGACAAGTGGCGTGCAGAGGCCACAACAAGAAGTGTACGAACAGTGGTCATATGGGCCATAGGAGCAAAAGTCTCGTCATAATCACGACCATGCTCCTGTTGAAAACCACAAGCAACAAGACGAGCTTTGTGACGCTCAAGAGAACCATCGGAGCGAGTCTTAACCTTGTAGACCCACTTACAAGTGATGGGACGGACTCCGGGAGGAAGGGAAACAAGATCCCACGTACCAGTGCGTTCAAGAGCAGCAATCTCCTCTGCCATCGGAAACTGCCATTCAGGATGAACAACAGCCTGACGATAGGAAGTCGGCTCAAGAACATCAGCACCAACGATGGGAAATCCAAGGCGATCAACGGGCGGACGAGGGCGAGAACGCAAGGCATAGGGCTGGCCCGTTGGTTACTATGGTGTACAACTAACTAGAAATTAGCGGGTTCGAATCCCACCAACGCTTGCTGTTTTGCCCGGCCCAAGCGGGTATTTTGCGGCGACAACTGTCATGGCGGAAGTTCGAGTTCGAGTCGGATTCGGTCATCGTAGTTTGTACGCGGTGGTATGCCTATATCATCCCGCTCGTAGTTTGTACGAGCACAAACAACTCCATTCGCCCCCCTCGCGCGATTTCAGTCTGGATTTTGGCGAAGCGATCCATCCCGGCAAGTCCTTCCTTCCTTCTTTTTTCCATTATTTTCTTTTTTTGTTTTATTTAACAATTCTTGCATTGCTTTATTGTTCATTTCGCCCGTGCTGCCATTGCTCGATCTTGGTCTGCCCTTCTTTGTCTCTGTGCCTGTCCTTTTTGCAGCGTCGATGGCTGGCCGGGTTGATCTGCCGCCGCTGCTGCCCACGCCCGCGTCTTCATCTTGGACGACGCGCTGCCTCGCCCTCACGCCTGCTCCTGCCGTGTACGCACTAATCATTTTCGTTCACATGGAGTATAGATTGAATCCCAATAGCTTGATATACCAGGTTTACCAGGGATGTTGACCTTGCTGGGGCTGGAGCCACTGACTTAGTGATCTTGCTGAACTGAGGACCACTTTGGATCATGTCATGGCTTGGGCGAGGTATTGTAGGAACCACGGACCAGCTGCTTAGTTCCACATTGTAGTACTACCTTTGTTGACATTTCTGAATTTTCTCTCAGGGCCCGTGTTGTTTTCTGTGGATAATTAATTGCGACCCTGGGTTGGAGTTAGATGCTAGATTGCAAATTGAGTGTGCAAATAGTTACACAAAATTTTCTCCTAGCGCGTGTTTTTCTGCATCGAGCTTTAGGTTTCCTTCCCTGCAGATTGCTAGACTGTAAATAGTTACAGATTTGAGTGTGTTAGACTGCAGATTGCTTATGTGTGCTTTGGCGATTTTGCTTATTATGCGTCCTCCTCTGGTCAACTTCCAAGAGAAACATTATCATCCTATTCATGTGCATCAAAGTAGATGCTGACCAAATAGTTACACATTATACAGAAATAATATGCTTACACGCTGTTGACGTTGCTCACTCACTAATCATGTTTCTGTTACATGGAGTACAGTGATGAATGTCCCTAACTAAAGATAGCAGGTTTACAAGGGATGTTGTTCTTGCTGGGGCTGGAGCCACTGACATGGTCTTGCTGAACTAGAACCACTTGAGATCACGTAACGGTTTGGGTAGTCATAACAGTTACAAGGTTTTAGCCAAAATATCTAGCTAAGACCATCTGATCATATAGAACTCCCACTCCAAAGAAAGCACCAAAGGCGGTCGCAAAGATGACCTTACTGCCAATCTGTTCTCTAGAGATGATGGACTCCGGGCCTGCTTCTGCTGAACCGCAGTGGTTGACAATCATAGGACCACATAATTTTGGGTTTCCATGAAAGCTAGAATCTGGAAACGTGCTAAGCTGGCTTGCAGTTGGAATAGGGCCTTCAAGATTGTTCAGTGCTAAGCGGTAGTGCAGATTGTTCAGTGCAGTCGGAATTTTGCCAGCAAGATGGTTGCTGGACAAGTCAAGCATCTGCAGGTTCGTGAGGGTGCAGATCGGTTGGGGGTCTCTCCTGGTAATTTGTTGGAGCTCAAATTAAGTCAAATGAGTGCTCTTAATTGGCCGATCTCCCCCGGGATCACACCAGTGAATTTTTTGATGGCTAGATTAAGCACTTTCAGCCAAGCACCGGGTTGGAGGTATTGGATAAATGGACTGAAAGCATAAACAGGCAGCTCAAAGAAGACATTTGGTGCAGTCTGTCTGATTTTAGCATTGGCATCTCTGCAATGGGAATTGCAATTTCCCCTGTAAAACTGTTGTTAGATATGTCTAGATGGAAGAGCAAGTTTAGGCTGCTAATCCAGTCAGGTATTGGTCCAGTTAGTTGGTTGCTTTGCAAAAATAAAATCCCCAAATTTGCGAGCTTTGATAACCAATCAGGCACTGTTCCAGACAATGAACAGTAACTCATAGAAAGGACATGAAGATTCTCAAAACCATCAATGCTGTCATCCTCTGGCATTGTCTCATGCAGGAAGTTGAACCCAATAAAAAGGGTGGTTAGGCTCCTGGTAGTCCCAAGGACCTGAAGTGTTCTTGTGAATAAATTAACAAGTGATAGAAAGCAGAGAGATTTCAGATTGCCTATCTTTTCTGACAATTGACCGTGGAAATGATTGTATGATAGCCGTAGTGCAGTCAGCTTGCTGCAGGAGTATATGCTTTCTAGAATTGTGCCGGTTAAGTTGTTGAACATAAGATCTAATTTTCTTAGGTTGGACAGTCTTACAAAGTTGACCTAGGTAAGTTCTCCGCTAACTTGGTTTGCCTTGAGGTCAACCGTTATAAGATTCGTGCAGTTGCTCAGAGCTGATGGCAGCTCCCCTGACATGTTGTTGTGGCCCAAATGGATCTCCTCCAATCTCTTGAGCTCACCTATAGAATCTGGAATATTTCCACTGAGCTCATTCTTCCCAAGATCAAGGGTGATCATATTTGTGAGCTTGATGATGCCATCTAGCACTCCTTCTAACCGATTGTTAGGTGACGATAGGTGCTCTAACGACGTTACCTTGAAGAGTTCGTCCGGAAGTGTCCCACTGAGCTTGTTGTAGCCAGCGTTGAGCGATTTCAGTGCCAAGCAATTACTGAGTCCTCGAGGGATGTGCCCACTGAGTTGGTTGAAACTGAGTTCAAGCACTGCAAAAGACGGCGCGCTAACACAGGGCATAGTTGGTATCTGCCCAGTAAAACTGTTGGTGCTGGTTTTAAGCACGGCCAGGCTTTTCATCACCTTCCATGTTGTGGATGGAAACCTTCCTGTAAACAAGTTACTTGAGATGTTCAATACCTGCAGAGACCGTGCAGGGGTTGAAGATGGCAACTCACTCAGGCCTCCTGTCAGGCAGTTGAAGCTGATGTCAAGGACAAGGATGCTACTGGATGACATTAATTTCGGTGGCAACCCACCGGACAGCGAGTTCTGGGACAGGTTGAGGCGCAAAAGGCTGGTGAGGTTGCCAAGGAACGGTGAGATGGACCCCTTAAGGCCTCGAGATGCCAGCGAAACATCAGTGACCGTCCTATCTTGGTTGCAGGTGATCCCTTCCCACGTGCAACAGTCCGTGTCGATTTGCCACGATGCTGTGAGGCCGCCATCCCTCGAAAGTCCAGTAAGGAGCTGGAGAAGGGAGCCCTTCTCCTGGTCTGTGCAGGAACTGGTGGGAGAATCCAAGCAAAGCAGCAGGACAAGAGCCAAACCGAAGAAAGGAATGGTGAAACCGTTCCGGTTTGAGTGACTGAGTGGCTGCATTGTTTCCTCGATAATCTAGCTTGGAAACCAGTGGCTTAAACTTTTGTCTGCCAGGACGAAGTGCCAAATTATGTGATGAAGAAAGAGCAAGATGGAAAGGAAGAACCTGCTCTGTTCTCTATTGTATGATCAGGTCTGGTTGCAGTGACTAGTCGTGAAAAGAAAATTTGGGTCAACACCTCAATGGTTAGCTGATGCTACATATCTAATGTGGTTTATTTGTAAGTTTGACTTCTGAGGACGTCGATGTGTTAATACTTAATCTGACCATTTCTCCTACCAGTTTTACTATGCCCTGAGGTACTGACATTTGGTGGCAGAACAGAAAGTTCACCCTTTGATGTTCCCTTTTTGGTGAGCAGGAAAACACCTGTTTTTACCAAAAGATCGGATCCGACAGATTCACGAGATGTGATCTGTGAAGTACATTAGAAGTAGCATCATTTGGACTGCATACACACATTCCATCATTGATGTCAAGGTCGATTCACATATACGATTTGGAGAAGAGCACATGAGGTACGCAAAGGGGTTGTTACTGAACATTGTTTGCATTTTCATACAATGTTGATTTGCATTATTAGGTCGATGAAATGGGTGCAATTATAGTTAAAATACCTATCAGCGGTAAGTGGTCACTGCTCACTATTAGTTGGTTGATGGAATAATTTGTTGTAATTATGATCAGTAAGTAGCCACTGACCAGTGCAATTGGTTGATGGAATAATTTGGTAGCTATCATCATATGGCCTCGACTAGCTCCTCAAGTGTACATGTTCTTCTCAGCATCTGGCATCCCTTCACTTGTGTTGGCAGGGTGCATGCCATGCGAGCTAGCTTGGTCAAATGATTTCCCCAGAAGTCTTGTCTTAGCTTCCTAGTTTCATGTAGTCGTCATCAATTCATGCATAAAGAAAATATAATGCTGAAGCTATGCACACCAACCCACAACAGCAACATCATTTATGTAGCAGGCCTACAGGGGTTAGATTGGGTTTGACTTGAGCAGGTCAGAACTATTTTACAACTTATTTGTTGGCAGCTACATTCTTTTCCTTAAACGGGGTGCAACTGAATCAGCAGGAGGTTGAAATTCTGTGGCATCTAATCTTTACCATGCATAGTAAACAATGATTGGATGAGAAGCAGTCTCATTGTGCAACTGAATCAGCAGGAGGTTGAAATTATGTTGTTATTTTTTTTTTCAATGATTGGATGAGAAGCAGTCTCATTTCATCTAATCTGTAATAAAGGTTTTCTTTTTTCTTTTTTTAAGACCTAACAAGAATCACTGTCACTTTATTAGTTTATAATCAATAATTAAGGTATCCACGTAACGTGCACTATGGCCTTTTCTTGATATTCTGATCTTATACTCCAACAATAGGAAACGACTCCTGTAACACATGTCAAGCTGCAACTGGTAGCCAAAAATTATGTTATGTGTGAACAGAACCTTTATAGGGTTAATGAACAGTTTTTTTTACAATAGACTTGGTAGAACTAAAACCGAGAAGTGCAGTTTCGGTATTACTAGGCATGAGGAGGAGGAGGTTAGCTTGGATTGGCAGTTGGTGCATCAGATGGACACTTTTCGATATTTGAGGTCAATGCTGCAGAAGGATGGGGATATCGATGTAGATCTGAACCATCGAATTAAAGCTGGATGGATGAAGTGGCACCAAGTTTCTGGCATTCTTTGTGACAAGAGAGTGCCACAAAAGCTAAAAGACAAGTTCTATAGGACGGCGGTTCGACCCACAATGTTGTATGACGCTGAGTGTTGGTCGACTAAAAGGCGACATGTGCAACAGTTAGGTGTGGCGGAGATATGCATGTTGAGATGGATGTGTGGCCACACAAGGAAGGACCGAGTCCGGAATGTGAACAGTGCTGCCAGTTGATACCTCCGAAGGTGACGATTTTATAGATAACCTGTAGTCGTGCAGAAGCAGGTAGAAGAACTGGACTTAGATTCAGAGGCCAACCATTATCGAAAAAGGCTTTCACCCCGATTTATATATAAAGCAAATCGCCATAAGCACAACCAAGTTCCAGCAAGGTACCAACGCAATGCACTCCACACCAAAGTACAGAGATAAAAGGTACCACATAAATGGGTTCTGCTGAGCCTGAGTGCACCAGCTCAACAAGCCCTAAGAAAAAAAGGCACATGCCACGAGGAGGATCCAGCGAGCTACTCCGGGTCCGGCGGCACCGATGAGTCCACTCGCCGTGACCCGTGCCTGCGGGCGGAGGCAGGGCCGTCGACACGCGCTCCTGAGGTACGTCGTGCAAATTTACTCTCTGGGGAAGAATCCAGGATGGGGCGCGCAGCTACATATTAGGGTCGTGGGCACGCAAAACTTTGGGATGCACTCCTCACAAAATGTACTCAGCTACCATCTCTCGTTTTAATTAACTCTGACCAGATTGTGTGATGTATTTGTGGACGCTCTGCTTCCTTCATTTTCACAGGTTACGCTAAAGTATTGTACTAGTACCTAAACAGGACTCTAGTGTTACCCGTATACCTAAAATATCCAAAACATCTTATATTTGTGAATGGAGGAAGCATTGTTCAATGTTCAGCAAGCAAAGGAAATGGTCAAATTTAAGTTATAATGATTTTCCTGCTCTGGAAAGAGTTACACACAGTCCAGAATGTCGAGTTTTCATTGTATTCATATCATATTGCTTCAATTTAAACTGTCCCACATTATTACACACTTTTACATCTCCAAGAAATGGAATAACTCTTAATCCTAGAATACTTTGTTGACCTAGTTATGACTATGATTCATCATAGAGGAGATGTTAGAGTACATGATGGACCTGGGCCCGTTAGTCTTAGGGTTTGCTTAGGGGTCAAGTAAGCCTTACTTGGGAGTCAAGTAAATCTCTCTATATATGGAGAGAAGATGTATCAATCTAATCAGGAAGAATTAAGAAGGAAAACCCTTTTCCCTCTCGCGCCCTCGCAGCTCTCTCTCTCTCCCGCTCAAACCCTAGCTACCATAACATCTGGTATCAGGTTTTTCAGGCTCGATCATGTTCACCACGTCGCCGTCGCTTCCTGTCGCCCTCACCCCGGAGGAGATCACCGGAGCAATCCGCGATCTCACCACCGCCGTGCAAGGGATCTGCCTCTTCTTGGCCGGTCCCTACGGACCGCCGCCGGCCGCGCCATCAGTCGCCGCCTATGGGCCGGCGCGGCTGCCGTGGCAGCCGCCGCACCAGGCGGCCTCCGCCGCGATCGTCGGGCCGCGGCAACCGACGCTGCTGCTTGTTAGGAAGTATTAGTATTAGTCTAGGAGTCCTTATTAGTCTATGTTTACTTTCCTTGCACCTCAAGTCATGTGTAATATATATATCCCCGTTGGGCCTTCAATACAGATAAGTTACTTTCCTAACATGGTATTAGAGCAAGGTTTAGGTCTTCGGACGCCGCAACTCGTCCTCACGATCCAATTTTTTTTTCCGTTCCCTTCGCTGGATCCCGTCTCGCCCTGCTGAATCCATCGCCCCGATTGGATCCCGTCTTCCTGCTCCATATCGCGGCAGGCTCCTTCCCATCAGCCGTGCTTCTGCTCCGTTGACTCCCTGGCTGCTTTGTTCAGATTCGCAGGCGTCCCGTCAGCCGTGCTCGCGATCTGGCCGTTGGGCTCGATCTGCTGTCCTCTAGCCGGATCCCGTCGCCGGCCGCCGTCTCTCGTGATCTTCAGTCGGATTCCGTCGCCGGCTGCCGTGTTCCACCGCTTCCAGCCGGATCTTGCAGCAGATCGCAGTGTCTCGTCTCCAACAGGATTATAGGCAACGGACAAGCATCTAGTACGGGTGTTGTTGCTTTCCTAACATGGCCGTGCCTGCCATCCACCTCCACGCTGCTCAACCTCCCTGCTGCTGGCACAGACATCTCCTGCACCTCCAGCCTACTGTGGCTGCTCACGTGTTACTCTCCTGCTGCGTTCTGCTGCTACTAGCATGCTGCTGCTAGCTGCTTCCTCCTATACGTGGTGATGTTTCCTGCTACTACATGGTGCTTATGTCCCCGTTGTTCCTAGTTCTTCCTAGTTTTTTAGTTTTCTTTGTTTTCCGTTGCGTCCACAAAATCCGTTCATATTTTGTGTTTTCTCATGCCATGCGAGTCCACCAAACCTTAGTCCTGTCGGCCTTTTCTTCGGTCCTGATCCTTTTTATACAACTTTTGTGGCCTATTTGCCCTTGTTGTTTTCTATAGGATTTTCTGGACTTCTTTTGCATTGTCAATCTATGTTCATCGTGCTTTAACCGCCGAGCTTATTTTGCCGTCGGTTGTCGTGGACTATGATTTTCCGCGCAATGCTTTATTCTCTTGATGTGCCATCTTCTTTTGACAACCCATCTTCTTTTGATACTTATGTTGTATCTTCAAGTGATGTGGTGTCTTCCTCTGATGTGCCATCTTCTTTTGACAACTCATCTTCTCTTGATACTTATCTTGTATCTTCAAGTGATGTGGTGTCTATCTCTGATGTGCCATCACTTTGTTATCTCCTTCGGTGACTCGACAAGTTTTGAAGACTCTTCATGCTACGACACTCTCAAGACGCGGATTTGGATTATCATTTTTTTTCTTCAGTATTACACTTCTTCAAATGCAATGCTATTGCATACGCTTTGCATTTGAGGGGGGTGTTAGGAAGTATTAGTATTAGTCTAGGAGTCCTTATTAGTCTGTTAGTATTAGTCTAGGAGTCCTTATTAGTCTATGTTTACTTTTCTTGCACCTCAAGTCATGTGTAATATATATATGCCCCTTGGGCATTCAATACAGATAAGTTGCTTTCCTAACACTGCTGACGTCGCCGCCACTCGACGCGAGGCTGCTGCAGCCGCCGCTGCCGCTCCCCGTCTCCGGGCCGATCTATACGGCGGCCTGGGCACGCCGCACAACCAGTCGCCACCGGCGCCACCCCAACAGTACGGCGGGCCCTCCCGCTTCGCCGGTCCCGACGGTGCTGTTGGAAATATGCCCTAAAGGCAATAATAAAATGGTTATTATCATATTTCCTTGTTCATGATAATCGTCTATTGTTCATGCTATAATTGTATTAACAGGAAACAGTAATACATGTGTGAATAAATAGATCACAATGTGTCCCTAGTAAGCCTCTAGTTGGCTAGCTTGTTAGTCAATAGATGATCATGGTTTCCTGATCATGCGCATTAGATGTCATTGATGACGGGATCACATCATTGGGAGAATGATGTGATGGACAAGACCGAATCCTAAGCCTAGCACTAGATCGTATTGTTCGTATGCTAATGCTTTTCTAATGTCAAGTATCTTTTCCTTCGACCGTGAGATTGTGCAACTCCCGGATACCGTAGGAGTGCTTTGGGTGTATCAAACGTCACAATGTAACTGGGTGACTATAAAGGTGCACTACGGGTACCTCCGAAAGTGTCTGTTGGGTTGGCACGAATCGAGATCGAGATTTGTCACTCCGTGTGTCGGAGAGGTATCTCTGGGCCCACTCGGTAGAACATCATCATGAGCTCAATGTGACTAAGGAGTTAGTCACACGATGACGTGCTACAGAACGAGTAAAGAGACTTACCGGTAACGAGATTGAACAAGGTATAGGTATACCGACGATCAAATCTCGGGCAAGTTCTATACCGACAAACAAAGGGAATCGTATACGGGATTGATTGAATCCTTGACATCGTGGTTCATCCGATGAGATCATCGTGGAGCAAGTGGGAGCCACCATGGGTATCCAGACCCCGCTGATGGTTATTGGCCAGAGAGGTGTCTCGGTCATGTCTGCCTGTCTCCCGAACCCGTAGGGTCTACACACTTAAGGTTCGATGACGCTAGGGTTATAGGGAATTGTTATACGAGGTTACCGAAAGTTGTTCGGAGTCCCGGATGAGATCCCGAACGTCAGAGGAGCTCCGGAATGGTCCGGCGGTAAAGATTGATATATAGGATGTATGGTTTTGGACACCGGAAGTGTTTCGGGCATCACCGGTAATGTACCGGGACCACCGGGACCACCGGAGGTGGCCCCGGGGGACCACCGAAGGGGGGAAACGACCCCGGGAGGCTAGATGGGCTAAGTGGGGAAGGGAACCAACCCCTAGGTGGGCTGGTGCGCCCCCCACCCAGCGCATGCGCACCAGAGAAGGGAGGAAGGGGGAAACCCTAGGCGCAGATGAGGCCCAAGGCCCACCTAGGGTGCGCCCCCCCTTTTCCTGCCCTAGCCGCCGCCCCCCTCGCATCTGGTGGCTGCCGCACCCCCTAGGGGGGAACCCTAGGGGTGGCGCACCCCCTCCCCCTCCTCCTATAAATATAGAGGGGTTTTGCCCATTGGAGATTGCACTTTTCCCTCTCCCTCGGCGCAGCCCTGCTCCTCTTCCTCCTCCTCTCTGCCGGTGCTTGGCGAAGCCCTGCCGGGAGACCTCGTCTCTCCATCAACACCACGCCGTTGTGTTGCTGGACTTCTTCCCCAACCTCTCCCTCCTCCTTGCTGGATCAAGGTGCGGGAGACGTCACCGGGCTGCACGTGTGTTGAACGCGGAGGTACCGTTGTTCGGCACTAGATCGGAATCGCTACGAGTACGACTCCATCAACCGCGTTCTAGCAACGCTTCCGCTTAGCGATCTTCAAAGGTACGAAGATGCTCTTACCCCTCTCTCGTTGCTGGTCTCTCCATAGGAAGATCTGAACATACGTAGGAAAATTTTGAATTTATGCTACGTTACCCAACAGTGGCATCCGAGCCAGATTTTCTATGCGTAGATTCTATGCACGAGTAGAACACAAAAGTTGTGGGCGATGATTTGTCAATTTGCTTGCCGTTGCTAGTCTTATTCTTTTCGGCGGTATTGTGGGATGAAGCGGCCCGGACCGACCTTACACGTACTCTTACGTGAGACTGGTTCCACCGACAGACATGCACATCGTGCATAAAGGTGGCTAGCGGGTGTCTGTCTCTCCTACTCTAGTCGGATTGGATTTGATGAAAAGGGTCCTTATGAAGGGTAAATAGCTTTGGCATATCATCGTTGTGGCTGTCACGTAGGTAAGAAGGCGTTCTTGCTAGAAACCCAAATCAGCCACGTAAAACTTGCAACAACAATTAGAGGACGTCTAACTTGTTTTTGCAGGATTTTGACATGTGATGTGATATGGCCAAAGTTGTGATGTTGCATGTATGATGTATGAGATGATCATGTTATTGTAATAGGTTTCACGACTTGCATGTCGATGAGTATGACAACCGGCAGGAGCCATAGGAGTTGTCTTAATTTATTGTATGAGATGCAACGCCATGTGCTTACTACTTTTACTTCATTGCTAACGGTTAGCCATAGTAGTAGTGATAGTAGTAGTTGGCCTGACGACTTCACGGAGACACGATGATGGAGATCATGGTGTCATGCCGGTGACAATGATGATCATGCGATGCCTGAAGATGGAGATCGAAAGAGCAAAGATGATAATGGCCATATCATGTCACTATATGATTGCATTGTGATGTTTATCATGTTTTACATCTTATTGCTTAAAACGACGATAGCATAATAAGATGATCCCTCTTAAAATTTCGAGAACGTATTCCCCTAAGTGTGCACCGCTGCGAAGGTTCGTTGTCTCGAAGCACCACGTGATGATCGGGTGTGATAGATTCTAACGTTCGCATACAACGGGTGTAAGCCAGATTTACACATGCGAAACACCTAGGTTGACTCGACGAGCTTAGCATGTACAGATATGACCTCGAATACAAGAGACCGAAAGGTCGAACATGAGTCGTATGGTTGAATACGATCAGCATGAAGTTGCTCACCATGGTGACTAGTCCGTCTCACGTGATGATCGGACACGGGTTAGTCAACATGGATCATGTATCACTTAGATGACTAGAGGGATGTCGATTTAAGTGGGAGTTCATACTTAATTTGATTAAATGAACTTAATTGTCATGAACTTAGTCTAAAAGTTGTCTTTATAAATATTGTAGATGTCCAACGTCAACCTCAACTTCAACGCATTCCTAGAGAAAAACAAGCTGAAAGATGATGGTAGCAACTATGCGGACTGGGTTCGCAACCTGAAGCTCATCCTTGAAGCAGCTAAAAAGGCTTATGTCCTTAATGCGCCGCTAGGTGACCCTCCCGCTCCCGCAGCAGCCCAGGACATTCTGAACGTCTGGCAAGCGCGGAGTGATGACTACTCTCTGGGCAGGTGTGGCATGTTATATAGTTTAGAAACGGGGCTCCAAAGGCGTTTTGAGCAACACGGGGCATATGAGATGTTCCAGGAGCTGAAGCTAGTTTTTCAAGCTCATGCCCGTGTCGAGAGATATGAAGTCTCCGACAAGTTCTTCAGCTGTAAGATGGAGGAGAACAGTTCTGTCAGTGAGCACGTACTCAAAATGTCTGGGTTACATGGTCGTCTGACTTCACTTGGAGTCGAACTTCCGGATGATGCTATAATTGACAGAATCCTCCAGTCTCTCCCACCAAGCTACAAAGGCTTTGTGCTTAACTACAACATGCAAGGGATGGAGAAGACCATTCCCGAGTTGTACTCGATGCTCAAGTCTGCAGAAGTAGAAATCAAGAAAGAGCATCAAGTGTTGATGGTCAACAAGACCACTAGTTTCAAGAAAGGCAAGGGTAAGAAGAACTTCAAGAAAGACGGCAAAGCTGTTGCCGCACCCGGTATGCCAGATGCCGGGAAGAAGAAAAAGAACGGACCCAAGCCTGAGACTGAGTGCTTCTATTGCAAGGGAAAGGGTCACTGGAAGCGGAACTGCCCCAAATACTTAGCGGACAAGAAGGCCGACAACGTTAAAGGTATATGTGATATACATGTTATTGATGTGTACCTTACCAGCGCTCGTAGTAGCTCCTGGGTATTTGATACCGGTGTTGTTGCTCACATTTGTAACTCAAAGCAGGAACTGCAGAATAAGCGGAGACTGGCCAAGGACGAGGTGACGATGCGCGTCGGGAATGGTTCAAAAGTTGATGTGATCGCCGTCGGCACGCTACCTCTACATCTACCGTCGGGATTAGTTTTAAACCTTAATAATTGTTACTTAGTACCAACTTTAAGCATGAACATTGTATCAGGGTCTTGCTTAATGCGAGACGGCTACTCATTTAAGTCAGAGAATAATGGTTGTTCTATTTATACGAGTGATATGTTTTATGGTCATGCTCCGCTGGTGAATGGTTTATTCTTGATGAATCTCGATCGTGATGTTACACATATTCATAGTGTGAGTACCAAAAGATGCAAAGTTGATAATGATAGTCCCACATACTTGTGGCACTGCCGCCTTGGTCATATCAGCGTTAAGCGCATGAAGAAGCTCCATACTGATGGACTATTAGAGTCTCTTGACTTTGAATCATTTGACACATGCGAGCCATGCCTCATGGGCAAGATGACTAAGACTCCATTTTCAGGAATAATGGAGAGAGCAACCGACTTATTGGAAATAATACATACTGATGTGTGTTGTCCAATGAACGTTGAAGCTCGCGGTGGTTATCGTTATGTTCTCACTCTCACCGATGATTTGAGTAGCTATGGGTATATCTACTTGATGAAGCACAAATCTGAGATGTTTGAAAAGTTCAAGGAATTTCAGAGTGAGGTTGAGAATCAACGTGACAGAAAAATTAAATGTCTACGATCTGATCGTGGAGGAGAATATTTGAGTCACGAGTTTGGCACACACCTAAGGAAGTGTGGAATCGTTTCACAACTGACGCCGCCTGGCACACCGCAGCGCAACGGAGTGTCTGAACGTCGTAATCGCACTTTATTAGATATGGTACGATCTATGATGTCTCTCACCGACTTACCGCTATCATTTTGGGGATACGCATTAGAAACTGCAGCATTCACTTTAAATAGGGCACCGTCTAAATCCGTTGAGACGACATCGTATGAACTATGGTTTGGCAAGAAACCTAAGTTGTCGTTTCTTAAAGTTTGGGGCTGCGATGCTTATGTGAAGAAACTTCAACCAGAAAAGCTCGAACCCAAAGCGGAGAAATGCGTATTCATAGGATACCCTAAGGAAACTATTGGGTATACCTTCTATCTAAGATCCGAAGGTAAAACCTTTGTTGCCAAGAACGGATCCTTTCTAGAGAAAGAGTTTCTCTCGAAAGAAGTAAGTGGGAGGAAGGTAGAACTTGATGAGGTAATTACACCCCCTCTCGAACAGGAAAGTAGCGCAGCACGGGAAGTTGTTCGTGTGGCGCCTACACCGACTGAAGAGGAAGTTAATGATGATGATCATGAAGCTTCGGATCAAGTTACTACTGAACCGCGAAGGTCCACAAGGGCACGCTCCGCACTAGAGTGGTACGACAACCCTGTGATGGAAATCATGTTGTTAGACAACGGTGAACCTTCGAACTATGAAGAAGCGATGGCGGGCTCGGATTCCAACAAATGGCTTGAGGCTATGAAATCCGAGATAGGATCCATGTATGAGAACAAAGTATGGACTTTGGTGGACTTGCCCGATGACCGGCGAGCCATAGAAAATAAATGGATCTTCAAGAAGAAGACTGATGCAAACGGTAATGTAACCGTTTACAAAGCTCGACTTGTCGCAAAGGGTTTTCGACAAATTCAAGGAGTTGACTACGAAGAGACTTTCTCTCCCGTAGCGAAGCTGAAATCAGTCCGAATCATGTTAGCAATTGCCGCCTTTTATGATTATGAAATTTGGCAAATGGACGTCAAAACAGCGTTCCTTAACGGGAACCTTAAGTAAGAGTTGTATATGATGCAACCAGAAGGTTTTGTCGACCCTAAGGGTGCTAACAAAGTGTGCAAGCTCCAGCGCTCCATCTATGGGCTGGTGCAAGCATCTCGGAGTTGGAACATTCGCTTTAATGAGGTGATTAAAGCGTTTGGGTTCATACAGGTTTACGGAGAAGCCTGTCTGTACAAGAAAGTGAGTGAGAGCTCTGTAGCTTTCCTCGTACTATATGTAGATGACATATTATTGATGAGGAATAATATAGAGATGTTGGAGAGCATAAAGGCCTATTTGAACAAAAGTTTTTCAATGAAGGACCTTGGAGAAGCTGCATACATATTAGGCATCAAGATCTATAGAGATAGATCGAGACGCCTCATAGGTCTTTCGCAAAGTACATACCTTGACAAGATATTGAAGAAGTTCAATATGGAAAACTCAAAGAAAGGGTTCTTGCCAGTTTTGCAAGGTATGAGATTGAGTAAGACTCAGTCGCCGACCACGGCAGCAGATAGAGAGAAGATGAGTTCTGTCCCCTACGCTTCAGCCGTGGGCTCTCTAATGTATGCCATGCTGTGTACCAGACCTGATATAAACCTTGCCATAAGTTTGGTAGGGAGGTACCAAAGTGATCCCGGTACGGAACACCGGACAACGGTCAAGAATATCCTTAAGTACCTGAAAAGGACTAAGGAAATGTTTCTCGTTTATGGAGGTGACGAAGAGCTCGTCGTAAAGGGTTACGTCGACGCTAGCTTCGACACAGATCCGGATGACTCTAAGTCACAGACCGGATACGTATACGTGTTGAATGGCGGGGCAGTGAGCTGGTGCAGGAGCAAGCAAGAAGTCGTGGCAGCATCTACATGTGAAGCGGAGTACATAGCTGCTTCAGAAGCGGCTCATGAAGGAATTTGGATGAAGGAGCTCATCACCGACCTTGGAGTGGTTCCAAGCGCGTCGGGTCCTATGACACTCTTCTGTGATAACACTGGAGCCATTGCCATAGCCAAGGAGCCCAGGTTTCACCGGAAGACGAAGCACATCAAGCGACGCTACAACTCCATCCAGGACCATGTCCAGAGTGGAGTGATAGATATTTGTAAAGTACACACGGATCTGAATATTGCAGACCCGTTGACTAAACCTCTTCCACGAGCAAAACATGATCAACACCATAATGCTATGGGTGTTCGATACATCACAATGTAACTAGATTATTGACTCTAGTGCAAGTGGGAGACTGTTGGAAATATGCCCTAGAGGCAATAATAAAATGGTTATTATCATATTTCCTTGTTCATGATAATCGTCTATTGTTCATGCTATAATTGTATTAACAGGAAACAGTAATACATGTGTGAATAAATAGATCACAATGTGTCCCTGGTAAGCCTCTAGTTGGCTAGCTCGTTAGTCAATAGATGATCATGGGCATTAGATGTCATTGATGACGGAATCACATCATTGGGAGAATGATGTGATGGACAAGACCGAATCCTAAGCCTAGCACTAGATCATATTGTTCGTATGCTAATGCTTTTCTAATGTCAAGTATCTTTTCCTTCGACCGTGAGATTGTGCAACTCCGGGATACCGTAGGAGTGCTTTGGGTGTATCAAACGTCACAACGTAACTGGGTGACTATAAAGGTGCACTACGGGTACCTCCGAAAGTGTCTGTTGGGTTGGCACGAATCGAGATCGGGATTTGTCACTCCGTGTGACGGAGAGGTATCTCTGGGCCCACTCGGTAGAACATCATCATGAGCTCAATGTGACTAAGGAGTTAGTCACACGATGACGTGCTACGGAACGAGTAAAGAGACTTACCGGTAACGAGATTGAACAAGGTATAGGTATACCGACGATCGAATCTCGGGCAAGTTCTATACCGACAGACAAAGGGAATCGTATACGGGATTGATTGAATCCTTGACATCGTGGTTCATCCGATGAGATCATCGTGGAGCAAGTGGGAGCCACCATGGGTATCCAGACCCCGCTGATGGTTATTGGCCAGAGAGGTGTCTCGGTCATGTCTGCCTGTCTCCCGAACCCGTAGGGTCTACACACTTAAGGTTCGATGACGCTAGGGTTATAGGGAATTGTTATACGAGGTTACCGAAAGTTGTTCGGAGTCCCGGATGAGATCCCGGACGTCACGAGGAGCTCCGGAATGGTCCGGCGGTAAAGATTGATATATAGGATGGATGGTTTTGGACACCGGAAGTGTTTCGGGCATCACCGGTAATGTACCGGGACCACCGAGACCACCGGAGGTGGCCCCGGGGGACCACCGAAGGGGGGAAACGACCCCGGGAGGCTAGATGGGCTAAGTGGGGAAGGGAACCAACCCCTAGGTGGGCTGGTGCGCCCCCCACCCAGCGCATGCGCACCAGAGAAGGGAGGAAGGGGGAAACCCTAGGCGCAGATGAGGCCCAAGGCCCACCTAGGGTGCGCCCCCCCTTTTCCTGCCCTAGCCGCCGCCCCCCTCGCATCTGGTGGCTGTCGCACCCCCTAGGGGGGAACCCTAGGGGTGGCGCACCCCCTCCCCCTCCTCCTATAAATATAGAGGGGTTTTGCCCATTGGAGATTGCACTTTTCCCTCTCCCTCGGCGCAGCCCTGCTCCTCTTCCTCCTCCTCTCTGCCGGTGCTTGGCGAAGCCCTGCCGGGAGACCTCGTCTCTCCATCAACACCACGCCGTTGTGTTGCTGGACTTCTTCCCCAACCTCTCCCTCCTCCTTGCTGGATCAAGGTGCGGGAGACGTCACCGGGCTGCACGTGTGTTGAACGCGGAGGTACCGTTGTTCGGCACTAGATCGGAATCGCTACGAGTACGACTCCATCAACCGCGTTCTAGCAACGCTTCCGCTTAGCGATCTTCAAAGGTACGAAGATGCTCTTACCCCTCTCTCGTTGCTGGTCTCTCCATAGGAAGATCTGAACATACGTAGGAAAATTTTGAATTTATGCTACGTTACCCAGCAGGTGCGCCATTCCACGGGGGGTCCTCCATGGTCACAACACCGGCGCCGACCCCCGCACGGCCGCCGCCGCCGCCCTCGGCTGCGACCACGGCGCCGGTCATCACGTTCCAGCATGGGATGTCCTACGACGGGACTGCGACGACCTCGTTCCCAACAGCGCCACCGCCGTCCCAGGACAATCCCATCCAACAGATCAAGTTCCAGCCATCGTCGGCACCGCTTCCGGCTTGGATCGCTACCCACCACGTGTTGGCGTCGGTGAGGCCGCAGGCTGCTGCGCGCGGCCTCGTAGCGCATCGGCATGTGCGGGAGATGCGTGATTTGCAGCTGCAGCCCCTCCAAGTTGCGCTTCACGGTGCAACGGACCTCAATCTCGTCCGCTGCATGGGGGATCCTTTCCCACGGCCGGGCAAGAGGGAAAAGGGGTTTCCTTCTTAATTCTTTCTGATTAGATTGATACATCTCCTCTCCGTATATAGAGAGGTTTACTTGGCTCCCAAGTAAGGCTTACTTGACCCCTAAGCAAACCCTAAGACTAACGGGCCCAGGCCCATCACGTACTCTAACAGGAGAAGCTTATTCACTTGACATGAACATATACGTAAACTGGAGTGGTACTAGCCAAAATACCTCGATAGGACTATTTGATCATACAACACCCCTACACCAAAGAACGCGTTGAAGGCAATTGCGAAGGCCACCTTGTAATCAGTTTGTTTTGTTGACAGAATAGTAGCGGGAGGTGCTTCTGCTGAACCACATTTGTGAAGGAGCATAGACCCGCAGAGTTTTATGTTCCCATCAAAGCTAGAAGTCCCAAATGTGTCAAACTGGCCTCCAAATGGAATTATACCTTCTAGGTCGTTTCCAGAAACATTAAACGATGCAAGGAAGTGCAGGCTGTTCAATGCAGCTGGGATTGCACCTGTGAGATTATTATTGGACAAGTCTAGGACCTGCAGGTTTTTGAGATTGCCTACTGATTTTGGGATTTGTCCTGATAACTTGTTGAAGCTGAAATCAAGCAGAACAAGCACTTTCAACTGACCAATCTGTGGGGGGATGACACCTGTGAAGTTATTGTTGCTTAGATTCAACACTACTGGGAAAGATATATCTACACGGTATTGAAGTGACGGGCCAGTATGAACAGGCAGCTCAAAGACCCTTGGGTTCAAATGACTTGAGTTGCCAGTTGATTTTAGCATTGCAATCTCCATTAAGGTTAATGGGATTTCTCCTGTAAGATTGTTGTTTGACACATCCATGTACAAGAGATGGCTTAGGGAGTTGATCCAGCCTGGTATTGGTCCGGTGAGTTGATTGCTTCGTAAAATTAACATCTCCAAGTTTGTGAACGTTGATATCCATAGAGGTATTTTTCCAGACAATTGGCAACCATCCATATCCAAAAGCTGAAGATTCTCAAAGCCATCAATCATGTCATCCTGTGGCATGAGCTCTCCTCTGAAGTTGTTTCCAATAAGCAGGGTGCTAAGTTTCTTGTTGTTCTGAAGGATCTGAAATGCATTTCTGATGTTTGTGAAGTTGTTTTTTCCAAGTGACAAGAACGAGAGATACTTCAGGTTGCCTATTCTCAGTGAGAGCTCTCCATGGAAATTGTTTGCTGCTAGCCGCAGCGCAGTCAAATTGCTGCATTAGTAGATGCTTTCTGGAACAACACCAGTGAAGTTGTTTAACCAAAGATCTAAAGTTTTCAGACTGGATAGGTTGGAGAAATTGACCTTGGTAAGTTCTCCGCTGAAGTAGTTGCTCCTGAGGTCAATTCTTATGAGATTTTTGCACTTGCTCAGAGTTGATGGCAGCTCCCCTGACAGGTTGTTGTACTGCAAATGGAACTCCAATCTCTTGAGGTGACCTATAGAATCTGGAATCCTGCCATTGAAGTTATTCCACCCAAGATCAAGGATTTGTAGATTTCTGAGGCTTATTATGCGTGCACTATCAAGAACGCCATGTAAGACATTGTTAGGAAAAGAGAGATATTCCAACGAGGTCGCATTGAAGAGTTCATCCGGGAGTGTTCCACTGAGGTTGTTGTAGCCAGCTCTGACACTCTCATCATGGAGCAATCACCTAGCCCTGGGGGAATGCTACCACTCAGTTTGTTGAAACAGAGGTCAAGCACAGCGAAGGATGGTGAGCTCTTGCACGAATCACTTGGTATGGGCCCAGTATAAAGCTGTTATTGCTGGCGTTGAGTGCTATCAGGTTATCCATTGTCTTCCATATGGTGCATGGAAATGTTCCTGTAAGTAAGTTGCTCGAGATATTCAGTACCTGAAGAGGTCGGGCAGAGGTTGAAGATGGTAGTTCGTGCAGAGCTCCTGTCAAGCGGTTGAAACTGACGTCAAGGACAATGATGCTGCTGGATGACACCAATTCCAGTGGCAGGTCACCAGACAGTGAGTTGTGCGACAGGTTGAGACGTAACAGGCCGGTGAGGTTGCCAAGGAATGGCGAGATGGGCCCCTCAAGGCCATGAGAAGTCAGCGAAACATCAGTTACCATCCTAACGGGGCTGCAGGCAATCCCCTCCCAGCTACAGCAGTCTGTGTCGCTCCGCCATGACACCGTGAGACCACCGTCTTGTGAGAGCCCATCAAGAAGCTGGATAAGGGAGCTCTTCTCCTGCTCCGTGCAGGAGCTGGTGGGAGAAGCCAAGAAGATTAGTAGCACAACAGTCAAACCAAATAATGGTATGGGGAATCGGTTCCTGCCTGAGTGACTTAGTAACTGCATGGTTTTCTAGAGAAGTTAGTCTGGGAACCAGAGGCTCAAGCTTTGGTTTACCAGGATGAAGTGCTAAATTATCTGATAAAGAAAGAGCAAGATAGGAAAGGAGCAACCTGCTCTGGGTCTCTATTTTGTTTGATCCGTTCCGGTCTTTAGTGATGAAAATGAAATCTGGGTCAAGGATTAGCTGCTGTTGCCTATTTGCTGTAGTTTATTGGTAAGCCTGACTTCCAAGCAGGAATTACCAGTTAATACTTGATCTGTCTGCTTCGTTTACCAGTTTTACGTGAAGGGGTTGTGTTGCAAAACAATGTATGCATTTTTTACACATCAGCAACATCATGTATGTAGTTGGGTTGTATTTTGTTTGACCTCAGCGGTCTGATACTTACTTAAACCTATTTGATGACAAGGACTTCCCTTTGTTTAAACAAAAATAACACTCACTAGGTGCATCAAATTCTACATAATAAACAAGTGGTGCCTGTTTTTTTCCCTTTTTATAAGATTGAATAAAAAGCAGGCTCATTTAATTCTAACCCGTAAATAAGATTTCTTTCTTTTTAAAGATGTAATTCTTGAAGAATCAGTCTAATTTTATTAGTTGTAATCCAGAGTTAACTGATCAGTGTAGAGTGGGGAATGATTCCTGAAAGTACAAGCCGTAGCCAATAATTATGTTTTTTAAGCGTCAACGGCGGGCTTACGCCTGTATGAAGCTTTATTGTCAACCATCAAGGGTGTTACATCTCACAGGGTAGCCAGAAAATACAAGGGCGCAAGAGGGAGAAGAAAGAGAGAACATTACATCGGGCATGGACTACATTCTCCTGACAAGGTGGAACAACATGGAGGCCCAGTCCGGGAGCTGAATTTGTTTTTGGATATTATTATTACAGCGATGAGACCCGCCTGGGCCAGGAATTGAACATGGGAGAGGGGGGGGGGGGGGTCGAAACCCCCAAAAATTGTAATAATAATATACTTAACATATAGCCCAGAAGATATACATCAAATTCCTTATACTGATCTGATAAATTCCTTATACTGATCATATATCTGTGAAATTTAATTAGAAAATCGAAGGTTATATATCAATTAGCAACAATTTGGATTTTCAAAGGAACATCTTTTTTTTTTGAACCGGGCTCCCCCCCTTTCCATTATATGCATAACGGAAATACATCGTTTTGCTTCGAAACCAGAATAAGAAAGGGAAAGAGGGAGAAGCGAGTTCAGAGCAATGGTAGTAAACCCACCGCCCTGCGCCTGTCATCAGGAACACAAGGCTATGGGGCGAAAACCTAGCATCACCCAAAACCCACCAGAAGCTAAGGAAGATAAAGTATCACCTAGTACCACGATCAGTTCTACCACAAAAGGAACCAGAGGCCACCAGAACTTCGACAGACCACGCCGGGCCGCTATAAAAGTAAACATCGCAGAGCCCAAAGGGGGTGGGGAACCAAACTCCTCTGCATCCTTCACCACCAGAGCTTCACAGCCGAGCACATCACCATTCGCCCCAGTTGTCGTTCCCCTCATCCTGAGCGCTGGGTTCTGGCATTGGAGGTCCACACAACAACATCATTTGTGATGCATTTGTTTTCAGCATCTCAGCACCTTTTTTCATCACCTCAGCCATCTCCGGTTTCTGCAATCCTGTCCAATATAATAGGAGAGCACAAGCTGTGAAAACAATTTCAAAGGGGTTATTGATCCATTTCCTCTCAAAGGTAGCACGGTTGCGTGCCAGCCATATTGCCCAACATATAGCAGCCAACCCAATAGTATACATATCAGAATAATAAGGCAAGAAAGAGTTGATCCAAGCATAATATTGCCACATAGAATTAGGAACATATTCAGTACCCAGCATCGAACCAACTGTCCTTCATACAACTCTAGCAACAGGGCAAAGAAACATTATATGTTGAGCAAATTCCATCTGATCACACAAGGAACATGTGGGATCACCTTGTCAGTTTCTCTTTTTTAAATTATCTCTCGTTAGGATAGCATCTTGGCACATCTGCCACATAAAGATTTGGATTTTCAAAGGTATCTTAGATCCCCAAATCCATTTATGATTTGACCCAGCCAAATTTCTTTCTAGCCAACGGTACATAGACTTGGTAGTATATTCATGGGAACTATCCAATTTCCAATATACTTCATCATCTTTCTCCCTGTCCAACTTACTCATTACATAATTTTTGAGCTCATCCCATTTCATGAGCATATCACTGGTAAACCTTCTACGAAAGGAGGTGCAGGGATTCATCGATTCTATTTTATTCACTGTATTATTATGCTCAATGCAAATCTCAAAAAGATCAGGGAATTTATCTTTCATACTAAAATTATCACCCAGATCATCAGACCAAAGACTGGCAATATCACCCTTATTAACCCTAATTCCCCTCCCAGCCATATAATATTCCCTAACTTTCAAAAGTGCTTTCCAACAGGGGGAATCACTTGCTTTCTGTTTAACCAACACAACAAATGATTTTTTGAGATATTTAGCTCTCACTATGTCTTGCCACAACCCCTTCTTATTCTCTAATTTCCACCACCACTTTGTCAGCAAACTAATATTTTGTTTTCTCAAATCTTTAACACCAAGTCCTCCTTTATTTTTAGATCTACATATTCTCCCCCATTTTACCATATGGTAACCTCTTTTATTACCATTGCGATGCCAGAAAAACTCCCTTCTGGGTTTATCCCATCTCTCCAGGGTTGATTTATTAATCAAGAACATAGACATATAATACGAGGGGATATGTGATAGTACAACATTAACTTTGATAAGTCTGCCCCCACTGGACAGTGTTTCACTGATCCAGGATTCACCATGGCTAACAAACTTGTCATCCACAAACATCCAGTCACAACCCTTGAGACCAGCATAGCTGATAGGGACTCCCAAGTATTTAATAGGAAAGCTGCCAATATCACAATTGAACATCTCAGAATATTTTCTCACAGTATCATCATCAGCCCCTACTGAAAAAATTTCACTTTTTAAGAAATTAATCTTCAAACCTGTCATGATCTCAAAGAGATACAACAGGAGTTTGATGTTCAATAGTTCCCTAGGATTATCTTCGAAGCAAAGAATAGTATCATCTGCATATTGTAATATAGCAACCCCATGTTCAACCAAATCAGATGCCAACCCTTTAAAAATACCATTTTCCTGTGCATTAAGGACCATCTTGGTCAGGCAATCAGCAGCTAGGTTAAACAAAATAGGGGAAAGGGGATCCCCCTGTCTCACACCTTTAGCACTTTGAAAATATTCCCCCACTTCATCATTTAGTTTCAAACTAACTATCCCCCCTACCAGAATGTTCTTAATCCAGCCCACCCACTTGGGATTAAAGTTTCTTTTAACATGGCATTCAAGCAAGAAATCCGAGTTAACTTTATCATAGGCCTTCTCAAAATCAAGTTTAAGCACAATCCCATGTTCCTTATGACTATAAGAATAGTGCAAAATTTCATGGAGAGACATAATCCCATCCATAATATCTCTACCTTTAATAAAGGCATTCTAGTGTCTACTGGACAAAGTATCAACAAAAGGTTCAAGCCTGATGGTAAGTACTTTAGTGATCAATTTATAAATGCATCTAAGCAAACAAATGGGTCTGAACTGCTGAATCTTATCAGCCCCAACCACTTTGGGTAACAAAGTAATAATCCCATAGTTGAGTCTCTCCACATCTAATTTATCGTTATAAAACCAATCAAAGAGCGTTCTCACATCATTTTTAACCACACCCTAGCGACTTTGAAAGAATTCAATCGGGATATTATCAGGACCTGGAGCTTTATTATGTTTCATAGAAAATAAAGCATTCCTGATCTCTAGCTCTGAAAAAGGTCTAAGTAATATGAAATTGTCAATATCTCTTAATTTCTCCTGTTCTTTCCACATACTACTATCAATCCCACACAAGTTCCCAGGAGCAGGGCCAAAAAGTTCTCTGTAGAAGTTTGTGGCATGTCTCAATAGATTCTTATTCCCTTCAATAACTACCCCATCACAACACAAAGATACAATAGTGTTTCTCCTCCTCCTCCCATTTACCATTCTATGAAAATAACTAGTATTATTGTCCCCTTTCAACAACCAGTTTTCATGAGATTTCTGTATCCAGGATATTTCCTCTTCCATCAAGAGATTATTCAATTCTACCTCAAGATCTACTTTCTTACTATATAATTCTGGTGATAAAGTATCATTTTCTTGCAACATTTCCAAGTGACCAAGTTCCTCTCTCAGCCATTTACTTCTCAGCCTTGCTTTACCAAAGTTATTCGAGCTCCATCCTTTGAATTTTTTCTTAAAACTCTTCAGTTTGATATTAATGATGTCAATAGGGTTCTTAGAATGGACATGTTGCATCCAAATTTGTGCCACCAGGGATAAGAACTCAGGATTCTGTAGCCAGTTCAAGTCAAATTTAAAACCTCTTGTCTTAATAGGAATAGGAATGTTATCTTCAGTGTTTAAAATCAGGGGGCAATGGTCTGAAATTTCCCTCACAATTTTCCTGACAAAAGTAAAAGGGAAAAGATGTTCCTAGGAACTAGACATAAGCACTCTATCCAGTTTCTCAAGTGTTGGAATATTCTGATTATTGGACCAGGTGTATTGGCCACCACTCATAGTAACCTCTCTCAGAGAGAAGGTATTTATGATAGTATTAAAGAGATCAGAAGGATGACCCAGTCTTACTTTCTTATTTTTTTCACTGGTAAATCTCAGGATATTAAAATCCCCCCCCCCCCCCCCAATAATGTAAGGGCATGTCACCTCCCTACACATATCAGCTAATTCAGTAAGAAATTCCATCTTATGCTCCTCATGAGCAGAACCATATACTGTCATAATGCAGCAATTATCCCTTCTACATTTGTCCCAAACTTCAAGTTTCAGAATATATTTGCCAGCTGAACATGTTTGAATATCAAAGTAGTTATTCCTAACTCCACAAATAATGCCACCAGATTTCCCTACAGCAGGAATCCAATTCCAACAGAAGTTATCTCCAGGATCAAATTTCCTCAAGGACTTAGAGGAAAAGTCCTTTTTCATTGTTTCTTGAATACCCACGAAATCAAGATTGAAATCTCTAATCAGATCACTTAAATAGGTTGCCATACCTCTTTTTCCCATCCCCCTACAATTCCAGAATAGGCACATCATTTCTTCTTATTTTAGGGGGATTGAGTTTTATTGCTAGGTTTACCAGGATCCATGGTCTTACCTGCAATTCCACTCAATCTTTGGTTCTAACTTCTAGAAATCATCACATTAACTTTCTTTTTTTCTCTTTTTCTAGATCTGACACTTTTAAAACCTTCTTCATCTATATCTTCCTCACCCCCAGGCTGTGTTAAGAGTAGAGGATTCCCCCGCAACATTAGTAATCAACAACACCTCTTCTTGTTGTTTATCATCAGTATTAATTTTCCTAGCTATATTAGCTCTAGATTTCTCCAGTTCTCTAATAACATCAATATCAGTAAATTCATCATCAGGGATATTCACTCCCATGTGTGAAGCCATATTTATAATTTCCATATTGGATAGCACATCAAAAGAATTTTCAGATATAGGTTCATTACCTTGTAGATTCCTCTTTCTTGCCATCTTCTCAGCCCTGGCACCAACATGTTCCAGATTGATCCCAACAGTCCTTTTACTGAATCTGGCCTGCACTTCTTCCAGAATAGGAGTAGGCACACCATCCACATCTTCACAGGATTCCCCAGGGGATTGCACAAAGTAAGTTTGATTTTCCCTCTGACAGTTCTTATCATCATTTTTCATCTCAGTAACAGTTGGTTCTCCCACACAAGCATCCAAATAAGAGGAAAATTTTCTGTGTATCACAGGATTGGGAACAATCTGCATAGAGTTCACCACAATTTTCTCATAGGAGATACCCTCAATAGTCTCTTTTTCAATTTCTTTCATGTGACTTTCTTCTGCTTCAGCAGCCATAGAATCTATGAGCAACATATCATCCACATCCTCACTTTCTTCATTAGATTGTGTTTCCTCCTTTTTTGCTGATTCTGTATCATCTCAGCTTTTTCCTGAATCGTATCCAACTTTAAACTCATCATATTTTTTCCTCCAGACATGCCAGAGGGAGCCAAAGACTCCCCCATAGTAGATGAAGAAGCATTCTGCCCATCAGGTCGAATATTTTCATTGAGCTTAGTTCTTTTTGGAGAGTTTCCCCCATCAGCCTCCATTTGCACATTAATTTTTTCTTTAGGAGGATTTTTCACAAGGATCTTATCCACAGATAAGAAGAAGTCATAAAAATGACCCCCAAAACTCCTTCAGCAGATGCAGGGATATTTTCAGCATCTCTACAACCCAACTTAATTCTGACCGATTCAGGTCTGTTTATAGTAGCCTTATCTATTTCCAGAGTAACACCAACCAAGGAACCCACATATGCAATGTTCTTTTCATGTATTTTATCTAAAGGAATATTGCTAACATTGACCCAAGCAATGTTAAGTATACCCTTGGCCCCCACAGACTCCGACCACTTCCTCAGATTAATAACAGCCCCACAGCTCTTCACATTCATACTTTCAGCAAAACAAGCTTTATCAACATCCCTAGGTGATGGAAACCTCATCACAAAAGTTTTTGGACCGATAGATCTAGCAGAACATCTCTAGTTGGTGTTTATATAAGCGTTGAAAAATTCCTCCAGCTACCTACCAGATGCTTGTCCCTCGACCACAAATATAACAATGAATCTATTCCTATCAGTATTCTGGTTCGGGGGTACTATGATCATGTATATAGAAAAAACCTTTCCCTCTAGCTGGGAAACCACACATCGGAGCCACACATTCCCAAGGCAGCACCGTATTGCACACCGAAACCAAATGACCATGATTCCCACATCTACCACAAACAGCACGCGGACAGAACGCAGGTAAATGACCTGGATCCTTGCAAGTAATGCAAACCTCAGCACCTCCCACTAGTGGGGCGGCGTTCCTCTTGCCAGGAGTGGGATGACGACGGTCTTGAGCCTGGGATTGCCTTCCACCTGCTGCTCCAGCAATCACGGTGTTGTTGCTATTGTCGCCCCACTTTTCGGATCCGCGCGCACCTCCTTGCTCCATCACATATGCATCCCATCTCGCCTTGTCAGACGACCCATGGCGTGGATCAACGTTGGAGGAGCCGCCTTCGTCGTTGTCGCGCATCCACACCATGCTGCAGCCCCCGCCACCACCACCACGCTCGCGACCACCGCCGCAACCAAAGCGACCACCACCACGCCCGAATCTCCCTTCCCCGCCTCCATCTCCTGGACTGAATCGGTTGCCTCCATCGCGCCTCGGCATGGATTGCGTCCGCGGAGGCGAAGCAACCACTTGCGCGAACGACCTCTGATCCCCTCCCACTTTTCCTTCCCACCAGCCGAAAGTAGAGGAAACCCTAGGAGAGGAAACCCTAGGAGAGCTCCAGAAATGGATGAAAAGGGAGTCGAGATCTAGATCGGAAGTGGATGCGGCGGTGGGCGGTGTGGGGATGGTGGTGGGGGGTGGGGTGAGTGGATAAGTAGTCTCTCCCTCTCGCTCTCCTGTAGCATCGGGGCCCCCAAGTGTCTCGACTGCATCGCCATGGCGCGTCGTGGGTTTGGGCCCGAGAATCCCCGGGTCGAGCGACCGGGGCGGTACATGGCCTCTACGCAAGGAGACGTGCACGCGTCCGATAGTCACTGCCCGCTCGGACGGTGGCGCTGGCGACAAGGATCGCTGCTCGGACCGTGTCGTCGCACCCAGGGAGGGAGACGATGAGGCAGACATCCCACTTGTCGGTCCCCTTCAAAGGAACATCTACTTAGTAAATTAATCTATTATCGTTCATGCAAGATTATTTAGGCTGCCAGGTTGTTATCCATAGGAAATGTATCAGGAGTAGAGGCAGTATATTGTCTATGTACCTTTGAAATTAACCCCTAGATGATGCACACGCACTTGGCAAACTCAGCGATATGACTCCATGACAGAATTATCACAACGGCTAACACTGTCGAAGAAACCTGAGTCCACGCCATGATGTGTTTAATGTCCCCGCCATGATGTGTTTAATGTCCCGTGTAATTCTTCTGTCAGCCACATGCGGATTCAAGTTTATCATGGCCTAGTACGTAATTCAATTAAATCGCATTCGGCTGTTTGGGACAGTCGTGATGTTAGGCCCAAGTTAAGGTGTTATGACTGACGTACACTACAACCGAAGGAGGCCCAATGACGCGGATAGTTAGGGGCTTGGCCTAATTTATCGTATTTTTATTAGCACATCACAGATTATATAAGCACATGTAAAGACTCTTTTTGGGATAAGAAGTAGCAATTATAATTGCTCGGCTTTTGTCGAGACCCCAAAACCCTAGCAGCCACCGCGGCCCTTCTCCCCACCGCGATCACGGAGCCCCAGCGCCATCGCCCGCGCCTCCAGCTCCGCCAACCCTCCTTCCATCCCTACAATCTGAGACTACGTCCTGGTAGGAGCCCTGCTCCTATCAATCTGGTATCAGCTGTCTCGGGTGCGATCATGTCCACTTCTTAGCCCACCTCCACCCTTCTGCCGTCGATCACCACGACGCCGCCAGTACTCACCACGGCAAGCGCGCCGACCTTGCCGGGGCTGATCGCATCTGCCGCTTGGATGCCGCCGGGTTCCACCCCCCTCGTCTTCACCCCGGAGGAGATGACGGCTGCGCTCTGGTAGCTCGGTCAGGTAGTTGCGGGCATCCGCACCTTCCTCTTGGGACCCTATGGCCAGCCGCCGCCAGTCCCCTTCACCCCACCATGATGCCGCAGCAGTCGCAGCCCTTGCCGTCCTTCCCGGTCGCCCCGCACTCCCATGGGCTATCGTCCGCCGGCTTGGGGGCGGCCACGGGCCTGGGGGTGCCCATCCACCAGGTCCGGTTTCCCCCATCGCCATCCTCATTGCCGGCCTGGCTCGCCGGATCCCTCGGGCCGGTCTACACAACGGCCTCGGGCCAACCGCACTTGCCGTCGGCAGTGGCGTCACTCCCGGCCATGCAGTACGACAGACCTTCCAGTGCCGCTGGCGATACGACGTTGTGGATGGTCCCCTATTCCATGGTGGCACCCTGATGCCCACATACTAGAGTCCGTCGTCCTCGCTGTTCAGCGCGGAGGCGCCGCACCCAACCGCCATCCACGCCTAGCCACCGCCGAGATTCTCCAAGCTGGAGTTCGCCACCTACGACGACACCATGGACCCCTTGAATTGGCTCAACCAATGCGACCAATTTTTCAGAGGGCAGCGCACGCTCGCGTCCGACCGCACCTGGATCGCCTCGTATCACCTCTAGGGAGTAGCTCAGACGTGGTACTACGCCCTCGAACACGACGAGGGCGACATGTCACCATGGAAGGGATTCCGTGAGCTGTGCCTCTTGCGCTTCGGGCCATCGATACGCGGGAGCCGGCTGCCGGAGCTTCGGCGCCTGACGTTTCTCTCCACGGCGCAAGATTTTGCCGACCGCTTCCACGCGCTGGCGTGCCACGCCCCCGGATTTTTGACACACCAGCGGGCTGAGCTCTTCGTGGGCAGTCTGCTTGACCACATCATCGTGGACGTGGAGAGGTGCGGGCCACAGGACCTCCAGACGGCCATGTATTATGCCCGAGCGTTCGAGCACCATACGGTGGCCATGGAGCAGGAGACACCGGCCCCGGCTGCCCGCCCGACACCTTGACCGCTACCCCCTCGTGCCGGGACGTCTTGCCTAGGCCCTCGTGGCGCCCAATGCCGCGGCCGCAACACGTCCTTTCTGTCAGCTCACGCCAGCTGAGGAACTCGAGCGCCGTCGTCAGGGGTTGTGCTACAACTGTGACGAGCCCTACGTTTCGGGCCACATTTGCCCGCGACTCTTCTACTTGGAGGCTACGGACTACCTCGAGGAGGACGCCGCCGCTGCCGGGCTCGGTGGCCTGGCCGCACCACTTGAGGTGGAGGTCTCCCAGGGGCTCGCTAACGCCCTCGTGGTCTCCCTCCATGCTCTCACGGGTATACGAACGAAGAAGAAGATGCTGCTGCCGATAATGATCAACGGAGAGCGCCTCCTAGCCCTGCTAGATACGGGCTCCATCCATAACTTCTTGCCGGCGTCCACCATGCGTCGCCTGGCGCTCCAACCGATGTGTAGGGAGCAGCTCCGGTTTACCATTGCTAATGGGGATCGCCTCCACTACCAAGGAATTTCTCGACATGTTCCCCTCATCATCGGCACCGAGAACTTCGCCATCACGTGTGTCGGCATCAACTTGGGCTGCTTTGAGTCATCGTCGGCGTCGACTTTTTGCGGACCTTGGGTCCCATCCTTTGGGACTTTGACGTCAGGACGATGATCTTCTGGCGCATGGGTTGCCGCGTCCGATGGGAGGGCATGGGTGGCACTGCCCAAGCAACCCCCCATCCCCAGTTGACGACGACCTTCATCGCCACCGCACAACCCCTTTGTCTCGCCTTTTGCAGCAACATAACGACCTCTTCAACGAGCTACATGGCCTCCCACAAGACTGGGCCTATGACTACAACATTCACCTACTGTCGGGGACAACACCCGTCGCCGTGCGACCGTACCTCTACCCCCAGCTACAGAAGGATGAGCTGGAGCGGTCGTGCGCGGCCATGCTCGCCCAGGGCATCATCCGGCCTACTACCTCGCCGTTCTCGGCGTTGGTGATCCTCATTCGCAAGGACGACGACTCATGGCGCTTCTGCATGAATTACTGTGATCTTAACATGTAACGTCCAAGATGCAATCCTATCCTTATTTTGGCACAAGGGCCTCGACACGGATATAAGTACATCTCGTCGTTTCGCAAGAATGTATATCATTACAAGTACATGTACAGAAGGGATGAGTATATGGAATTGGCTTACACTAGCCACAAGCTACATCAAGATCACAACAATATAACAACATATCCAAGCATCATACATAAGAGCAGGGTCCGACTATGGACGAAACTAAGCGATAAAATGACATCCATCCTTGCTATCCTAGGCTGCCGGCATGGAACCTAACCTAGATCGAAGAAGAAGAAGAAGAAACTCCAAATAGCACAATCGTCGCACTCACGTCAAAGTAACTCTTTACCTGTACCTGCAAGTGTTGTTGTAGTAATCCGCGAGCCACACGGACTCAACAAACTCATTTCCAAAGGTAACAAGACTAACAAAGCTTAATGGGTGAGGTATGGTTAAGTGGTGAGGCTGCAGCAAGTGACTAAGCATTTATTTGGGGTGGCTAACTAACGAGTACAAGAACAAAAGGGGAGGGATGTGACAGCCCGAGATTGACGCTCCAGAAGATTCCCCTTTTATTCTGTTGCCGTCGTGTGATTATTTGGTAGTTGCATTCATCATCGCATCATGCGCATCATCAGCATTGCACCGGCACTCCGTTGCCGCCAGTTTTCGAACATGCACCCGTTATTTAGTTGCCGGTTCTCTCCGTTATCGTCGTTCTCCATTTCGAGACCAACCACACACGCACGTGCCCGCGGCATCGCTAAAAATCTTGTTTTTAAAAGTGCGTTAAAAAAAATTCTCGGTTGGGTTAAAACTTGGCGTGCAGTCTTATTTTTATGTAGGTAGGCGGCTTGCCAAATTTCGTCGCAATCGGAGTCCGTTTGATACCCGAACGGTCGATCGTAGCGGCACCGTCATCGGGTTATCGTCGGACGTTTTCGGTGTTGTAAATATCTATCGCCGGGCCGCACCATTTCCCCCTCACCCCTTCATAGTCCAACTACACCGTCCATTAGACCCATCTAGCCACTTCCTCCGTTCGTGGTGGTCGGATCGCGATCGGACGGACGAGGTCCATCCCTTCATAGCCCAACCCTATATAAGCACCATCCCGTAGAGAGAGCTCTCTCACTTCACTAGGGTTTCCCTCTAGCCATTTTTACAGCCACCCCCTAGAAAACCCCACATGCAAGCCCAAACCCTCCATATCCCGCAGCCCTAGACTCCCCAGCCATTTTTGGCTCTCAGCTCTCAGATCTGTGGCTCAGATCACCCAAAACCCCCACCAACCAGACATGTCCGCGGTCAAACCGGACATGTCCAGGCAGCCGTGGATAGCCCCGCAACCTCCCGATCTCCTTCCCCTGCGCCCGAGGATGCAACTGCCTCGCGTCGTTTCCGGCGAGCCTCGCATCGCGGGACCGTGAGCCCCGACCCCTGCCGGCCCCGGTCGAGCCACCGCTCGAGCTGCCCGACTAGCTCCGCCCCGCGCTGTCGCCTACCCAGCTCCTCTTCCTCGCCCTCCCGCCTTATGCCTCGTCGCCGACCCCTAGCACCAGATCCGGTCCGGGGGATCATCTCTGGCCCCCGCCACCCCGCAGCCCTGCCGGAGCTGCCTTCGGTCGCCGCCCCATCAACCCTCCCCTCGCTGCGATCTGGACTCGCGAGGAGGACGAGCGTGTCAGCGCCTCGTGGCCCACCTCCCACCTCGCCCATGCCCAGCGAGAGGGCCAGTCGCCCCGGCCCAATCGCCCGATCCGCATGTAGGCCAGCCTCCAGCAGCCAGAGTGAGGCCCAGCTGGCCAACCCCCCCCCCCCCCCACCGGGCCCACGTTGCCCCTCGGCCCAGCCGGCCTCCACAACCCCAGCCCACCACCTCACTACATAGGCCCGAGGCAAACTCAGGTGAGCAGCACCCCGAGCCCCTCTAATTTTTGCCTGGGTGTGATTTAGTTATCTAGCACCCATGCCTTGTTGGCCAAGATTAGCAGATTTCGACCTGTTAGATTTTTTTTAGGTTTTTCGAATTCATTTAATTTCAGAAAAGAGCATATTTTCAAACGGCCATAGTTTTAAATCTTTACGTCGGATTGCGACAAGTTAGATATGTAACTTGGCTAAATTTTGCGTAGATTAGTATTTTCGAACTCTCATGCATATTTAAACCTGTTTAGTGAGATGTTTGCATCGGTTTGTATGTCGACGTGATAGAAACGGTTTAGGTCGTAGTTATTTAACCATAGATCCGTTGGAGATGAGTCATATATGTAAAAGCATTAGTCCCGGTTTGCGAACCGGACTAATGGCCCAACCGAAGCGGGGCTATAGTGTCATGACCGGTTTCCAAATAAAGGATTTAATTGGAAATCAGCCATTCGTGTCCACAGTGAAGAAAATATTTCCCACTGACAGACTCAACTTGATGCAGAAAACCAGTAGTACTCAATATATTACAAGTAGAGCGAGGGTCGCTCTACAAATTATTACAACACATCCAAGTCTTAGGATAGATGGAAATGTTACAATGGTCGTAGGGTGACTCTCTGCTCGCGAAAAATAAAGGGGCATATCACATCAGAGTAATGTGACATGACGAGTAGTACTATGCGTTAAGCCTCATAGTGAACCTCAACAATTTATTCGAGGTGGCGGAAGCGGTGAAATAAAACAACGACGGACTCCAGGATCGCAAGACTGATTGAGACTCCTCTAGACATCAGACTCATTATCGAACTCCTCATCCATGAGGTCTCCTTCATCCATATCTGGCCACAACAACAAATCACTGAGTACTCTGGGAAGTACTCGCAAATAGTTTACACAAATGATGAAATGCATGCAGTTGATTTTATTATGCATGGTTAGGATCAAGTTATATCCATAATATAAGTGCATAAAATAAATAAGTTAGAGGATAAATCAGGCGGTAGTTCTCCCGAAATATTCGTAACAGAAAATAAAATGTAAGAAGCCACCATTGGGTGTCTGAGCGACACCGCACACAGGGCATACCATAAATGAAATAAATAATAAGCCTCGAACAGGCGTCTTTGCGACACCACGGTAAGGGCATGGATAAAATAAAACAACGTGCCGCAGTCGGGCGTCTCGGCGACACCACATAAAGGGCTTATAAGAGTAATAAAAACAATGCCACAGTCGGGCGTCTCAGCGACACCACATAAAGGGCTTATAAGAATAATAAAACAATGCCACAGTCGGGTGTCTCAGCGACACCACATAAAGGGCTTATAAGAATAATAAAACAATGCCACAGTCGGGCGTCTTAGTGACACCACATACAGGGCTTATAAAAATAATAAAACAATGTCACATTCGGACGTCTCAGCGACACCACATAAAGGGCTTATAAGAATAATATATTGAATATACAGGAGGTGGAACCGTCCCAAGCATATCCAATAAAGAGAATCATAAGGGTTAGTCGAGAGTAATAATACACGATATGATAATGTCCTGCATCATCATATGGTTCACCACATCCAATTATTAATATTAACATGTATACTCCAAAGACCGACTCTAGGACCGACACTTGACTCGTCAAACAACGTCGCTAACCGGGGACACGGCTACTCGAATAGTTTTGACTCTGCAGAGGGTGTACTTTTTACCCATAGTCCACGGTTTTCAATAGTCCACATGACTAATCCCGCGTACGGTGTTTTAGAAGTGGACACTCAGAATCAACACACACCCACTTTACCTCCGCGAAGCCCGGTCTCACCCGTACTACGCTGCCAAGGTAAAACCATAAGACGAGGAGGCTCCGACCTCGACTAGCATGGGATCACAATATTTATATCACACGCTCATGGGAATGCCGTCCCTTCCGGTCCTAGACCTGAAACACCCATGCCCCCTGACCGGATGACTGGATTTAGTCCAGGGCCATGGACACCTTCATACCGGTCCCTCTAATGGTGTGTGATTGATAATAGGTCTACAACTGACTATACCGAACCCATTATCCAGGGAACTGTGGTAGCGCGGCAAGAAGGATGACACGGACAAGACTTGATCTAGGTCGATATTGGAGTTTACCAAATTTATACCAGCACCAATGTGCTCAAGCCATGACAAGGCCATAACCTATCACGTTCCGTATGACTAGGCTATTCCACAACCTTTCCTAACCATCACTTGCCTTCATCATATTATATCACGGTTGATTATGTATAACAAGTATGAAATATGCAAGGTGTTGGAAAAATAAATATGAGCATGATAGCAAACAACACACCAAAAGTAACAAACATGCTTGCCTCGTTCCACTTAGTCGGGATCGAGCTTGATGCACTTGACGTCGGGTATCTCGGTGTCGGAATCTACGGTATAATACAAACAACGACATAAGCTACACTGCCTAGCTACTGGTATAGAAATATTTTTAGAAAAATCTTAAAATAAACTAGACCTTATCAGTATCACTTTGCAAAAAGAATCACTGCAAAAGGAGTTATAGAATAAAAGTTATAGCCAAAACAAAACTAGGGGCTGTTCTGTAATTAGTTTCGAAGGAAACATGGGCTAGACTGGAAAGATTCCAAAGCGCCCGAAGGGGGGTGCGTTTCCCAGAAAGGAAAACGACTTCGGCCGAATACGCCTTCGACAAAAACGTTTCAGAGAGGGGGAGAGAGAATGACAGGGGAGGCCCACCTATCAAGTTTGAACTCCTCACCGGCGCTAGAGGCTTCCGGTGATCGTCGACGATGATAGGAGGGAGGAGAGAGTGAGCTAGGGGTGCGGATGCACTCACCGTCGACTCGCGTGACGGATGGAGGTGGATTGGATGGCGGGGGATGGCTCATGACGGCGGCAGCAGATCTCCGGCGGCAACAACTCCGGTGACACGACGGAATCGACAACCGAGGGCTTGTGCGATGAAATCGAGTACGAGGTAAGCAGGGTAGGAGCTCCTGGATGCGACCGAAGGTCTTAGGGGATCCTACCTCGACTTACACAACACGGGAGAGGCCGGATCCCGAAGCGGATCTGGGCGGCCGGAGTTGGGGAAGAAGGTCCCTCGAGGGCCTCTTCCTGGATCGGCTGCTTCCTGAAGGGGAAGATGGAGTGCGGGAGAGAGGTGGGTGAGCTCAGAAGCGCTGGGGAAGGGCTCTATAAATAGGCGCCGTGAGAGAGGCTTCGGCCATTACTCCGGCGAGGAATTCCGTCGAAGTAGGTGATTGGGCACGCGATTAGGTGGTACTGGACGAACCTAATCACTGAGAGGAGCCCATTTTTTATCCGAGGACGCTTGGTCACGCACGAGAAAAATGTGGCGACGATGCGGTCAACACGTTGCTCTGCAGCGGCAGGAATGGTGTTCTTGTGTTGCACGGGCGTTTCGACGAGCTTTGCGGGGCTGAACCAGAGCATGTGGTCGCGAGGAGGCTGCCAGAGCGATGGGCGGTGCCGTGCGGTGCGGCAGTGTAGCAGAGGCACTCTGCTGCCAAAGCAGAGCCGCTGCCGGCGCCTGGGCAGGCTCTGACGGCTTGCCACCGACGAGGAGGAAGGGGCCAAGCTCGCGGGCGATGGAGAGGATAAGAAGGAGCACATGATTGACGAGGAGGGCGTCGTCACTGGTGAGATTGGCGCTGGGGGAGAGGGTAGCGCCCGTCTGAAGGTAGGTCTAAAATAAACTCAGACTTCTTCAGTCCAATGCAGGAGAGGTGATCGAACCCTTTTAAATCTTTGGAAAACTTTCAAAAATAAGCTCAGGGATTAGGAGAGGAGTAAAAATATTTAAAAACAGAATGTTGATTAATTCTCTTTGAAGAATTAATAAATAAGCTTATGAAGAAAAATCCTAATCAAAATAAAAGTAATCCCATTTAAGAATAAAAGAAATATTCTTTTAACCATTTCATTTATGAGAAAGGCCAATAGAATACTTCTGATTTTGTTTCGTGGAGAAGAAGCTCAAAAGTTTTCTCTCATGGAGATTAGCAAGAAAACTTTCAAGTTCTTGTCAAGTCAAAAGTTTAAAAATTCCAAGGAAATTCAGAAAATAAAAGTTGAAAAATCTTGGATGTTACATATAGGCCCTTTTTCTACTAGTGTATCCTAGGCATGGCGGGTTTCGATTCCATCTTGTTAGTCTTGAATTTTGAATCCAACGGTTATGAAAGTTCCATCATGGTGGAGGTGTTTATGATTGGCAGTGCCGGTGATACAGTATCGCCGGACACGATGGCCAAGGTCAAAGAGGCCACGCTCTTGCGCATGCCCGTCACGGGGATGCGGAAGCAGATAGGGCCGTCAAGCATATAAGATGGCGGAGCAATATTCACTGTTCACATATGCATGAAGATTTGTGCTAGGTTTTGCGAGTAAAGCAGTTTTTTTCTTTCGAAATGGCAGAATTTCTGCATTCATTAAGAAAAAAAGAGTTGCCCAGTTAATTGACGAAAAATCAGGCTAAAACTGTCACATTTAAAGCAGTTGTTTTAAATTGATTATAATACAAGCAAATATGAATCAAGTTGTGCTAGCTTTTGTGAGGAAGTAAGAGAGTATGCACGAAAGGATGGTTCCATGTATAGCTCGTGACTTCTCTCTCCCCAAATAAGACACATGCATTTTATTTCGTTATGATATTTTGGATGACTTGTATTTGAATATCTGTCAACAATACCTTAAACACAAGTCCTATCTAAGATACGTCTGTATTTGACAAGAAATACAGTAGCAACGCCCATTTCACCGAGGTAGAAAAAGCATAAGGGGTACAAGCAGCGAATTACGTGAGAAAGAAAATACAAAAAAAATCGCACACTCTCCCAAGCGAAGGCCGGCCAGAACTGGTTAATGTCCTCGAGGGCATGGTCAAAAATCTAGAACAATTTGAGAAGTATTGTTAGTTTAAATCTCATGTTTCAATCATATTTGAGTTTCTTTATTCATTGTTTAATTTTACTTATTTTAGTTGAATTTCAGATGTGTCACTTACAATTGCAGTAATGTCACTTCTAATGTGCATTCTGATAATATAATTATTTGTTTCACTTCCTGTGTTTCACTTATTTCAAAATGTCTCCGATTTCAGGGAAAGGATAAAAATTTCACACCAACTTCATATTTTACGGATCTTACAGTAAAAGAGGGGGTGTGGACAGCTCAAGCACGCACATGTGCATGTTCAAATGCGTTTCCTCCATATATACTTAAAAGTACTGAAATGTTTCCTGTCCAAAATTGATTCCAATCTTCACACTTTGCAATGAGGACTTCAAACGTTTTCAGAAAAACACAGTGTGTTTACCCGTTAGGTTTCATGCACACCAAAACGATCAAGGTTTAGGTGAGCTCCGAATATAATAAAACCATTTATCTTCGTATTTAATCATAAAGCAATGATTTTACAAAGTTTTGCCACAAAACATCGCAACAACGTACAGGTATCTTCTAGATTACATGAGAAAAAAGAATACGAAAATAGTGCACATGCGACTCCATCTCTCAAGCGAAGGCCGGCCGGAACTGGTTAATGTCCTCCATGCCAGGCTAAAAAATCTAGAACAGTTGAAAAAGTGTTGTTAGTTCAGATCTCATTGTTTCGATCATATTTGAGCTTGAGTTATTTCATTGTTTAATTTTACTTATTCTTATCAAATATCTAGTGGATAACAAATATCTAGCACAAGGAGAGGAAGGAGAAGCGACCTCCACAATAACAGTCGACATTCTTCTTCTCTCATATATGGTGGACACTCCCTCACCTGATTTTTCAACCGTCAATGATGGTCGCTATGCCTTCTTCCCCTAGTGCATAACAAATATCTAGCACAAGGAGAAGAAGGAAAAGCGACCCACACAACAACAGTCGGCATTCTTCTTATCTCGTATATGGTGGACACTCCCTCACCTGATTTTTCGACCGTCGATGATAGTCGCTACTCCTTCTTCCCCTAGTGCATAACAAATATCTAGCACAAGGAGAAGAAGTGGAAGCGACCCCCACAACAACAGTCGGCATTCTTCTTCTGTCATATATGGTGGACACTCCCTCACCTGATTTTTCAACCGTCGATGATGGTCGCTACTCCTTCTTCCCCTAGTGCACAACAAATATATAGCACAAGGAGAAGAAGGAAAAGCGACCCCCACAACAACAGTCGGCATTCTTCTTCTCTCATATATGATGGTCGCTATTCCTTCTTCCCCTAATGCATAACAAATATCTAGCACAAGGAGAAGAAGGAAAAAAGAACCCCACAATAGTCGACATTCTTCTTCTCTCATATATGGTGGACACTCCCTCACCTGAATTTTCGACCGTCGATGATGGTCGCTACTCCTTCTTCCCCTAGTGCATAACAAATATCTAGCACAAGGAGAAGAAGGAGAAGCGACCCCCACAACAACAGTCGGCATTCTTCTTCTCTCATATATGGTGGCTCGGTCATTTCATCGAACACCTCATGTGCATGAACTAGAGTGGCAAGAGCATGGCATGCATGATCACACCTAAACGCCAAAAAACAGAGGAGAGGGTGGGCAGGGGCGAGGGTTTATATAGGCAACACTATAGTCCCGGGTTTTATCTAAAACCGGGACTAATAGCCTACCCTTTAGTCCCGGTTTGTGCCACAAACCGGGACTAATGATCCACGGCATGCCACGTGACAGTCGCTGGATCTTTAGTCCCGGCTTTTACCCCAACCGGGACTAATGAGGTGAACCGAACCGGGACCAATGCCCCGGTAAACCGAACCGGGACATTTGGTCCTGGTTTTGATTTAAACCGGGACTAATGGTCTTTCGGCCCTCGGCCGAAAGACCCTTCTTCTACTAGTGAAGCGAAGGCCGGCCAGAACTGGTTAATGTCCTCGAGGGCATGGTCAAAAATATTGAACGATTTGATAAGTGTTGTTAGTTTAAATCTCATGTTTCAATCATATTTAAGTTTCATTATTCATTGTTTAATTTTACTTATTTTAGTTGAATTTCAGATGTGTCACTTACAATTGCAGTAATGTCACTTCTAATGTGCATTCTGATAATATCATCATTTGTTTCACTTCCCGTGTTTCACTTATTTCAAAATGTCTACGATTTCAGGGAAAGGATAAAAATTTCACACCAACTTCATATTTTCAAATGCGTTTCCTCAAAATGTCTACCATTACAGTAAAAGAGGGGGTGTGGACAGCTCAAGCACGCACATGTGCATGTTCAAATGCGTTTCCTCTATATATACTTAAAAGTACTGAAATGTTTCCTGTCCAAAATTGATTCCAATCTTCACACTTTGCAATGAGGACTTCAAACGTTTTCAGAAAAGCACAGTGTGTTTACCCGTTAGGTTTCATGCACACCAAAATGATCAAGGTTTAGGTGAGCTCCGAATATAATAAAACCATTTATCTTCGTATTTAATCATAAAGCAATGATTTTACAAAGTTTTACCACAAAACATCGCAACAACGTACGGGTATCTTCTAGATTACACGAGAAAAAAGAATACAAAAATAGTGCACATGCGACTCCATCTCTCAAGCGAAGGCCGGCTGGAACTGGTTAATGTCCTCCATGCCAAGGTAAAAAATCTAGAACAGTTGGAAAAGTGTTGTTAGTTCAGATCTCATTGTTTCGATCATATTTGAGCTTGAGTTATTTCATTGTTTAATTTTACTTATTCTTATCAACGTACATTTGCAGTAATGTCTCTCATAACGTGCATTTTAATAACTTCATCATTTATTTCACTTCCTTTGTTTTGTTTATTTCAATATATGTCTCCGATTTCTGAAAAAGAATTAAAAAAATTCACCCCAATTTTATATTTTAGGGATCTTAAAGTAAACGAGGGGGGTGTGGACAGCTCAAGCACCCACATCTGCATTTTCATATACACCGCCCTCTATGTATACTTAAAAACCGAGAAATGTTTTGTGCAAAACCAATTTCAATCTTCTCACTTACGCGATGAGGGCTTCAACCGTTTTCAAAAAAAGCACAATCTGTTTCAGTGCTCCATATCCGTTTGGTTTCATGCATACCAAAATGATCAAGGGTTAGGTGAGATCTGAACAAAGCGAGTAACACCAAGTCCTACATACAAGTTGAGGCACATTACCATGTCCAGCCGAATGGAGAGGTTGTTCAACTGACTGATAACATTATCTTTCCATGACCTGGGCTCTCTCCTCCGATCCATGAACCGCGTGGAAAGATCTTTTGAAGTCGATCTTTCACGCAAACGGAAGTATCTTCTCTACAATGTGCGAACCGAATGTACAAGGATTGAAAACCTCTCGTCCCATTAATTTGACCGTGCAAGCATTATTATTTTCTATCATAAATAGACCATGCAAGTGTACAGTAATATAAGGTGGATTTCCCCATAAAATAAAAATAAATAAGTATAAGGTGGATTTATCTGCTCAATTTCTGTTGAGTGTTTCTCTCATCTTGGTGCTAGATTAGAAAACGGGTGTGATTTAGGTCGTTGGCTTGTGAAAAGACAAACAATCACTTTGAATGAAACCGGCGCACTAAAACATGCTTTCACGTACTCTAGCTCCCGTGGAAACATTTTAAGTTGATTCACAGGGAACAGTTTAATTAACATTGGACCATTACATGTTAATTCGGAAAACGTTCATTGGGATGAGATAAAAAACGGATAAACATTCATCCGACGGTTAGCATGCACCACGATGCTTGCTTATGCACACAAATACATATTGACTGTTTCGACATGCAAACATCACATTTCCATGCGCAGGGAAAGACGTTGAACAGCGGAGGACACACGACAGTTTCAGTAGACAATGGTTTTACAGTAACACCACAGCAGTAACGATACACACACGCATGATACTGTAGCCCGCTAACTCTGGACGAACACAAATCAGCAGCGGCCGGGTAACCAAGCAATCTGCATTATTATTCAGACTACATTTTACTATTTAATCTCCGATGAGAATGGCCCTGCATGCGTTGACAGGGACTCACAGCCCTAGACTCTGGGCTTGTAGGCCGGCGTCGACGACGGCTCCTCGTAGTCGGCGGTGGCCGCCTGGACGCCAGCGTAGTCCCCTTCCGCGCCGTGCTCGAGGAAGGCAGATGGCGCCGGGGTCGGGGCGTAAGGTGTGGGCTCCGGAGCGGACGGAGTGTATGGGGGCGGTGTTGGCGTGTGAGGCGTAGGGTGCCGGGGGCGATGCTTGGGCGGAGACGGAGGACGCCTGGGTGACTTCTTCGTGTGGGCCATGGTGAGCGGCGTCGGGGCGGGGTTGTGCCCGCCGTTCTCCGCCTGGGTCTCCAAGGCCAGGCTCAGGAAGAGCAGGGTCACAAGGAGAGCGGCTTTGCTACCCATTCTCGCTAGGCGCTAGCTAGCTGCTCTCACTCCCTCACGTACTGCAAAGCTCTTGGATCGGTGTGGTTCTGAGAAGAAGGGTGTGCCCATACGGCTGCTTATATACACACGCGGAGGGAGGGGTCGAGTCCTTGCTTGTGCGTGCAAGCGATGGAGCTGGCACCATGTGGGGAGAATAGGCATGCGGGGGAGGTTGGACGCTCATCGGTATCTCCAGGTCCAAGGCATGTGAGCTGCAGTACAACATGTCGTGATTGTGTAAACCGTCATGAACGGCACCGTCTCCACATAGTAACAGCCTTCTGTAAAAAAACTACTTAAGCTTTCTCCTCTCCAAGCTCGACCTCCAAACTCCATTTTCCTCAATATTTGTCTAGATTTGACCGTGCATCAACTAGACAAGTGTCTCATGCCCGTCCTCACCTTTGTCGATCGTGTTAGCACAGGCCCGACCTTGCCGCTGCAATCCGCCGTGTACTTTCTAGCGATACACGCGTATGAGAGTAGCTCGAGTACTTTCCGAGCTAACCGGTTTGTGTCGGAGACGTAGACGTAGACGCTGACGGTGTGCACACATACACGAAGCAAGCAGGCAGCCTGGTTGATGGATTCCTCGTGTACGTAACTAGCTATGTAACCAGCACAACGCACAAAGGAAAAAACCAGCCGCCGGCAGCTTTGATGGCACACACACCGGAGTACGCGAGGGCACGAAAGCTTATGGCTACAGGAGCGTGTCGCTCCTGATTCTCTATTACTTTGAGCTGATATTACAAGTGGTAGGGGTACATAGATATATATATTAGCTAGCTACAGCCTATACAATTCCTATACGGTGACCATGTCCTAGTCCGACCCGGCTAGGAATCACAAGACGTGATTAACTCCGACAATCACCCCCTAATCACGACGTCGTCATGTCACCGCTTGGACGCCGATCCTTCTTTGCATATCCAAAAACTTCTCCCGATCCAAAGCCTTGGTCAGGATGTCCGCCAATTGATCATCGGTGCGATTGTAGTTGACCTTCGCCTTCTCTTCTTCCATGCAGTTCTTCATGCAGTAATACATCGTATCAATGTGCTTGCTCCTATCATGCCGCACTGGATCCTTACGTAGAAAAAATATAGACTCGTTATCAACATTGAGCACCACTTGTTCCGAATCTCGATCCATGAGATCACCGTGTAGCCTTCCTAGCCACACACCTTGACACTCTGCTTCACTTGAAGTCGATGTCACCATTTTCTGCTTTCGTGATAGCCAGCTTACTACACTTCCACCAAGGAAATATGCCACGTCCGAGGTACTCTTACAGTCGTCAACAATTCCTTCCTTGTCACTACAACTGTAGCCGAATAGTCTCACCATCTTCTTCTTGCTCAGCTCAAGACGAGGTTTCATTGAAGCGTCAATTGGATTGCAATCTTTCATGCTACAACTTTCAAGTACCTTTCTTGCATATGCCTCCTCACATAGTGTGATCCCTTCCGGCTTTTGATGTACCTCTGGCCCGAGGTAGCAACTCAAAAGACCTAGATCATCCATCTTGAAAAGCTCCTTCATTTGTAGCTTGAACTTTGCAATCACCTCTTCATCTGCTCGAGTAATCAATAGATCGTCGTCGTAGATGCCAACTAGTAGACGATCCCTTCCTTCACCTCTCTTGTACATTGCATGCTCCAGTGGGGCTTTCTCAAATCCAAGAGAAATCATAGTCTGATCAAGTTTAATTTTCCACGCCCGAAGGTCTTGCCGTCGCTCATACAAGACTTTGTGTAGCTTCAATACCTCGTGTCCTTCTCCCTCTTTGATGAAACTCGGTGGTTGATTCACATACACATCTCCTTCGTTCAAAACCGTGGATTTTACATCCATGTGATGTATCTTCCATGATTCTTGAACCGCGAGAGCGATGAGTAATCTCATCGATTTCATCTCTGCAATGGGAACAAACACTTCTTCGAAATCCACACCTGCCTCTTGTATGTACTCTTTGGCCACTAGCTTCGCCTTGTGCTTCACACAATTCCCTTCAGCTTCTTTCTTGATCGCAAATTCCCACTTGAGATCCAAGAGTTTTTCATTGTTGGGAAGATCCACGAGCTCCCATGCATTGTTCTCGTGGATGAACCCCAACTTCTCCTCCATAGCATGACGCCAACACTCCTTCGTATTTGCGCCTTCAAATTTCGCCGGTTCCTTGACGCTTGCTAGACACCGTTGCCTACTCCCTTTGATCTTTACCGGATCAATCATCCGAAGAGTATCCTCCGGATATGAATGAAACACCGGCGGTAGCTTTATGGATATAGGTGATGGTGTCCTTTCCTCCATTACTGTCGGAGGCGACATTGTTCGCGCGGCTCCTTGTACCTTCAGGAGCGACGCCTCGCCTTTTGCTTTGCACGTTGCTATTGGCAAAGATAGCTTTTCAACCACAAGTAGAGACAATATTTTGTCTCCTACGGTGTGAAAATTTTCAGGCGATACTGACAATGTAGAGCTCCCGGACGCGTTTTCTTCTGGTGTTGAGCTGCCACCCAAGTCGCTGCTCCGTAAACCACCGTCCGTGTCATCTCCTGCATTGCCCCATGCATCACGCGATGCTCCTGTGCTGGTTGTTGGAACGTCACCTACCGATGAGCCAATCCCATCTTTTGGACTGCTTTGTGGCTGCGGGCATGCACCACACGACGCACCAGATGTATGCCTTGCATTGCAACCCAGGACGGCTGCTCTTCTCGGTGACACAACGCCATGGCTCGGTCCTGTGTGGACGACACATCTGTCTGGCCGAACAGCGGTCCGAGTGTACGCAACACTCGCTGTCTCCATGCATAATTTTTCAGTGACACATCGCATGTACGCTTTCCCTCTTCCTGGACTTTCAACATCACGTCCCCGTCAGTTACTTGACTGCGTGCCATGGCTGGTGCACACGTGCCTACTTTTGCATCAGCATACTTTGATTTATGGTCTTCAGACGTCATGTAAGCCGAAGTGACATTCGTGTCCGTAGCATCGACACAAATTTCAGACTTATGCATCGCGTCAGTAGCTTCGACACGAATTTTGAAATCACCCATCATGTTTGTAACAAGGCCGCTTCTCCACGGCCGAGCGCATGCAATGAGCGCTTCCTTCGCTCCAGCAAAGATAGCACTTACACCCGTAGCATTGGTGTAAGTTTCGGATTCACCCCCCGCATCCGTAGCATCGATACGGGTTTCCGAACCATGATGTTGAGAACAAACTTTTTCTTCATGGAGTGTGGCAATTTCTTTAGCCGACACTTGAAGAACTGGATCCTCCTCGTCCACGAGTTCACACATCAACATCATATCACCTTCATCTCCTTGCTGGGCCATGAGCACCTTCTCCTTCGGGGGATTCTTGCACTCCGACTTGAAGTGCCCCATTATGCCGCAGTTGTGACACTTGATCTTGCGCTTGTCGAACTTCTTCTTCTTCTTCGGAACGCCATCGCTGGCATTTTTCTGACTTTGTTCGTTTGGCACACGATCTTGGCGAGCGTAACTGCTAGAGCCCTCACCTTCTCTCCTTGAGTCGAGCGCCTGCCACTGAGCCCGCGTGAGCATGACATGCTCATCATTCCTCCCGTCCCCGAGACTGTACCGCATACGCTCGTCGTGAGCCTTGTAGCGTCCGACGAGATCATCAATGGATAGAGTCGCGAGATCGACGCACTGCTCGATCGCCGTGACAATTTGCAGGTACCGGGGAGGAGCCGCACACAAGAACCGACGGACAACCGAGGCCATGTTAGATTCTCTCCAAGTGCGCAGATCCGATTGACGAGAGTAGCTACCCGTGAAGCAAACGCGTCCACGGACTCATTGTCGCCCATGACTAAAGTCTCATAGTTCCTTAAGAGAGTTTGGAGATTGGCTTGCTTGACATGGTCGTGTCCCTCGAACATGAGCTCCAAGGTATCCCACACCTCCTTCGCCGTTTCTTTGGCGATCACGTGTTGAAGGACATCCATCGGCATCATCGAATAAATCGCCGACGCCGCCTGCCGATCCTTCCAATGCTCAACTCCCTCCTTCTTGAAAGCGTCGCCTCCTGGATCGACTGCGTCCCACAACACGTTGGCGCGGAGACCACACTCCATCAGGGCCTTCCAGACCCCGAAGTTCTCGCGATCAAATTATGGGTACGACGAACTCGTCGGAGCAGCAAATACTTTAGCCGCACCGGAGTACGCCGCCAGCTGCTTGGCCTTGTCGTCCTCCGACATGATCTTCCGTTACTAGAAGATCAACCTCGCTCTAGATACCAATTGTTAGCACAAGCCCGACCTTACCGCTGCAATCCGCCGTGTACTTTCTAGCGATACACGCGTACGAGAGTAGCTCGAGTACTTTCCGAGCTAATCGGTTTGTGTCGGAGACGTAGACGTAGACGCTGACGGTGTGCAGACATACACGAAGCAAGCAGGCAGCCTGGTTGATGGATTCCTCGCGTACGTAACTAGCTATGTAACCAGCACAACGCACAAAGGAAAAAACCAGCCGCCGGCAGCTTTGATCGCGCACAGACCGGAGTACGCGAGGGCACGAGAACTTATGGCTACAGGAGCGTGTCGCTCCTGATTCTCTATTACTTTGAGCTAATATTACAAGTGGTAGGGGTACATAGATATATATATTAGCTAGCTACAGCCAATACAATTCCTATACGGTGACCGTGTCCTAGTCCGACCCGGCTAGGAATCACAAGACGTGATTAACTCCAACAGATCGTGCGCCGATCTCGTCGCGAGCACCACCGTGGTGAGCCTCTTGTTCTTGTCTTCTTTTTAAAAGCATTTTTTCTTACCTGTATGATTTAGATACATACTTGTATAAATTACTAACTTTCATTATTTTTTGTTATTATATAGTGCGATGGTCTTGGTATCCGCCTCCGTCGGCCCTCATCCTGTCTATGATTCGGATGTGGTATATATTATATTTTATAACTATTTGTTTTATTTAGTGTTTATGACAATTATGACGACCAACGTGACATATATTTTTTAATCTAGGAGGTATGTGAACCGGAAATTCCAACCCACATAGAAATTCTTGTCGAGAAGTTAAATTTGGATGAAAAAGAAAACGAATACTTGAAGGAAAAAATGAAAATAATTGAGGAGAAGAATATGGAACTGGAGTTGCATGTCGCCGATGTCATCGATGATCGCAAGATGAAGATCGATGCGATACGGTTGAAGATGGATGAAATGTGCTTGAAGATGGATGAAACGTGCTTCAAGATTAGGAATATTAGAAAATATGCCATTGATAAAGAGGCTTGGTATCATTATGCTATTGGGTCAATTGTTACCTTAGTTGCGATTTTGATCGCATTTATTGTTGCATTTAAATGTTTTATATAGTTGTATGTTGATTTATGAGAGAACTTTATGTATTTATTTTTTGCAATAATAACATTTGATCACTACTGTGCTTTGGTTTTAATGTGATGATGAACTTGTATTAGTTTGGTCATATGTTCTGCAATGGTTTTTTGATATACTTAATTTCATAATAGAGATGAACCGCCAATGGATGTACAGTGACCGACGCACTTCGGAGTACATTACGAACCAGGACCAATGTTCGAGTCACACTTAAGTTCACACAAAATGGTATCCTCGACCGAGGTTAGCAACCTTATCCTTTTGATCTGTAATTGATACAAAAACATTGCATGTGTCAATGTACGATGGTCATTTTACTATTCATGTATGATGCAAGATCGATGCACGGAAGCGATGGATGTACGGCGAATGACGCGGTTCCGGATTTATTGCAGGCCTGCATAAATTTATCGATGTGGGTGAGGCAAACAAAATGGATAATTTTATGCCTTGTCCATGTGTTGGCTGTCGAAACGTGAAGGAGAACTCTAGCTCGAAAACCATTCAAGGCCACGTGCTTCAGAGAGGTTTCATGCCCACATATTATTGTTGGATCATGCACGGAGAAAGAGAGGTTATGATGGAAGACAATGAAGAAGAAGATGATGATGACAACTATCCTATTTTCACTAAAGAATACAATGATACTGCAATGGAAGACAATGAAGAAGAAGGAGGTGAAGAACAACCGGCATCAGATGAGCCTGCTGATGGTCTTGGTCGGGTCATTTCTGATGCAAAGAGACAATGCGATACAGACAAGGAGAAGCTGAAGTTGGAGGCCATGCTAAAGGATCATAAAAAGTTGTTGTACCCAAATTGCGAAGATGGCACCACAAAGCTCGGTACCACACTGCAACTGTTGAAATGGAAGGCAGAAATTGGTTTATCTAACAAGGGATTTGAGAAGCTACTGAAAATATTGAAGCCAAAGCTTCCAAAGGATAACGAATTGCTCGAGACTACGTACGAAGCAAAGAAGGCTATCTGCCCTCTTGGATTAGATGTGCAGAAGATACATGCATGAATTAATGACTGCATCTTGTACTGCGGTGAGAAGTACGAAAATATGGACAAATGCCCGGTATGCACTGCATGTCGGTACAAGATCAGACAAGATGACCCTCGTGATGTTGAGGGCGATGACGAGCCCCCCAGGAAGAAGGTTCCTGCTAAGGTTATGTGGTATGATACTATAATACCACAGTTGAAACGTCTGTTCAGAAACAATGAGCATGCCAAGTTGATGCGATGGCACAAAGACGACCGTAAGAAAGACGGGAAGTTGAGACACCTCGCAGATGGGTCGCAGTGGAGGAAAATCGAGAGGGAGTGGCCGGACTTTGCAGATGACCCAAGGAACTTATGTCTTGGTCTAAGTACAGATGGTATGAATCCTTTTGGGGAGCAGAGCTGCAGTCACAACACCTGGCGCGTGACTCTATGTATCTACAACCTTCCTCCTTGGTTGTGCATGAAGCGGAAGTTCATTATGATGCCAGTGCTCATCCAAGGACCGAAGCAACCCGGCAACGACATTGATGTGTACCTAAGGCCATTAGTTGATGAACTTTTGCCGTTGTGGGCCAAAGCAGGTGTACGTGTGTGGGATGAGCACAAACAGCAGGAATTCGACCTACGAGCATTGCTGTTCGCAACCATCAATGATTGGCCTGCTCTTAGTAACATTTCAGGACAATCAAACAAGGGATACAATGCATGCACACACTGTTTAGATAAGACTAAAGGTACATATTTGGAAAAAATCTAAGAAGGTTGTCTACCTGGGGTGTCGTCAATTTCTTCCGACCAATCATCCCATAAGAAAGAAAGGCAAGCATTTCAACGGTGAGGCAGATCACCCGAAGAAGCCTAACCTCCCTACTGGTGATGAGTTATTGGCTATGGTCAAGGATTTGGATCAAATAGTAATCTTTGGAAAGGGTCCTGGAGGCCAATCTGTTCCGAAAGACGACTTTACCGGACACATGCCCATGTGGAAAAAGAAATCTTTATTTTGGGAGCTACCCTATTGGAAACACCTAGAGGTCCGGTCTTTAATCGACGTGATGCACGTGATGAAGAATCTTTGCGTGAACCTGCTAGGCTTCCTTGGCGTGTATGGGAAGACAAAAGATACAACAGAAGCACGGGAGGAGGAGCAACATATGAAAGACCCATACGATAAGAAGACTGATAAAGGGCGTCAATACTTAAGCAGCTACGCTCTTACCAAAGCAGAGAAGGAAATCTTTTTTGAATGCCGGAACAGTATGAAGGTCCCCCCTGGCTTCTCGTCTAATATAAAGGGAATAATAAATATTCCAGAACCTGAAGTCTCATGATTACCACGTGATTATGACGCAGTTGCTACCGGTTGCATTGAGGGGGCTTCTACCGGAAAATGTTCGATTACCCATTGTGAAGCTATGTGCATTCCTCAATGCAATATCTCAGAAGGTAATCAATCGAGAACGTCTAGAAAGGCTATAGAACGATGTGGTCCAGTGTCTTGTTAGTTTTGAGTTTGTGTTCCCCTGTCCTTCTTCAATATTATGACGCATCTCCTGGTTCACCTAGTCTACAAGATTTCCATTCTCGGTCCTGTATTTCTACACAATATGTTCCCCTTCGAGAGGTTCATGGGAGTCTTAAAGAAATATGTTCATAACCGTGCTAGGACAGAAGGAAGCATCTCCAAGGGCTATGAAACAGAGGAGGTCATTGGGTTCTGTGTAGTATTTATTCCTGACCTTAAGCCGATTGGTGTTCCTGAATCGCGGCATGAGGGGAGACTGAGTCGAAAAGGCATGCTAGGAAAGAACGCAGTGATATTTAGGGACGGGCATTCTTTCACTCAAGAGCACTACACAGTTCAAAAAATTTCAACCTTCATGGCTTCGTATATCGAGGAACACAAGAATTTTGTACGCTCTGAGTTCCCGGGGAAGGCTATCTCCTGGATTGAAGAAAAACACATGGATACTTTCGACAGTTGGTTGCGAGCACGTCTCATGAATGACAACACTGTTGGAGATCAACTCTACTTGTTGGCCGTGTCACCTTCTTCGACTGTATTACATTTCCAAGGGTACGAGATAAACGGGAATTCATTTTAAACGACTGCCCAAGATAAAAAGAGCACCAACCAAAGCAGTGGTGTCCACTATGATGCGACAGACGAGAATGGGAAAAAGGACACATACTATGTTTACATAGAGGAGATATGGGAACTTGACTATGGATCTACTTTTAAGGTCTCTTTGTTTCGGTGTAGTTGGGTGAACATTAATGGAGAAGGGGTAAAGGTAGACCAGTTGTACGGAATGACAAGAGTTGATCTCAAGAATCTTGGTTACATAGATGAGCCATTCGTCCTAGCCAATGATGTGGCTCTAGTTTTCTACGTGAAAGACATGTCCTTGAGACCAAAAAAGAAAAAAAATAAGCAAATGAATACATCGGACGATGAGCCAAAGTGTCAAATAGTTCTTTCACAGAAAAGAAACATCGTGGGAATCAAGGACAAGACAAACATGTGAGCAGATTATAATAAGTTTGATGAAATTTCGCCCTTCATAGTGAGAATTTACCCAAGCATCCTGTTAAATAATGAAGATGCTCTATGGTTATAGGCAAGGGATCAAAATATAAATCTATGTAATGTATTAAAATTTATGTGATGTGTACTAATGTATTAAACTTTAAAAGAGATTGTCCGTTTTGTACACGAAGTGCATCCAGTTTTTGCCGTAACACTCTCTACTTTTTAGCACATGCTATGTTGGTGAAATGATGATACCATGCCAACTTTCAACCTTTTTAGAGTTCATTTGTAGTGCTTTTCAATTTTAGGGTCAATTAGCTCAAAAAATAAGTAAATGCAGGAAAAATACCAAACGAAGTCAGAAATTGTTAAAAATTTCTGATGTACCTTTGAATGGTGCATTTTGAACACACAAAAAGTATGGAGTTCAAATAAGTTCAAGAAAATGAAATCCCTTTGTACGAGATGAGTTCTCGTTCGAAACCGTGATACTTTGAAAGAGATTGTCCGTTTTGTACACGAAGTGCATCCAGTTTTTGTCGTAACCCTCTCAACTTTTTAGCACATGCTATGTGGGTGAAATGATGATACCATGCCAACTTTCATCATTTCCAGAGTTCATTTGTAGTGCTTTTCAATTTCAGGGTTAATTAGCTCAAAAAATAAGTAAATGCATGAAAAATACCAAATGAAGTCTGAAATTGTTGAAAATTTATGGTGTGCCTTTGAATGGTGCATTTTGAACACACAAAAGTATGGAGTTTAAATAAGTTCAAAAAAATGAAATCCCTTTGTAAGAGATGAGTTCTCATTCGAAACCATAGTACTTCGAAAGAGATTGTCCGTTTTGTACACAGAGTGCATCTAGTTTTTGTCGTAACCTTCTCAACTTTTTAGCACATGCTATATGTGGGTGAATTAGTGATACCATGCCAACTTTCAACATTTTCATAGTTCATTTGTAGTGCTTTTCAATTTCAGGGTCAATTAGGAAAAATAAATAAGCAAATGCTCAACCAAATGAAGTCAGAAATTGTTGAAAATTTATGATGTGCCTTTGAATGGTGCATTTTCAACACACAAAAAGTATGGAGTTCAAACAAGTTCAAAGAAAAAATGAAATCCCTTTGTAAGAGATGATTTCTCGTTTGAAACCCTCATACTTCGAAAGAGATTGTCTGTTTTGTACACGAAGAGCATCCAGTTTTTGTCGTAACCCTCTCAACTTTTTAGCATATGCTATGTGGGTGAAATGATGATACCATGCCAACTTTCAACATTTTCAGAGTTCATTTGTTGTGCTGTTCAATTTCAGGTTCAATTAGCTCAAAAAATAAGTAAATGCATGAAAAATACCAAATGAAGTCTGAAATTGTCGAAAATTTATGATGTGCCTTTGAATGGTGCACTTTGAACACACAAATAGTATGGAGTTCAAATAAGTTCAAAAAAATGAAATCCCTTTGTAAGAGGCGAGGGAGGACTCGACGACTCCAATGAGGAAGAAGTCGACGAGGGAGAAGCCGACGGCTCTGTCGAGGTGCATATATATTAATAAATTAATCCTCTGTTGTCTATATACATATATTAACGCTCTTTAATTTAGCCCTCTGGATCGAGCAAAACTTCAGTACGGACGAAACAAGGCCCAACCAAGAAGATGGATGACATTGAGAGGTACATGATCGAAAGCGTCTCAAATATCGGGCAACCAATTGCTCCCCAGATGTAAACCAGAAGTTTGTGAATGCATGCAGAGTTGTTGTTAGGGACCACGTCCCTATCACCATTTGAGAATGGATTAAGCCAAGGGAGGAAGGAGTCTCATATGTCGGCACAGTAGCCAAAGAAATCATTTGGAGAAAGCTCATGATTCATTTCACCCTACCGGCACCAAAGGTGGATCCAAAGGAGGACGAGCCAAATGAGGAGGAAATTAAGTGGCGAAAAGAGGCCCTAGAGAAAAAAGTCAAGGAGTGGGCTCTTAAGAAGATGATCGACCTATTCAGGGGCTGGAAGAAAATATTGCACCAGGAATTTATCTTGCATGATAAGACTCCAGATTTTGATAACGGCTATGAGAAGATAAAAGACTACTGGGCTGACTTTGTGGCTCACAAGAAATCGGAGGACGCCTTGAAAAAGTCTGCATCAAATAAGAGGAATGCACGTATGAAGAAGTACCAATATGCTGTGGGGCCTGGTGGCTACGCCAGTCACATGGCTAATTGGGAAGCACTTGAGGCCTCATTTCTGGCTAACAATATCACTCCAGAGCCCTTAAGATGGATCGAATGGGCAAGAAACTGGTTTTATGGGCATGGGGGCTTGTTGGATGGAGAAGGGAAGGCAGTATATAACCAAAGACACAAAGATAATCCACTACCCATCAAGAATATTAAACATGCAGTAAAGGATGTTGAAGAGGGACGGTTCGTTCCCGATAGAGAGAACGACGAGCTCTCACGTGCCCTTGGGAATGGTAAACACAAAGGGTGAGCACGAGGCTTACCAGGCTCCCCGCCGTGGATGCTTGCATTTTCCAAGGAAAGGAAGTGATTTCCCAATAGAAGGCATCAGAGGAGAAAGGAAAAGGAGGCAGTTGAGAAAGCGGCTTGTGCAGACTGGCTGCATAATATAGAAGAAGCAGTAAAGTGGCTGCAGCAGGATCAAATTGACAGACAACAAGGTAGCGGCCAATCTCAGCGGCTCATGATAGAAGCTGCATCGAATCGAAAAAGAAGTGTCGCTTCCACGCAGCTCCAGGATGATGGTGATGTTGATGCAGCAACGAGGGCTCCTCCTCTTCGCTACCCAGTGGATGATATCACCGAGAGCACACCTTGTGAGATAAAGGTGAAACTTGCTAACTTAAGGTTGACGGTGGCGGTCGGCGTGGCTGTACCAATTGGACATAATCCAACTTGGCATTGCTCTCCGGTTCCAAAAGGGTACGCTGTCATCGCGGTGGATGAAGTGATGAAAGAATATGAGGAGCTGAAGCTGGACTACCCTGCAGGTGAAGATAGGGATTTGACTAAACTTGGAGAAGTCAAGAAACATACCGTTGTATGGCCAAAGGAGCACATCTTGCTTCCAAATTGGCCACCAAGGCCACCGAGGCACCGACTCCTCACAGCAGCAATCCTTCTTCGCCTACACCTCACCATTCTCCAGCGCAACCGTCGTGTTCGCCGCCTCACCAGTCTCGAGCGCAACCGCCGTCTTCGCCGCCTCATCAGTCTCCAGCGTAGCCGTCTCCACCGTCACATCAGCCGTCTCCACCGCCCCGTCAGCCGTCCCCGTCCACTGAGGATTAGAGAAAAAAGCGGAAACGTACCATTGCTAATAGTGGCGGCCGAAAGGGGTTCCTATCACCGAAACGTAAGTTGTCGCCCCTCCGAAAAGTACCTCATAAGGATATGGAGATGAGACTTTGGGACTATACTGGAGAGGAAAATATTAAGAGGGCACACGCCCAACATCAAAAGTGGATGCCTGACAAGGATAACAAGAAGAAGCCAAAAGAGCGAGAGTTCCCAGCCACCCCAGAAGCTCAGGCCGCATGCGCGAAAATGCTGAAAACCCTTGCAGATCCCCCGCCACCATTGCCAACAGACTATGAACGCTCTATTCTCAAGTCGGCTGAGGCAAACAAGCTGCGGTTGAAGAGTAGTACGTCCTTTGGGAAATCAGTTGCCCAGCTCTGACAACAAAAAAAACAAGGTGTATTCCGATACAAAGGTGTACTCGAGCGGAGCTGCGATCGAGCAGATGAATGATGAAACAGCTGGTATCAATCCAAAGTTTGTTGCACTATACGGAGAAGCGACCAAGGCTCATGGCATGTCTATTGATGAGTACTTAAACCGTATGCAGGAATTCACTGACATAACATATGTGTAACGGCACGGGGCTCCTCTTGTCAAACCTGAGTTAATCAACGAGCTACCAAAAAAATTGCGAACATTGCATGATTGGTACATGCGAGCATGTGCTGAACAACAAAACTCGATCTACTGTGCACATAAAAACGAGCATTACAGGCATGGAGAAGGTGTGCTAATGATTGAATTCGATGAATTATTCCAGGTATACAATCAAGACGGCCTCAACAAATCTATCATTAGTGCCTATTGTTTGTAAGTATTATTAATTTATGTCATTAAGTCATACTCAGCTCGTTCTTGCATGTATAATCTTACTCATCACTATATTAATTTTGCAGAATGAAGATTCTCGAATGCAAAAGAGGACAAATCTATGACATTGGGTTCATTGACCCATATTTCATTCATCACCAAAGTCTCGCAATGAATTCCTGCGAGAGAGAGATTAACTTGGTACAAGTGTTAAGGTTTTCTGCTACCAAAAGGAAAATACTATTTCCTTACAACTTCAAGTGAGTGTTAATACACACATTCTATTTTCGCTTACTCGATGTTATTATAAGTGTATAATTGACTCGTTATGCGTGCGTAGGTTCCACTTTATTCTGTTAATCATTGTATGTGACGAGGGACTAGTAAAAGTCATGGACCTGAAACGCACACCCCTCGCTGAATGGGCGAACATGCAGGAATGCCTCCAGAGGTAATTTCGATCATTATGGCACTATATCGACAACTTTTCCTTCATTTCCTGATAGCAAGCAATTAATAAAGAACTCCGTTATTCATTTTGTTTTCTTGGCAGGGTTTGAAAACGGTTCACCACCAAGTGTCAGGGTGTTTGGAAGCGAGAGCTTACATTTAGACAAATGGATGTAAGTAAATACTAGCTAGATCCGTGCATCTCTTTATTCTAGTTTCAGTACCATTATCATTCTTGATTATGTTTCTGATTGAACTCTTTTCTCGTAAAGTGCCTGAGGCAGGAACAGGGGAACAATTTATGTGGATACTATGTTTGTGAGTTCATTCGCGAGACGACCCATGTGACGGGCAAAAAACCGGGACATACAAAAAATTGAAGTAAGATAAACAATACTCACAACTTTGTTTTATTACCGTCAATTGTGTTCGGTTTCATTGATATATATTGATCCCTTCTTTAAATTAGACCGAACAGTTGCGGGGCAGTCTTCTACCACAGGAACGTGTACGAGCAATTCAAGAGGAAATTGCCGGATTCTTTGATGCAGAGGTCCTAGATGTGAAGGGAGAATAGTATTGCCCGTCGATGCAATTCAGATGAAATGTTAAAGTGTAAAAGAGATGCATATGTGCATGTGTAACTCACGTCTACAGTTTGTAATATGTTCGATAAAGCATGACAGATGAGATGGTGTAATATATTCGTGACGATGATGTGAAATATAGTTGTTCCTTTATTGTTGTGTATGTTCATTTAATTTAGTGTAAAACAAGAATTAAAAAGTGCCCAAAACAAATAAATGGGAATATAGGGGGCAGCAAAATAGCCCCATCCAATTTAGTGCAAAACCCTAAACCCTAAAAAGTGCTAAAAAAGGCAACGAAGCAATAGACCCGGTTCATAATAAGAACCGGGACTAATACCCCTCCCGCTCGCCCCGCCACATGGAGGAATATTAGCCCCGGCGAACCGGGGCTAGCATTAGTCCTGCTTTGCTAGCCTCGGTTCGTGAACCGGGGCTAAAGGCCCAACCGAACCGGGGCTATAGCCCCTTTTTCTGCTAGTGGATACTGTAATACGCCTGAAATGGGTAAACTATCATGAATGGTTCCACATAGTAACAACCTTCCGTAAAAATCATAGTAGAAGCCAACCAAAACAAGGAAACTACCATGCATGCCTTAGGTCGACCATGCCTCTCACGGCGGTAATATGTGAAACAAGGACAAAAATGCTACACCTATGTATTTTTTACTGAAAACAATGAAACCTTTCATCCCCACCCTTTTTAGGGTATTACCAAGTTTTTTCTACTACCCCTATATATACTAATAATTGTGCACGTGCACACATATGTTGACTAATACAGCAAAATTCAAAGTATTAAAAGCATAAGAACTTTAGAGCATAAAAATGTGTCCATTCATTGGGAAAATAAATTCATACTTGGCATCAAGGACATCTAAATCTAAGGACAAATTCTAGAAAGTCTAGTACTTTATTTTGTGATGGAGAAATTTCAGTATTTACACGTACTAATCTCATCTCGTCTTGCTTTTGCAGGAAGTTCTCCGAACCACCTTTTCAAACAAGATAGCTTGTTGTGTGTTGTTGTTAAATGATCGTAAACAACAACATGTGAAATACACTAGTACAACTTGAATTGATTTATTATCTTTATCTACAAACTCAAGTGTTTTGTCATCGTGGTTACACAAGGATTGGTGCAAAGAAATGACCAAATGGACGTTTTCTTTTGACAGCCAAATGGGCATGACCTTTCTTATTATGTTTCAAAATTGACTATTGATAACCCACAAGTATAGGGGATCGCAACAGTTTTCGAGGGTAGAGTATTCAACCCAAATTTATTGATTCGACTCAAGGGGAAGCCAAAGAATATTCTCAAGTATTAGCAGTTGAGTTGTCAATTGAACCACACCTGAAAGATTTAGTATCTGCAGCAAAGAATCAGTAGCAAGGTAATATGATAGTAGGAGTAGCAACAGTAACCAGTAGCAACAAAGTGACAACAGTAGCAGCAAAGTAACAACATTAGCAACAGAGTAACAGCAGCAACAATGACAGCAGTAGCGGCAAAGTAACATAGCAAGGACCAGTAGGAAAAGACTCGTAGGCATTGGATCGGTGATGGATGATTATGCCGGATGTTATTCATCATGCAACAGTTATAACACAGAGAGATAAGTAACTAGCTCTAGTTCGTCAATGTAATGTAGGCATGTATTCCGTATGTAGTCATACGTGTCTAGGGAAAAGAACTTGCATGACATCTATTGTCCATCCCTCCCGTGGCAGCGGGGTCCTAATGGAAACTACGGGATATTAAGGTTCAACTTTTAATAAAGATCCGAACCAACGCATTAACACTTAGTGAATACATGAACTCCTCATACTATGGTCATCTCCGGGAGTGGTTCCGTCTATTGTCACTCCGGGGTTGCCGGGTCAGAACACATAGTAGGTGAGTACAACATGCAAGATAGGATCAAGAACACACATATATTGGCGACAACATAATAGGTTCAGATCTGAAATCATGGCACTCGGGCCCTAGTGACAAGCATTAAGCATGACAAAGTAGTAGCAACATCAATCTGAGAACATAGTGGATACTAGGGATCAATCCCCGTCAAAACTAAGTCGATTAGATGATAGATCTCATACAACCCATCACCGTCCAGCAAGCCTACGATGAGATTACTCACGAACGATGAAGAGCATCATGGAATTGGCGATGAAGGAAGGTTGGTGATGACGATGGCGACGATCTCCCCTCTCCGGAGCCCAGAACGGACTCCAGATCTACCATCCAGATGAAGAACATGAGGTGGTGGCGCCTCCGTATTGTAAAACGTGATGAACTCTTCTCCTTGATTTTTTCCGGACGAAAGGTACTAAATAGACCTGAGATTGGAGGTAGTGGAGCTTTGTGGGCCCCACAAGCCTGCCAGGCGCGGCCGGGGGGGGGGGGGGGGGCGCCTGGTGGGTTTGTGGGCTCCACGCTCCACTTCCTCTGTTGACTCTTGCGCCAGTATTTTTTATATATTCTGCAAAAATTCTCCATAAATTTTCAGGTCATTCCGAGAACTTTTATTTCTGCCCAAAAACAACACCATGGCAATTCTGCTGAAAACAGCGTTAGTCCGGGTTAGTTCCATTCAAATCATGCAAATTAGAGTCCAAAACAAGGGCAAAAGAGTTTGGAAAAGTAGATACGATGGAGACGTATCAACTCCCCCAAGCTTAAAACCTTGCTTGTCCTCAAGCAATTCAGTTGACAAACTAAGAGAGACAAATGAAAAAACTTTTACGAACTCTGTTTGGTCTTGTTGTTGCAACTATGTCTAACTCATATCCAGAATTTCAGCAAGATCACAAGCTAACCACATAAGCAAATGACATCTAGGTCTCACGGTAAACTCATATCAACGGCACAATCAACTAGCGAGCAAATAATAATAAGCCTCAAACGTCAACACTTCAATCAAAACAATCATGAAGCAGTGTGAATAGATGGTATCTCGCTAGCTCTTTCTGAGACCACAAAACATAAATGCAGAGCACCTTCAAAGACCAAGGGATGACTAAACATTGTAATTCATGGCAAAGAAGATCCAGTCACAGTCATACTCAACAGCAATTAAAAACAAAGCATAAAAATGACAGAGGTGCTCTCTAATTGGTGCTTTTATAAGAAGAGGATGACTCAACAGGAACATAAGTAGATAGGCCCTTCGCAGAGGGAAGCATTGATTTGCGGAGGTGCGAGAGCTCAAGCTTTGAAAACAGAGATAATAATTTTGGTGGCATCCTTTTATTTGTCAACGCAATGACCAAGAGTTTTCACCATCTTCCACGCTACACATGCTATAGGCGGTTCCCAAGCAGAAAAGTAAAGTTTTGACTCCCCCACCACCGATCAATCACACTCCACGACTAGCCGAATACTCGGGTGCCGTCCATACCAACATCAATCCGGGGGGAGTTTTGTTTGCAATTATCTTTTCGATTTGAGCATGGAACATGGCATTCCAATTACCAGCCCCTTTCTCGTGAATGATAGTGAATGAACACATATCGAGGATAACATGCCTAGCATGGAAGATACTGATCGCCCGTTGTCACCACATGAGCGGTTCGGGCATGCAAAACAGATTATTTCTTGAAGGTTTAGAGAGTGGCACATGCAAATATACTTGGAACGGAAGGTAGATACCGCATATAGGTAGGTATGGTGGACTCATATGGAACAAATTTGGGTTTATGGAAGTGGATGCACAAGCAGTATTCCCGCTTAGTACAAGTGAAGGATAGCGAAAGACTGGAAGCGACCAACTAGAGAGCGACAACAGTCATCAAAATTCATTGAGATTAACTAACATTGAGTGCAAGCATGAGTAAGACATAAATCACCATGAACATGAATATCATAGAGGTTATGTTGATTTTGTTTCAACTACATGCGTAAACATGCGCCAAGTCAAGCCACTTGAATCATTCAAAGGAGGATACCATCCTATCATACTACATCATAGTCATCTCAAAATTCTTGTTGGCATCCAAGGCAAACCATTATAAGGTCCTAGCTAATTAAGCTTGGCATAAAAAACTATGATCTCTAAGTTGTCATTGCAAACATGTTTCTCTCACAACAAAGCTGAATCAGGAACGATGAGCTAGTCATATTTACAAGAAAAAAATAGATCTAGTTCATACCAGCTTTTCCAGGCTCAGTCACTTCATCATATATCGTCATTCTTGCCTTTCACTTGCACGACCAAATGATGTGAACAATAATAAGAGTGCTCGTGCATTGGACTAAACTGGAATCTGCAAGCAAGCACAAAGGAGAAGACAAAGTAATATGGCTCTTTAACAGATAAACAGATATGCATGCGAGAGTCACCAAACATTGTAACCATGGTCTTCTACCTTGATCCAAAGAAAAATAAAACTATTTACACGGGAAAGCTCCCAACAAGCAAAAGAAGAACAAGAAAATCTTTTTGGGTTTTCTCAAACTAGACAAACACACAAAAAGAAAACAAGAAAAAAAAACTAGCATGGATGATACAGTGGCAAAGTGTGAACACCGACAAACAAAGTGAAAGCATAAGCAAGAATATAAAGTCGGTGAGAAACACGTACTTCCCCAAGCTTAGGCTTTTGGCCTAAGTTGGTCTACTCCCAAGGATGGTCCAGGCGATACCCAAAATCATAATGGGGGTTTTATGGGAGCGCTGCAGCCACTGCATGAATAGCTGCCTCACGGAGACGAGCAACCTTTGCCTCCCTCTCATACTCCTCTGCCTCTCCTTTGGTTATGTAATATCTCCGTTTTACCTGAAAGTCAAATAAGGCAGGAGCAGGAAGGGTAATATGGAAAACACGCTGCCGGTTAAATATTAAACGGTATAGGAGGGATTCATCATCCCTCTCAAGGAACTGGTAGCGTGTCAAAGCGATGCGGTCAAGGAAAGCTATATGGAGTGGGGGATCTCCTTCGTGGATGGGTACTCCAAGAAAATTTGCTATGCGATTGGCATAGATCCCACCAAAGAAATCCCCTTCATTAGCATTATTATTCAGCCTCCTTGCTATTATAGCTCCCATGCTGAAACTTCTATCACCCATTACTGCGCTCTTAAGAACACTAAGGTCGGGTGCGCATAGGTGAAAATGCTCAATCTTGCCATTAATGCATCTGCCTATGAAGAGGGCAAAGCAATGCAAGGCAGGAAAATGAATGCTCCCCATGGTGGCCTGTGTAATATCTCTAGTTTCTCCGACAGTTATACCAGAGAAAAAAAATCTATAACCGAAGATTTAGGAGGATCATTGAGACTACCCCAAATAGGTATCCTGCAAATTCTATTGAAATCCTCTAAATCCATGGTATACGATTTGTCATAGAGATCAAATAGTACGGATGTATCACGTCCAGCTAAAAATTTGAATCTACGAACAAAAGAGGCAGTGAGAGTAACATACTGTTCACATTTATTGGAGATGAATTCTTCGAGTCCGACATTGTGAACAAGTGTATCAAACTCGTCTTTGAAACCTGCCTCAATCATGAATTCATCAGAAGGCCATTCACATGGTTGTACCTGAGCGTTCCTTGGTTGGTAAGGATCGGGCTCCCGAATCGCGAGACGGGGACCTCTCTTGCTTGAGGAACCACCATGATAGTTTCTCCTGAACATCTTCCTTTTCTGAAATTTTCTGTGTTTCAAAGGAAAAGTGAACAAGGCTCAACTAAGCTCGTAGCAACTACTCCCACAAGTGCCTAGAGGCCATAACATGCATCAAAACTTCTTGGGACCAGCTAAAATTAGCATGCAAAGCTCAAGAACAGGGTCGCCAAGGCAGCCAAAATACGTGATGTATAAGGCACTAGAGCAAAAACTACTTGGACCAATGGAAGAGTCACATACCAAGGAGCAATTTCCCCAAAACAGCTTGGTGAATGGAGCTTTGCACAAGGAGATCGAAAATCCCAGCAAGAAGAGCAAGAACACGGGTTTGAGCTACAAAACGATTTTTTCTGGAAGTAGGAGAAGAGGATGAGAGCTAGAATGAGTGGAGGGGTTGCACGTGGGCCCCACAAGCCTGGGTGGCCCGGCCAGGGGGGTGCCCGCGCCTCCAGGGCTTGTGGCCCACTGGTGCAGTGTGATAGCCTGGCTTATTAGGGATGATAGACTACTCATATCAATAAGGAATTCCTTCTTTTCCGGGAGCCCATTCGAACAGAACTCTCAGGTTAAGCATGCTCAGCTTGGAGTAGTTCTAGGATGTGTGACCGACCGGGAAGTTGATCCCGGGTGCGCATGAGTGAGGACAAGGTGCGCAGAAAAGACTAGTATTGATATGTGGGGCCAGTCTAGATCCCGCCAGAAGTAACGATCGCCGGCGGGTGTGTCCGGGGCGTTACGAGTTGGTATCAGAGCCGAGTCTCGTGGTTACAAGATGTTTGTGGACAGGTGCGCAGTCATGATGTTCATGACGTTTGTGACCCTCGTGGCACACGATATGGCACATGTACTGGACTGGATGCACAGACGTTTTTGCCAAGAGGGAACACTTCTTTGGCTCGACGAGGACGTCGGTTCCTCTGAGTGGTGGTGTATGTGATAGCCTGGCTTATTAGGGATGATAGACTACTCATATCAATAAGGAATTCCTTCTTTTCCGGGAGCCCATTCGAACAGAACTCTCAGGTTAAGCGTGCTCAGCTTGGAGTAGTTCTAGGATGGGTGACCGACCGGGAAGTTGATCCCGGGTGCGCATGAGTGAGGACAAAGTGCGCAGAAAAGACTAATATTGATATGTGGGCCAGTCTAGATCCCGCCAGGAGTAACGACCGCCGGCGGGTGTGTCCGAGGCGTTACAAGTGTATGTGATAGCCTGGCTTATTAGGGGATGATAGATTACTCATATCAATAAGGAATTCCTTCTTTTCCGGGAGCCCATTCGAACGGAACTCTCAGGTTAAGCGTGCTCAGCTTGGAGTAGTTCTAGGATGGGTGATCGACCCGGAAGTTCATCCCGGGTGCGCATGAGTGAGGACAAAGTGCGCAGAAAAGACTAGTATTGATATGTGGGGCCAGTCTAGATCCTGCCAGGAGTAACGACCGCCGGCGGGTGTCTCCGGGGCGTTAGAAGTTGGTATCAGAGCAGTACCGACCTAGGAGCCCCCTTGATTGATCGAACTTGGCCGAGTCGAGTCTAGTGAAAAACTGCTTTGAGTCTAGTTATATATCGGAGAGTAGGATTCTTTTTTCTCCTCTTCTATGCTCTGGTGAGGAATCTTGACGTAATAATTTAATTCTACTCCTCTTCTCACTCAATTTTTTTTAGGATCACACGGATATTTTTGGAATCTATATGATGCCGATGTGACGGAGTTCTGTCTTGGTGCCTCCTATCTGCTTTGAGTTTTAGGGGAGTTGAGCTCCAGGGGATTCTTGAGCACATCATTATCATTCAGATTTCTTAGTATCTCAGAACGAAGGATGTTCGTAATTGCTTCAATACTAAGTACCGACCTAGGAGCCCCCTTGATTGATCGAACTTGGTTGAGTCTAGTCTAGTGAAAAACTGCTTTGAGTCTAGTTATATATCGGAGAGTAGGATTCTTTTTTTTAGGATCACACGGATATTTTTGGAATCTATATGATGCCGATGTGACGGAGTTCTGTCTTGGTGCCTCCTATCTGCTTTGAGTTTTAGGGGAGTTGAGCTCCAGGGGATTCTTGAGCACATCATTATCATTCAGATTTCTTAGTATCTCAGAACGAAGGATGTTCGTAATTGCTTCAATACTAAGTACCGACCTAGGAGCCCCCTTGATTGATCGAACTTGGTTGAGTCTAGTCTAGTGAAAAACTGCTTTGAGTCTAGTTATATATCGGAGAGTAGGATTCTTTTTTCTCCTCTTCTATGCTCTGGTGAGGAATCTTGACGTAATAATTTAATTCTACTCCTCTTCTCACTCAAATTTTTTTTAGGATCACGCGGATATTTTTGGAATCTATATGATGCCGATGTGACGGAGTTCTGTCTTGGTGCCTCCTATCTGCTTTGAGTTTTAGGGGAGCTGAGCTCGAGGGGATTCTTGAGCACATCATTGTCATTCAGATTTCTTAGTATCTCAGAACGAAGGATGTTCGTAATTGCTTCAATACTAAGTACCGACCTAGGAGCCCCCTTGATTGATCGAACTTGGTCGAGTCTAGTCTAGTGAAAAACTGCTTTGAGTCTAGTTATATATCGGAGAGTAGGATTCTTTTTTCTCCTCTTCTATGCTTTGGTGAGGAATCTTTACGTAATAATTTAATTCTACTCCTCTTCTCACTCAAGTTTTTTTTAGGATCACGCGGATATTTTTGGAATCTATATGATGCCGATGTGACGGAGTTCTGTCTTGGTGCCTCCTATCTGCTTTGAGTTTCAGGGGAGTTGAGCTCCAGGGGATTCTTGAGCACATCGTTATCATTCAGATTTCTTAGTATCTCGGAACGAAGGATGTTGGTAATTTCTTCAATACTAGTAGTGGCGAGATAACCCCGATGTCCCCAGTACTGTTGCAGGTTGTTCGGGAGTACTGCCATACTTTGTATCGTTGTGATCACGAGGGTCTGTTGTAGATGAAGGCCCGAGATTCTGGTTGTGTGTTGACGGACGTGATACAAGTGACGGGTTAGTATAGGAGTTGTGTGATATTACTCCTTGTATCCGTGTACCAGATTGCATGACCAGATATTTCGGGAATTCTTAGGTGGGAATTCAAGTAGTTACTTATAGGACGATCTTCCAACAAATTCGTGTTGCTTCGATGTCAAGTGGTGATTTCAGATCTTTTCTAAGAGTTGTTCTCATATTTTTTATGTGAGAATGCAAATTCTTTTGTTCATTTAAATTGTCATATCAATTCTTGTCAACCGAAGTCGTCATGTTAATTCTTTTCAACCAGTGTGTTTCTCTCCAAGTGAATTCAATCCTCTCCAATATTGTAGATCATTCTCTCACTTCTTACCGGAGTTTGTCTCATCTGTCCCAAGTTGTCTTTGTTTTTCCCCGCCCTCCCACCCTTTTTATCAGTGATTCAATTTACATCCAAGAGTTTTCTTTTCGTTGTTCTGCCGCTGTAATGTTCTTTTGTCTCTTACCCGGTGATTCATGGTGAAGATTCTCAGGAGCTTCGTGTTCATCTTTATTCAACCTGGTTATCTTTTTCCGGTAAATTCAATTTAGTTGTCCATGTCATCTTATCCATTCATCCTTGTAATTCTTTCCTATGTTGGAGTTTCTTATCAGCCTATCTTGTTATTCATGTCTATCTTTCCTATTCGGAGTGCTGAAGTTATCTCTGAGTTTCATGGTTTAAATTCTTTTAATTATTTCGAGGTGCTAACCTCATCTATTCTTCATTTGTACCGGTGCAATATCTCTCTTCCAAGTAATCTTCTCCAACGGTGGTTTCTTTGAGTGGGCCCATAACCCACAGATTCTTTCCCAGGATCTTTCCTGGCTGTTCTAATCTTTTCCCGGAGATCATTAATTCTTTTCAACTATGATGTAAGTATGAATTTCATCAGTCATATCCCTTCTCCAAGGCCTATTTGAATTAAATCTCATATTTGGCTCAACCTTTCATTCTTCTCTATTCCGGAGTGTCTCAGTAATTCTTGGTGTTGTTCTCGTCATCATTCTCAACTTGCAATTCGAAGGAGTGTTTCTCTCAAATCTTGGTCCATTCTATTGTAGATTCATCATTTCAGCCTTGTGCCATCATCTTAATTGTTGTTAGTCATGGGTAATTCCTTTCTTACTATTCGGTGCATTTCTGAGTTGGTTTTATTTCTCGTTCCTCCGAAGGCCATCATTTCAGAAGATTCTTCGTTCTCAGCTTTCAGCTTTCATCATCAATTCTTCTCCATTGTTGTCTCTTCGTCGTCTCTCGTTTATCTGGTGCCTTGTTCAAGTTTTCTCTCAGGTGGCTTATGATCTCTTCATTCTCTTGTATCTCCATTAATTCGTGGTGTTCCCATTTAATTGTGAATTCTTACCGGTGCTTGCTTCAATCATGCCTCAAGTGATGCTTATCTCTCCCCTCAATCATTTCTAGAAGAATAAGTTGTATGCTAAATCCGTTGTTGGTCATCAATTAAACTTGATGAAGGATAAGCATAACATAATTCTTATTCCTGTTTCATAGTGTTTTCAATCTTTCTTCCGGAGTGGCTCGTAATATCAATTCCTTTTTCTCAAGTGTTCTTATCTTTTCTTTTCCAGAGTTTCAAGTTTTATCAAGTATCTCTTTGTGAAGCTTCATCTATATGTTGGCAAGGTGATAATCTTACTCTTTTCTACCTTTATATCGTTGCATCATTCTTTTGTATACGGAGGTCCGTCATGGTGGTTCATCAAGGTTTCAATCCATTCTCATGTGTTCTTCAAGATTCTTGTTGGAGAACCTCAAGTATCATTTCTCTTGCATTTATATGTGCGTTTGTTCTCCTTTATCCTTTGAGGTGGTATTATAGCATTCTTGTTAGTGTAGGAGCCTCGAAGAGTTTTCCTTTCAGGAATGAGATAATTAAACCCACCAATTCTATGATCATGAGATATTTTCAACCCATGAATTATTCATTGAGCTATCTTGGTTTAGACTTCACGTGAAGCTTTTCCTATGGATTGTGCTATCATGGTGCTTGTCATTAATCCCAGTTCTCAATGCACCCTCTCGGTGTAAGAAGTTTTGATATCTTTGCTTTCAACTATCCTTGTTTCTTTGAGTGGTCATATTTGTTGAGATGATTTTCATAAGCCCACTACTATCTTGTTTTTCGTTGATGGTTTTCCAACCACTACGTCAATTCTCTGTCCGGAGGCTCTTCAATCCTATTGTGATGATAGTTGTCATTCTTTTCTTCATTCTCTTCTTCTGCTTGAGCTAGGTCATATTCTCTTGTTCCGAAGGCATTGTGATGTAGCTCTTTTGGGTCTATCATGTTGTTCTATCAAGATCATGGTGTTCCCTTGTTCTATTTACTTGTTTGTTATGAATATTGTCTAATTCTCTCTTCTTATCGATTTTTTATCCCATTTTCCTACCGAAGTGCTGCCAAAATTTTCCGTGAATTCTTGCTTCTTCTCATATCATTCCTCATCGCTTTGCTACCTTCAAGGATTGTTGGTTTCACTCGTTTGTCAAAGAAGAGACCGAGTCTTACCTCTTGTGCTTTCTCATCCTCTCCCCTCTTTCATTCTTGGATCTCGGGGCGAGATCCTCTTGTAGTGTAGGAGAGTTGTGACAGCCCGAGACCGACGTTCCAGAAGATTCCCCTTTATTTCCGTTTTCGTCGTGTGGTTATTTTATTTTGTGGCCTCGTCATTTAGTTTGCATTGTCGCATCATGCATGGCATCTTGCATCGTCCGTCACGTGTGGTGTTTTGAGTGTTGTGCTTCGAGTGATCACCGAGTCGTAGTGCGATAGTAGCTCCCCCTCTCCCCTCTTATTTCGTTTTTGCGGTTTGCTAAAGTTTCCCATTTTAAACCCCTATTTAAAAGGGTTCGTCTTCTTCTTTTCAATAAAAGTCCTTTTATTAAATGTGGGAACAACCCCTTGGGTTTCCTTTATTTTTCCCTTTGTTTATTTTTCTAAAACGTCTCATTTTCTTATCTCCTTTAAGGAGCTCTTATTTTATTCTTTAAAGAAAAAAGGGTTTTATTTTAATTCTTAAAAAGGTTTCATTTTTATTTGTTTAAAAATGCCCAACTATTTCTTATAGTTGGGGTATGGTTTTTAAAGGAGCCAAAGAGTATTTTTTATTTGTTAAAATATTTTTCTTTTAGAGTGTGTTTTCTGTTTTTAAAAAGGGAAAAAGGCAAAGAAGAGAGAGGGGTAGCCCAGCTTGTGGCCGAGTTGGGCCCAAGGCCCAGCAGCCCCCCAACCCTAGCGACAGGGGGGCCTCTGGTTCCTCGTCGCTCGATCCCTCCCTCTCCTCCCGACTGCGCCGTCCTCCTCCCCGATTCCCATGCGCGTGTAGCCTCCCCTCGCTCGCCACCAGGGAGGTTCCCCTCGAGCCGCCCCGTGCCTCTCCCCTGCCGCCGGAGGACCTCCTCCCCGCCGGAGTCCCTCGCCGCGTTCGCCGCCGGCCGCCTCGCCCCTCTGCTCCGCCTCCATGGCCTTGGCCTCGCCCCCGCGCGCCATGGCCGTCGCCCTTGCTTCCCAGGTCGCCGCCCCTACCTCGCCTCCGGTCGCCGCTCGCAGGTCCCCGCCGCCGTCCGCCATGGCTAGACTCCTCCCCGCCGGTGTGCGACCCGCCCCCGAGCCGCCTGTGCCCTCTTGCCGGAGCCACCTCGCCATGGCCGCCCCTGTGCCCTCTCGCCGGAGATGCGCCGCCAGCGCCCTTGGCCCCGCGCCGCCCCGCCGTCATGATGTTCTGCTGCTGCGCTGTGCCAGTCGGTTGTGCTGTAGGTTGTTGCTCGAGATGCTGCTCTGTGCTGCTGCCTGCCTGCTTGCTTGCCGCTGCTGGTGCGTGCGTATTGTTGCGTGTTGTTGCTTAGTTGCCGCTGATCTGCTGCTCTGCTTTGCCGTTGCTAAGTTGCTGCTTGGGTTGCCCGCTTGTGTTGCTGTTGTGGTGCCATAGCTGCTGCCGATAGCTGCTGGTGCTTGTAGGTACTAGGTTGCTGCTCATCGCCTTGCTGTTGCTTTGTAGTTTGCCTCATGCTGCCGAGCTAGTTGCTGCTTGCCTTGTTGTTGTGCTAGCTGTTGCTTAGTTGATGCTGCTAGATGCTTAGTTGCTGCTGTTGCTATTCCACCGTAGCTTGTTGTTAGTTGCTTCCGCCATTGTTGCTACCTGATGCTGTGGTGTCGCCTGCCATCCCCGCCTACAGTGAGTCATCGACAAATTCGATGAGTTCAACGTCGTCCTCGACAACCACGGAAACGAGTTCGACTTCCTCGACGTCGCCGAAGACCCGTGTTCGACTACTGAGGTGAAGACCGTAACCGTCGCCGAAGACCGTGAACCACGACGCCGAGCGAACGACTACCGTCGACGAGTCCCGGGTACCTCGACTTCCACGACGACCACGACGTCCATGACGACCGTTGTTCCCCTTCACCGAACCGAACGGCTCCGATTCGCACGCGTCGAAGGTATACCGATGGGACATGTCGTGTACCATGTACAAGTGATGTATGAATGTATGTATGTTTGCGCCGTATGTTGTCCGTTGCACGTGTACCTCTTTCGTTGTGCCTCGACACATGGGAACCCGGTAAACGGGATCACCCCATCTTTATTTAACGTTCCCGCACACGCTTCCAGATCGTGGCACCGATATCTCGTTGAGTATCGGGATAGGTACGTTGCCGTGGCATCGTTTCCGTCTTGCCGACATAGTTCCCCTTTCGCTCGCCGTGGCGACACCAGCTTCTCTCCCTTCTTGCCTTGGTTGAACTTGCATGCATAACGCATTCATGGCATATACATCTTGTGTTGCAAGTTCTTGTGCCATAGCTCCATTCTATGCTCCGCGTGTTAACCGTCTAGGATGCCATGTAGGACCGTCGCTTCACCCTTGCAATGTTAACTACAATTTAATATTGCCGTGCAAATTAACGGGAGTGAACTAAATAATTAAATGTGGAGTTTCGTCGATATGCAACTCGTTGCAGATCGAGCTTCACTTAATGTGTAGTGTTTGTGTGAGGTGAATTGTCATGCCATCCCTTGCATTTTTGATCTGATCATGCATCATAGTAGGGTGTGCATCATGTTTTGCATTTGCCGTGGTGAATATTTGTATTGATGTTTGTTTTCGGGTTGCTTCGTTCCGACAGAGTTCCGACCGCTTCGGAAAGTGAGGAACCGTTCGACTACGTTGGTACATATTCTTCATGGAGTCATTCTTCTTCGAAGCGGGATCTCAGGCAAGATGACCATTTCCCCAGATACCATTACTATCATTGCCATGCTAGTTTTACCGCTTCTATCGATTATGTCTCGTTGCCTACCACATGTTGAAAACCAGCCTCTCAACAATGCCATGATTACCCTCAACCTGTTCGACCTAGCAAACCACTGATTGGCTATGTTACTGCTTGCTTAACCATGTTATTAGTGTTGCTAGTTGCAGGTGTAGTTGCTTCCATGTGATAACATGGGTTCCTTGTCATATCACCATATATTAATGCTATTTAATTTAATGCACCTATATACTTGGTAAAAGGTGGAAGGCTCGGCCTTTCTAGCCTCGTGTTTTGTTCCACCTTTGCCCCCTTAGTTTCGGCTACCGGTGTTATGTTCCATAAACGAGCGCTCCTAACACGATCGGGGTTGTTATGGGGACCCCCTTGATAATTCGTTTTAGATTAAAGCTGGTCTGGCAAGGCCCAACATTGGTTCTACATTTGCCCAACATAATAATTTTGTTAATACTGAAATGCATAGGGCGTCATGAACTCGAGGAGTAATTTTACATAAACAGGGGGGGCCAGTAGTGATGGTGTTGGTCCCAAACGGTCTGCCTGCGGGGCCACCACGGGGAAACTCGAGGTTTGGTACCCGTATCTAGTTCCATCCGTCGTGTCCTGAGAACGAGATACACAGCTCCTATCGGGATCGTCGACACGTCGGGCGGCCTTGCTGGATTAGTTTTACCTTTGACGAGATATCTTGTGCATCGGGATTCCGGTGATGCTTTGGGTAATCTCAGAGTTGAGGTTTTCCACTAGGGAATCCGACGAGATCGCGAGCTTCGTGATTGAGGATTTCTATGCGGCTTGTTGTAATTTGTGATGGACTAGTTGGAGCACCCCTAAAGGGTTAAATATTTCGGAAAGCCGTGCCCGCGGTTATGTGGCAACGTGGAAGCTTTGTTTAACACTGGTTCTAGATAACTTGAAGTTAACTTAATTAAAATATGCCAACTGTGTGCGTAACCGTGACTGTCTCTTTCGTGAGTTCCTTCTCCGATTGAGGACACGGTGGGGTTATGTCTGACGTAGGTAGGTGTTCAGGATCATTCATTTGATCATCAGTAGACACGTCCGTTATGCGTTGATCTTCCCCCTCTTATTTCTTGTACTCGTAAGTTTAGCCACCAAATATATGCTTAGCCACTGCTGCAACCTCACCACTTAACCATGCCTCACCTAGTAAGCTTTGCTAGTCTTGATACCTTTGGAAATGAGATTGCTGAGTCCCCCGTGGCTCACAGATTACTACAACACCAGTTGCAGGTACATGTAAAGGTTACTTGATGCGAGCGCGTTGATTGTTCATTTGGAGTTGCTTCTTGTTCTTCTTCTTCATCGATCTAGGGTGGGTTCCAGGGCGGCAGCCTCGGATAGCAAGGATGGACGTCGTTCTTCTTTTCTCGTTTGTTTCCGTCCATAGTCGGACCCTGCTCTTACTCTTGATGATTATGTAATGTACTAATGTGACTCTGATGTAGCTTGTGGCGAGTGTAAGCCAATTCTATATATATCTCTTCTTTTCAGTACATGTACATGTAACGATATCCATTCTTGCGACACGACGAGATGCGCTTCTATCCCTGACGGGGCCTTCGTGCCAAATTGAGGATAGGGTCGCATCTTGGGCGTGACATGCAGCCCCCAGACTAGCTCTTCGTCTCAGTATTTTCCAAAAAATCCAGAAAAACCATACTTGATTTTCATGGCATTTGGAGAACTTTATTTTCGGGGTACTTTTCTACGGGATGCTAAAAGCAGAAAACAGGGTAAACTAAACTAAATTTATCATTTTTCTTCTAAGCAACCGAAGGTGAACACTTGGAACACAGGTTTGCGACTCCTCGATTCATCCATCTCATGGTCATCGAAAGAAATCCGTCAATGAGGTTGATCAAGTCTCCTTGACAAACTTTCTCGAATAGCAAAAGGAAACGGAGAATTTTCGAATAGTCACTAGGTCACCTTATTGGGGATGTGCATATCCCCGACAATCAAATCATACTTCATCTTAACAGGAGGTATAGGGCATTCAAAGCTCCCAATAAGAATCGATGAAGTTTTTCGATAACATTGATGCAATGTACTCGATATTGTTTCTTTGGAAAGTGCACCGTATGCTCATTACCGTTGACATGGAAAGTGACATTGCCTTTGTTGCAATCTATAACAGCCTTGCAGTGTTTAAAAAGGGTCTTCCAAGTATGACCGCCATGGCATCATCCTTGGGAATATCCAGAATAACAAAGTCCGTTAAGATAGTAATGTTAGCAACCACAACAGGCACATCCTCGCAAATGCCGATAGGGAAATCAGTTGATTTGTCGTCCATTTGCAGAGAGATTTTAGTGGGTGTCAACTTATCCGGTTCAAGTCTACGATAAAGAGAGAGAGGCATAACACTAACACCGGCTCCAAGGACGCATAAAGCAGTTCTAACGTAGTTGCCTTTAATGGAGCAAGGTATAGTGGGCACTCCGGGATCACCTAGTTTCTTAGGAGTTCCACCCTTGAAGGTGTAATTAGCAAGCATGGTGGAAATCTCAACCTCGGGTATCCTCCTTTTATGGGGAGGGAAATATTTCATTCTTCTCAAGAGGGTGATCAGGCAAAGCATTCAGCTGCTGGACAAGCCTCCCCCAAGCTTGTGGGAGACTCTCTTCTTCAACTTGCGCAAAGTTGTATATTTCCTGCAAGGCAGCTTGCTTCTTATGGGCAGTGAAATATTTCTCAAAGAAGTAGTAGATCATATCCTGGGGGCTACGCACACAACCAGGAGCAAGAGAAGTGAACCAAGTTTTAGCATCATCCTTTAGAGAGAAAGGAAACAACTTAAGGATATAGTAGTGGCGGATCTTTTCCTCACTAGTGAATAGGGTGGCTATATCGTACAGTTTGGTAAGATGGGCTATAACCGTTTCAGGCTCATAACCGTGAAAAGGATCATATTCGACCAGAGTGATTAACTCAGGGTCGACAGAGAATGCATAATCCTTATCGGTCACAAAGATAGGCAAAGTAGCAAACTTTGGGTCGTATTTCATCCTAGCGTTCAAAGATTTTTCTTTCCACTTGAGCAGTAATTTCTCAACATCATAGCTATCCTTACAAGCAAGAAAGTCCTCAACTATCTCTCCCTCCATAACATAACCCTCAGGCGTATCAGGCAATTCATATCAAGGAGAGCTAGTTCTAGCAGGCAAAATTGCAGGTTCTACTTCAATAGTATCAACAGTTTCAGAAGTATCATCACATCTAGCAGCAACTCTAGCAATTTGTGCATCAAGGGCACCTAGTGGTGAAGCAGTATCGAGCATAGCATCATCATAAGCATCATGGGCAGCAAAAGTAGCATCATCAAGCACATGTGACATATCAAGATTTCTAGCAGGAGGTGGTGTCACAAATTTACTCATAACTGAAGGTGAATCAAGTGCAGAGCTAGATGGCAGTTCCTTATCTGTCCTCGTAGTTGAGGGCAAGACTTTAGTTCTTGGATCTTTCGGATTACTCATACTGACTAGCAGACGTAAATCCCAAGTGACTCAGAGAATATTGCTAAGCTTCCCTGGCAACGACGCCAGAAAATAGTCATGATAACCCACAAGTATAGGGGATCGCAACAGTTTTCGAGGGTAGAGTATTCAACCCAAATTTATTGATTTGACTCAAGGGGAAGCCAAAGAATATTCTGAAGTATTAGTAGTTGAGTTCTCAATTCAACCACACCTGAAAGATTTAGTATCTGCAGCAAAGTATCAGTAGCAAGGTAATATGATAGCAGGAGTAGCAACACTAACCAGCAACAGCAAAGTGATAGCAGTAGCAGCAAAGTAACAGCAGTAGCAACAGAGTAACAGTAGCAGCACTAACAGAAGTAGCGGCAAAGTAACATAGCAAGGAACAGTAGGAAAAGACTCGTAGGCATTGGATCGGTGATGGATGATTATGTCGTATGTTATTCATCATGTAACAGTTGTAACACGGAGAGATAAGTAACTAGCTCCAGTTCGTCAATGTAATGTAGGCATGTATTCCGTATGTAGTCATACGTGCTTAGGGAAAAGAACTTGCATGACATCTATTGTCCATCCCTCCCGTGGAAGCGGGGTCCTAATGGAAACTACGGGATATTAATGTTCTCCTTTTAATAAAGAACCGGACCAACGCATTAACACTTAGTGAATACATGAACTCCTCATACTATGGTCATCTCCGGGAGTGGTTCCGGCTATTGTCACTCCGGGGTTGCCTGGTCATAACACATATTAGGTGCCTACAACTTGCAAGATAGGATCAAGAACACACATATATTGGCGACAACATAATAGGTTCATATCTGAAATCATGGCACTCGGGCCCTAGTGACAAGCATTAAGCATGGCAAAGTAGTACCAACATCAATCTAAGAACATAGTGGATACTAGGGATCAATCCCCGTCAAAACTAACTCGATTACATGATAGATCTCATCCAACCCATCACTGTCCACCAAGCCTACTATGAGATTACTCACAAACGGTGAAGACCATCATGGAATTGGCGATGAAGGAAGGTTGGTGATGACGATGGCGACGATCTCCCCTCTCCGGAGCCCAGAACGGACTCCAGATCTGCCCTCCAGATGAAGAACAGGAGGTGGCGGCGCCTCCGTATCGTAAAACGCGATGAACTCTTCTCCTTGATTTTTTTCCGGACGAAAGGGACTAAATAGACTTGAGATTGGAGGCGATAGAGCTTGGTGGGCCCCACAAGGCTGCCAGGCGCGGCCGGGGGGCCCGCGCCTGGTGGGCTTGTGGGCTCCACGCTCCACTTCCTCCGTTGATTCTTGCGCCAGTATTTTTTATATATTCCACAAAAAATGTCCGTTAATTTTCAGGTCATTCCGAGAACTTTTATTTCTGCGCAAAAACAACACCATGGCAATTCAGCTGAAAAAGCGTTAGTCCGGGTTAGTTCCATTCAAATCATGCAAATTAGAGTCCAAAACAAGGGCAAAAGAGTTTGGAAAAGTAGATACGATGGAGACGTATCAACTATTGATATACAAATGTATCCTTGATATTCCAAATATAAAATTAATAACTTCTTGATTGAATTGTTCATAACAAGAGCTAGGATAAACCCTGGAGCCTCATACAACAAAATAAATACAAGTTGGATAGGTGAACTAGCCAATAAATGACTATTACACCATCGACTAACAAAGACGAATAAATACACCAAAAGCTACCCACCATTGACTTATATCTTCAATTTGGTCCTGGAAGAGATATGCCCAAGTTAATACAATATGCTGTTATGTTCACCTTCTTGTACCGATCTTACTTCGAGACTACTCCTTGTATATCTATCCGTTTACTAATGCATAGTGTGGAATTTCAGACATGGAACGTATCAAATGCCTAAATATACATTTCTTTGTTCAATCAGATATCCAATCAAGAACCACTGGACTGAATTTTGTGTTGTCATGGTATCAAATCATTCAACAAAATGCTTACAACCACACATATGAGAGTTAATTAAGAATAAAATAATGAAGTACCAAAGTACTCCATCCGATTCATGCATAATTCATGTCAGGAGTTCAAAATTTGAATGAAAACCACGACAAGAATTATGGAAAGGACAACATAGACATGTATTGTCCTCCCATCTATAACAACAAGAGCCAAAATTAATGATGTTATACCCCCGCAAACGGTGTCCTGGACTAGGGGGTCCTGTCCTAGTTGATCTAGTCTATGGGCCGAACTAATGACACACTACCAAGAGAGTATTTCCGGAGTCCTCACACTTACTGGCGTGGAAACACCATACTCTTCCGATGGCCCAGCGTGCACTCTAAGATTGTTGATAGATTCGACATGTATCTCATAGATAGGAACTGACCGTATGTAACCTTAGATACCCCGGTCCCTTTATAAGATGGAATGTTTTGGCCATAGAGGGGGATATTCATTATCATCCTTAGGGTTTATACCACAACTTACGATCTCCAGGTAGATCAAATCTATATTTTGATACAACCATAATACAAACAAGAGCATGACGTAAGATTTTACCTCCATAGAGAGGGTCTGGACATGGGTAAAAACACTGTGTTCTTTGTCTCCTTTTACCCATCGATCTGATCTAACAGCTGGAGCACCCTACCCGAGGTTTGCCGGCTTTCACACTGATATTGGTGTTCTCATTGAGAGCTCGCTGTTGGATCACCAGGGATTGATGGCTCGCCTTTAGTTTGATGACATGACCATCTTCAGAGACATCTTCGTCCCCGACCAATTTTTCCCTTTCGGCAGTGTGGTATAACACGCTCACTCGACCGACCGCCAGGCCATGTTGAGACATTCGCCCCAAACCAAATCGTTAGGTTCGGAAACTTGAATATGTCACTCACGCCCGTGGAGTTCTGTTTCTTTCAGAATAAGATCTGGTCTACGAATCCGAACTCTTGACAACACCAAATCTGGAGATGTTCCCGGTGGTCGCCGTATCCGATCTAATCCCCTCCTCGGACCTACTAACGGTACCTGAAGGAACTGCCCTCACCGCCGACCTAGAGTCGGCCCGATGTTATCAGGGTGAATGGCCCAGTTCGAGCAGACCGAACAAACCCCTTCAAGTTAGCCATGCTTATAGAGAGGCCCTCCATGCTGATGAGGTCTGGCAGATAAACGTGGTGCTGGATCAAATCCTTAACCCGACGATCTCTTTCGCCGTCCACAATTAGATCTGATGTAAAGCCGAAGATTGATAATTTTTTGTCCCACCCATCACGGACTAGTCACCACGGTTGAAGACCTGACTGACACGCTTAACTTCGGCTCCTACGAGTCCACTGACATGGAAGATGGCGACCTTGAGTGACCTACAGCTATACCCCAGATAGGAAATTGAGCCGCAAAGGCAACATATGACGTCTACATGGTCAACACTCCAAAAGAAAGTCCCAAGGAGGAGCCTAAGGAAGGTTCTTAACGGCATTGCCCGAAACTAAAGCCGAAGGGCAGGAGCGGGGCAAAGGCAAGATCGATGCCATGGACGCCGCTGATAACGGCACTGCCGTGACGCCGCTAAAAACCAAGATGGAAACTATCAAGTCTCACGTGCCAAGCAAAATGGGCCAATGGGCACTGGCTCCATATTCACCCAAGAGATTCCCTCGAAAGGTGGGAGCAGCTCGAGGAGTCCTTTGGGGTCAACTTCTAGGGCACATACCTCTCATGCCCCGGATTTCGATGACCTAAGAAGAACCAGATCGTCGACTGCCTAGTCACTGAGGCAATCACGATATTCCGGCAAAATATCCAACATGAATGGTATGCACGATAGCTCGGACAAGATAAACCGGGAACCATGGCAACCCTTACCTCCATAATGACCCACTTTTGTGTAGGCTAGGACAGTTGGCTAGCCCCTAGCTCTCACAAGAGTGATCCCAACACCTTGGAGATATGGGGCAGGAACGACAAACCCATGCGCAACAAAAATAAGTGCCGAAATAAAGACAATAGCAGTGGCACCAAGGAACCGACAATCAATACAGGGTTCAATAACTCACAAGCCGGACCCAAGAAGCAACCATTTAAAGGGAACAAAGATGAACCAAGTGCTTCGGAAAAAATACTTGACAAACCCAGCTAGATCCATGCACCATGGATAATCCTGCCAACCACACTAATCAACATTCACTACTAGGAGAAAGGCTAGTAGTAGCGCTGGAATTACCCACACCAGTAGTGCTGGTGGTAGTGCTACTATTAAGGCGCTACAACTAAGCTGTAGCAGTAGCGCTAGAAAACAAGCGCTACTGGTAAGTACGGTTACCAGTAGCGCTGGAAGACAACAAGCGCTGCTGCTAAACAAGTGCTGCTGCTAGGCACCTACCAGTGCTACTTCTAATATTCTGTCTTTGGCAGGTTTCATTCCCCTCTACGTATTTGTGTATTCTCTATACAATAGTTTCATCATATCCTAGTGAACATACATTATTCTCATTATATCATACACATACAGTAGTCTCGTCATACCATCATCATCATCATCATCATCATCATTATCCAACACAAATATCATCACATCTCGAAAATAGCGATACACATGTCATGTCTCAAATAAATGCAACTGCATGGTCATGCCACACCCACAAGTTTCATCTTTTCTGTCTAAACCATGATGTAGAAGAGAAGAGCGATTAGTATGAGCAAGACGGAAACTATGTAGTACTTATGGAGGCACCAGTTTCATTCCCTCTCTTGCCATAGCATCCACCTCAAGTAACTATTTTCCGCTTCGGCTCTACTATCGAACCCTGTGTGGCTAGCGCCTGGGTACCTGTCCTCCTGGGCCTGAGTGTCTGGACAGTGGTCGTACACTCCTCGAACCCTCCCAATGAAGACGGCGTAGAAGTCCTTCGCCATCTCCGATCTATGTACCTACATAATAAGCTGATGAATTCAACGATAATATGCAACATAATGTAGTTGAGAAACTTGATATTATTGCAATACCTACAAGGATATGTTCCTCCCTCATAATAATTTTGGGTAGCATCATGAAGTAATTCAACAATATAACTATCAGATAAAGCATTATCTTCATGATGCACAAGCATCGAATTCTCTTTACTCTCCACATAAGTAGTTTTCTCCCCATTCATAGTAGTGGGAGCAAACTCAGCAAAATGACTATCATGAGAGAATTGATTGACCAAATTGAATATTAAAATCATGATGAGAAGTTTCACGATTATCATTACTCTTTATAGCATACATGCCATCATCAGAATAATCATAAATAAGAGGCATGCCATCATCATAATAAATTTCCTCATCAAAACTTGGGGGACTAAAAAGATCATCTTCATTATGCATAGCATCCCCAAGCTTGGAATACACATCAATTTAAGCAAATACATTCTCCAATATTTCATTCTTATCAAGCATAGTGATGGGGTTATAGCCCTAGGGTAGGGTCATAGGCCTGACCTATAAGTCCTACCAAGGGCACCTCATTATTAGCTTAAGTATCACAAGATACTTACTGACTGGATTAAGACAACCTCTGATCCACTCCGTAAAGAACCACTCATAAGATTACCTAATACTCGATGACTGGATTCCACTCAGTAAAGACCAGAAGCCAATCCAGCGAGGCTAACAGTCAGACGTTAGACTACTGTAGTTAATGTCATTTATGGCATACATTACTTGTAACGTATGCATTCAATCTCACTTATTGCACCCTTGAAGGCTGGAAACTTACACTACTAGGAAAAGGCCTGCTAGTGGCGCACCTGTTCTGGCTACTAATGGCGCACTACAGGTGCACCACTAGCATCACGCCATTAGAATTTTTTACTAATGGCGCACCACAGGTGCACCATTAGTATCTGGTATACTAATGGGGCACCAGGCAGTGCGCCATTAGTATAGCCCATGGTGCTCCATTAGTATGCCTCCCAGGGGGCCATATTTACCCATGTGCTCTGGCTTACTAATGGCGCACTAGTTGATGATGCGCCACTAGTGTGCTTTTTACAGTGCGCCACTAAAGTGCTGAGTGGTGCGCCACTAGTATGAATATTAGCTATTTTTTTCTTTTCTGATATTTGCACAGGTTACAAAACTTATTACTGCACAGAATATAGAGAGCACACACTACAGGAAAAAACTTATAAGCCGGGTGCCAATGCCTGGGACACACGGCTTACAGCCCCAGATACCCTATAAACCGGGTGCCGATGCGTGGGACACACGTCTTATAGCGCGCAATAACATTTTTTTTCAATGAGCAACAACAAAAATATATTACATATCCAATATATCACGACAACAACAATATAGATCACAATAATATATTACATATCCAATAGATCACAACAACAACATCAATATATTACATATCCTATAGATCACAAAAACAATATAGTTTCACAAAAGCATGCATACATATGCAACAAGAATTCACAAATGAAATGGTCATGCATACATATCCAATATATTACAAGTTCACAACAATAACAAACCGATGATGAGTTCAAAGTCCACACACGCATACATATCCAACATAGTTTCAAAAAACACACATACATATTCAAGGAGGGTTCACAACATGTGTACATATGCAAAAAGAGTTAACAAGAGTTAACAAGGAGGGTTCACAACATCTGTACATATGCAACAAGAGTTAACATATGCAACAAGAGTTAACATATGCAACAAGAGCTAACATCCTCACCTTCAATCTAGGGGTAAGCTCATTTAGTGTGATCGCAAAGCTAGTGAAATTGTATCGAGTGGGAAACTTTGGTGGTTTACTCCTTTTCCACAACAAATGGGCCTCTGAAAAATTCTCAGATCCCTTTCCTTTTCCAAAGCAATCACCCATCACGTAGTGCATGCTTTCATCCCATTTACCAAAGAGTGTAGCAACAGTTCGACCACTTCAGTCCTGAATAATACCTTGGACCTGCACATACATCACTACAGCTATGCTAAGTTAGACTAAGATGTTTGCACTATGAAAAGTTAAGGTACTCACACAAATAAAGAGAGAAAATATACATAGTCTGGAGAATGGATAAAGAAATTCAAGACGACCTATAACTGGTCTTCTAAACAACCACGTGATAAGAGTGTTTTTTTAGTTGAAGCAACTAACTTGTCATGTTCACATTATTCATTCTCCACTTGATGGATGTGTGTGTACAGTGTTTCGTCAGAAAACATATTGTTCAACTGATGAACCTTGTTCTGAAGCAACAGAACCATAGTTCAATGAAAGCAAATACCTACGTGAGAAAAGTAATCAAACGTTGAAGGCTTCAAGAGGAGGGGTACTGGGGGAGAAAGATAAACACAGTTGGGTTACTTTTAGAAGTTCATTCATGCTTGAATCATGGACAAAGCTTTCCTTATTTTAGGGATCTCATCTTAAATAAAGGGAAACTTATTTCTAACAGATTAAATTATGAATAAGGGAAAACAAACTACAAAATGATCAATGAATGGTAATGCGCTTCGGTATCCCTGATATAAGCCACACACCTCTCAGGCTGCACGACTCAACAAAACTAACAGCAGTTCTGCAGGAGTATTCTTCCTTCAGTTGGTGTTTGGCAGGTCAAATTCAGGATGGAAATGACGAGAGGAAATGAAGTGTCCTACATTTGGCTGGTACGATGAGTCCGGACATTTCATTTCCTCTCGCCATATTCTTCCTAGACTTCTAGAAGGACTTGACATCAAACTATTCAGAGCACTATAGGGTCAAAATGCTCCTTTGAATTCAATAGTTCATTTCTGAGCCAAAATACTATTTAATTTATCTGTGCGCAATATTGCCTTTTTTCAAAATAATAGCATAAGGCTCAAGACTTCTCTCATATCATTTTCAAGTTAGATTCTAAAATTCCTGGATGCCCCAAACTTTGAGATACATCACATTAAACACCCACTATTTTTAAAAGGAAATCAATACACATTGTTAAAAGGTGAACCCATTATGTTCTCAAATGAATCTATATAAATTGTTAAAAATATGTCTTGCCAAAAGGCACAGATGCATCACTTTCTTTAACTAATATGCACGGAAGAGCATCATCTTAGTAACAAACAAACTGTAAAGTTAGGAAGTAAAAGGAGAAATCAGAAGAGAAGCATACAAAATACATCTAGTCTAGTATACAGGCAATTTATTAAATACCTGATGAGGGTTGCGATCAATAATTGACTGCTCCTTGAACTTCAGCTTACATGAATATTCACGATTACCTTGAATGCGCATAGTACCATAGTGATCACAATACAGTTTACCGAATATGAGATTGTAAATGGAAGTGGTCACCTGTGATAGCATATTTTCATTTAATCATTTCACAGAGTTAACCATTTCTTGGTAACTAGGTAATAATACCTTGCTCCACTGGAAAACTTCACCATCATCAAACTCCAGTGTTAACACACCAACAGGATCAAGTTGAATGGAGCGCCCCTAGAACTTGCTCTTTAGGTTGCTATCTGCCCAAAATCTCCAGCCATTTCCCTCATAGTGGCATGCAACAACCATTGGATGATGACTGACCTGGCAAGTGGTATTGAATATTTTTATATAAACCAACATGCAGAAGCAAATAAACCAAACTTGAAGAAAATCGGTGGGCCTCAAGTATCTGTTAAGTCTACAAAAGAAAGGCTATTTGATGATTCAGTAGGTACTGAGTAGAAAAATCCAAAGTAACGAGTACATGGAGCAGTGCAGTAGTATTGCAGTACTGTGTTTTGAAAGCAGTATGCAAACTAGCAGAATGTAAGAAATAAGTTAGGAGAATGAACAGTGGGCTATGCTAACCAACAGTATGCAAACTAGCAGAATGTAAGAAATAAGTTAGGAGAATGAACAGTGGGCTATGCTAACCAACAGTAAGAATTTGTTCTTCATATTACTAGATTTCTAAAGGATTATAAACATACCTTTTTTGAGAAAAAACGAAGACCTTTGTCTGGATAATCTGCTTCATAGGTCTCCCCAAGAATGGGGTTGAAGGGCTTACAACTTCTTCCATCCGTAGAGGCATAACCAGAAACAGCAAATGCTACAACGCTTAGAATCCTCATCAGACTATCCCCCTGAGAATTCAACATAGGGATGTAAGATGCATACATGTGGTTCATCTCCCGATAGAGATACGCAAATAAACATGTTCAATCACAAGTTAGTTCTTGCCACTAATACAGATAACATGCACACGGAAAAGTCCTGACATCTTTGCGAAGAAACAAAATGGTGGAGAACAGGACTACAGGTCATCAAAATGCCTAACTGGTACCACGGATCAATGTCCATGGGCACACAGTGCATACAAGAAAGCATGAGAGAGCAACTTGAGTTGCTTACTAATACGTCTCCATCGTATCTACTTTTCCAAACTCTTTTGCCCTTGTTTTGGACTCTAATTTGCATGATTTGAATGGAACTAACCCAGACTGACGTTGTTTTCAGCAGAATTGTCATGGTGTTATTTTTGTGCAGAAATGGAAGTTCTCGGAACGTCCTGAAAATTTACGGTGAATTTTTCTGGAAAATATGAAAAATACCTTCACAAAGATCCACCGGAGGGGATGGGCCAGTGGGCCACAAGCCCTGTTGCCGCGGCCACCCCCTGGCCGCGGCAACCAAGCTTGTGGGGCCCACGTGGCTCTGCCGCCCCCAACTCCAGCTCTATAAATTCACTTTCGCCCAGAAAAAAATCAGGAGAGAAGATTTCGTCGCGTTTGCGATACGGAGGCACCGCCACATCCTGTTCTTCATCTGGAGGACGGATCTGGAGTCCGTTTTGGGCTCTGGAGAGGGGAAATCGTCGCCATCGTCATCATCAAACTTCTTCCCTCTCCAATTCCATGAAGCTCTTCATCGTTCGTGACTAATCTATTCGTAGGCGCGCTGGGCGGTGATGAGTAGGATGATATCTATCATGTAATCGAGTTAGTTTTGACGGGGATTGATCCCTAGTATCCATTATGTTCTGAGATTGATGTTGCTACTACTTTGCCATGCTTAATGCTTGTCACTAGGGCCCGAGTGCCATGATTTCAGATCTGAAATTATTATGTTGTCACCAATATATGTGTGTTTTAGATCCGATCTTGCAAGTTGTAGTTACCTACTATGTGTTATGATCCGGCAACCCCGGAGTGACAATAACCGGAACCACTCCCGGTGATGACCATAGTTTGAGGAGTTCATGTGTTCACCAAGTGCTAATGCGTTGTTCCGGTTCTTTATTAAAAGGAGAACCTTAATATCCTGTAGTATCCTTTTGGACCCCGTTGCCATGGGAGGGATGGACAATAGAGGTCATGCAAGTTCGTTTCCCTAAGCACGTATGACTACACACGGAATGCATGCCTACATCACATTGACGAACGGGAGCTAGCCACATATCTCTCCGTGTTATAACTGTTGCATGATGAATATCATCCAAAAGAATCACCGACACATTGCCTACGAGTTCGTCCCACTGCTGCTGTTACTATTGCTGCTACTTGCTACTACTGTTACTACTATCGCTTGCTCTGCTGCTACTTGCTACTTTTGCTACTTGCTACCGCTGTCACTATTGATGTTCCTTGCCGCTGCTGTTACTCGTCACACTGCTGCTACCTGCTACAATTCTGGTTCACTCGTCGTTGACGGGAAAAGACAATTTTCGTGAACGGGCAACTTCTGGCGCCATTGATACGACCGTTAGAAATAGTCTACCGTGTCAATAGATCGTTTCTGACACCGTTGTTATCATCCTACTTTGTTGCGGATACTTTGCTTGCAGATACTAATCTTTCAGGTGTGGTTGAATCTGACACATTCAGCTGCTAATACTCGAGAGTATTCTCTCACCTCCTCACTGGCGTACCAACAGATTTGGGTCGAATACTCTACCCTCGAAAACTGCCGCGAACCCACGCACTGGTGGGCCATTGCAAGACAATTGCTAATTGTTGAGCAAGTGGGAGCAGTTCTGACTCTGTTGTCACGAAGGCAACAAGTCAGTGACTCATCAACAACATTCTTCTAGTGTCGTTGCCGGGGACTGCTAAGCAGCATTTTTCTGGCGCCGTTGTCGGGGAAGGTATTGCTATATTCTCTGAGTCACTTGGGATTTATATCTGCTGATCACTATGAAGAATCTGAAAGATCCAAAAACCAAAGTCTTGCCCTCAACTACGAGGGGAGGTAAGGAACCGCCATCTAGTTCTGCACTTGATTCACCTTCAGTTATGAGTAAGTTTGCGACACCACCTCCTGCTAGAAATCTTGATATGTCGCCCGTGCTTGATGATGCTTATGATGCTGCTATGCCTGATACTGCTAGAGATGCTATGCCTGATACTGCTAGAGATGCTATGCCTGATACTGCTTTGCCTGATGATGCTAGAGATGCTATTTTGCCTCATGATGCTATGCCTGATACTGCTAGAGATGCTATGCCTGATGATGCTATGCTTGATACTGCTAGAGATGCTACTTTGCGTGATGTGCCACTAGGGTGTTCCTTGATGCTCATATTGCTAGAGTTACTGCCAATGCTCGTGATGCTTCTGAAACTGCCGATACTATTGAGATAGAACCTGCTTTTGCTCCTGCTAGATTTAGCTCTCCTAGATATGAATTGCCTGATATACCTGAGGGTTACGTTATGGAGGGAGAGATAGCTGAGGATTTTCTTGCATGTAAGGATGCCTATGATGCTGAGAAATTACCACTCAAGTGGAAGAAAAAATCTCTGAAAGCTATGATGAAATACGACCCGAAGTTTGCCACTTTACCTATCTTTATCACCGATAAGGATCATGAATTCTCTGTCGATCCTGAGATAATCTCTCTAGTCGAATCTGATCCTTTCCACGATTATGAGTCTGAGACGGTCGTAGCCCATCTTACCAAACTACACGATATAGCCACCCTTTTCACTAGTGAGGAGAAGATCCGTCACTACTATATCCTTAAGCTGTTTCCTTTCTCTCTAAAGGATGACGCTAAAGCTTGGTTCACTTCTCTTGCTCCTGGATGTGTGAGTAGTCCCCAGGATATGGTCTATTACTTCTGTGAGAAATATTTCCCTGCCCATAAGAAGCAAGCTGCCTTGCAAGAAATATACAACTTTGCTCAACTCAAAAAAGAGAGTCTCCCACAAGCTTGGGGGAGGCTCATCCAGCTACAGAATGCTTTGCCTGATCACCCTCTTAAGAAGAACAAGATACTTGATATCTTCTATAACGGACTTACCGATGCTTCTAAAGACCACCTAGATAGTTGTGCCGGTTGTATTTTTAGGGAACGAACTGTAGAACAAGCTGAGATTCTACTGAATAACATCTTGATCAACGATAATGATTGGACTATTCCCAAACCACCTCCTAAGCCAACTCCGAAGAAAATAGGTATTCTATTCCTCAGTCCCGAAGATATGCAAGAAGCCAAGAAATCTATGCAAGAGAAAGGCATTAGATGTGAAGATGTCAAAAATCTGCCACCTATCGAAGAGATCCACGGTCTCGATAACCCGATACAAGTAGTAGAAGTAAATTCTCTGCGTAGGTTTGATGAGAGTGATATTCCTTTTGATAAACCTGCTAGCCTATGCTTTGATGAATTTGACAACTTTGTTGCCAAACAACAGAGTTTCAATGATTATGTTAGCAGACATTTGGAACAAAGTACTCGTATGCTTAGTCATTTAAGTGCCTGTGTAGACAAAAATGTCGATGATCTGAAGCTTCTGAGTAAACATGCCTCTATGATTACTACTCAGGTAGAACAAGTACTTAAAGCTCAGAATGACCTGCTCAATGAACTAAATGACAACTCTTCCAGAGTCATTACTAGAGGAGGCAAAATGACTCAGGAACCTTTGTATCCCGAGGGTCATCCTAAGAGAATTGATCAAGATTCTCAAGGAATTAATGCTGATACACCCAGTCATCCTAAGGAGAAGAAGAAGGATGATAGAAACCTGCCTGTTAGTTCACCAAATACTGTCACACCTGAAGAACCAAATGATATTTCTGCGTCTGATGCAGAAACACAATCTGGTGATGAACATGAACCTGGTGACAATATGGACAGCGATGTTCATAATGATGCTCAACCTAGCAATGATGAGGATGTGGAGATTGAACCTACAGTTAATCCTGATAATCCACACCCTAAGAGATACGATAAGAATGACTTCACTACTAGGAAGCATGGTAAAGAAAGGGAGCCATGGGTTCAGAGACCTATGCCCTTTCCTCCTAAGCCATCCAAGAAAAAGGATGAGGAGGATTTTGAGCGCTTTATTGAAATGATAAGATCCGTCTTTCTGCAGATGCGGTTAGTTGATATGCTCAAAATGTCTCCGTATGCCAAGTACATGAAAGATATCATGACCAATAAACGGAAGATACCAGATCTTGAGATCTCCACCATGCTTGCCAATTACACTTTCAAAGGTGGAACTCCTAAGAAACTTGGTGATCCCGGAGTGCCCACTATACCTTGCTCCATTAAAGGAAACTACGTAAGAACTGCCTTATGTGACCTTGGAGCCGGTGTTAGTGTTATACATCTCTCTCTTTATCATAGACTTGAACGGGATAAGTTGACACCCACTAAAATTTCTTTGCAAATGGCAAACAAATCAACTGCTTTCCCTGTTAGCATTTGCGAGGATGTGCCTGTTGTGGTTGCTAACACCAATATCTTAACAGACTTTGTTATCTTGGATATTCCCGAGGACGATGCCATGGTTGTCATCCTCGGGAGAACCTTTTTAAACACTGCAGGGGCTGTTATAGATTGCAACAAAGGCAATGTCACTTTCCATGTCAACGGTAATGAGCATACCGTGCACTTTCCGAAGAAACGATATCAAGTACATTGCATCAATGCTATCGAAAAAACTTCACCGATTCTTATTGGGAGCTTTGAATGCCCTATTCCTCGTGTCAAGATGAAGTATGAATTGCTTGTTGGGGAGATACATATCCCCATTGAGGTGACTTAGTGGCTATTCAAAAATTCTCCGTTCTCTCTTGCGATTCGAGAAAGTTTTGTCATAAGGATTTGATCAACCCCATTGACGGATTTCTTTCGATGACCATGAACTGGATGAACCAAAGAGTCACATACCTCTGTTTTAAGCTTTCACTTTCTTTTGCTTAGAAGAAAAATGATAGGTTTAGTTTAGTTTTTCCTGTTTTCTGTTTTAGCGTCCCGGAGAAAAATACCCCGAAAATAAAAGTTCTCACATGGTCCTGAAAATCTAGTATGATTTTTTCTCGAATATTTGAAAAATACTGGGACGGAGAGCTGGCCTGGGGCCACCAAAGTGGGCCACAAGCCCTGTCACCGCGGGCTACCCCCTAGCCACGGGGAGCAAGCTTGTGGGGCCCACAGGGGCCCCCTCCATTCATTCCAGCTCCCATCCTCTTCCTCTACCTCCAGAAAAAATTGTTTCGCAGCTCAAACCCTTGTTCTTGCTCATTTGGTTGTGATTTTCGATCTCCTTGCTCAAAGCAGCATTCTCCGAACCGTTTTGGGGAAATTGCTCCTTGGTAAGTGACTCCTCCATTGGTCCAATTAGTTTTTGCTCTAGTGCTTTATCCTTCGCGTATTCTTGCTACCTTGGTGACCATGTTCTTGAGCTTGAAATGTTGATTTTAGCTGGTCCCAAGTAGTTTTAGCGCGTGATACGGTCTCTAGGAACTAGTTGGAGTAGTTGCTACAAGGTGTGGTTGGTCTTTATTCACATTTCTCTTGAACTTCAAAATTTCAGCAAAGAGAAACTATGTTCAGGAGGAGGTTTCATGGTGGCTCCTCAAGTAAGAAGGGTCCCTGTCTTTCTATTCGGGAGCCCGATCCTTATCAACTAAGGGACGCACCGGTACAACCATGTGAATGGCCTTCCGATGAGTTCATGATCGAAGAAGGCTTCAAGGATGAGTTTGATACACTTGTCCGCAATGCCGGGTTAGAAGAATTCCTCTCAGATAAATGTGAACAGTATGCTATGCTCACTGCCTCTTTCGTGCGTAGATTTAAATTTTCAGTTGGTCGTGACTCATCCATACTGTTTTACTTGTATGATAAATCTTATGCCACGGATTTGGAGGATTTCAATAGGATTTGCAAAATACCCGATGGGGGTAATCTTAAAGATCCTGCTAAATCTTCGGTTACAGATTTTTTCTCTAGTATTTCTGTTGGGTAAACTAGAGACATCACGCAAGCTACCATACAAAGATTCATTTCCCGGCCTTGCACTACTTTGCCCTCTTCATAGGTAGACGCATTAACGGTAAGGTTGAACATTGTCACCTGTGCGCATCCGACCTTACTATCCTTAAGAGCGCAGTTACGGGTGACAAATTCTTCAACATGGGAGCTATTATAGCAAGGAGGCTGAATAAAAATGCTATTGAGGGAGATTTCTTTGGCGGCATCTATGCCACTCGCATAGAAAATTTTCTTGGAGTACCCATCCGCGCAGGAGATCCCCCGCTCCATACAGCTTTCCTTGACCGCGTCGCTTTGACACGCTACCAGTTTCTTGAGAGGGATGATGAATCCCTCCTTTACCGATTGATATTTAACTGGTAGCGTGTCTTCCATATTACCCTTCCTGCTCCTGCTTTCTTTGACTTTTAGGTAAAACGGAGATACTACATAACCATAGGAGAGGCAGAGGAATATGAGAGGGAGGCGACGGCTCCTCGTCTTTGTGAGGCAGCTATTCAGGCAGTGGCTGCAACACTTCCGTATATCCCCGATTATGATTTTGGGTTTCGCCAGGACCGTCCTTGGGAGTAGACCAAGCTAGGCCAAAAGCCTAAGCTTGGGGGAGTACGTGTTCTCACCGACCTTACATTCATGCTTTTGCTTTTACTTTGTTCGCCGGTGTTTACACTTTGCCACTGTATTATCCATGCTAGTTTATTTTCGTATTCTTGTTTTCTTGTTTTGTGTCCTTTTGAGAAAACCGAAAAAGATTTTCCTTTCTTCTTTTTGCTTGTTGGGAGCTCTCCCGTGTAAATAGTTCTCTTTTTCTTTGGGTCAAGGTAGAAGATATTGGTTACATTGTTTAGTGGCTCTTGCATGCATACCTGTTTAGCTTTCAAAGAGCCATATTACTTTGTCTTCTCCTTTGTGTTTGCCTGCAGATTTCAGCTTAGTCCATTGCACGAGCACTCTTATTATTGTTCACATCGTTCGATCGTGCAAATGAAAGGCAATAATGATGATACATGATGAAGTGACTGAGACTGCAAAAGCTGGTATGAACTCTATCTATTTTGTTTTTGTAAATATGACTAGCTTGTCGCCCCAGATTCAGCTTTGTTGTGAGAGAACCATGTTTGCAATGACAACTTAGAGATCATAGTTTCTGATGCCATGCTTATTTAGCTAGGAGCTTATAATGGTTTGTCTTGAATGCCAACTTAGATTTTGGGATGACTATGATGTAGTATGATAGGATGGTATTCTCCTTTGAATGATTCACGTGGCTTGACTTGGCACATGTTCATGCATGTAGTTGAAACAAAATCAACATAGCCTCTATGATGTTCGTGTTCACGGTGATTTATATCCTGTTCATGCTTGCATTCCATGTTAGTCAAACTCATTGCATCTTGATGACCGTTGTCGCTCTCTAGTTGGTTGCTTCCCAGTCTTTTGCTAGCCTTCATTTGTACTAAGCGGAATACTGCTTGTGCATCCACTTCCATAAACCAAAAAGTTTTTCCATGAGAGTCCACCATACCTACCTATGTGCGGTATCTACGTGCCGTTCCAACTAAATTTGCATGTGCCATTCTCTAAACCTTCAAGAAATAATCAGTTTTGCATGCCCGAACCGCTCATGTGGTGACAGGGGGCTATTGGTATCTTCCATCTTAGGCGTGTTATCCTCGACATGTGTTTATTCACTGTCATTCACGAGAAATGGGCCGGTTATTGGAATGCCCAGTTCCACGCTTAAATCAAAAACATATCTGTAAAACAAGACTATCCCTGGACTGATGTTAGTATGGACGGTACCCGAGGATTCGGCTAGACATGGAGTGTGATTGATTGGTGGTGGGGGAGTTAAAACTTTACTTTTCTGTTTGGGAACCGCCTATAGCATGAGTAGCATGGAAGATATTGAGAACTCTTGGTCATTGCGTTGACAATGAAAGCATGCCACCCAAAATTATTATCTCTGTTTTCCAAGCTTGAGCTCTGGCACCTCTGCAAATCAATGCTTCCCTCTGCGAAGGGCCTGTCTATTTATTTTCCTGTTGAGCCATCCTCTTCTTATATAAGCACCAATTAGAGAGCACCTCTGTCATTTTTATGCTTTGCTTTTGATTGATATTGAGTATGACTATGACTGGATCTTCGTTGCTGTGAATTACAATGTTTAGTCAGCCCTTGATCTTTGAAAGTGCTCTGCATTTATGTTTTGCGGTCTGAGAAAGAGCTAGCGAGATACCACCTATTCATATTGCTTCATGCTTGTTTTGATTGAATTGTTGGTATCTGAAACTCATTATTATTTGCTCGCTAGCTGAGTATGCCATTGATATTAGTTTACCGTGAACCTTTGTGTCACTTTCTTATGTGGTTAACTTGTGATCTTGCTGAAATTCTGGTTACGAGTTAGACATAGTTGCAACAATAAGATCAAAGAGAGTTTGTCAAAGTTTTTCTTTCTCTTTCAGTTTGTCAACTGAGTTGCTTGAGGACAAGCAAGGTCTTAAGCTTGGGGGAGTTGATACGTCTCCGTCGTATCTACTTAACCAAACTCTTTTGCCCTTGTTTTGGAGTCTAATTTGCATGATTTGAATGGAACTAACCCGGACTGACGCTGTTTTCAGCAGAATTGCCATGGTGTTGTTTTTGTGTAGAAATGAAAATTCTCGGAACGTCCTGAAAATTTACGGAGAATTTTTCTGGAAAATTTGAAAAATACCTGCGCAAAGATCCACCGGAGGGGATGGGCCAGTGGGCCACAAGCCCTGTTGCCGCGGCCACCCCCGTGGCCGCGACAACCAAGCTTGTGGGGCCCACGTGGCTCTGCCGCCCCCAACTCCAGCTCTATAAATTCACTTTCACCCAGAAAAAAATCAGGAGAGAAGATTTCGTCGCGTTTGTGATACGGAGGCGCCGCCACATCCTGTTCTTCATCTGGAGGACGGATCTGGAGTTCGTTTTGGGATCTGGAGAGGGGAAATCGTCGCCATCATCATCATCAACCTTCTTCCCTCTCCAATTCCATGAAGCTCTTCATCGTTCGTGAGTAATCTATTCGTAGGCTCGCTAGGCGGTGATGAGTAGGATTAGATCTATCATGTAATCGAGTTAGTTTTTACGGGGATTGATCCCTAGTATCCACTATGTTCTGAGATTGATGTTGCTACTACTTTGCCATGCTTAATGCTTGTCACTAGGGCCCGAGTGCCATGATTTCAGATCTGAAAATATTATGTTGTCACCAATATATGTGTGTTTTAGATCCGATCTTGCAAGTTGTAGTTACCTACTATGTGTTATGATTCGGCAACCCCGGAGTGACAATAACCGGAACCACTCCCGGTGATGACCATAGTTTGAGGAGTTCATGTGTTCACCCAGTGCTAATGCGTTGTTCTGGTTCTTTATTAAAAGGAGAACATTAATATTCTGTAGTATCCTTTTGGACCCCGCTGCCACGGGAGGGATGGACAATAGATGTCATGCAAGTTCTTTTCCCTAAGCACGTATGACTACACACGGAATGCATGCCTACATCACATTGACGAACGGGAGCTAGCCACATATCTCTCCGTGTTATAAATGTTGCGTGATGAATATCATCTAAACGAATCACCGACCCATTGCCTACGAGTTTGTCCCACTACTGCCGTTACTATTGCTGCTACTTGCTACTGCTGTTACTACTGTCGCTTGCTCTTCTGCTACTTGCTACTGTTGCTACTTGCTACCGCTGTCACTACTGCTGTTCCTTGCCACTGCTGTTACTCGTTACACTGCTGCTACCTGCTACAATTCTGGTCCGCTCGTCGTTGACGGGAAAAGACAATTTCCATCAATGGGCAACTTCTGGCGCCATTGATACGACCGTTAGAAGTAGTCTGCCGTGTCAACAGATCATTTCTGACACCGTTGTTATCATCCTACTTTGCTGTTGATACTTTGCTTGCAGATACTAATCTTCCAGGTGTGGTTGAATCTGGCACATTCAGCTGCTAATACTCGAGAGTATTCTCTCACCTCCTGACTGGCTTACCAACAAATTTGGGTCGAATATTCTACCCTCAAAAACTGTCGCGAACCCACGCGCTCGTGGGCCATTGCAAGACAATTGCTAATTGTTGAGCATCTGGGAGCAGTTCTGACTCTGTTGTCGCGAAGGCAAAAAGTCAATGACTCGTCAATAACATTCTTCTAGTGTCGTTGCCGGGGACTGCTAAGCACTTACATATGTTGGATTTGAAGAAGCAGCCAGCAGGGGTGACACACAGGAATGAGTGTCGGCCCAGGCAGAGCTGCTTTGGCGACCAAACTCATGTTAAACAGCATTGTCTCCGCGCCATCTGCCATTGATGGCACACCTGGAAACAACTCTGCTCGGCAGCACAACAAGTGCTGCTTGTACGCCAAGCTTCTCGTCCATACAATCTAAGCCGTACACAACGAGCACATCAACACCATGGTCCAATAAAACAATATATTATGTAAAGCAACATGATTGCACCCTACAACAATAGGAGAAATTATATTAGGAAAAGACCAAGAGTAGAAAGTTAGTTGTTCCTACTAGTCAAGGAAGAACTACTGAAACCAAAATGCTATGCAAAGGAAAAAAAATCTAATTGTCCCTCTACAAGATATGACAAATAAACTAGAATATTTTAGCTAAGGAAATATCTCTTTGTATTATGAACTAAAGATCGCCAGTCTTTGGTTTCAGATCGACAAGATGTTGATCCAATCCTTGAAGTGAGTCAGACACACCTCACTAGGAACAATAACTTAGGCACTATGACTCGGTCCAGCCATTAGTGAAGAGATTGTGCAAATGATCTACTCTGAAAAGGAAAAAAATAGAGAATATAAAGTAAAGACCATTACCAAGTTCAGTAAAGCTGGGTTCTATCTTGGCCTCAAGGGAGAGGGTATCAATCACCTCTTTCTGGTTCATATACAGCCGGAGACAGCGCTCGATGAGATTATAGACCTGCACAATAGTTACAAGCAACATGAATCATCGATACATGCAAGCAAGAACTTACTAAATTTTAATCAGCACGTATATACTCCGTATAACATAACAAGTGCAAGGAATCTCATCCCAAGTCAGCCCCCCAACCCACAAGAAAACATAACAAATATCAATTGCTTGCTGCTTTACGTTTTGACATCAGCAAGCAATAGTAGTAGCACACGCCGTGCATGATGTATTGACCTAGGACGTGGCTAGCTTGATCGGACGGTAATCAGCAGGAAAAAAATGAGAATGCAGCAGAGCAGAAGTAGTGTTAGTCAGTCTGTGAAATGATTACACTGACGAGCTGTATGTCCTGGCGAGAGACCTTGCGGACGTCCTCCCCCGACATGTCGTCGCCGCCGGCCGCCGGGGCTCGCTGCTGCTCCTCTGCCTTAATCCCCTCCTCGGCCCCTCCCGCTCTCCTTGAGAGGAACAAGCAGCCAAGGTTGGGGGTGAGACCACGAGCGGATCTAGACGGCGCGCCCAGAAAATCAGGAAGGCCGCCCGAGGGATGGAAACGGGCTCGTACCTCAGAACCCGATGGGCAGGGGCTCGGACGGGGCGGGGGGTAGATAGCAGGAGCGAGCGCGGCGTCCCGGTGGCGGGGAAGAGCGGGACCGGCGACGGGCGTGAGAGGAGGGGGCGATGCGTGAGCGGTGAGACTGTGAGGCGGCAGTTGTAGGGCGGTGGAGTCGCCGGGGGAGGTCGGGCTGATTGATCCGGTCTTGTTGGCTGTGTGGGTGGCTGGGAAATGGCGCACCAGCTACAAATGTGCCATTAGTAAGCTGGTGGTGCGCCATTAGTAGTTTTGCAAAAAAATATATATAATTATAGTAGTGGTGCACTGGATGAGTGGTGCGCCATTACTAGTTAAACTAGTAATGACGCACTCTGCCCCGATGTGCCATTAGTAATTTTGGAAAAAAAAGTTTGTTAGTAGTGGCGCACAGTGTGTGTGGTGCGCCATTAGTGTCCATCACACTAATGGCGCACGTGCACATGGTGCGCCACTGCTATATAGTAGTGGCGCACCACTTGTCTGGTGTGCCATTAGTGTCTATATTATCTATAGCCCTTTTCCTAGTAGTGTTATGAGGGGCACCGCACTCTATATAAGCCACCCCTCCCCTCTGGCACAATGGTTCACTTTCTGTAACATTCATATTCCACTCGACACTAAAGGTCCAAGATCACTCAGACGTAAGGCTGTTACCTCCACCGCAGAGGGGCGTGAACTCATACAACCTTGCAGTAGCTAGGACGCTGCCCTGTACTTTCGTACCCTACACATCTACTGTCAGGCTTATATCCACGACAGTTGGTGCCCACCGTGGGGCAGGCGTCTAGGCGACTTCCGGAAAGTTTGCATTTTTTCCTCTTCAACATGACTTATGGTGGTGATTTGTGCCTGGGCCACGAGATTGTGTTTGGCACACTCGTGTTCATCGCCGACGATTCGGCATGGCTTCGGGAGGCGCCTCTCGATGTTGAGGCGCTTCCAGTTCGCGGGGCGACGCTCTTCTGCGCTAGTTCCTGTGGAGTTCTTCTTCGCCAACCATAGACTCCATCGCCAACTGTGCTCCCCATCGAACGTCACAACAAGCGATCCTGTCGCTCACGGCTCCAGCGCTGGGTGTGTCATGCATTCGTGCGTCAAGCGTCTTCGCCGTAGCTGGCAGCCATTGAACCTGCTACACCTCCGTGTGCTGCATCTCACTCGGTGTCAGATCCGTCAGGCTGTCCTTCCGAGTGTGAGAACCGCATCCCTGCGGCGGAGGTTATCATGGCCGGCTCACACGAGAGCCCACCAAGGACAAATCGGGACAAGCGGGAAACCGGAGAGACTTCGGGTGCGCATCATCATCCACACCCTCCAGCATCCCATTGGCATTCCCATCACGACAACATCGTGGTATTCCGCACGCCTATCCTGAACTAGGCTGCGGCCGCAATGATTGCAGACTCCATCCAGCCGTCAAATTCATCAGCGGGCAGAGGAGTGCAGCAGATCCGTGCCCTGTTGCACACGGTACAGTAGCAGAATTCCGCTGTATCTCACTCTCACAACAGACAACACAACAATTCCGTCCGAGCAGACATAGTTCGGTCGGTTTACAACCCAGGTTCTCCCCAGCGTCGCAGAGGAGGAGATCACCGAGAAGATCCATATAGAGACCAGAGGCAGAATCCGCTTCCCCCCGGTTCAATTGTGAAGATCGCCATCACTCACTCTCTCCTCCGTGGAGTGGTTCGTACGCGCCCCGGCGCAATGACGAAAGGCGATCGGTGGGCGACGACCCCGACCAGAGGCATGATGTAAGGGACTATCTCACTCAGAAAAGAGTTGATAGAGGTCAAGCCCATCATGATAGATACAATGCTGATCGGCCGAGTGGAAATGGCTCTGTCATCTCTGGACCCGAGTGTTTCAGCCAAGCGATCCGCTCCGCTGATATTCCCCCAACTTCAGGTTGGCGGCCGGAATATGTAAGTTCACTGGAGAATCCAAGCTAGAGATGTGGCTAGATGATTACTGAGTGGCAGCTCAGATCGGCGGCGGCAATGACAACGTGTCGATGAAGCACTTGCCCCTGATGCTGGATGGTTCGGCCCGTGCCTGGCTGAAGCAACTAGCTCCATCAAGCATATACTCCTGGGCAGATTTGGCCCGAGTGTTCATCAAGACCTTCGAGGGCACCTGCAAGCGCTCTGCTGGCATCTCAGAGCTACAACATTGTATCCAGAAGCCGAGTGAGTCTTTGCGCGATTATATCCAGCGCAGGACCACTCTTCACCACACCGTGGAGAACGTCACCGAGCATCAAGCAGTCTACGCTTTCAAGGCAGGCGTCAGGTACTGCGAGTTGTACTTGAAGTTCGGTCGGACAGGAGATATGTCTATGAGCAAGATGATGGAGATAGCAACCCGCTATGAAAATGGAGAAGAAGAAGACCGCCTCCGCAGCGGCAAAGGCAAAGAAGTCGACAGAGATGCCAATTCCAACTGAAAGCAGAAGCAGAAGGTGGAGCGCACACCGCCGACAGAAGCAGCCGCTCTGGGAGCTGGAAAGTTCAAGGGAAACGGCAATAGCCAATTCCCCCCAAAGAAATTTAAGAAGCAGTCGGGACCAGATGTCCTTGATCAGCCGTGTGCAATTCACACGAAGATAGATGAAGAACGCAACACCATTGTGCCTAAACATACCACTTGGCAATGCAGACTGTTGTTCTAGAGATTTGGAGAGGATCAGTCGAATGAGAAAGACCAAGAGAAAGAACCCCTTCCCAAAGGTCCATGCCACTCTGATGATCTTCGCTGATGTCGAAAGCAAGAGCCGACTAAAAGTGGTCAACCGAGAGGCAACATGGCAGCTCCTTCCAGACTGAAGTATCTCAAGTGGTCGCAGACTGCCATCACCTTTGACCAGTCGGATCACCCGACCCACGTCCCCACTCCAGGACGTTAGGCTCTTGTTGTCAACCCGGTGGTAGAAGGAGTTCGACTCCGCAAGGTGTTGATGGATGGAGGGAGTGGTTTGAACATCATGTACGCCGACACTCTCAAAGGGATGGGCATTTCGATGTCCAAGCTCAGTGACATCAATATGCAGTTTCACGAAGTGATCCCAGGGAAGAAGGCCAAGTCACTCGGCTAGATCGCGTTAGATGTCATCTTCGACTCTAACAAGAAATTCCGCAAGAAGAAACTCACGTTCGAGGTGGTGGACTTCCAGAGTGCCTACCACGCCACACTTGGTCCACCAGCGTATGTACGTTTCATGGCCCGACCATGTTATGTTTATTTGAAGATGAAGATGCGAGGACCGAAGGGAGTCATCACCATCACTGGCGATCGGCAGAGAGCAGAAGAATGTTTGCAGCAGGGCTCCAAGATCGCCGACCAGCAGATGGCAATGGCAGAGCTCGATGAGTACGAGCACATAGCAGATCCCGCCGAACTGATGCGCGCAAAGAAGCCATCTTCCGAGTCTGCATTCCAGTCGGCAGGCGAAATCAAGAAGGTCAACATCCACCCGACGGATCCTACGGCTGCCCCGACCAACATCTCAACAACCCTTGACCCTAAATAGGAAGCCGAGTTCATCCAGTTCCTCCATGAGAACTGGGACATCTTCGCATGGAAGCCCGCTGACATGCTTGGTGTACCAAGGAAACTGGCTGAGCACCAATTGAGGGCCGACCCCAAAGCTCGACCTGTCAAGGAGCATCTGCATCGGTCCGCCACGCAGAAAAGTAAAGCAATCGACAAGGAGGTGGCTAAGCTCCTAGAGGCCAAGTTCATTCGCGAGGTTTACCACTCTGAGTGGCTCGCGAATGTTGTCATAGTCCCTAAGAAGGAAAATTCACTCCAAATGTGCATCGACTTCAAGCATATCAATCGCGCCTTCCCGAAAGACCACTTCCCACTCCCTCACATAGATCAGATCGTCAACTCGACTACGGGATGGGAGCGATTTTGTTTTTTTGATGCTTAATTTGGGTACCACCAGATCCGTCTGTATGGCCCAGATGAAATAAAAACAGCCTTCATGACCCCTTTCGGGTGCTTCTGCTACATCAGTATGCCATTCGGTCTCAAAAATGCAGGAGCCACTTTTATGCGCATGATTCAGAAATGCCTCCTTGACCAGATCAGTCGGAACGTGGAGGCATACATGCACGATATCGTAGTCAAGTCACGCAAAGGATATGACCTGCTGACTGACTTGGCTGAAACGTTCGCCAACCTTTGAAGGTACGACATCAAGCTCAGCCCAGCCAAGTGCACATTCGGAGTCTTCAGCGGCAAGTTACACGGTTTTCTCGTTTCCGAACGAGGAATCGATGTTAACCCCAGAAAGATCGAGGCAATCGTCCAAATGAAAAGCCATGTGCGAGTTCATGACGTACAGAAGCTTACATGATGTTTGGCAGCATTAAGAAAATTCATATCTCGACTCGGAGAGAATGCCTTACCATTCTACCGACTAATGAAGAAGTCAGATACCTCCGAGTGGACTCCCGAAGCAGAAGCTGCATTTGTCAAGTTAAAGACTCTGCTATCCACCCAGCCGGTTCTTGCTCCTACGTACAACAAAGAGCCATTCCTCTTATACATAGCGGCTACAAATCAAGTTGTCAGCACAGTCTTGACAATCGAGTGAGAGGAGGAAGGCAAGGCTTACAAGATTCAGCGCCCAGTATATTATGTTTCTGAGGTATTGACTCCTTCCAAGCAGAGATATCCCCATTATCAGAAGCTCCTTTATGGTATTTATATGACTGCAAAGAAGGTAGCTCATTATTTTCAAGATAACTCGGTGTATGTGGTCAGTGATGCCCCATTCTATGAATTCCTTCACAATCGGGATGCATCGGGCCGAGTGGCGAAATGGGCAATGGAGCTATTATATTGTGACATAAAGTTCGAATCCAAGAAAGGCATCAAATCTCAGGCTGGCTGAATGGGTGGAACAACAGCAACCAACCCCTACTCACTCGGAAGATTGGACTATGTTCTTTGACGGCTCGAAGATGCTGAGTGGTTCTGGTGCAGGCTTAGTTCTTATATCCCCAAAAGGCGACAAACTCAGTTATGTATTGCAGATTCACTTTGATCCCTCTAACAATGAGGCAGAGTATGAAGCTCTCCTTTACGGGTTGCGTATGGCCATTTCACTCGGCGTCCGTCACTTGATGGTATACGGTGACTCAGATCTAGTGGTTAATCAAATAATGAAAGAGTGGGATGTGAGAAACCATGCCATGACTGGATACTGCAACGCAGTAAGAAAACTTGAGAAACGGTTTGAAGGTTTGGAACTTCATCACGTTCATCGACTGAAGAATCAAGCTGCCGATGAGTTGGCAAAAATCGGATCCACTCAGAAAATTGTGCCTAGTGATGTTTGTCTGGAGCACATACATACCCCTTCAGTCCAAGAAGATCCATTCACTGAAGAACCTCCTCAACCTACAAGCACAGTTGATCCGACTGAAGTTGAAATCCCGGCAGTTGTCGACCTGATCATGGAGATTCAAGTAGTCACGCCCGATTGGACAGTGTCGTATATTGCATATATCCTGAGGCAAGAACTACCCGAAGACGAAGATGAAGCTAGACAGATTGTTCAAAGATCAAAAGCTTTCACAATCATGGGAGATCAGTTGTATAAGGAAAGTGTGTCTGGCGTAGCTCAACGGTGCATTTCCCGTGAGGAAGGCCGACTGATTTTGAAGGAAATTCATTCGGGAACCTGTGGTCATCATGCATCCTCCAAAGCCATCGTTGCTAAGGCATTCCGAGCTGGATTTTTCTGGCCACGTGCAGGCGAAATGGCTAAAGAGCTTGTGGACCGCTGTGAAGGATGTCAATTCTAGTCCAACAAATCCCCCTCATATGGCCTTTTGCCGTGTGGGGCTTGGACATGGTTGGACCTTTTCGTACAGGGCAAGGCGGATTTACTCATTTGCAAGTTGCAATCGACAAATTCACCAAGTGGGTAGAAGCCAAGCCAATCAAAAAGCTAGATGCTCGCACTGCAATCAAATTCATGAGAGAAATCACTGTCAAATTTGGAGCCCCACACAACATCATCACTAACAATGGATCATATTTTGACTAGGACGAATTCAAGAGTTTTTGCTCCAACCAAAGAACCCGAGTGGATTACGCATCCGTTGCTCATCCCCAAACAAATTGATAGGATGAACGAGCGAATGGATGATACGTCCATTTTGCATCATGTTTTCATGTTGATATTTATCGCTGCTTTGGCTGTTATTTCACTTCACGGTATAATTCTTATGCCTTTTCTCTCTTATTTTGCAAGGTTTACATGAAGAGGGAGAATACCGGCAACTAGAATTCTGGCCTAAAAGTGGAGCAAAGTTGAGATACCTATTATGCGCAACTTCAAATGTCGTGAAAATCAACGGGGATTTCCCCCCCAATTTATCAAAAATACTAGGCCGAAGAAGTGCCAGAGGGGATCCAGGGGGTGCCCACTGGCCCACTCTTTTGCTATATGGAGGGTTTCGTCTAGGAAAAAATCAGGGCGGAGCTTTTTCGTGGTTTCGCGGCCGCCACGAGGCGGAACTTGAGCAGAACCAATGTAGAGCTCCGACAGGACGATCCTGCCGGGGAAACTTCCCTCCCGGAGGGGGAAATCGTCACCATCGTCATCACCAACACTCCTCTCATCGGAGGGGACTCATCTTCATCAGCACCATCTCATCTCCAAACCCTGGTTCATCACTTGTAACCAATCTCCGTCTCGTGACTCCGATTGGTACTTGTAAGGTTGCTAGTAGTGTTGATTACTCTTTGTAGTTGATGCTAGTTGGATTATTTGGTGGAAGAGTTTATGTTCAGATCCTTGATGCTACTCATTACCTCTGTGGTCATGATTATGATTAATCTTTGTGAGTAGTTACTTTTGTTCCTGAGGACATGGGATAAGTCATGCCAATAGTAGTCATGTGAATTTGGTATTCGTTCGGTAATTTGAGATGTTGTATGTTGTTTTTCCTCTAGTGGTGTTATGTGAACATCGACTACATAACACTACACCATTATTTGGGCCTAGAGGAAGGCATTGGGAAGTAGTAAGTAGATGATGGGTTGCTAGAGTGACATAAGCTTAAACCCTAGTTTATGCGTTGCTTCGTAAGGGGCTGATTTGGATCCACTAGTTTAATGTTGTGGTTAGACTTTGTCTTAATTATTCTTTCATAGTCGTGGATGCTTGTGAGAGGGGTAAATTATAAGTGGGATGCTTGTCGAAGTAAGGGCAGTACCCAAGCGCTGGTCCACCCACATATCAAACTATCAAAGTAACGAACGCGAATCATATGAACATGATGAAACTAGCATGATAGAAATTCTCGTGTGTCCTCGGGAGCTTTTTTCCTCCTATAAGACTTTGTCCAGGCTTGCCCCTTGCTAAAAAAGGGATTGGGCCACTTTGCTGCACCGTTGCTACTTTTGTTACTAGTTGCTTGCTATGAATCATCTCACCAGACAATCACTTGTTACCGACAATTTCAGTGCGTGCAGATTTTTCCTTGCTGAAAACCACTTGTCAGATCCTTCTGCTCCTCGTTGGGTTTGACACTCATACTTATCGAAGGGACTATGATTGATCCCCTATACTTGTGGGTCATCAAGAATCTTTTCTGGCGCCGTTGCCGGGGAGTGAAGCGCCTTTGGTAAGTGGAACTTGGTAAGGAAACATTCATATAGTGTGCTGAAATTTATTGTCACTTGTCACTATGGATACTAATCCTTTGAGGGGCTTGTTCGGAGTATCTTCACTTCGAATGGAAGCAAAAATAGTTGCTCCTCAACCTTCTACACCTAATGAAAATATTTTCTTTGAATTTCCTTCGGGTATGCTTGAAAAACTGCTGGCTAATCCTTTTACATGAGATGGAACATCACATTCAGACTTGCATCTGATCTATGTAGATGAAGTTTGTGGTTTATTTAAGCTTGCAGGTGTGCCCGAGGATGAGGTCAAGAAGAAGGTCTTTCCTTTATATTTGAAGGATAAGGCATTAACATGGTATAGGCTATGTGATGATACTGGATCATGGGACTACAATCGGTTGAAATTGGAATTTCATCAAAAGTTTTATCCTATGCATTTAGTTCATCGTGATCGGAATTATATTTACAAATTTTGGCCTCGTGACAGAGAAAGCATCTCTCAAGCTTGGGGGAGGCTTAAATCAATGCTATATTCATGCCCCAATCATGAGCTCTCGAGAGAAATTATCATTCAGAACTTCTATGCTCGACTTTCTCATGATGATCGCACCATGCTTGACACTTCTTGTACAGGTTCTTTTATGAAGAGAGATATTGACTTCAGATGGAATTTATTGGAGAGAATTAAATGCAACTCTGAAGATTGGGAGCTTGAAGAAGGTAAGGAGTCAGGTATGAATTCCACGTTTGATTGCGTTAAATCCTTTGTTGAGACAAATACCTTTAGTGACTTTAGCGCTAAGTATGGACTTGACTCTGAGATAGTAGCTTCATTGTGTGAATCCTTTGCTGCTCATATTGATCTCCCCAAAGAGAAGTGGTTTAAATATCATCCTCCTTTAGAAGTCAATATAGTTAAACCCACTCCAGTTGAAGAGAAAGTCATTGCCTATAATGATCCTGTGGCTCCCAGTGCTTACATTGAAAACCACCTTTCCCTGTTAGGATAAAGGATCATTCTAAAGCTTCAACTGTGATCTGTCTGAAGAAGTTGAGGGACATAATACTCACTTCCGTGAAGATGCTGCTAGAATTGCTAAGCCTCACGCTAGAGACAAACATAGGCCTGTTGTTGGCATGCCTGTGGTTTCTGTTAAGATAGGAGATCATTGTTATCATGGTTTATGTGACGTGGGTGCTAGTGTTAGTGCAATAACTCAATCCTTATACGATGAAATCAAAGATGAGATTGCACCTGTTGAGATAGAACCTATAGATGTCACTATTCAACTTGCCAATAGAGATACAATCTGCCGTGTGGGAATTGTTAGGGATATTGAAGTCTTGTGTGGTAAAATGAAGTATCCTGCTGATTTCCTCGTTCTTGCTACTGCACAAGATAGCTTTTGTCCCATCATATTTGGCAGAACTTTTCTCAATACCGTCAATGCTCATATTAACTGTGAGAAGCAAACTGCCACTGTTGGCTTTGAAGGTGTCTCACATGAGTTCAATTTCTCTAAGTTTGGTAGACAACCTCATGAAGAGGAGTTGCCTAGTAGGGATGAAACTATTGCCTTAGCCTCTATTGCCGTGCCTCCTACTGATCCCTTAGAGCAATACTTGCTTGAGCACGAAAATGATATGCATATGGATGAAAGGGATGAGATAGATAGAGTTGTCTTAGAACAATATCCTATCCTTAAGAATAACTTGCCTGTTAAACTGCTTGGGGATCAACCCCCACCAAAGGGTGATGCTGTGTTCGAGCTTAAACAGTTTCCTGATACTCTTAAGTATGCCTACCTTGATGAAAAGGAGATATATCCTATTATTATTAGTACTAGCCTCTCAGAGCATGAAGAAAAGAAGTTACTAAAAACTCTGAGGAAGCACCGTCCTGCTATTGGATATACTCTTGATGATCTTAAGGGCATTAGTCCCACTCTATGCCAACACAAGATTAAAATTGATCCTGACTTCAAACGAGTTGCTGATCATCAAAGGAGATTAAATCCTAAGATGAAAGAAGTGGCGAGAAAAGAAATACTAATGCTCCTGGAAGCAGGTATCATTTATCGTGTTGCTCACTGCGATTGTGTGAGTCCGGTGCATTGCGTCCCTAAGAAGGGAGGCATTACCGTTGTCCCTAATGATAAGGATGAATTGATCCCACAGAGGATTATTACTGGCTATAGGATAGTGATCGATTTTAGTAAACTGAATAAAGCCACTAGGAAAGATCATTACCCTTTGCCTTTTATCGACCAAATGCTAGAAAGGCTGTCCAAGCACACACACTTCTGCTTTCTAGATGGTTATTCTGGTTTCTCCCAAATACCAGTTGCACAACCTGATCAGGAGAAAACTACTTTCACCTGCCCTTTCGGTACCTTTGCTTATAGACGTATTCCTTTTGGCTTATGTAACGCACCTGCCACCTTTCAAAGATGTATGATGGCTATATTCTCTGACTTTTGTGAAAAGATTGTTGAGGTTTTCATGGATGACTTCTCCGTTTATGGGTCTTCCTTTGATGATTGCCTCAGCAACCTTGATTGAGTCTTACAGAGATGTAAAGACACCAATCTTGTCTTGAATTGGGAGAAGTTCCACTTTATGGTTAATGAAGGCATCGTCTTAGGACATAAAATTTCTGAAAGAGGTATTGAAGTCGATAAGGCTAAGGTTGATGCAATCGAGAAAATGCCATACCCCACAGATATCAAAGGTATAAGAAGTTTCCTTGGTCATGCTGGTTCCTATAGAAGGTTCATTAAAGACTTCTCTAAGGTTTCTAGGCCTCTTACCAATCTCTTGCAAAAGGATATTCCTTTTGTTTTTGACGATGATTGTGAGGAAGCCTTCGAAATACTTAAGAGGGCTTTGATAACTCCGCCTGTTGTTCAACCACCTGATTGGAACTTACCTTTTGAGATCATGTGTGATGCTAGCGATTATGATGTTGGTGCTGTTCTAGGGCAAAGAGTTGACAAGAAGTTGAATGTTATTCACTATGCTAGTAAAACTCTAGACACTGCCCAAAGAAACTATGCCACTACGGAGGAGGAATTTTTAGCAGTCGTCTTTGCATGTGAAAAGTTCAGGTCTTACATAGTTGATTCCAAAGTCACTATTCACACCGATCATGCTGCTATTAAGTACCTCATGGAGAAGAAGGACGCTAAACCTAGACTTATCAGATGGGTTCTCTTGCTACAAGAATTTGATTTGCACGTTGTCGATAGAAAGGGTCCTGATAACCCCGAAGCAGATAACTTGTCTAGGTTGGAGAATGTTCTTGATGACCCACAACCCATTGATGATAGCTTTCCCGATGAGCAATTGAATGTCATCAATGCTTCACGTAGTTTACCGTGGTATGCTGATTAGGTAAACTATATCGTTGCCAAATATATACCACCTAGTTTCATGTACCAGCAAAAGAGGAAATTCTTCTTTGACTTGAGACATTACTTTTGGGACGATCCTCACCTTTATAAGGAAGGAGTAGATGGTGTTATTAGACGTTGTGTACCTAAACATGAACAGGGACAGATCCTACAGAAGTTTCACTCCGAGGCCTACGGAGGACACCATGCGGGAGATAGAACTGCACACAAGGTATTGCAATCAGGTTTCTATTGGCCCACTCTCTTCAAGGATGCCCGTAAGTTTGTCTTGTCCTGTGACGAATGTCAGAGAATAGGTAATATTAGCAAACGTCAGGAAATGCCTATGAACTATTCACTTGTCATTGAACCATTTGATGTCTGGGGCTTTGATTATATGGGACCTTTTCCAAAATCCAATGGGTATACTCACATCTTAGTTGCTGTTGATTAGGTCACTAAGTGGGTAGAAGCTATCCCCACTAGTAGTGCTGATCACAACACCTCTATCAAGATGCTGAAGGACGTTATCTTTCCTAGATTTGGAGTCCCTAGATATCTAATGACCGACTGTGGTTCACACTTCATTCATGGTGCTTTCCGTAAAACGCTTGCTAAGTACGATGTCAACTATAGAATTGCGTCTCCCTATCACCCTCAGTCCAGTGGTCAAGTAGAGCTAAGTAATAGAGAGATTAAACTGATTCCGCAAAAGACTGTCAACAGGTCTAGAAAGAATTGGTCTAAGAAGCTCGATGATGCACTGTGGGCTTATAGGACTGCCTATAAGAATGCCATGGGCATGTCTCCGTACAAAATGGTGTACGGTAAAGCATGTCATTTACCTCTTGAGCTAGAGCATAAACTTATTGGGCAATCAAAGAGCTCAACTTTGATTTCAAACTTGCCGGTGAGAAGAGGTCATTTGATATTAGCTCGCTTGATGAGTGGAGAACTCATGCATATGAGAATGCCAAGCTTTTCAAAGAGAAGGTTAAGAGGTGGCATGATAAGAGGATACAAAAGCGTGAGTTCAATGTAGGTGATTATGTCTTGCTATATAACTCTCGTTTAAGATTCTTTGCAGGCAAGCTTCTCTCTAAATGGTAAGGTCCCTATGTTGTTGAGGAAGTATATCGTTCTGGTGCTATCAAGATCAACAACACGGAAGGTAATGGTCCGAGAGTGGTAAATGGGCAGAGAATCAATCATTATATCTCAGGTACTCCCATAAATGTTGAAAGCAATATCATCAATAACATAACTCCGGAAGAATACCTAAGGGACATTTATCAGCCTGTTTCAGACTCCGGAAACGAAGAGGTACGTGATTCGTAAGAAAATAGAGCCCAAAACTTTTCCAGTAGGAAATTTTCTCCGTTTTGGAATATTTGAAAAAATACAAAAATGGAAGTAGTCCGGAAAGTGCGCGAGGAGGCGACAAGCCTGAACGGCGCGGGCCCACCCCCTGGCCGTGCCGTGAGGGCTTGTGGCCACCTCGTGCGCCTCCCAGACTCCGTTTTCGTGCAGGAGACTCCTTCTGGTTTGGAAAAAATCATTATATATACTTCAGTTTGGTCTGACCCCTGCATCACGCAGATTACCTCTGTTTTTCGTTTCGAGCCTGTTTTTTGCCGCAGATCGAGGTCAAGATGTCGTCCCAAGAATCTGTGGGGGAGAACAACCTCCGTCAAATCTATGGAGAAGTTCATGCTGATCTGAAAAGGATGGAGGTCATGGAGGCTAAGGAAAGGCTACCTAAAGAAACCAAGGGCAAAGGTAAGGAGAAGGATTAGGCATGGGATGAAGTTCAATCTGTGCTCAATAAGGAAGAAGTTGAAGAAGTGGATTTCCTCCAACCCTACCTCCACCTACTCTCTCCATTTTTGATTGAACTCTTGAGGTTTTGTGAAACAAGTCGTGCTCGCAATACTTGTCTCACTCGTCAAGTTGTTTTGCTGGAGAAACATATCACATATCTCCAAAGTATAAATCGAAGACTGATGGCCCTCTTGGAATCAAAGGTTGCAACAACAACACCACCATCACCACCAAAGGAAGACAACTGAGCATTGGTATGGTCAATCCCCTTGGCTTGTGCCAAGCTTGGGGGAGTTTCCCCAGTATCGTATCACCATCACATCTTTTGCCTTTACCTTTGTTTTAGTTTTCCTTTTCAGTTTTCTCTTACTCTAGCAGTTTAAAAGTCTTAGTGTTTTTGTCTTGAGTTTTGCTTTGTGTCACCCCCAATGTATTCTTGCTCATGAGCCATATAATAAAGAGTGTCTTAGTTGAAGGGCTTTGCCTCTTGCCATGATCAAAAGAGTGAGAATAGAACAAAAGAATGAAAGATCATGTAATGATCTTATGGGAAGTGATGGCTTCACATATAAAAAGAATGAGGATTGAAACTTGTTGAGGGTAGGAAAATGTAGACCTTGGTCATTGTTGCAATTAATAGGAAGTGAAAAAGAAGGAGAAGTTCACATATAAATATATTATCTCTGACACCATCTATGATTGTGAACACTCACTAAACTATTGCATGCCTAGAAGTAGATGTTGGACAAGGAAGACAACATAATGAATTGTGTTTGCTTGGCTCTGAACATTGTTATATGATTAGAGACCCCTTAGCATGTGACGATTGCTTCCACCTCACATTAGCCAAAACTCCCGCACCAAGTAGAGATACTACTTGTGCATCCATAAACCTTCAACCCAGTTTTGCCATGAGTGTCCACCATACCTACCTATGGATTGAATAAGATCCCTGAAGTAAGTTGTCATCGGTGCAAGCAATAAAAAATGCTCTCTAATATGTATGATATATTAGTGTGTGGAAAATAAGCTTTGTACAAACCTGTGATGAGGAAGACTTAAAAGCGACAGACTGGATAATAAAGTTCTTTATCATAGGGGACAATACAAAGTGACGTTCCTCCACACTAAGAGGACACACATCCCAAGCTCAAAAGCGCATGACAACCTCTGCTTCCCTCTGCGAAGGGCCTATCTTGTACCTTTACTTTTTACGCTTGAAAGTGTCATGGTGATCTTCACCAATTCCTTATTTTGCCTTTGTCTTGGCTACCGTCACATGCTTGGGAAAGATTTATATTCATATGTCAACTAGGAGGTAAGTATTCATGAATTATTAGTGTTGACATTACACTTGAAGTAAGCAGTTGGGAGGCAAAACTGTAAGCCGCTATCTTTCTCTGTGTCCAGCTGAAACTTTGATCTCATGAGTACCACGTGAGTTGTAGCAATTGTAGAGAACGAAATAATGATTGAGTATGTGGATTTGCTTTACAAGCTCTTATTTGACTCTTTTTGATGTTGTGATAAATCGCAATTGCTTCAATGACTAAAGGCTGTCGGTTGTTACTTCTCGGTAAGGTTCTTGATCCATGCTTTACTTTGTGAAGGAATTATCACTTTAGCATGAGAGATTATATGTTGGTATTGCTGTTCTCATCATGATCATGATGCATGCATGTTCGTATCTTGTTTTGTCGACACCTATCTCCCTAAACATGTGGACATATTTATTGAGCTAGGCTTTCACTTGAGGACAAGCGAGGTCTAAGCTTGGGGGAGTTGATACGTCCATTTTGCGTCATGTTTTCATGTTGATATTTATCGCTTCTTTGGTTGTTATTTCACTTCACGGTACAATTCTTATGCCTTTTCTCTCTTATTTTTCAAGGTTTACATGAAGAGGGAGAATACTGGCAACTGGAATTCTGGCCTGAATTTGGAGCAAAGTTGAGATACCTATTCTGCAGCACTCCAAACGCCGAAGAAGTGCCAGAGGGGCACCAGGGGGTGCCCACAAGCCTGCATGGTGCAGCCACCCCCCAGGCCGCGCCATGGGGGCTTGTGGGCAGCCCACTGGCCCACCTCTTTTGCTATATGGAGGGTTTCGTCCAGGAAAAAATCAGGGAGGAGCTTTTTCGTGGTTTTGCCACCGCCACGAGGCGGAACTTGAGCAGAACCAATCTAGAGCTCCGGCAGGACGATCCTGCCGGGGAAACTTCCCTCCCTGAGGGGGAAATCGTCGCCATCGTCATCACCAACACTCCTCTCATCGGAGGGGACTCATCTCCATCAACATCTTCATCAACATCATCTCATCTCCAAACCCTAGTTCATCACTTGTAACCAATCTCCGTCTCGCGACTCCGATTGGTACTTGTAAGGTTGCTAGTAGTGTTGATTACTCTTTGTAGTTGATGCTAGTTGGATTATTTGGTGGAAGAGTTTATGTTTAGATCCTTTATGCTACTCATTACCTCTATGGTCATGATTATGATTATGCTTTGTGAGTAGTTACTTTTGTTCCTCAGGACATGGGATAAGTCATGCTAATAGTAGTCATGTGAATTTGGTATTCGTTCGGTAATTTGATATGTTGTATGTTGTTTTTCCTCTAGTGGTGTTATGTGAACATCGACTACATAGCACTTCACCATTATTTGGGCCTAGAGGAAGGCATTGGGAAGTAGTAAGTAGATGATCGGTTGCTAGAGTTACAGAAGCTTAAACCCTAGTTTATGCGTTGCTTCGTAAGGGGCTGATTTGGATCCACTAGTTTAATGCTATGATTAGACTTTGTCTTAATTCTTCTTTCGTAGTTGCAGATGCTTGTGAGAGGGGTTAATCATAAGTGGGATTCTTGTCCAAGTAAGGGCAGTACCCAAGCGCTGGTCCACCCACATACCAAACTATCACAGTAATGAACGCGAATCATATGAACATGATGAAACTAGCATGACAGAAATTCCAATGTGTCCTCGGGAGTGTTTTTCCTCCTATAAGACTTTGTCCAGGCTTGTCCCTTGCTACAAAAGGGATTGGGCCACTTTGTTGAACCGTTGCTACTTTTTTTACTTGTTGCTTGCTACGAATCATCTCACCACACAATCACTTGTTACCGACAATTTCAGTGCCTGCAGATTTTTCCTTACTGAAAACCACTTGTCAGATCCTTCTGCTCCTCGTTGGGTTCAACACTCTTACTTATCGAAAGGACTACGATTGATCCCCTATACTTGTGGGTCATCAATGGACTCATACTTCAGGGGTTAAAACCTCGCCTCACGAGGGAGATTGGACACGCTGTAGGTGCTTGGCTCACCGAGTTACCTTCTACGCTCTGGGGCTTGGAACGACACCGAACAGTTTGACTGGGAGGTCTCCATTCTTTCTTCTGTACGGTGCAGAAGTTGTCCTTCCGAGTGATTTGATTCGCAATTCCCCGAGAGTTGAGCTCTTCTCAGAAGCCGAAGCTGAACAAGCCCGACAGGATGAAGTTGATCTCTTGGAGGAGGAGCGCAAGATGGCTTTGATTCGGTCAACGATCTACCAGCAAGAAATGCGACGGTTCCATTCCACGTACGTCAGGAGTCGGACGTTTCAAGCAGGCGATTTGGTGCTCCGAGTGCATCAGCAGAGACCACACAAGGTGGCCCCCGCCTGGGAAGGACCCTTCATCGTCTCCAAGGTGCTGAACAAGGAGCATACACACACTCTACAATTTGGAGAAGATGATTGACAAGCCGCGAGCATGGAACATAGACTTACTCAAGTGTTTTTATGCCTGATTTACGACTGTTTTGATGTAACGAACAAATTCCCTGCTACCTCTTGAGCTTGTGTTGGTTTTTCCCTTGAAGAGGAAAGGGTGATGTAGCACAGTAGCGATAAGTATTTCCCTCAGTTTGAGAACCAAGGTTTCGATCCAGTAGGAGTATCAAGATGAGGCACCAATGTACCTGCGCAAAAACAAACAAACTTGCACCCAACGCTATAAAGGGGTTGTCAATCCCTTCATGATTATTTGCAAGGTGAGAACTGAAGGTGGCAAGTGCAACAAAGTAAAAGTGTAGATCTAAAAATATGATGTGAAGTAGACCCGGGGGCCATAGTGTTCACTAGAGGCTTCTCTCATGATATCAAGTATTATGGTGGGTGAACGAATTACTGTCGAGCAATTGATAGAATCGCGCAAAGTCATGATGATATCTAAGGCAATGATCATACATATAGGCATCACGTCTGAGACAAGTAGACCGATACTGTCGGGAACTACTACTATTACTCCACACATCGACCGCTATCCAACATGCATCTAGTGTATTGAGTTCATAACAAACAGAGTAACGCTTTAAGCAAGATGACATGATGTAGAGGGATAAATTCATGCAATATCATATAAACCCCATCTTTTTACCCTTGATGGTAACAACATGATGCGTGCCTCGCTACCCCTTCTGTCACTAGGTGAGGACACCGCACGGTATGAACACAAAACCAAGCACTTCTCCCATTGCAAGAATTATAGATCAAGTTGGCCAAACGAAACCCACAACTCGAAGAGAATTACAAGGATATAAAATCATGCATATAAGAGATTAGAGGAGACTCAAATAATATTCATAGATAATCTAGTCATAAATCCACAATTCATCGGATCTGGACAAACACACCGCTAAAGAAAGGTACATCGGATAGATCTACATGAAGATCATGGAGAACTTTGTATTGAAGATCCAAGAGAGAGAACAAGCCATCTAGCTACTAGCTATGGACCCGAAGGTCTACGGTGAACTACTCACGCATCATCGGAGAGGAAATGGTGTTGATGAAGAAGCCCTCTGTGTCCGAATCCCCCCTCCGACAAGGCACCAGAACGGTCCCCAGATGGGACTTTGCGGAGACAGAAGCTTGAGGCGGCGGAAAAGTATTTTCGTGGCTCTCTCTGGTGGTTTTGGATTTTTAGAGAATCTATAGGTGGAAGAGGTAGGGTAGAGGAGCCACGGGGTGCCCACATGCCTGCTAGGCCCGCCCCCAGGCCAGGGCTAGGGGGCTTGTGACCTCCCCAGAGGTCCCCTGCCTTGGTTCTCAAGTCTCCTACGTATCTCCTGTTATGGAAAAAATCATTCCGCAGGTTTTATTCCATTTGGACTCCGTTTAATATTCTTCTCTGAAAAAGGTCAAAAACACGGAAAAAACAGAAACTGGCACTTGGCACTGAGTGAATAGGTTAGTCCCAAAAAAGATATAAAATACCATATTCATGCATACAAAACATCCAAAGTTGACAAGATAATAGCATGGAACCATCAAAAATTATATATACGTTGGAGACGTATCAAGCATCCCCAAGCTTAACTCCTGCTCGTCCTCGAGTAGGGAAGTGATAAAGACTGAATTTTTTATGTGGAATCCTACCTAACATATTTGTCCTTTGTAACTTCTTTCTTGTGGCATGAATGCTCAGATCCGTAAGATTCAAAACATTAGTTTACTATTGACATGAAAACAATAATACTTCAAGCAAACTAGCAAAGTAATCATGAACTTTTGAAATAACAAGGCCAAAGAAAGTAATCCCTACAAAATCATATAGTCTGGCTATGCTCCATCATCCCCACACAACGAATTTAAATCATGCACAACCTCGGTATTGGCCAAGTAATTGTTTTCGCACTCTTACTTTCTCAAACCTTTTCAATTCTCACCCAATACATGAGCGTGAGCCATGGATATAGCACTATAGGTAGAATAGAGTGTGGTGGAGGTTGTGAGGCAAAAAGGAGGAGATGGTCACATTGGCTTGGCGTATTAATGGGCTATGGAGATGCCCATCAATAGATATCAATGTGAATGAGTAGAGATTGCCATGCAATGGATGCATGAGGGCTATAAGTGTGTGAAAGCTCAAAAGGAAAACTAGTGGGTGTGCACCCAACTTGCTTGCTCACGAAGACCTAGGGCAATTTTGAGGAAGCCCATCATTGGAATATACAAGCCAAGTTATATAATTAAAATTCCCACTAGTATATGGAAGTGTCAAAACAAGAGACTCTCTATCATGAAGAACATGGTGCTATTTTGAAGCACAAGTGTGGAAAAAGATATTAGCAGTGTCCCTTCTCTCTTTTTCTCTCTCTTTTTTTGTTTGGGCTCTTTGGCCTCTTTTCAAAAAAAAATTGGTGGGCATCTTTGGCCTCTTTTTTTTATTTCCTCACATGGGACAATGCTCTAATAATGATGATCATCACACTTTTATTTACTCACAACTCAATACTTAGAACAATGATGACTCTATTGGAAATGCCTCCGGCAGTGTACCGGGATGTGCAACGATCTAGCTTAGTGTATGACTCGTTAGCTCTCTTACGATCATGCAATGGCAATATGCAAGTGACGGCACAAGCCATAAGACGGAACAGTGGGAGTTGCATGGCAATATATCTCGTAATGGCTATGAAAATGCCATAATAGGTAGGTATGGTGGCTGTTTTGAGGAAGGTATATGGTGGGTTTGTGCACCGGCGGAAGATGCGCAACACTAGAGAGGCTAGCAGTGGTGGAAGGTGAAAGTGCATCTATACCATGGACTCACATTAGTCATGAAGAACTCATATACTTATTGCGAAAGTTTTATTTGTAATCGAACCAAAGTGCTAAACGCATAATCCTAGGGGAAGGGTTGGTAGGTGTTAACCATCATGCAATCCCGACCGCCACACAAAGGATGAAAATCAATAAATAAATTATGCTCCGACTTCCTAACATAGTGGTTCACCATATGTGCATGCTACGGGAATCACTAACTTCAACACAAGTATTTCTAGATTTACAACACCCTACTAACGTAACTCTAATATTACCATATCCATATCTCAAAACTTAATTGTTAGGAATCAAACTTCTCTTACTAATCAATGCACTTGAATATGGAAGTTTTTATTATATCCTCTTTGGATGCCTATCATCTTTAGGACTACTTTCATAGCACACGCCAATTACCAAGTTACCGAGAGAGAGCACTCTCAAAAACATATAAGTTAAGATCGAGGGTTTTTATTTCTACAAAATATGAAACCACCGTGGTCTACAAAGATTTAAGTGAAACACTAGAGCAAAATTATCTAGCTCAAAAGATATAAGTGAAGCACATGTGAGCCAAATTGCCTAACTCAAAAGATATAAGTGAAGCTCAATGAGTATTCTAGCAAAATCACGATGAGTACATGTCCCTCTCAAAAAGGTGTGCAAAAAGGATGATTGTGACAAAACAAAAAGAAAAGACTCCTATAATACACGACGCTCCAAGCAAAACACATATCATGTGGTGAATAAAAATATAGCTCCATGTAACGTTACCCATGGATTGAAGACGAAGAGGGGATGCCTTCCCGGGGCATCCCCAAGCTTAGGCTTTTTGGTGTCCTTAAATTTGGCTTGGGATGCCTTGGGAATCCCCAACCTTAACCTCTTTCCACTCTTTATCCCATTGTCCATGAGAACATCACCCAAAACTTGAAAACTTCACAACACACAACTTAAACAGAAACTCGTGATATCATTAGCATAAGAAAACAAACTAAGAACTCTTTAGGTACTGTAGTAAACTGGATTTCTATTTAGATTGATGTTAGATTACTGTATTCTCACTTTTTCATGGCTAGTACCCCCCGATACTATCCATAGTTTCATCAAAATAAGCAATCAACACAACAAAAAACAGAATCTGTCAAAAACAGACCAGTGTGTAGCAATCTGTATACTTCATATACTTCTGTTATCTCAAAAATTCTGAAAAATTATGAAAATTAGGGAAATTTGTATATAAACCAGCAGAAAAAAGAATCAACTCAAAATATCTTTCTTCAGAGGAATTAAAAATAATTTCGTGAGCACAAAGTTTTTGTCTTTTTCAGCAAGATCAAACAACCATCACCAAAACTGATCATAAAGGTTCTACTTGGAACAAACACTAAAGAAACATAAAAAAACTCAATCATAACAGAATTATAATGGTGTGGACACAACAAAACACAAAGCAAAAAGCAAATATAAATTCATTGGGTTGCCTCGCAAAAAGCGCTATTGTTTTATGCCCTTAGCTAGGCATTGATAATTCAATGATGCTCACATAAAAGACAAGAATTGAAGCACAACGAGAGCATCATAAAGCATGTGAAAATCACATCTAAGTCTAACATACTTCCTATGCATAGGCATTTTATAGGAAAACAAATTTTCAAGACAAACAATAGTTACCATATGCAAGGAAGAAGAAAGAGACAATAGCAATCTCAACACAACGAGAGGTGAATTAGTGATATGAAAGTTTCTACCACAATATTTCCTCTCTCATAACAATTACATGTGGGGTCATATTCAAATTCAACAATATAGCTATCACATAGGATATTCTTTTCATGATCCACATACATGCAAAGTTGACGCTCTTCAAAAATAGTGGGATTATCATCAACTAAAGTCATGACTTCTCCAAACCCACTTTCAATATTATTGCAAATATCATATTCATCACGAGGCTTAATTTTTTTTTCAACATCATCAGAAAAATCATTATCCCAATCATGATCATTGCAACAAGTAGTGGACATAACAAAACTAGCATCCCCAAGCTTAGGGTTTTGCATATTTTTAGCATGATTTACATTAATAGAATTCATAGTGAAACCATTGCAATCACGCTTTTCATTCAAGGAGCCCTCGTGAATCACTTCATAAATTTCTTCATCACAATTTTTAGATTCATGCATCTCAAGCAAAACTTCATAAAGATAGTCAAGTGCACTCAACTCACTAGCAATTGGTTCAACATAATTGGATCTCTTAAAGAGATTAGCAAGTGGATGAGGATCCATATCAATAGATTTTCAGCAAGAGAAGATGCAAGCATATTGAAGGCACATAGCACACAAGCAAAGGAAAGGCAAACGAAAAAGGCAAATATTTTTGTAATTTTTTTTCAGAAGTGGGGGAGAGGAAAACGGGAGGCAAAAGGCTAATAAAGTAAATGCAAGAGATGAGTTTGCGATAGTTACTTTGATATGCTTCACTTTGAATACTCCCCGGCAACGTCACGAGAAATTGGCACGTTGACGGGAGACTATTCTTGACTTGATCCTCCCCGGCAACGGCCCAAAAATTGGCACGTTGACGGGAGACTATTCTTGACTTGATCCTCCCCGGCAACGGCGCCAGAAATTGGCACGTTGACGGGAGACTATTCTTGACTTGATCCTCCCCGGCAACGGCGCGAGAAATTGGCACGTTGAGAGGAGACTATTCTTGACTTGATCCTCCCCGGCAACGGCACCAGAAATTCTTCTTGCTACCTCTTGAGCTTGTGTTTGTTTTTCCCTTGAAGAGGAAAGGGTGATGCAGCACAGTAGTAATAAGTATTTTCCTCAGTTTGAGAACCAAGGTATCGATCCAGTAGGAGTATCAAGATGAGGCACCAATGTACCTGCGCAAAAAGAAACAAACTTGCACCCAACGCTATAAAGGGGTTGTGAATCCCTTCATGATTATTTGCAAGGTGAGAACTGAAGGTGGAAAGTGCAACAAAGTAAAATTGTAGATCTGAAAATATGATGTGAAGTAGACCCGGGGGCCATAGTGTTCAGTAGAGGCTTCTCTCATGATAGCAAGTATTACGGTGGGTGAACGAATTACTGTCGAGCAATTGATAGAATCGCGCAAAGTCATGATGATATCTAAGGCAATGATCATACATATAGGCATCACGTCCGATACAAGTAGACCGATACTGTCTGCTTCTACTACTATTACTCCACATATCGACCGATATCCAGCATGCATCTAGTGTATTGAGTTCATAACAAACAGAGTAACGCTTTAAGCAAGATGACATGATGTAGAGGGATAAATTCATGCAATATGATATAAACCCCATCTTTTTACCCTTGATGGCAACAACAGGATGCATGCCTCGCTACCCCTTCTGTCACTAGGTGAGGACACCGCACGGTATGAACCCAAAATCAAGCACTTCTCCCATTGCAAGAATTATAGATCAAGTTGGCCAAAATAAAACCACAAATCGAATAGAATTACAAGGATACGAAATCATGCATATAAGAGATTAGAGGAGACTCAAATAATATTAATAGATAATCTGATCATAAATCCACAATTCATCGGATCTCGACAAACACACCGCAAAAGAAAGTTACATCGGATAGATCTCCATGAAGATCATGGAGAACTTTGTATTGAAGATCCAAGAGAGAGAAGAAGCCACTAGCTACTAATTATGGATTCGAAGGTCTGTGGTGAACTACTCACGCATCGTCGGAGAGGCAATGGTGTTGATGAAGAAGCCCTCCGTGTCCGAATACCCCCTCCGGCAGGGCACCAAAACGGTCCCCAAATGGGATCTTGTGGAGATAGAAGCTTGCGGCGGCGGAAAAGTATTTTTGTGGCTCTTTGTGATAGTTTTGGATTTTTAGAGAATTTATAGGCGGAAGAGATAGGGCAGAGGAGCCATGGGGGGGGCCCAAAAGCCTGCTAGCCCCCCCCTCCCAGGCCAGGGCTAAGGGGGCTTGTGACCTACCCCAAGGTACCCTGCCTTGGTTCTCAAGTCTCCTCCGTATCTTCTGTTATGGAAAAAAATCATTTTGCAGGTTATATTCCGTCTGGACTCCGTTTAATATTCTCCTCTGAAAAAGGTCAAATACACGAAAAAACCAAAAACTGGCACTTGCACTAAGTTAATAGTTTAGTCCCAAAAAAGATATAAAATAGCATATTCATGCATACAAAACATCCAAAGTTGACAAGATAATAGCATGGAACCATAAAAAATTATAGATACGTTGGAGACGTATCATTCCCTAAAGCAATTTACTTGCCAGAAGTTTTGGTTACCACAATATATCTGTCGACTTCGGTCTAGCAAACTTCTCCGAGTGAAGAGCTACCCTCTCACTCGGGGGCTTAGCCGCGAACCAGATTCGCCTAAGTTAAAAAACTTCTCCGAGTGAAGAGCTATGCTCTCATTCGGAGGCTTAGCCGCGAACCAGATTCGCCTAAGTTAAAAAACTTCTCCGAGTGTAGAGCTATCCTCTCACTCGGGGGCTTAGACGTGAACTAGATTCGCCTAAGTTATTAAACTTCTCCGAGTGAAGAGCTACCCTCTCACTCGGGGGCTTAGCCACGAACCAGATTCGCCTAAGTTAAAAAACTTCTTCGAGTGAAGAGCTAACCTCTCACTTGGGGGCTTAGCCGCGAACCAGATTCGCCTAAGTTAAAAAACTTCTCCGAGTGAAGAGCTACGCTCTCACTCGGGGGCTGAGCCACGAAACAAATTCGCCTAAGTTAAAAAACTTCTTCGAGTGAAGAGCTAACCTTTCACTCGGGGGCTTAGCCGCGAACCAGATTTGCCTAAGTTAAAATACTTCTCCGAGTGAAGAGCTAACCTCTTGCTCGGGGGCTTAGCCGCGAACCAGATTCGCCTAAGTTAAAAAAATTCTCCGAGTGAAGAGCTAACCTATCACTCGGGGGGCTTAGCCGCGAACAAGATTCGCCTAAGTTAAAAAAATTCTCCGAGTGAAGAGCTACCCTCTTACTCGGGGGCTTAGCCGTGAACCAGATTCGCCTAAGTTAAAACATTCCTCCGAGTGAAGAGCTGACCTCTCACTCGGGGGCTTAGCCGCGAACCAGATTTGCCTAATTTAAAAAACTTCTCTGAGTGAAGAGCTAACCTCTCACTTGGGGGCTTAGCCGCGAACCGAATTCGCCTAAGTTAAAAAAACTTCTCCAAGTGAAGAGTTAACCTCTCACTCAGGGGCTTAGCCGTGAACCATATTCGCCTAAGTTAAAAAACTTCTCCGAGTGAAGAGCTACCCTCTCACTCGGGGGCTTAGCCGCGAACCAGATTCGCCTAAGTTAAAACATTCCTCCGAGTGAAGAGCTACCCTCTCACTCGGGGGCTTAGCTGCTAACCAGATTCGCTTAAGTTTTTAGAAAACTTCTCTGAGTGAAGAGCTAACCTCTCTCTCGGGGGTTTAGCGCGAACCAGATTCGCCTAAGTTTAAAAACATCTTCGAGTGAAGAGCTAACCTCTCACTCGGGGGCTTAGCCGCAAACCATATTTTCCTAAGTTAAAAACTTCTCCGAGTGAAGATCTAACCTCTTGCTCGGGGGCTTAGCCACGAACCAGATTCGCCTAAGTTAAAAAACTTCTCCGAGTGAAGAGCTAACCTATCACTCGGGGGGCTTAGCCGCGAACCAGATTCGCCTAAGTTAAAAAACTTCTCCGAGTGAAGAGCTACCCTCTAACTCGGGGGCTTAGCCGTGAACCAGATTCCCCTAAGTTAAAACATTCCTCCGAGTGAAGAGCTATCCTCTCACTCGGGGGCTTAGCCGCGAACCAGATTCGCCTAAGTTAAAAAACTTCTCCGAGTGAAGAGCTACCCTCTCACTCGGGAGCTTAGCCGCGAACCAGATTCGCCTAAATTAAAACATTCCTCCGAGTGAAGCACCACCCTCTCACTCAAAGGCTTAGCCGTGAACCAGATTCGCCTAAGTACCGAAATCCCGCCCAAATCCCAAGTGAGCAAATAATAATACCCGACACAGATCAAGGTTATCCGCGCAGGACAAAAGTACTTGGGTTATTATCCGAACGAAGTTTTAAGCGTTTACAAGAACCACTCGGCATACCGTGGCAAATAGTTCTTTTTCTCATGAGTGGTCAACTTCCTCATGGCTCACCTAGACTGGCTGGCTCCACAAAGGTATCGAGGTCGATGACTTCGCTGATGCGAGTTGCAGCATCAATGAAGGTCTCCATGAAGTCTTCAAAACGAAGCTTCTCCGTGTTCACAACCTGCAACACCTTCAGCTTCTCCTCCCGAGTCTCCTTGCAATGGACTCTGACGAGTGACAAAGCTACGTCTGCCCCACACCGAGCAGCAGACTTCTTTCACGCTTGAACCCGCTGAGGAATCTGCTCCATTCGAGTCACCATAGCCTCCACGTCATGCTGGACTTCATCCTATGGCCATAGCTCTTTGTCAATCTTGCTCACATCAGCCCTCAGTTGCGAGACATACTTCTCCACCTTCGTCAGTCGGGAACTCATACGAAAAAGATTCAAAGCTGGGCGTCACCGAGTGCAGTGTTGACTGGATCAAGCGAAGGCTCAAATTCCTCAGTTTCATTCTCCAAGTCTTCATAGAACTCTGTGGGAGAGAAGTTTTAAGATCATCAACGAAACTCCACACAATCAATAACATTATTCATTCGACGATAAACTTACCAGCGAGTAACTCCAACATCTTGGTGGCAAAGTCTCCCACGTACTACTCTTGAGCATTCGCTCTCTTGCTCATATCCCTCAGCTGGTTCATCAACTTATTTCTATCATTCTGCAATTTCTCCACCTCCACCTGCAAACTCTTACTGGTTTCCTCAGCCTCTACCAGGCTTTGTCCTTCTCCTCTAGTGTTTTCTTCAAAGAAGCTACTTAATTTGTGGTTGTCTCCAGGGTCGTAGTCAGTTGAGTCTTTTCTACAGCTAAGGTAGCATACGCAGAACCTACTTCACAAGCTTTCTGAAAGAGTCAGAGGACAAATATGAGTCGACATATATAACTTCCGAGTGATATATAGTCAAAATAAAATCACTTTCGAGTGATAATAACTTCATCCAAATTGAAGAACAAGACATGTTTCCGATCAGACCCCTGCCAGTGCAAGCACTCGACAGTGGCCATGGGGACTACACCCAGTAGGTTCACTCGGCGTGACCCCACTGACTTACTGCTCGATCAGGTCTGTCCTGACGAACCAAAAAGATTATACACTCAAAAAACTTTAGACTATTATCATTCACTACAGAACTGATAATAGTCTCGGGGACTACACCTAGTGGGTGCACTTAGCGTGCCCCCACTGGATTCAGATATCAACAAAATCAGCTCTAGTTGATTGTGATCAACATCAAAGAATAAGTCTCTACCGATTAAGACCCCTCCCACTGAAGCACTCGACAACGGTCTCGGGGAGTACACCCAGTGGGTTCACTCGGAGTGACCCCACTGGAAACACGAACAAAACAAATACATTTCTACAAAACCACCCACTGGGTGTGAGTCAGAATTCAAACTTACGGTCGAACTTACTCGGACATTGTCTTTGAGCACCACGATATGGTTATACATCGAGACGATGGTGTCATAGGCTGTTCTTGCTTGTTGCGTCATCAACTCTGCCTGGATCATAGCCTCCTTGGCGGCACCAGTCTGGTCTTCAGGGACACGACGCGTGGTGTACACGGTCGTGGGTGATATCAATCCTAAGGCGGCATCAGAAACAACTGGAACACTCGACTGCAATCCAGCCAGAGTCGTACTCACAACGACTGAACTAACAGGTGGAGCACTCGCTACAACCGTTTCCGCCACGTGCACCTCGTACACAACAGGTTCCATGGCAGCAGCTGGTTGCCTTTGATCGTCGTCGTCCAGCTGAATGACCTCCCTTGCAGCAGGCGCGGCTGGCAGACAGAAACACCAGAGATTACAAACAAGAAATCATACACATGGAAGAGTAATACAGAGTGGTAAACCATCAATACCTAGTTGAGAAGTGGGTGCATTTGCGGTGTCAACCTCCATGGGGTCTTCACCCACTTGCAGTGGTGACGTCACAGAGGTAGTTGCTCTGTCGATACAGTTCCAGTCGGTCCTCATCAACTAATTTTTTTTCACTCGGATAAGAGTACAAGGCCAAGTACTTACGCAGAGGCAACTGGCATGGCGATCCTCATCCTAGGCAAAGCCTTTCGAGGTTTGGGTCCGCTGGGCTTGGGCACCTTTGCAGGTTGCTCCACTGGTTCATCAGATGATCCCCTAGTACGTTTGGCACTCCGTCCACTCGGTGCCAAAGGCTTGCTCGGGGTGCTCGCGGGATCATGATGCATCTTGGACCGAGGTTCGTGGCGAGAAGGAGATGAGTCTTCTTGTTCACTTTCCTCCGACTCGTCTTCCTCAGTATCTTTGCTGTCTTCAACATATTCCTTGCTGTCCGCACTGTCGTCCATGCTCCCCTCGTCAAGGTCGAGTGTGTTGCCATTCGGGACCGGAGAATGCAAGGTCGTCCACTCCTGCAAGATATGATCCACAAACTCAGTCGACAAGAAAATTATAAGCACTCGATTCGAATGCAACAATGTTCAACAGAGAAGAACTAACCTTGTTCGTCGGCGGATTGTCAGCTGCGAAGGGCAAGACCCTTTTTGCCCCCATCGGATTTTCACAAGGACCTACTATTCTGCGGATCCACTTTGCTAGTGTCACTACAAGAAATATGCTAATACACGACGCTATTTTTTGTCGCTACATCGTCACGGTTTTTAGTTTACGAGGATCTCACGACGAAAAAACAAGCGTCGAAAACAAAGTGTCAAAAACTGATAGCAGCGACTTTTTGATCGAAATCGTCGTAACTTTTATGACGATTCCTGGATTGTCGTAACCTTTATGACGATCCTAAATTGTCGTTGTTAATCTAACCCAGTCCTACGTGGCAGTCCTATGTGGCAAAATTATGATGAAATCAAAACGTCATGGTTGAAATCAGCCCAACCCATTTCAATTGATCACATGGGCCGATTTTATTTTTTTGGGCTTTTTCTTATTGGCCTTCTTTTTGGGCCTTAGCCTATTTATAGCCACTTTTAGTTTTTTTATCAAAAAAAATTTTGGGCCCTGGCCTTTTAGTGCCCAAATACATTTGGTCAGGTTTCAGTTTTGGCCTTTTTTCATTTTTGAATTCAGCAACTTTTTTTCTTTTATGTTGCCTATACAACTTTGAAGCCCATACAGATAAATCTGAGCCCATACAACTTTGAAGCCCATACACATAAATCTATAGCAGCTCAGCCCACATCACAAAGTTTGAAGCACAACCACAAATCTGATAATATATAGCCCACACCATAAATCTAATAATATATAGCCCACACCATAAATTTGTAGCACAATCAAAATATGTAGCACAACCACAAATCTCAGCCAACACCATAAATGTGTAGCACAACCAAAATCGAATACCAAAACCACCTAGTTATCAAGTGCACAAGAACTGCTACCAAAATATAATTCCAAGATCTGTTATCAAGTATTGCTACCAAAATCTAATACCAAAACCACCTAATTCCCTGTTTTGGCTCCAAGCAGCGCCATCAACTGAGCGTACCTCGCATCGTTTTCTTCCGCCTTCTTGAGCAGCGGCTCATACGACTTGTCGCGTTTGGCTTGTGCAGCTTCATCTTCTACTTCCTTCCTCTTCATGGCATCCATCTCTTCACGCATGACTTCACTTCATTGATGCGACATCTCGATATGCTCTTGTAGATCCAGCACACGAGCATTCACATCAACATTTTACTTGCTGGACTTGTCAGTTGAGTTTGGCTGCAGACCAACATTCTTCAAGAATTTGCTTGATGGGCGATGCTTGGTCAAAACTTCCGCAACGACTGAAACAGAAGACTTTCGCTCTTCGCCTTCTTGTACAGGAGCAGTCATCTTCTCTTCCATCTCAGTCTGAAAGATAATGGATGAATTGAGAAACGGTTTAAATCAATGAGAAAGAAAGGAAAATAAGCAAACAATAATGAGGAAAGCATGTATCAGCAATACTTATACAAAAACTAAGGTAGGAACATAAGCAGACATACTTATGCTTCCAGAAACTACATAAAACCAGAAACTAATGAAATAATGAAACTACATATAGAAACTACATACAAAAACTACTTATACAGAAATTATGTATTCATTATCTTCTCATTTCATGCAGGGAATATGATTTGCTAGAAGATTTTCTCAGTGGAATAATCACATTCAGATGAGACATATACAATCTTAGTCTATATATCAATAATCATGGAGATATTGATGGGGACGAAGTGGTATCTTGAAGTTGATTACGTATGAATTTCTATCTCCCTTCAATGATAAAAGGTTTAAGTACTGATGTCATGCCTCTTACTTTTACATACTGTTGGAAGCACACTCAGTAGCCTTAAGCACAAATTAGCTTCAAAAGACACAATAGACTTATTGTAATGTAAACCTATAGTTCTGCAAAGGGGGTAAAATGAACACATTCTTTAATACTACAGTTATTTCTATTTGTAAAATTGTTTTTAGTTTGATACTGTAATTTAGCAAAGGGGGTAAAATGAACACATTCTTTAATACTACAGGTATTAGAACGCGGACACTACTGCTACAGTGAACAGAAACTGTGGGAACAGTGCGACACTATTTTAGAGAACAGACTTTTCCTTTGTTTCATTCATTTTCATCTCCGCGAAACCCGTCATAGGGTTCAAAGCACATACTGGAAGCGGGGACATAACAGGGAAGCTCCCAGTGTGTTCTAGTTTCTCCTCCCTTGTTTACTTATATTAATGTGTTGAAATTCAGCCTTTGCGCTTGCTCTCATGTTTCATTGCACTGGTCAGGCTCTCTTTTGACTGTTAACATTTTGTAAAAATGATAGTATATACCAGTGATATTTCTAAGATAGTAACATGCATTTTACTGGTAGTTACAATAAAATGTTGGACACAAAAGGAGCTGATGCATATACTACTTATAGTGGCTCATCCAGAAACAAATCCATGTTTTTCACTCCTAGAGCATACAACGGTATATCACATGAGGCCAAAAACAAATCCAAGGAAGATTACTTACTATGGCAACTTGAACATCCTCCGAAAATCCGTGTTTGGTGCTGTTGTGTGTCGCCTTGAAAATGTCAAATGCAGACAACACTTCACCCTTTCTTTGCTCTTGCTGAAATGCTTTTCAACAACAACCCAACCATTAGCTTTTGCAACAAATTGCTGCTTATGTCTAAAGGAAAACAACTAAAGGAACAACAATGTTGATCTTACAGTTGCATGCACATGAGCAACATAGCATCTTGAACCAGTTTTCTGCGCAAACTTGAATTTTGTTTGATTAACCTTGTTATTGGCACATGTCTCCTACATATGTGCCCATCAGATCATCATTTCCATACAGTAAAGCAAATCACACAGTTTGCATGGGCAAGGTAAAGCAACAATCAAGCATTTACATTCCTTGTGTCTTGGACTTGACCACAACTCGACCAACCTTTGCCATTCAGTATCCGTTATGTCAGAAACAGGGGACTTGATGCTAACTTTGCTTGCTTCGACTTTGTCAAAGTACTCCTTCTTGACATGATGGCGTCTGTTCCTCAATGAATTCTTCAAGATATCAGTGCATGCATACTGAACGACACTTGATTCCGTGTCCATCTCAAAATTTCCCTACAAAGGCAGCAAACAAGAGAAGTACCAAGATTAACCATCATATGAGATGTATAACAGGGAATAAAGACCACATTCAGCAAGAAGATAGTTATTTTACAGATAGTTTTCCTATATAATTCTCCACAAGACTTGAGTTCTTTTTATACTCCTTGAAGTGAGGAAGCACTGGCATATGAGCTCTCGTAATGAGGCCACCCTCAGATGCTAGCTTTGCAGCCTGCACGGGCTTCTCCGGACGCCTCATCCCTTCAGCAATTTCAATTCTTACTTTTGCTCCCATTGCATGTGTCAACTTTTCTAGCCATTTTCCATTCCTAGAACTCTTGACCACAGCAACAGCGCTTGAAAAGGATACATTCAAACATTAGTCGAGACTAATAGTCACCAATACATGCATTGCTTACATTTAGAAAATGAATTAGTATGAAAAGAAAACTAGATGAACATGCCTTCATCACCCATTGGCTGCTCACGTTCTCTAGAAAGGACTGCCAAGTTCAACTCACGGCCATGATTGCTGACCACAGAAGGTGCGACGGGGCTGAGGTCCATGCACATCCTGCTTCCTTCTTCCATGGAGGCCAACTCATCATCAGTTCGTAGTGATCCTTGACCCTTGTGCAGCGGGCTCTTATCAACAACCTCCCTTACTTTCTGCCTAGTGAGTCTAGCCACAGCTGGTTCATCAGGTGTCAGAATCCTCTCTGATCCTGCTGGAGATAGATCTAACACCCTTCCTGGAGCCATTGGACTAGATGTTTCTGAAACTTTCCTCCTGTTTCTGTTAGCACACTTCTTCCTAGAAACCTGTAGGGTGTCGTATAAAAGGCAAGGACGGCAGAATTACTTCACAAGAAAATTGTACAATGTATGAAAAAAGAAAGAACACAACATACAACTCCCACCCCAAACAAGATAGAGTTTGCACCTTTCGTTTCTTCTTTACTAATTTGTCATCAACTTCATCTCCATCAATAACTTCATCATCTTTAGGGTTGTAGTCTGAGCTTCCAGCTTGTGTTATGGCAGATGTCGATTCATCACAAGTAGCTGCACTACCGTCTTCACGTGCATTTGACTTCCTAATCATTGATACTATCACACCAATGCCTAGCGATTGGAACATGCGGTTGTTCCTCATCATAGTTCTAGCCCTAATCTTCTCGATCTCAGTCAGGGGTTCTTCTTTACATGAATAAGAAAACATAACAATTAGTTGAATGGTTGAAATGCATAGGGAAGCAAGACAACTCAAACAACTAAGGTATCCTATAAGATCTTAGTTTTATTTAATCCTAGTACATTAATGGCACAAGCAAAATATAAACCAATTGTTTGGACTAAAACAATACATTTCAATTACGAGATTACAAGCATGAGCTAGGCACATTTCTATAGTTAGTACATAGACACACCTAGGCGCCACATACTATATTTTATGTGAAACTTACAAACAAACAATATTGCACCCAATGTACGATGCATCTTAACATGGGTACGCCCCTAGATGCATATCCATAGATAAAACAAGTGGTACAATAAGTAGCAAGTTGTATACCAGACGACGGCTGCTTCGTCCTTGTCATGGCTGATATTAAGGGGCTGTAGGCTGATCTCGAGGGGCTGTATATGTGTTGATTGTGCTGATGGTATCAAGTTGCCCTAATAGCTTGCAAAACAGAATGAACACAAATGATATACAATGGGGATAAAGTAGAATGATCCTCCAAAGAACTAATATTTTATCAATCAATTTCAGGAATAAAACCACCATAAACAGGGCCAAGAACTCAACAGATTCTATTAATATCTAGGAAGAAGCACTTATATAACAAGCTTATACAACAGGGCCAATCAAGCTTGATGCAATAATAAGCTAGTGATGCCGTACACAATATAGATTAAAGTCAAAAATGAGTTACTAACAATAAACTATTTACATTCTTAATTAATAACAAACCAACAACCATATACACTTTCTTTAGATTAACTAAAACTACCAGCCTACCAGCCACATGACCACTTGCTTCAGATCCACAATTGTGTTCAGATCGACAAGAACTAGTAGATGCACAAATCAAAACCTTCAACAAACAAATTACTCCCGGGATATTATTATTTATAAGGTGATGAGCACTTGCAATGAGCACTACCGTATACAACATAGACTACCATATAAGTTCACAATTTTACATAAGTGTTACAAACCATAAATTTTACAGAATCACAACAAACAGAAATTAGGGAAGCAACATAACCACAATATCACACGGTCACAGCAGCTTGACTCCAAAACTTGGCACCTGCAATGAAATAAGAAATATTACTAAGTACCCAGCTGCAAAATGTCCACAAAAAATTTGTTTAAGCATTATTATTAAGCATTCCGGGAATAAAATGGCTAGTAGTTGAGACCCAAAACTCAAGCTACATTCAACTGAGAATGCAAGCAATCATTTGCAGATTTAATTCTTAAGCAACAATAAAAAGATCAGAGGTTCCGAAAATAGCTGCTATATATAGTACACGAAATTTATTACAATATAATATGGCAAACGCATATAGAATTCCACTAGCAGCAACATGACAGGGCAAGGAAAGAGCAAAACATAACAAGAGGCAAATGTTTTTTTGGAAAATGAACTTGAGCTCCACAGCAGAATAGGAGAAGGAGCTTCACAGCAGTAACACAACTCCCATGGCACATAGCTTCACAGCAGCAGCTCAAGTGATTTAAATACCAGAGAGATCTTATGTTCCTTCAATAATTTGGATCAAACACCACAGAGACCTGTGCCCAAAGATAAACAACACAGAGAAGTGCTCCAATGTGTTCCGAATGGAGCCTTCTGAATTGCAACGACTATCATCACAACAAAGTTTCTGGCAAATGAAGGAAGGCACTGTATGGATGGACACCCTAGGACCATAACAAAACATAGTGGAGATTCATACATCATAAAGAGGTGATAGAAGTCATAAGGTGGACATTATCAACATAACAGCTTTAGATACATAAACAGATTTTAAAACGTGTATAGTATGTTCATAGTATGATAGCACACATTACTACAAGTTTAACTTCACAAACCAATCCAGTTTTTATACATCCATCGGACACAACAATACATACACCATATATATATATAAACAGAGTTGACAATGCATATTTGCAAGAAAAGAACAGCAAGAGTGTTACATAAAGACTCGTCATCATCATCATACCATAGTAAAAACCAAAAGTGAAGCAGCCACAATAGTAAAAAGTTCCACAGACCCTTTGTTTTTCTCTGTTTTCGTGCTACATGACCCTGCCTAACCCTAACACCATGAGGAAGACTTCTCTGCTTTGCTTCCTTGGAGAGGAATACTCCTCATCCCCCAGCCTAACCCTAACACTATGACCGTGAGCTTAACCCAAACGCCATGACCCTAACCCTAACCCTAACCCTAACGCCATGACCCTGACCGAGAGCTGAAGGCTGAGAGACCAACCGAGAGAAGACCAGGGAAGATCTTGAGGAAGAAGGTGTCGCCGTCGATGAGAGCCGCTCCGTGAGTCGTCGCCGTCAACGAGATTCGCTCCGCGCGTCGTCGCCGTCGTGAGTAGCCGCCCCGCGTCGTCTCCCCGCAAAGACGAGAGCCGTCGACGAGAGTCGCTCGCCGCGTCGTCGCCGTTGTCGCGAGCCGTCTCCGTCATTTAGAGGTGAATGGGGAAAGTGGAGAGGCGAACGGGGAATGGGGTTTGGCCGCGGGTGAATGAGGTCGTCTTAGTATTTTTTCGGGAGTAACATTTATTTTGGTCGCCGGTTTTGGCCGCGGGCGCGAGTGGTGCGGGTTTTGGCCACGCACGTGAGGGGTGGGCGCGTGGAATTTGGGAAGGGAAATTTTCCCTTTTTTGATAAGAATTGGAGGGAAATATTACGTGTTATTTTTTAGATAGTTTTATGCAAAATATTACAATCTTAAATATTGTGGAAAAAAGGTTTAGTGCTAGTTTGGTAACATAGTATTTTCAAATTCATAGTAATATAAAACCTTTGTAATTTAAATCCATAGTAATTTTAGACGTGGTATTTTTAAAATTGTGGTATTTATTCAAAGAAACCATTGTATTAAGAAATCCATAGTTGGCTATGAATGCCAAAGGTTACGAATGCTATGAATGATAGCCTGCTGGCTCCCTACTCAGAGAAAGATATCTCGGATGTCCTTTTTCAAATTGGACCAATGAAGCCCCCGGGGCCGGATGGGTTCCCTGCAAGATTTTATCACATAAACTGGGGAGTGTTGAAGGATGATATGGTGAAGGCGGTGCAACCGTTCTTTACAACGGGGTTGATGCCGGAAGGGGTTAATGACACCTCCATCGTGTTGATTCCCAAAGTCTAGCACCCCTCCTCCCTGAAGGATTTCCGACCTATCTCATTATGCAATGTAATTCATAAGATAGTCTCAAAGTGCATGGTGAACCGTCTTCGACCATTTCTTACAGAGCTTATTTCTGAGAATCAAAGCGCATTCATCCCGGGAAGATTGATCTCTGATAATTCCATTATCGCCTTCGAGTGCATACATCATATTCAAACAGGGGTTGGAAGCAATATTTTTTGCGCCTACAAGTTGGATCTTTCCAAAGCTTATGATCGGGTTGATTGGGAGTTCCTGGAGCGCGCGCTATTGAAATGTGGTTGAAATGGAGCTCCAGCTATATCACATTATTGTTTGCGGATGACGCACTTCTCTTCTTTCGGGCCTCCTCGGATCAAGCACTAATTGTCAAGGACGTTTTGAACACCTATGCTTCAGGTACGGGTCAACTTACAAATCATTCAAAGTGTTCCATTTTGTTTGCTGACAACTGCTCGCCTTTGGTTTTTGAAGAGGTGAAGGGTATTCTGCAAGTAACTCAACTGGAGTTTTCCGTGTGTGATGATCTCACCAAAATGATGCGTCAGTATTGGTGGGGAGTGGAGAATGGCAGAAGTGCTCATGTTTCAAACAGGGGCTGGAAGCAATGATTTTTGCGCCTACAAGTTGGATCTTTCCAAAGCTTACAATCAGGTTGATTGGGAGTTCCTGGGGCGCGCGCTATTGAAATGTGGTTGAAATGGAGCTCCGGCTATATCACACTTATTGTTTGCGGATGACTCACTTCTCTTCTTTCGGGCCTCCTCGGATCAAGCGGTGATTGTGAAGGACGTTTTGAACACCTATACTTCATCTACGGGTCAACTTACAAGTCATTCAAAGTGTTCCATTTTGTTTGCTGACAACTCCTCACCTTTGGTTGTTGAAGAGGTGAAGGGTATTCTGCAAGTAACTCAATAGGAGTTTTCCATGTCTGATGATCTCACCAAAATGATGCGTCAGTATTGGTGGGGAGTGGAGAATGGTACAAGGAAAATGGCATGGTCTGCTTGGGACAAGCTATTTCTCCCAAAGTCTAAAGGGGCCTTGGATTCCGGTAAATGAGGCCCTGTAACCAAGCGCTCCTAGCCAAGCAAGCGTGGCGTGTTCTGACGAGACCACATTCTCTGTGTGCTAGACTCCTTCGAGCGAAATACTACCTACATGGTAATTAAGTTGACATAGTATTTGCTGGAAATGCATCGCCAGCGTGGAGAGGAATTGAGCATGGATTAACTCTTGTGAAGAAAGGTATGTTATGACGTGTTGGCAACGGTGCTACTATTTGGGTTTGGAGAGATCCACGAATCCCTCGAAGCCCGTCGTTCATAGCCATCACTCCCAAGAGGAATTGTCGCCTCAACACAGTCAGCGACTTCCTCGATGATCGCAGCTACTCGAAGGTGGAGCTACTTCAACAACATTTTTGGCAGCCGGATGTGGACTCCATCCTCAAAATCAGAACATCTCTGACACTTCGTGAGGATTTCATATACTGGTCCAAGGAGAGATCAGGTGTGTTGACAGTTAAAAGCACATACCATGTGGCAATGACACACCACTACGACCAGTTCTCCCCAAGTTCATCCAGTGCTAGTCCCTTGGTGAAAGAACGATCTAGCGGCTAGTATGGAATGCTGAGGTTCCCCCCAAACTCAAGAATTTTGCTTGGCAAGTGGCATCTGGTACTCTTCCTACGGACACTGAAAAAAGGAGACGACATTTTGATCTGAATGGGTATTGCATGCTTTGTTACACAGAGCAGGAATCATCCTTTCATGCACTCGTTTCCTGTCCAAATGCAGCTACCCTTTGGGACTTGATGCACACTCAATGGCCTCTTCCGAATAGATCTTCGATCAAGTGGACAGGAACTGAACTGCTTGGCAAATGGCCTCTTCCAGTACATACATGATCATATTGGCAGTTGTCATGTAGGTTGCCACATTGTTCCGAGTATGCAAATCCGACTTTGTTTCGAAAGTGAGTCACAAGAACCACTAGAAGTGCGAAATACCCCTTTTTTATAGATGGTGCGGCACCAACACATCCTGATACTGAGTTGTATTTGAACCTGTTATATGGAGATTGCTTTTGTAGACAAGCTTTACAAGATCTTTGAGAGATGCTAGCCGACAAGCAGTATGTCGAGAAGGAAGGGAAGAGCGCGACGCGACGATGCCCTTGCGGGTTCCTTATAACGATCTCCCAAAAAATATTTTTAGTGTACTGAGTTGTTGCCTTGCTTCATGTGAACCTGCAACCACCTGAGAACAAATATATAACATAACAACTTTTTAGTGTACTGAATTTAGTTAATTTAGTGTACTGAATTTAGTTAATTTAGTGTACTGAATTTATGTGGTTGCTGGTACTGTGCCAGTGCCTTTTCTCCCCTTTCTTCATTTTTCTTAGCCAGGTGTCTTTATTTTTCTTAGCATGGATTAACTACTGAAGAGAGTATATGAACTAACCATGAAACCATATAATAGAAGGGCTACAGAAAGTGCCCTCTTTTTTCATTGGCTGAACACATAGCTTGTTTGTCTCATCACTCTGTTATGCTACCATCTGCATATTATGTGTTTGTTCCATGACTAACTTGTCTATTCAAATTGTTTGCATTCGTAGGCTGATGGAGGTCATTCTACTTAGCTCCGTTGATGAGGCTACTCCTAGGCCTGCTGTCAAGATGACAACACGAGGTCCCAACAAAACATGAAATGCTACTTTTCATAAACATTGTTTGTATGCAAACAAAGTTGCCTTCAAGCCCTCACAAGTTGAGAAATTGAAGCACCGAGTTCGTGATCGAAGGCCAACCATACCCTATTATGTATGCACCATTCAAGAAGCTCACGTGATACCTAAGAAGGCAAAAATGGTAAAAAGTATCAAGAAGCATCTTTTTGATAAGTTGTGTCGAAGTTTCCTTTCTTACAAGTTGCCCATGTTTTTTTGTGTGTAGTACTTCAACATGCCGTACACCACTCTGAAAGTGCAGTCATGCCCTTAATCGTGTTTTGGTGTTGCTGACAACACACATATAGATAACTAATCACTAATCCCCTTTAAGCTATTGTGAATGATCATGTGTTGATAAGGACAAGCTCATGTGCTAACAAGGACAAGATCAAGATAAGCATTCCTGAGCACTACATGCTTGATTCTTGTGGATGTTCACATGGTGGACAAATGAAGATGAATACATAAGCTAGGCCTTCCACATTGTGTATGAGAGAGTTACTTGAAGACTTCATCATGTCTTGCTTTCAACTTGAGCCAAGAAGGAACAACAACATCAAGCTCAAGTGGAAGGGCTAACTCAAAGGCATCAACCCCTTTGACGCTAGTGGTGCAGAGTGATGATCAACGAATAAAAGTATACACTCAAGTATGGATCATCGATACCCCTTTTATAATTCTTGAGTCTTTAGTGATCCCGCACTATTAAGAGGGGATCACAGGTTTTGTGATGAACTTGCTGAAACTAGATATCCACTGTTCTGCTCATACCGCATCTCCACTGCTCTGCTGTTATCAGAAAACAGGACCAGTGCCTCGGACATCCGGCCTCCTCCGGACGTCCGAGGAACGGACGTCCGGCCTCCTCTGGACGTCCGAGGACCGGATGTCCGACTTGCTTCGGAAATCCGGAATCCTTTACCAGAGAAATTAGAGCCATATAACTCGGACTTCCGGCTCCCTCCGGACGTCTGAGGGCCGGTCGTCCGACCAACTTCCGAAATCCGGACCTTTGCACCAGAAGAACTTGAGCCATATAACTCGGACTTCCGGCTCCCTCCGGACGTCCGAGGGCCGGTCGTCCGTCCCCTTTCGGAAATCCGGAATCTTGCACCAGAGAAGTTTGATTCGAATAACTCGGACTTCCGGCCTTCTCCGGATGTCCGGTCCCTGTTCAACTCCACAGTAGTTCCAGATATATTTACAGCCCTCAGACGTCCGACCCCTTGTGGACGCCCGGACATCCGTGAACTGCCGGATGTCCGACCCCTGTGTGATTTAAAGTGTCCCCAATGGCTGTTTTACTCTCCCCACTATATATACCACGTCCCACTTCGTGAGAGGGTGCCCAATACAGCCATATCCTCATAAGAACACATTTCTACCTCACACACATTTGCATACACCAAATCTTAGATCCCAAGAGTATTTTTGAGTCCCTTTGAGAGTTGTTCCAATCAAAAGATAGATCGTCTCCCTCTCCTCCTCTCAACCCAAGCTATTTGAGATTTGAGCAAGTTTTGAGCATTCCCGGTGATCTTGTTACTCTTGGAGGTTGGAAACTCCTAAGCCGTAGGAGTTCTTCGGAGAGGAATCAATCCGTGTGATTTCCCTCAGAAAAGTTTGTGAGGGTTTGCAAGCCACCTCAAAGGCTTACAACTAGTGGTTAGGAAACGCCTTCCTGGTGTTATCTCAAAGGGAGAATAGGGTGAGAATTCGTGGCGTTGGTGTGCCTTCGTGGTAACATCCACCTCTCTAACGGTGACTAGCTTCCCTCCAAGGAAGTGAACATCGGGATACATCTTCGGCTCAGTGACCTTGGTTATCCTTAATCCTAACTCCTTACTTGTGGTTTACTTGTGTTACTTGAGCATACATACATTGCATATTGTTTGTGCTCATTATATTGTGTTGGCTATTTCTTGTACAAGATTAATCGTTCAAGCATACCCTCTATATCCACACGTTCACACTTGTAGCTTTTGATATATCGTGTGCTATAGTGTGATCTAGTATCTTGTGTCGTTCACCTACTTGTCGGGTGATATAGCTCAAGTAAGTTTGTGTAACTTTCTTGTGCTTGTTAGTAACTGTATTGTGTCCATCTTGGTAGATCGTGTTGTTGATACACGTTGCAGTGCCTATTGCATTTAGGATTTGTGCTTGGAAAGTATCCTCTTAGTTTATTTCCGCACTAGGTTTTAGCCAAATCCGAAGAAGTTTTTAAATAGCCTATTCACCCCCCTCTAGGCGTCATCGAGGTCTTTTCAATTGGTATCAGAGCAAGGTCTCTCTTTAATTAGGTTTCACGACCTAGAGAGTATCGATGTCGACTATTGGATTAGTGCACAATGACACCTTTGACTTTGATGGCACAAATTATACCCTATGGAGAATTCGTATGCTTCATCACTTTCGGGCCATCGGCCCAAATACTTTACGAATTGTTCTTGTAGGGATTGCTGACAAAAAGGATGATGCATCTTCATCTACTAATGAAATGTATCTTGATTGTGAGGCTTTTCTTGCCATTCGTCGAACCATATGTCCTGAAGTGTTTAAGTCTATCTCGACTTGCAAGTCAGCTCATGAAGTTTGGACTAAACTTGAAGATATATATGGTGGGTCCAATCTTGATGAAGACGATATTATGATGAAGGAGTTGGTGCATGAGCTCTTCACTCTTTTCGATCATAAAGAGTCCACCACTACTTCCATATCTGATTGCTTGGACACCTCAGCATCTTCAATCTCACAAGGTAGTGACATGGTGAGTGAAGAAATATATGTTGATGAAAATTTCATAGCCTCTATGGACACGAGCATATCTAGCACCACACATGGTGTAAATTATTGTGCTGATAGGTCATGCATTTCACCTAAAGATCCATCGACAAATGTCTGTGGTGATATGTCTTCTTTCCCGTGTCCTCTTGATCAAAATATCTTGTTTCTCCCTAGTTGTTCTATGACTAATCATTTAGGGGAAATCAATAAATATGAAGTACCTTTTACTAATGAAGAATCTGATTCACCAAAAGAATCATCATCAACTCCTCCAGTTCACATGTGCCTTATGGAAAGAGGTAATATTGAGGTATCATCTTCCGTGTGCAATAACGATGATATTTGCGATGAGGATGATGATGATGACTTGACTGAAAATATCTATGTGATCAATCAAATTCTTCATAAAGCTAAAAATAACGCTCTTCAAAGATTCCAAGATGTTCTTGCTTACTTTGAAAATTGTAATGATTTACTTAATCATGAACAAGCTAAAAGTGAACAACTTGAACATGAACTTGAGAAGAGTCATCAAGCGTGTAGAGACTTAAGATCTTCAAAAGGAGAGACTGAACTTGCTCATGATAAACTTAAAAAGGATTTTGAGGTCCTTCTCCTTGAATGCAAGAATGTCAAGGCAGAGCTCATCAAAACCTCTAAGATCTATGAGGAGCTTCAATCTACTCATGAGAAGTCTCTAATCGCTACTTACTTCTCTCATATTGTTGATGATACTTGTAGATCTAACCCTATCTCTTTTGAAGTATCAACAGTGAAGGAGAATGTTGAGCTACATGCTCAACTTGATTTACTAACTAGAGATTATGGGAAGTTGGAAGAAAACCATGTAATGCTCACAAGCTCTCATGTCGATCTTCTAACTTCCCATAATGTGCAAAAGTTAGCTCATGAGGCTATCATCACCAAGGTAACATCAAGTGAGCCTCATGTGGACAATGGCACCACTTCTAATCAAAGTACTATATTTCCATGTGCTAGTCCTCGTAATTCGTCTACTCATAATGTTGCTACCTCGTGTGATGAATTACTTTCCTTGCCTTGTTGCTCTAACAATGAAGCTTACACTTCCTCTAGTACTTGCATTGACACTAACCGTGCAGAGGAAATCGAAGAGCTCAAGGCCCAAGTCACTTCTTTGAACAAAGACTTGGAACAATGTCATGAAGGGATGTCCACACTCAACAACGTCCTGTGTGAGCAAACATCTCCGAATGACAAACATGATGTTGGAGTAAACTCAAATAAGAACAAGAGTGGCCTAGAACGAGTTAAGAATTCGGCCAAAATCATTTGCTTCAAGTGCAAAGCTAAAGGGCACCATGTTAGATCTTGCCCTCTGAAGACGAAGTATCAAAGTCACAAGCAACAAGGGAAGCGGCCACAAACTCAATCACACACTCAGCTACAAGTTGAAGGAAGGCCTCTTCCCAATAAGACCCAAGCCAACACTCCCCGAGGAGAGAAATCAACTGGGAAGAAAACAAAGGGTAGATGTTGCTACTTATGTCGTGAGAAGGGTCACGTCGCTTCGTCTTGCACGAGAGGTAACTTATCCAACCCAATCACTGTTGATGATAGCTATTCCCTAGGGAAGGATAAAGTTGGCAATGTGTTTGCCAAGTTTGTTGGTACTCAAAATGGTGTCAAGAAAAGAACCATTTAGGTTGCCAAGCCTATTGTGACTAACTTCTTAGGACCCAACGTAGTTGGGGACCAACAAGCTCAAACTTGATAAATAGGTGACATTGGAGGACATTGGAGACTTGGATACACAATGAAGATTTGAGGACTCTTCATCATTCGTATCATCTCAAGCCAAGTCACTTGGATTATCGAGCCCATATCCCATATCCAATGTGCCTCTTTGCGGTGACTTGTACGTAAATTGTTTACATTGAAAGTTGCCTGCCCCACTCCTTCTCATGTCTAGGTTTGGTACCTAGCATGTACTTCGACATGTTGCGCCTACTAGTATGATTGTTATATGTTATCTATCATATGTAGGTCGTTATGTATGTCATATAGTTGTGTGTAGTCCTGATCATTACTTGCATCCTAGTTGCACCGTTGTGTGGGTCTTTTGAGACGTTAATAGCTCATCACATTAAGGGGGAGTGTTTCTGCTCTACGCACATCACTAACCCAAAATGTGTATGTATGTATTGGATTCCATCTAGTATTCGGTGCAAGATTATCCAATCAATTCGTTTGATGTCAAAGCCATCCGAAGTTCAAATTGGCATCCACTTATGAGCTTAGTTGGATGATTGATTGCCTTGTATGATAAATACATGGATTATCACATTATGGGAGTGTGATATGCTTTGTGCACGTCACATCCTCTGGTAAGATAAAACATCCGATGTCTGCCACTCAGAATCTACCACATGGGGTTATTCTATAACCGTGTGGCATGTCATGCTCCACATATCTTAATTCGCATAATAACCCTGTTGGTGTCTAAATCCCTTAGATGTGCGTGAGTATGGCGTCCTACTACAACAATACTCATGGCTTAGCCACTAGATCGTATCTAAAAGAAGGGCATTGTTGATGCATGCTTTTTGAATTATTTCTCCACACTATGATCTAACTAATTGGGGTGTTAACGTATGACATCTAAACATTATGCTTATGGTTGAACTCCCATATCACACTTGTGTGAGTATAAAACGATCTTTGTGCTCGTTTGGCACCTACCACCACTGATAATTCTAAATGACATTGTGTTCTCTCACATATGGTATCTCTGGCTTGGTAGTGTTTTCCATGGTCATTTTATTTCGGCCTTGTCTTCATTTGACCTACTTAACTTGCCGAGAAATTCATGTCTCTCTCCCGGTAATCTCCCATGCATGTCTTTGAGCTCGCACTAGTTATTTCATAATGTTGTGGGAGTTATAATCATATTACCTGCACTTATACATCTACTAGGGTGAGACATGCATGTAAGGTTGTGCAAAATGCATACCTTACATGGTTTGATGCCTTGACCGGTTCATGTGTTGAACTTGGGGTGCTACCATATGTTGATTTGTCACCCTGATCCATTTTGGATGACATGAATGTTCTGTAATAGAAAATTATGTGTTCATTTGTCCAAATTGTATATCCTTGGATTTTGATAGGCTTGTGTAGGCATATCGACTATGTGTAGATGCACATGCCATGTCTATCGTATCTTTGATCCAATATATGTATATGGTAAATCAGACGTATCCATTAAAAGGTTAAGGTGTGCTTGAAAGTAAAACTTATATCTATATGCACATAATTGAGTGATCTTACCCTATATATATTGTAGTTGGACTAACTACTTCGGACCCAATAAGTTTGGGGACCATATTGTGCTTAATTGGTGGTTTAGGTACTTTGGAGAAGCATTGCTATCTTGACTTATTCTCAGAAGAAGATGGTGCTGGTCACGAAGAAATTAGAGTCAAGACAGGACTCAGCTACTTCTACACCATACCAATGCTTTTCCGGTAACAAGTATTTACTTCATGCATGTACAACATTAGAGTCAACTGTGTAGGTTGCATCATGGCATGAACATAATACTTTTTCCACTTTGTAATTTCCTACATGTCTTTGTCAATCACATTGATGAACTGCTTAGTGTTGGTGTTCTCTTAGCACTTCATGGTCATACGAATGAGACAAATTTGTGCCATGACCCTTGTGTCATGTGCCTTGCTCTTATAAGAGGATAACTTGTGCATGATTCTATGCACTCATGCCTTTGACGGTATTTTGGACCCACACTTATCATAGTAATCGTATTAAAAGATTTACATCATACCATGTCCAAAATATGTTAGTTGAGTGGCCCTCCCCTTGGTTGCTACACATGCGAGAATACTCATCATCCAAATCCCAGATATTGCCTCTGTCTTCTCTCTCTCGGTCGTCCAATGGATCTCGGACGTCCGACGGCTAAACTCATTCCGGACGTCTGGCCAGTGTTGGTCGTCCGACGGCTAAATCCAGTCCGGACGTCCGGCGCGTGTGAGACGTCCGACACATAGGGGGCCTTATAAATAGAAGGGCGCAGGCTGGGCCTTGCCCTAGCCCCCACACGCCTCCTTTTTCTCCCAGCCGTCGCTGCCAGCACCAGGGGAGCTCGCCCGCGCCGCCACCTCCGGGATCTGGCTGATCTCCTCCGCAGGATCCGATCTCCTCCGCAGGATCCGTCTTCCTTCCTCTCCTCTCTCGATCTACAGGTATCCCCTCCGTCCCTCTCGCGTTTGGATTCCTTTTCTCCCAAGTTCACGTGTTCGTTCATATGTTTTGACTATGGCCGTTCCCCATTGGGTTTCCAACCGTGTAGGCTTTTGTTCATCATGCCCAAGATTAAGCACTCCGCCCGGAAGGACACTGCTGGCTCATCCGCTCGTGCCCCTACTGGCACGGGGTCAGACTCCGAAGGGCAATGTCGTCCCTTCAAACGGACTTCCCGGCGTCCTCCGCCTCAACAGCTCCCCTCGTCGTCTGATGGCTCAGACTTCGAGGATGAGCTTGCAGCTGAGGATCGTGCTGAACAGCCCGCTGTTAGGAAGTCTATGCCAAAGCCTGGGACTCGCAGGCCCTCCTATATGCCACCACCTCCTCCTGAACAGCCCGAAGGTGAATCTCGTCACATCTCACTTGAACCTCCTGCTACATTAGGTCGTGAAGTAAAGAACTTCACCATGGTTTCTAAGTCTTCCTACCTCACTTTCCGCCATGACGTTGATCAATTCTATGTTGTACATGACTCTATGGACTCACGTTTCTGCAAAAACGTCCAGGCGGACATCTTTACTACGGTCATTGTTCCTAAGGGTCACTCTGTCCATCACTTACTTGATCTTGAGCATATTCGCACGCACCCGACGAAATACCCGGCTGCCATTGAGCTCACTGGGTCATCGGGGCTTGCTGCCCCCTTTGCTTTTCGGTGCGATTTTAACGCTGCTGCTTATGATGAGTTTGTTGCTGGATAACCTCTGACGTTGAGTCCACAGCCGCTTATGATGAGTTTGTTGCTGCACTTGGTTTCCCCAACTCTGGCTTCAAAATCCATAAGAATGATCCTAACCATGCACATAATCCAATTGAGGCATGTGGGTATCTCCTCAAACCACTCCGTGAACTTGATGCAGACGAACGAATGAAGGATCTTAACCAAGTATCCATCTGACGCTCTCCCTACTTTATTATCTTTCAGTGTCTTATCCACACCATCTATCCCAAGATGGGTGATAAGGGATCCTGCAGTGGCTACTGTATTGACATCATGTCACATTTGTACGAGCACCCCAAGAGCAAAATTAATGTGCCTCACTTTCTATGGCATGAGATTCGGCTTGCTAGTTTTCAATACAAGCGAGCCTTCCCTCATGCCCCCTTCATCCAGGCTTTTATTAACCATGTTGCTGAATTCACTGTTGCTGTCACTCACACGCATCACAAGTGGGTCATTCCCGCTCACATGGCGGATAACTATGCTCCCAAGAAAACCCCACCATCCACCTCCACTCGCCGCACTGCGTCCCGGTCAGCAACCCCTTCATCCAGCTCAGCTCCTGTCGGTCGCTTTGCCAAATTCATTGGCAAGGCACATTCTGCTATGATGAAGGCCTTCTCTTTCCAGTGCGGTCAAAGTCATGATGTGGTTTCTCGCCTCGTCTCCTCCAAGAATGCCCTCAAGGTTCGTCTGAGAGACTCGGGCGCTCTTGATGTGAGTGACGATGAGGCCCTTCCTGCTGCTCCTCCTTCTGATTTTGGCTTCCCATCTGGTCCTGGGTGGGGTGATTTCCTTGATGAGGCTGGTGGCAGTGGTTTGCCTGAGGATGAGGATGAGGATGATGAGGATGATGCATGATGATGATGATATTGATGAGGGTGATATTTGAGTATGTGGTAGCATTGCCGGTTTCCCCTCCTTTTTGGTCCTTGATGCCAAAGGGGGAGAAAATTATCTTATCTTAGTTTCGATTTTAGTTTCTCTCATAATGTATGGTATGATGTATTATGTCGAACTTAATGATGTGTCATCATGTAACGATATTTATGGATGATGTGCTATGCCATCACTTATGGATGATGTATTGTTGAACTATCATGTGGTGATGAGATATCATGATATTATCGTTGTGTCATATGATGATGAGTTTTATGCTATCCTATTGATTCATATGATATGCTATGAATTATTGATTCTTATG